>NW_022988097.1:10000-701250 GCF_902827165.1 Trematomus bernacchii | reverse complement strand
ATGTGTCTGATTTTTACTAGGTGAAGTTGGCTGAAGGAGTGAACATTCCAAAAAATGTCCTTGCTCGGCTGAGCAAGGACCCCAAAAAAAAGGTCACTGAGCTTATGTCAGTGTTCTTCACGAGACAACTGATGGCGTCCTCTTCTCTCTCTGGGAAGCAGACCAACGCTTGGAGGAGTTTGGACGCCAAAAAGCAGCTGGACCCCAACATTGTTGCGGCGATTGCCAGTGAGTAGACCTTTTCCTTGTCCCCCAGTAGCTGAATATGCCTGTATTATAGACGCATTTGCAAAATTCTAAAACGTTTTCTATTCTGTTCCCCACAGAATATGTGCAGGAGAAGCATGTGGACTTCTCCTTCAAAGATGTGAAAAATGTGATGAGAACCAAACTGAACAACGAAAGCAAAAATCGGTAAATACTGAAATACCCACAACGCATGTCATGCACACATTTCTACATGTCCTCACTACAATACATTTAAAATGCCTTGATTTATGTTGCTTTGTCACATACCAGTTTATAAAGGCAGGGTTGTTACAGATTTTAGAAACATTTTGTGTTATATTAGTTTAAATTCTCATTACATCTCAACAGCAATCAATAAATCAAATGCTCTGACAAAAAAAAAGAAAGATAATCCGGTATCTGTGGCTGTCACAGGACTGTAAAAAACGATATGTCTGTCATAAACTAATACAGTCAGAAATAGCTCCACTTGAGCTGCTTGTTACGTGTTATCTGTGTGTACGAGCGAGTTGTCTTTGTGTGTACGAGGGGAAAGACAATGACAGCGGACCCGGTTGTGTAATTTGTGTTTTGTAATTGTATTCTTTTATATTCCTAATTAAATTAAATAAAATAATGTTTTACTTATTTCTTAAAGGGCCATAAAAACAGAGGGAACCCTTTCTGGAGCTGAGCTGCTTGGGGATTCCCATGGAGACCAACGCTAAATCTATTTCATTTTTTTATTGCTAAAGTGTTGCTGAGCGGGTTTGGGGTTGGGACCCCTACATTTTCATTGCCCAACCAGTTTTTAGTTTTTAGAAATGTTACTTACTTTTAAGCATTTTTTACATTTAAGTTATTTTATTTTGATAATAAAGCTATCTTTCTAATTGAAACTGCTCTGCTTGCTAACTTGTATTTGTTGATACCATACTTACTATAGGGATGACTACATAATTATTAAAGCTAATTAGTTAATAATTAACTAAAGATATACTATAAGATCACCATAGTCATGGAACACACTATAGATAATTACTATAGTAATAACTATATAGTAATTCTCTAGTGTGTTCCAAAACACCATAGAAATAATATAGAAAGCACTATAGTGATACTACATAAAACTCTATAGTATTACTAAAGTAATGCTCTATAGTGTGTCCCAAAACACCATAGAAATACTATAGCAGTTGTTTGTGGTATTTCTATAGTAATTCTTAATAGTTATACTATAGTGTTTTTTCGTAAGGGATAGCTTTCGGTTTGGGCAAACTGCGTGCGCATCACTCTCACTCCTCAATGGTAACGTGTAGGTGGATTTAGGAACTTCCCCTCGAGTCTATTGGCTCTAACCCCTAGATTCCACCGGGTCCCCGTCTGCGGCGCGTTACGGCTGCGCCGCGGTGCTCACGGCGATCGCGGCCACTCTAGTCAATGGGTGCTATTCCACCACACGCGGCGCGTTACGGCTCAGAAGCGTCCCAGAAGCGGCTCGGCGCAGGGCTCCTCTAAAATTAGGATCGAATCCTATTTTTGTCGCGGCGCAGCCGTAACGTAAGGTCGGGCAGGCAGGAAATGGAACGTTCAGAGCATATATATATATATATATATATATATATATATATATATATATATATATATATATATGCTCTGAACGTTCCATTATATATATATATATATAATGTATATAATGTATAATGTATATATATAATATATATATATATATATATATATATATATATATATATATATATATATATATATATATACATACACACACACACAAACTAATTTTGCAGACCCTATCCCTCCGTAGTCTTTCAAGTAGGAGGAGAAATGCCAGCGTTCTCCTCCGGTTTACAGGCACTGTGTAAATTATATATATAGAATAATTATGATGATGAATGCATTTTTTTACCACTAAAATACAGCAACACATCTTTGATTCATGTCGTTTATAACTGGAATATTACAGTTATTATTAACTTTGTCTGTACAAAGTAGCCTGTCCAGGAAATATGCCCAAATCAACAAAAACTGCGAGCCGGCAGGCAAGACGCTCCGCTTCTGAAACGCGCCTGGTAGGGTATGACGCCGGAGGAGGCCGGACCAAAACCGCGGCGCAGACGGACCCGGTGGAATCTAGGGGTTACGGTTCAAAAGGTGTCAATCACCAAAATCGACCAATGGGTTCCAGAGATATGGCAAATAGAGAGGCGAAGTCCCTCCCTTTCCGGGGGACCTCCATGGGACCTTATTTTGGAAAAAGTATGTATTGAAGTCAATGGGGAGAGAAAGATTATCTTTCGAACCCGTTTGAATTGTGCCACGAATTACACATATGATGTTTGTCAATTTAAAAGATAATTTTGCAAGTCAAAAAAATAAAAATGTGAAGTAACACTTTTTTTTGTGTGAAACCGCTCAATGAACTACATCTCCCGTCTCGCACCACACACCAAGACGGCCGTCACGTTGGCACATTTCACTTCTTTCTTTCAGAATGAGGCGAAAAGTATTAAAAGAAGTGAAAATCACTACAAGTCTGGGCATGTTGAGAGCTGTACATACACAGAAGGGGAGTTAGTCGGTTCCGTAAGAGCCAGCATGCGGGACTGGGATTCTGGGATTTGTAGTCTCTCTAGTTGTGTATTTTTCATTGTCTTATATTTCAACAGTTTTACGACAAACTGTGACTTTTTTGACATGGAAATTATTTTTTAAGATTGACAAACATCATGTGTAATTCATGGCACAATTCAAACGGGATCGAAAGATAATCTTTCTCTCCCCAATACATAATTTTTCCGAAATAAGGTCCCATGGGTCGGAAGTAGATGGGCGGGACTTCGCCTCTCGATACACCCAAATGACCCCAGAGGTGTTTTTATTTTTCTAAACCTCTCTAAAAAGGTCAAATTTAACTTGTTTTGCATCAATCTTGATACAGTGTACTTATTAAATGTTATAGTTTGGATTCCTAAAGGTTTTCGTCTACTATCCCATCATTCAAGGGTGGTTTTCACTATAAGTAATGTTTATTTTTTGGAAGGAAACTATAATTTACATTTTTTTACTATGTTCAATCTGAATTTACTTTAACCCTCCTATTGTCAAATTTGACCGGTCCTGTCTTAACTGCTATTACATTAACACATAAACCAACACCCTTTCAAAATGTAAATATTGTATCAGACTACTCGTATACATGAACAACTGCAATACATATACAAAGAATAGACACTGAACATTAGGGTTGCACGATATTGGAAAAAACTGACATTGCGATTTCTTTCCCCCTGCGATATATATTGCGATATGAAAACATACAGGAATTGAAGAAAAGACCGTTTTTTTTCCCGCAAACCATCCTTTCTTGAACTTTAATACTATACAATTGGTATTTTTTTAACTATATTTAACCGGATGAAGGATTTTAGTCACGGACGTCTGGATCTTAAGTTATCAGAGCAACAAGCTGAGCTAGCTTGGTTAGCAGCGCCGAACTGCCCTGGAGAAACACATGAAACTACTTTATTCAGTGTTTTTACCTTTAATCACCGGGTCCGTTTGCTTTGGAGATTTTATTGTGATTGGTGGTTTGCTGACAGAGCCTGCATGTCACTCACTCAAGTACCCCTGACATGAGAGCCGCAAGTTTTCCTTTTGTAGCAAGCAGCAAAATAATTGACGTGACGTGTTTGAGTTAATTTGCCTACTTAATATCGCAAGTCCTGCGATGTGAATATCGCGCATGCGATTATCGTCACGACACGATATATAGTGCAGCCCTACTGAACATGTATTTTTTTCCATTTTTGAGATGTAATTAACATGTATTGTAAACAAAACTAAAAATTCAGACAACAAATTCAAAGAGCATCAGAACATTAACAAGAATAGTCATCTGTGTGTATGTGTATGTGTGTATCTGTGCCAGGTATGATTCACGTGGAGGGATGGGCACATGTGTGGAGGATTCCACTATCTGTCTGCAAAGCAGCTTTAGCGAAAACAAATTACTAGGATAGCGGATAGAGTAGGGAGGGACTTCGCCGGCCGGCCGAATGCTGATTGGAGGATCGTGTTGCCAAGAGACTTTGTCGAAGTCTGCGCACCAACGAGAGAGAGCTATCGTCTAAACCAGGCATGGGCAAACTAAGGCCCGCGGGCCACATACGGCCCGTTGGACTTTTTAATCCGGCCCGCCGAATATTGGTACAAAATTGTCCAAATTATAGTAATGACCGCATTCATTTTGCCTTTTTCCTGCAATTCCCGGCATTTCAGTTTATTCCACTAGAGGCGCACTCTAGACACAATTGACCACTCGGCAACCCGGCAAGATCTAAGAACCGCGTCACCCTTACAATGGAGGGGGTCGAGATTAACCTGAGCAATCATGGCGAGTACAGCGAATACAAGTTGTAACAAGTAGTAGCGCTGAGCAAAGTGACTAAAACGCGACCACACACTTATAAAAAACACTTATATAAAGTAAGGCAACACTAACCAGGCTTAGTGTGATTCTGTTTATTTTACCTTACTTTAATGGCCATCCGTTCGCTGTTATTGCCCATTGTGAAGAGGCAGATGTTTTCCTGTTGTTTTGTATTATTGCAGCTATCGGATGGAATCAATACATGGGCTACATGTGGTTGAAATTTCTTTTTAACACTGTTCCTTCAGAGGTTCGAAGAACGTTACTGTGTGCGCGGCATTTCACGAAAGCTTCCAAAACATTGCCCAGTTTGAGGCCGGATATGCACAGCATTTGAAACTGAAGGACGATGCTATTCCTAGTTTGTTTGGACCGTTTGGAGCAGGGGAAGATTCGGGTACACAACCTGTAAGTTTGCATTGTTATTTGTGTATTTATCAAACAAGGTATCTACCACGACTGTTTAAATGTGTAAACATGTTTCGGACTGCTAAGCCAGTGCTAACTGTGCTAACTAAGTTGCTAGCATTTCCATATCAACTCTAATATCAGCAGATGGCCTTACATACATGTATCTCATAGCAGGAGAATGTCTGCATTCACACACGAAATACTCACAGACAGTATACTCCAGGTGATTTACCGTAAGACCCCAAAGGACGGCCTAGAGACCTCCAAGAGGTGTCCCTGAAATGGGGACTCTGTTTATTTCACACTTCCAGCAGAGACAACGGGGAAATCCCCTCTCTTTGCCCGCTCACAGACCCCCAAAGGACGGTACATTACAGTTGGCTTTCCTCCGACGCTGATAGCATGTATAGCTAACGAGGCTAGCTATACATGCTAGCGGGAAACATCGTATTCATGCCAGTTACAATGAATGACCGAACGTAGCAGACTACCCGTATAAGATTGCAATTATAAACACGTTATTGCTAGCCTAATATGAACCACTAGCTTTTGTTCATAGTAGTTTTATTACACTCCATTATAGTTGCCGTACCTCCGAGCTAACGTTCATATCGTGTTTGCTAACAAGGTAAACAAGAAAGCTAGGTTAGCATATTAGCTGGCAAGCTTACTGTGTTTATTAGATAGATGGATTAGATAGATCCACACTCCTACCACAACTACTACTAACGAATCTAAAACAACTAAGTTTCTCTAATATTTTGTGATTTGCATTTGATTTCGTCCAGCCAGATCCTGGCGGAAAATACATGACGGGGACGGGACTACCACACTGAGGCCTCGTCCTAAAAAGCCCCGGCTGCGATAGGCAAGATGCCGACAACGGGGAGGAATGGATGATATACCGTGTATATATGTATATTTATGTTCATTTTGTACATTTCTAAAAATAAAGTTTAATGGAAATACTTAGTAGGCCTATCCTTTCTTCCCTGAATTATTTGCTCCTATAACATATCATTCATATATAGCATACCATGATTTGATTTCTCATCAAACAGTAGTAGTTTATTACAGGTAAAAATAACTTACTCTTCTATAACAACAGTTGTAGGTACAGTTCGGTTAGTTAGCGTATAAAATATACGGCTGTTCCGACGCCATTATAAGACTGATGTTCCGAGAGCGAGCCGAAAAAAGCACTGTTAGACATGGGCGGAGCCTCTCTGGTGGTTGACTAATCAGAACAGAGTGACCGAGCTGACCAATCGGAGCACACTAGGCTCACAGGGAGGGGGGTCAAGAGCTCCAACGAGTCGTTTAGTGGATAGAGTGAATACTGCTGAATACACATACTTTACAGAGATGCTGTATGCGAAACCAATGTGAGTTTGGAAAATTGCACAGTATAAATCTATTTTAGTATACCTCAACAATGTAATTATGATCAGTGGAAATGGCCATGACATGGGCCCTTTAAAGCTCTGGCTGGGGTGTAGCGATGGAGGAGTTCGGCTATATAGGCCGGAGCCAGACCATTTAGTGCTTTAAAAACAAATAAAAGGAGTTTAAAATCAATTCTGAACCTAATTGGAAGCCAGTGCAGTGAGGCCAGAATTGGAGTGATGTGGTCACGCTTTTTATGGCCAGTGAGAAGACGTGCAGCTGCGTTCTGCACTAGCTGCAGGCGTCTAATTGAGGCCTGGTCCACTTACACTATCAACGTATTTATGATGCGCCAGCAGACGTCATGAATATGCGTCTGCTGTGGGGAAACAGTTTTCTATACAGCGGACTACATGATGTATAATAAGAACAACTACTGTAAACCCAGCGCCGTATTCTATCTATACGGCGCTGTGTAAACCCATCTAGATATTTTGCACCGCGCTCTGATGGTGTTGTTTTATGCTTTATAAAACGTGGACAACAGAGAAACATATTCTTCATGACCAAGGTTGGAATTTAAATAAAAAAGGAAAGTGAAACTTATGCTCGTCACCCTCTCCCTCCGGTCCACATTAATACAAATGATCCCAATACGTATGATTGTATGAAAAGATCCTAAAATAAATACAAATGTATTTATTATAAACTTGTTAGTCCTTAACATCTATCACTGTGTATATCACCATTAAACATGTTTAAAAAAGTTTAAGAAACCCCACACAGCTCAGTAAACACTGTGAAATGTTTACTTTATTTGATCATTTCAGTAAAAACTAACGTTCATATTTCTCCTTTTGATTATCATAGTGATGAACGTTAAAACAAAGCACTTTGGCTGATTTTGGCCCCCTCACTATTTTTTTAAACTTTAATTAAATGTTTGATAAGTGCATGCAGATCACAGTACAGTATGCTCGTTCAGTAAAACACGTACACATGTAAATTATTTTGTATTGTTATTGAAGTACTTTATAGAACCTGATGACAAGGTCAATTTTACTTTCCACTATGTCCACCTTTATTTTGCACAACCAATGGCAGGACTTTATTGAGGCCTGTAATTAGGCGACTACAGGTGTCTTGTCTTCCAAAAATCCTCTATCGCTTGCATTAGCTCCTGCTTTGAGCCTGGTTTAGCCTCCTTCCGAATGTAGTCTTTCATCAAGTGCCAGACCAGCTCAATGGGATTCAAATCCGGAGATTCTGGTGGAGTCTTAACCCAGTTGATTCCCTCAGCCGCAATTCCAGCTACAGCCGCGCTGTGCTTCGGGTCATTGTCCTGAAAGAAGCGGTGATCCGACCCAAAATGTTCACTGATGTAGGGACATCTTCCTACATTAGTGGAAGCTTCCTTGATTATACTGTTTTCAAAGTAGATTCTATCCATGATTCCTTCAAATGCACAACCCAGAGACAAAAAAGGTTTGAAAAAAATTATCTTTACTTTGCAAAAACAAAATCACTCTTCCAGAGGATATAACAAACTGTCAAACTAAACCGCTCACAATGGAGGATAAAAGGCAAAACACTGAGTCCTTTAAATGATGGCTTGGATCTGGCTTCATGGAACAAACGAACAATACGAACCGACAACTAACAAGGGGAGACAGGACAATATATACATGAGGTAAGTGGGCACAGGTGGAAACAATCAGGGGCGGGGCAGACGCTGACGATGGCGGGGAAAAGAACCAAGGCAGGAAATAACGGGACCTGGAATGAGACATGGTGAGTACAAAATAAAACAGTGGAACATAAACTAAACTAACATGAACATGACAATCACAAACATGACAAAACTTAACATATTTGACGGGACACTACAAAGATAACCAAAGGGCCTCGACCGTGGCCCGAAATCAATCCCCAGACATGCAACTTTATTGGATGTTTCGGCTGAGGCTTTGCAACAGAATGGTCCTTTTTTTGTTAAACTATACCTTGCAAAGTGTTCCAGAGCTACTGTGGATTCATCCGTAAAAAGCACATCATGCCACGTTTCCCCAGACTCAATCCACTGAAGGGCTTGTCTCAGCCTTGCCTCTTTGTTGTGGTCTCTTATCATGGGAGTGAAGCGGGTCCTGCCATATTTCCACCCAAGTTTTCTCCTGGCCTTGCCTATGCTGCTCAGTCCTAGTGAAACCCCAAAGTCCACCTGAATTTTCACCTTTAAGCCATGAGCCGTGAGTTCGTCGTCAGCCTTTGTCGCATTTTCGATCGCAGTCACGATATTGCTGTAAAAGAAAAAGACAAAAGCCATCAGGGAAATGCCAACACAGTCTCACTCCCTGAACGTCCAGGAGCGACGCTTGGTCAGGGTACTTTGGCGTGCAGTTGTGACGCGCCAAGTCTCCTTCAGCTTCATAAACGGACGCAAAGAGCTTTCAACTGATTGCAATGTATTCCCATCGGCGGCGGTATTTGACACTCATGGAAGCACCGCATCCGTTTATGTTGGCGGCAGTTAAAGGCAATGTGAGCGTCCATTCCCATTGGATAACGGAGAATTTTACACCCGGAAGTAAGTATTCTCCTTACTGTCGATTGATTTGACAGTGATATCTCCACTACTCATCAACTCAAAAACACCATATTATCTTTGTTAATTAAACGACATTGATAGGTTTAAATTGTGTGCAATGCTTTTGTGTTTTTCCCCTTCAATTCTGAGAAACAAATAGTTTTCTCTGAAATGTGGAGCGCCAGAGACTACACTACCCACAATCCCCAGCTATTGTTGTGACGACGCCTGTCCGCTTTGCAACAAACCTTGTGAATAGTCAACAAGCTCTGTGATTGGATGAAACATAAATTCATACAAAAAAAATCATACTTTATTCCCCGTATTCTTGCTTTTTCTCTTTGAAAGTCATCACATAAATGCATTGTAATAAATGGCAGTTGTGACTCCGAGTCTCCTTCAGCTTCATAAACAGACGCATAGAGCTTTCAACTGATTGCAATGTATTCCATCGGTGGAGATATTTGACGCTCGGGGGAGCGCTCCAGCTGTCCACTGCAGTTAAGGCGCTGAGCGACCCTTCACATTGGATAAGGGAGAATGTTTACACCCGGAAGTGAGTATTCTCCTTATTGTTTATTGATTTTACAGTGATATCTGCACGACTCATCAACTCAAAAACACCAGATTATCCTTGTTAATTAAAGTGGACCTATTATGCTATATTTGAATAATATAGTGTAGGACCATACCTATATAAGGCATATTTATACTTTTTTTTTTTCAAAATACCAAACAGATCATGCATTTTAGCCATGCCTCATTTTGCTCAATTGACAATTTCTAGCTCTGGGCAGATTCAGTGAGAACAGCACCATCTACTGGCCTGACATATGTACTACAGCGTCTCCAGCGCTTTCGAACGGCAATGGCCGTGGCTGTCTCCTCCTGATTGGTGGAGTTGGCCCAATAGCCGTAGCGCCACCGTCCTGACGTCAGGACAGTGTTCAAATCTGGATCAGTTTTTATCAGATCCGTTGCAGCCCCTTTTTTAGAGATTTGGGTATGGAGGAAAATAGAGAGGGTTGTGTTTTCTGACACTTGGTGAGTTCCCTGGAACACCGGGGACACATATTCATGTATAAAAGACGTACAAAAGTGCATTTTGCATGATAGGTCCCCTTTAACCTGTTTCACGCCTTCCCCCCGGTACCGGGCGGATAAACGCGTCATTTGCAGGAAACAACGTCTAAGGAATCTTAATATTGAATAAAACTATGAATGTGTTATATCCATGTAACGGGAAGAAACTCAGCTAACTGATCTTTTTAATTTTTTTTTTCAAAAAAAAACCCACAATGCTAGCACTCAGCCTCTGAATTAGCCTCGACGAAAAAACGTAACCTACAAAGGCACATAAACTCACTCAGAACTCCCTTATTACTTATCCTAGATGCACAACCAAACACTCTTTTTTGGTGTCCTGGAGACACTGAATCTAACGGTGCCCACCTCAACACTCAGTGATAAACATTCGCGACGCTATCAACGAAAGCGTACATCATCACATGTGGAGCCAAGAAGCTAAACATGTAAATATGGCTTACCTTGGTCAAAAGTGGTCTTCAATGGCATTAAAACGATAAAAAAAACGATGCTGCAGTTAATCCATAGGTTCATCCTATGTGTCTGTGCCTTCTTTGAAATTATTTCTGATAATCCATAAGCAATACAACTGCGTTTTAGTTTCCAAACTCCAGAAGGAGACATTCCTCCAGTTTAGTTTCGCTTTCCACACGCGAAGCGGCAACATTTTTTCTTTACAATGTGTGTCTATGTGAGTCTCCTCCTTCGATTCTATTGGCTCTAACGGTCACAAGGGTATGTCAACCAACCAGATCGAGCAAGGGGGGCCAGAGATAGGTCAAATCCACCCAAATGACCCCAGATGGCCCAGTTTTTGGCTAAATCTCTCTAAAAAGGTCAAATTTCACTTGTTTTGCATCAATCTTGATACAGGGTACTTATTATATGTTGTACTTTGGATTCCTAAAGCTTTTAGTCTACTAACCCATCATCCAAGGGTAGTTTTCACTATCTGTAAAAAATAATTTTTGGACGGACACTATAATTTACAGTTTTTTACTATGTAAAATCTGAATTTTCTTTAAAATAAAAAACATTTATATTGATTCTGACACTTCTACATCCAACTCACAGGTTTATCATTACTTTGAGAAAAAGATTATTAATTTAACCCTTTTAGAAGGGAAGATATGGTCATTTGTTCTGGGAATGTCATTTTCGAGCCTGAGACCTGAAAAACAGGCTCAGAGTGGAACAGGTTAAACGACATTGATAGGTTTAAATAGTGTACAATGCGTTCGTGTTTCTCCCCTTCAATTCTGAGAAACAAGTAGTTTTCTATGAGTTTTGGATGGCCAAAAACACTACACTACCCAGAATCCCCAGCTATCGTCGCGACGCCAGAGGCCTGTACTACGAAGCCGGTTCAACATAACCTGGATATGTTTGAGTTAGCCGGTTGGCCTAATCCAAAACATACGCGCTCTCGCTAAACGGTCCTACGACTCAAGCCAGCCGTGTCCTATCTAGTTAGGTGCGCGTCACATAAAAGGGGCGGGGTTAGCAACATTTGACCAATCACAAACATGGAGAAGCGCACTGACAGCACAGCGTCATACTTCCTGAATGAAAAGTGAACTATAATATTAGACAAATATGAAGACGTTTAAACATCCATTACTTAAACACTTTATCCAGGATCAAAGCCACATAGCTGCACCTGCAAGGTGAATACAGCTGGTAAAAGAAAAAGTGTTTGAATGCGTACATTAACAGGTTTATGATATCACTGCCCCATCTAAGACACGAGTGGATCTGACTTTAATTACATTTGACTCGAGTGTTTCGTCAACTTAATGTGTTGCTTAAAATAATACTTCTGCATACAGTATGTGACACTGTGAGTGTTGCACGGCCAGATACGGCTCAAGAAGCTGACTCAGATAAGGAAATATATGATACATTATGATGTGATATGATGTGATATGCAGGGATGCAAACTTGTCACCTTTCGGCGAAATTTGCCGTTTTTAATCCAAAATAGGTCGTTTGTGTGATTCATGTAGATCTGCAATAAAAATATTTTTGGGGTATGGGGGGGGTCTGGGACCCGGAGTAATCTGCGGCCGCGAGCTGATGTGCCATCATGACACGCATGGTGTTCTTTTTTTATATATTATAATGCAGCGCGAGCTGTGTGCTCGAGTCTTCCTGCCTGTCGGCTCTGCTCATGGATGTATAATAAGGCTCTGCTGCTCCGCGATGAGGGTCTAGCTTCAGCAGCTACATTACCTACGGGTGCATTCGTTAATATTAACTGTGCGGTCCGGAGTCACTGGCACAGACTGGACCGCTGGTGAACAGCTGTTAGAACGGGCCGTTCAGGTGTTCAGAGCAGAGCTCCCTGTTGGAGCGGCAGAGCGTGATGTGCACTGAAAAGTTCTTCTGTCACAATATTATTTAATGAATCGTTGAGCTAGCTAACTAGCATACATTGTCACTATCTGTTAACGTTAGCTTTTTTTCATAGGCTATAAACGGAGGTGGTATAAGTATAGATCTTGTACTTGAATAAAAGTAGAAGTACTCAGGTCTTGTACTTGAGTAAAAGTAGAAGTACTCAGATCTTGTACTTGAGTAAAAGTAGAAGTACTCAGGTCTTGTACTTGAGTAAAAGTAGAAGTACCAGAGTGTAGGAATACTCTGTTACAGTAAAAGTCCTGCATTCAAAATGTTCCTCAAGTAAAAGTAGAAAAGTGTTATCATCAAAATATAGTTAAAGTAGTGACAGTAAAAGTAGTGATTGTGCAGATTGGTCCATTTCAGAATAATATATATGATATGTTTTATAATGATTGATCATTAAAGTGTTCTCAAAGCTGGTAAAGGTGCAGCTAGTTTGAATGACTTTGTATACTGCAGGGTAGCTTGTGAATTTACTCCAGGTGGAACTAAAGTCTGATTTAACACTTGATTATATTTCACATCATTCATCCACATCTGTAAAGTAACTCAAGGTATTAAATACATGTAGTGGAGGAAAAGTACACCATTTACCTCTGACTTGTGTTTACTGCCAACCTAAAAGTACCTCAAAAATAGTAATCAATAATATATTGAAAAGTTATTTGGCTGATTGTTTTATATTGGCTCAGCCAGGTTATATGGGATGCCCAGTCTACGTACAGATGGGTCACACATTTTGAAATATTAAACTTAGTTTTCTTTTCTAACATTTTTAATTGTTCATCCTCATGTGGAATGCTATTATGAAACACACATTTGGTTGTTTATAGCATAAAGAACATCTGATTTAATGTGAGGTAGGGAAATAATCATTTGAGTATAAGTATGTGTATATAAATATGTAATTTACAACAGCTGTAAGATGCTTGAAATGCTTGAAAATGCACCTTGAAAATGCTTGAAAAGTGCTTGAATTTGACTTTGGAAAAGGTGTAAGAACCCTGTATATAGGTGTGTATAACCCTTTCTCCTGTCTGTTTCTTCTTTCAGCACAAGAACCAGAGGGGGATTCAATAGAGCCTGAATACCTGCACTGAGACCCTCACCCTGCACCCTGAGTCTCAACTCTCAGAGTTTTTCAAGCCTTTCCCTGTTATTTGTATTAAACCAAACATTAAGCTTCCCAATGGTGTGGTCTTTGTTTTGTGAAAAAGTGCAAATGCAGTGTTTGAATATGATTACCTCACATATTTTGTTGCGGCTGTCTGTTTTGATTGTTAAATTGCTCCTGCTGACTTGAGCTAGCCATTTTTTCCTCCTATCTGTGTCAGTGGGGAAGCCTTACATTCTGATTCTTACTCCTTTCTCTGAGCGATTGGAGCATCCCCAGGCAGCACAGCAAACCATGGTGGAGACTATATGCCAGGACAACACGGAGGAAAAGGCACAGACAAACTGCATGACATGCTATTCAATGTTTATTGAATTCCATGTATTTACAATGGATGTTCCTAAAACAACACTTTTAACGTCATAATCATGTTGCTGCTAGTCCATTGATAGTCACCTGTTGGTCTCCTGTCCTTTCTGAAAGTCATAAAGATTACATTAGTCATTTAGATTACTTATGTTCTCAAGTACCATGGGATTACTGAAACCACCATAAATTAAAAAAATGGTAGAAATTAATCTAATCTAAATTTTGAAGCATTCCTTGCCATCCCCTCCCTCTAAATATATCAATAAACATTAGGAAGTGATGCTCCTGACTACCATACCTGTTTAAGAAGATAATATTTGTTTTAAATAATTCAAAGCAATACACAACAGCAACAGGCTCTTTAACCAAGGCAACGTTAGCAAGTAAACTAGCTGTTCACACTATTCCTAATATTATCCATAAATATTAGCAGATTCTATTTTATTTTTAAAACATATTGATGTAAATACATACACATATCGGTATGTTGTATAAATATTGCAAATCAAAACCTTTATTCACTACTTATTACCAAAAATCGTAGTTCTATCTCCGGTAATCATGCATTCAAATGTCCCGCTACGAACTTCCGGGGAACTATTGACTCTCCCTGAACCACGTGACGATCAAGCATTTTGGACTTCCGCTGTCGTAACTCTTCTATCTATATGGCGCTGCTGCAACCTAATCTGCTCCGGAGCAGGTTAGCCGCTCAGCATAAATTACCATGGAGATCTAGCCCGCTAGAAAGAGAACCAGCGTCATAGGACCGGAAACCCCGAGTTTTCCCTGAAGTTAGCCCGCTAAGCGAAAATCCTGCTTCGTAGTACAGGCCTCTGGTCTCAACGTCACATAGTTCACGTGATACATCGCTCAGCCGGGAACCTTGAAACACCAGACCAAGGTAAATTGTAATAAACTCGACTGCCCACTTAATTTTCGACAACATTCAAACATAACACAAATAAAATATCTCTAGGCAGCAGGATTCGTAAGACAGTAACGGGCCGTCTCCACGGCAGCGTTAAAAAAATCTTGGAGGTGGGCGTATCTGAAGCTTGGGGATTTTTTTGCGATCAACCAATCACATGAATCTCCCGCCCGCGACATACGAAGCCAAAAAGCCCGAAGTAAACTGGATATAAACTCCCCAAAACAGGCGAAAACATACCACTGTCTCTGCCACCTCCCTCCATGCCTGGCTCCTCCGGTTTATATCCCGGTAGGTCTGGTCATAAAGCACCGGGTGATTGATTCGCTACCGCTAATTTCTCCTCAATTTTTTGGAATATGAGGAAATGATCTGCGGTATGTCTCTCCCAGCATACACGCCGTTTGATTGGCTAGAGCTTGAACTGTCAGATTTGCGTACACGGGATTTGATTGGCTGACGCTTCCTCCTCAGCTTCAAAAGTTGAACATTGTTCAACTTTGGATCTTGAAAATCCTGAGAATCTCCGCTCGCCTGCCCACAATGCATTTCGGCGAAAGCGAAAAAAAGTGACGTCACCCCATTCAAAGTGAATGGGCAGAAGCGTTTCAAGATTTTTTAACGCTGCCGTGGAGACGGCCCGTAAGAGAAACTTTTAAAAAATGTAGTTTGTAACAGTGTTTTTCTTTTTTGGAATAAGGGCTCATTTAGAAGCTGGCATTAGCCACGTGTTTGGCTAGTTAGCTGACCAATGTTAGTACAATGTAGTAGTAGTCATCAAAGGAGCTAGCACTTTTAGTTGTATTGCTCAACAAAACAAAGAGGACTCTCTGGAGCGAAAGTATTTGTAATTATTATAATTTATTCGACACTTGGATAATAATATTCATATTAGTAGATATTTTATGTCGCTGGTCATTTGTTATTTTTACCATAAGCTGTCATCAAGAAGGAATGCCATCATTTAATGTCATGATGTTTATATGTGAACAAATTACACAGTACATTACAACTCAGTACACATTAGCCTAATTATTAACAGAATGTTGTTCAATTTTGTTCAAAATGGATTCACTTAGCATGGGCGTTTAAGTGTTACATTCTATTATAGAAAAACCCCACTTGTCATTTGTGTTTGAATATATTGAATATTCACATACATATGAATATATTAATTAGATTCAAACCATTGGAAATGTGCGCACTATCTCAAGTATTCACAGCATATTAGACTGTATCTTTTATCTCTCTAATTGCATTTAATATTGAGCATGAACTTAATAACATATGTGTGTATTTGCAGAGAAATGTATCAACTGACAGCAAACATTTTTGAGATAATCCCTCTGTTTAACTTTCATTTGCAGAATGACAAAGCCCAAACAAAAGCTGTGCCCCTCCTGCCAGGCCCCAAATTCCCTTGGGCGGAAAACGTGTGTCGCATGTGTCTGCCCCCTTCAAATAAATGAAACGTTTAAAAAAAAAAAGAAGCACAGCTAAAGGACTCTAGCTGGGGGGCTTCGGTGAAGAACAACAGAAACACCAGCAGGACCATTAAGTCGGCCGAGCTATCTGTGAGTTTAAATGACTTAATTTAATGACTTAGGTAATGCATAAAATATAATTCAAATATTGTGAAGAATACACATAGCACCATAGCTGCGAAGAGCTGCGCAAACAAATACTTGCAAAGCCAGTGAAGTTGAAGCTCTTGAACTGCTCCTAATTAGCCTTGCTTCACATACCTAAACTGTATGCAATCTTTTAGTTAAGTTAACTTCTGAATTGTAGTGGAGTAGAATAACAAAGTAACAATAAATTGCATGTTTTACATGTTGCTGTGTATTAAAGCTGAGGATTCTAGGTAGTGCAGTGTCTTCTGCCATCCTAAACTCAGAAAAAACATAATGTTTCTCATATGGTCCGTTGCTGCAGGACTGTCACATATCGTCTTTTAGAGATGCTCCTGATGTTCCGGTCCCTGGCATTTCGAAAATCTGGTCTGCTCTCATTTCCACGTTTTTGGGCAAATTCAAATTGTACCAGTATTATTCATATGGCATATACAGAAGACCATAACAAAAATTGATATCTATCTTGTGTTTTAAGACTGAGGCAGCCCACAAATAATGATTGTCACATTTGCATTAACATACCAAACATTTTAAAAGGCTTTACCCTATTGAGAAATAATTGTACAAAAAATACACAACAGAAACAACAATTTATTGAAAAAATGTATTGTGTGTGCGTGCGTGCGTGCGTGCGTGCGTTTGCATTTGAGCATGTACACAAACTTGTGGCTGGTTTAAACTGAGAGAAAATACAAAAACGAAAAAAACTAATAAAATACAATTCTCATTTAGAAATAAATAACTGAACAGACATGAACTGAACAACTGAACGACATTGGAAACAGCAGTTATTTTTCTTATCATTTTGAGCTGCTGTAGAGTTGGGCAGGCTCCCATGTGTTCTCCCACTTCTTGCCACTGCAAAACACACATAAAGAACAGTTGAATAGATATGAATATGTCATGCTATAGTAGTAGTATTTGTGATGCTTAATCAGCCAAGTAAGTCAATTTAAAATAGGATTTGAAACACTGTATCAGTGTATAAACCCTTTGCTTCCAGTACAACACATACATGTATGGTCATTAAGGAAGAACTTACCACTCGGAGCATGGTGTCCACTTAATTTTTACTTCTTCTCTTTGCTGAAAGGCATGACATGAAAACGACACAAATAGTAATGAGAGATACTTTCCAAACTTAGGTGATACAACTTTACAGAACATTATTGGTACCATTTATAGACCATCAATAAGGTTAGATTTCTACACATAAACAATACTAACAGACAACAGCATCTGAAACCAGAGATACAGAAGAATCCACTATCGTACCAGTATGGAGCAGCTTCTTTAAGACTGGGAGTTTCCTACAACACAAGGTTATAAGGTAATGCAAAACGTAGTCCTGTAATGCTTACAATGACAAAAAAAGGTGCAGTGTTGAGGATGGATTGAGGAACCTCACCGCTCCATACTTGTACGATAGTACTTGTGTATCTCTGGATTCAGAGGCGGTTATATGTTAGTATCGTTTGGGCTCTGTGCAGATATCTCACTGATGGTCTGTAGACGGTACCAGTAAATGTTCTGTTAAAGGAGAGGTGTCATGCTTTTCTGGTTATTACCCGTCCCCTTGTGTGTTATGAAGGTTTTTATGCATGTAAATGGTCTGCAGAGTCAAAAACCCTCAAAGTACACCCTGTAGGGAGTAAAACTCTAACACAGTAGCCACGCCCAGAGCTATGATGCGATACGGTCATGCCAGCGCCATATAGAGAGAGAGTTACGACAGCGGAAGTCCAAAATGCTTGATCGTCACGTGGTTCAGGGAGAGTCAATAGTTCCCCGGAAGTTCGTGGCGGGACATATGAATGCATGATTACCGGAGATAGAACTACGATTTTTGGTAATAAGTAGTGAATAAAGGTCTTGATTTGCAATATTTATACAACATACCGATATGTGCATGTATTTACATCAATATGTTTTAAAAATAAAATAGAATCTGCTAATATTTATGGATAATATTAGGAATAGTGTGAACAGCTAGTTTACTTGTTAACATATACATGTTAGGCTGTTGCCTTGGTTAAAGAGCCTGTTGCTGTTGTGTATTGCTTTGAATGATTTAAAACAAATATTATCTTCTTAAACAGGTATGGTAGTCAGGAGCATCACTTCCTAATGTTTATTGATATATTTAGAGGGAGGGGATGGTAAGGAATGCTTCAAAATTTAGATTAGATTAATTTCTACCATTTTTTTAATTTATGGTGGCTTCAGTAATCCCATGGTACTTGAGGACATAAGTAATCTAAATGACTAATGTAATCTTTATGACTTTCAGAAAGGACAGGAGACCAACAGGTGACTATCAATGGACTAGCAGCAACATGATTATGACGTTAAAAGTGTTGTTTTAGGGACATCCATTGTAAATACATGGAATTCAATAAACATTGAATAGCATGTCATGCAGTTTGTCTGTGCCTTTTCCTCCGTGTTGTCCTGGCATATCGTCTCCACCATGGTTTGCTGTGCTGCCTGGGGATGCTCCAATCGCTCAGAGAAAGGAGTAAGAATCAGAATGTACGGCTTCCCCACTGACACAGAGAGGAGGGAAAAATGGCTAGCTCAAGTCAGCAGGAGCAATTTAACAATCAAAACAGACAGCCGCAACAAAATATGTGAGGTAATCATATTCAAACACTGCATTTGCACTTTTTCACAAAACGAAGACCACACCATTGGGAAGCTTAATGTTTGGTTTAATACAAATAACAGGGAAAGGCTTGAAGAACTCTGAGAGTTGAGACTCAGGGTGCAGGGTGAGGGTCTCAGTGCAGGTATTCAGGCTCTATTGAATCCCCCTCTGGTTCGTGTGCTGAAAGAGGGAGAAACAGACAGGAGAAAGGGTTATACACACCAATATAGCACATCTATTGGATGGGAAATTGCCTTGGGGAGATAAGGTGTGGTCTTTGTTTCCAACTGAAGTTATGGAACTTTATTATTTGTGAGTTTAACAAAGTATGACAAATGGCATCAGTAATGGATGTGATATGAATTTGTATAAAGTTGTCTCACATTCTTGGTCGTATTTTACGTACAGTATGTAATGAGTGTATACATGTCCAGTAAGTCCTCCACCTGTAACATCACTGCCCCTCCACCTGCCATACAGTAGGTTACTAATATACACTAACAAGATTACTTATATAATACAGTGATAGAATACATGTTTAGTATGCTTACTTATATACAACAGTAGTATTAAATGTACCTTGTGTTTTCACTCTCACTTTGCCATCATTTCAAAATCAGCTGAGCTGCAACATAATACAGACAGGTAATAATCAACAGAATACACTAAAAACACTCACCCATAAATTACGTTTTACTGTTTGGAAGTCTCAAATATGCACTCTAAATTAATATCAAATAGCTCTCTTCCTTATTATTATTGTGTAACGTTAACTTTATTATACTAGCTTGTAAGTCTACTCCAAAATGGAGATCGTAATTTCTCCACTTCCACTCATTACAATCACACGTGCCCCAATGTTATATGTAACTAATATTATATTCCTCCACCCCACAAAAAAATCACGTTTAGAAGCCCTTTTTCTCTAATTCCACAACGTTGGATGAAATAACATTAGGAGAACGGATTAATAGCTGTTCATGGTTAACGTGTGTTGCTAATTTTATCCGGTATCCTAGCCTAATCTGTTATCTGTAAACGTTCCCTAAATCTACTGATTTAGGGATAATCCACTAACATCCTTTAATACACATGTTCATTTGACTCAGATGTGCTGATAATATCCGCAATATAAATCTTTAAACGTCTTCTTACCTTTAAAAGTCCATCACGAATGCTGCAACTCTACTGCGCTGCCAGCCACAGATCGTGGAGCCTCTCGAGTCATTAGTCCCCCGGAAGTCAGCGGCAAGCTAACTTCCGGGGAACTATTGACGGCTCCACGATCCGCCATTGCTGTAAAAAAACTGGTCCATTGGAGTGAACGGAGATGTCGTAACTCTTCTATTATACGGCTCTGGGTCATGCGGTACCCGGAACCAAATGGACCAATCCGTGGAGCCGTGCCGTTACGTTAAGCCCCCGCTGATTGACGGACTTCCTCACACACACACACACACACACACACACACTCAGTGTAGGCAGCTCTGCTGATTTCTCCTCCCTGGCTGCAGGCTGATAACAGACAGTTGGGATTGCGGCGAAATTCTCTCTGCAGACCCATTCTCACAGCGTTTATCAACCTTTTTCTTACTCAATATCAAGCCACACTTATTGTTTTTACTTCGGTTGTGAGTTTGTGTGTGCTCAGGATGAGTTTGGCTGTGTTTGGCTGTGTATCGCTATATATAAACAAGGAAACCACACCTCCACGGAGCTCAGCGCGATTCACAACGTCCCGACCAATCAGAGCACACTGGGCTCACAGGGAGGGTGGGGGCTGGAGCTATTGGAGCTACAACGAGCCGTTTAGTGGAGAGAGTGAATACTGTTGAATACACACACTTTACAGAGATGCTGTATGCAAAACCAATGTGAGTTTGGAAAAATGCACAGTATAAATCTATTTTATTATACCTCAACAATGGAATTATGATCAGTGGAAATGGCAATGACACCTCTCCTTTAAGTTTTTATGTTATTTAACAAGAAAAACAAAAAGGAAGAAATTAGAACATACTTACATTTAAAACTTTTCTGTCCACAATGCTTTCATACAGGAACACCTTCTGGGTCCTGTGTTTCCTGCATTCTAAAAATAAAAAACACAATTTTAATAATTAGGTAATAAGTCTTCCAAACAATCATTTAAAAATCGAACCTCTTCGACTTTTTTTGGAAGGGGGAGGCTGGGACGAGAGGGAGGAGGTGGAGGAGAAGAGAAGGGGGAGGGAGGAAGCTGGGAGGAGAGGGAGGATGTAGGAGGTGGTGGAGAAGAGAAGGGGGAGGGAGGAGGCTGGGAGGAGAGGGAGGAGAAGAGAAGGGGGAGGGAGGAGGCTGGGAGGAGAGGGAGGATGGAAAAAACAAAAGTTGTTTCTCAGAATTGAAGGGGAAAAACACAAAAGCATTGCACACAATTTAAACCTATCAAAGTCGTTTAATTAACAAAGATAATATGGTGTTTTTGAGTTGATGAGTTGTGGAGATATCACTGTCAAATCAATCAACAGTAAGGAGAATACTTACTTCCGGGTGTAAAATTCTCCGTTATCCAATGGGAATGGACGCTCACATTACCGCCGCCGATGGGAATACATTGCAATCAGTTGAAAGCTCTTTGCGCCCGTTTATGAAGCTGAAGGAGACCCGGCGCGTCACAACTGCAAGCCAAAGTACCCTCACCAAGCGTCGCTCCTGGACGTTCAGGGAGTGAGACTGTGTTGGAAATGCAGAACTGTGACATGTCAGCTGTTTACGATATGTGCTATACTATTAAATAAGGTACTTACTGTTGGAGTTTCCTTGGACCTGAGCAGCGGGGTGGTTTCTCCTGAAAGTGATTTTGCAGAGTGCTCAGTGAACCTCCGATGCCAAGGCTTGCAAAGAGTTCTTGGATTTCTGTTGTTGATTTTCCATTTTCCCGCATGAGATGAACCTGCTGGGACCTCTCTCTGTTGATGCGCGTCATCCTTGCTGTAATCGGCAATCGGTGGATTCCAGGTGCCAGTTACGCAAATGAATAGCGCACAAAAGTGGGTGTGGCTGTATGCCCAAACTAGACGAACCAATAGCATTCCAGGTGAAACGAACACCATGTACGATTCACAGGTAAACACACACATCAGGGAAGTTGAGTGTTCCTTCCATGCAAAACGTTACATTTAGATTTGACCAAGCAACAAGCAACATGATTTTTTTTGTCAGCTTTCACATTTCAATGTATTTAAGGCAATTATTATTTTACTTTCTAAAAATTAATAACATTTGTCTGTAAAAACGTAGTAAAAGTGGTTCTTGCAGTGAGACAACCGAACAGCATGACACTACAGTTGCACTAAGTTCTGATAACAGTTGAATATTATTTTAATAATAAAATATATTTTAATGTTGATTAACTGCAGACTGTTCATTTTATAGTTGTACTTTGAATTGTGTACTGTATACTGTAAAGCACTTTGTACATTCGTGTTGTGAAGGGTGCTACATAAATAAAGTTTGACTTACTTACTTCATAATCTGATTATCTTTGTAGTACAAAGTGATGAATTTAAAAAACACATTCAAATAATTTTGTATTTATTTCTAACGCAGGGGTTCCCAACCCAACACACACACACACACACACACACACACACACACAAGGGGGGGGGGGTTGTAGTTTGCTACAACTACTGTCACAAACTGGATGAATGTGAAGTATTTTGTTAAAGGAGGATGAAAGCGTAATTAAGGAGCACTATTGGAGTGACTTTGATGGTTATTGGACTCAGGATTAATTAATTTGGATTCCCGCTGTATGAAGAAATTAAAGGACGGCACAAGTGGAAACAAAGGGATTAAACTGTTTAAAACACATGCTCAAAGTAAGCCGGATTTTGCCGATGTGTTTATATGGATTCAAAAGCCGTAAATAATCTACAAAATGGAGGAGACCGATCTGATCGGAGCAACTGTGACAAATAATCTGAAACCGGCATGGACAATATTTGAAAATGCGCTTATCCAGAAAAGCCTGGTTTGGACACTTTACAGGCAGAAGAAACATTTCTATTAACCTGTTAAGCCCTGAGCCTGTTTTTCAGGTCTCAGGCTCGAAAATGACATTCCCAGAACAAATGACCATATCTTCCCTTCTAAAAGGGTTAAATTAATCATCTTTTAAAGTCTCAAAGTAATGATAAACCTGTGAGCTGGATGTAGAAAAGTCAGAATCAATATAGATGTTTTTTATTTTTTTAAAACTGTAAATTATAGTGTCCGTCCAAAAATTATTTTTTACTTATAGTGAAAACTACCCTTGGATGATGGTAAGGTAGACTAAAAGCTTTAGGAATCCAAAGTACAACATATAAGTACCCTGCATCAAGATTGATGCAAAACAAGTGACATTTGACCTTTTTAGAGAGATTTAGCAAAAAGAAACCACTTCTGGGGTCATTTGGGTGGATTTTCCATATCTCTGGCTTCCCTTGCTCGATGTTGATGGTTGACACCTCTTTCTGACCGTTAGAGCCAATAGAATCGAAGGGGGAGTCCCCCACACACACTCATTGTGAAACGAAAAGGTGGGGGCTTCGCGCATGTAATTTTGCATCACAGTGAACCTATCTCTAGCTTTGACATCTGGAAACGGAAAAGCAGTTTTAATGCTTATGGATTATCAGAAATCATTTCAAAAGGACACAGACACATTGGATTAACCCATGGATTTTTATCATTTTAATGCCATTGAAGACCACTTTGGAGAGACTACAGAGCCAAGGTAAAAATGTTAGCATTTTTAGCTACCTAGCGTCACCTGTTTTGATGTCCATTTTTGCTTATAACGTCGCAAATTCGTATAATTCAGTGATAATATGGGTACCCATCGATTCTGTGTCACCTCACGATGTGAAACGATGTCATGGATGTAGAGAAGAGATAAATAATAAGGTTTTGTGAGTGATTTTCGGTGCAGTAAGGTGTTAGCATTTTTCGCTCGTTGCTAATTCAGAGGCTCAGTGTTAGCATTGTGGGTTTTCTTTTGAAAAAAAAATTAAAATGATCAGTTAGATGAGTTTCTTCCCATTACATGGATATAAAACATTCATAGTTTATTAAATGAACATGCCCTCAGACACTGTTTCCTGCAAGATGTTGCGGCAGTGCCAGTACCGGGGTCTCTCGGGCTTAACAGGTTAAAGAAAGAATTATACATTTCTGTCTTTTTATGCCTATAATAGCTACTAACTTAACTTAATCAATTATTTTTTATATTTTATTGTAATGTAGAGACAAGGCTTTTAGTGACAATCATATATTGCGTTACAATTATATGTAAACAAAAAAAAATAAAAAGTCTAAATATGATATTTGGCCTCAAATCATCTGAGGCCTGGTAACACTTCTTCATGTTGAACACGGCAAATGCAACCTTGAGTATCTGCCAATACCATCCAATACCCCTGCTAGCTTGTGCCGCTAAATACAGCTGTCATCTGATTGGTTCCGCGATGATTACCACCAGATGGCGGTGCGAGCAGTCGCAGCGGCCCCTCACGGTCTAGAAAAAACAGTGTTTTCGTCTTGTTCGTCAGATCTGTCGAGTTTGTCACTATGTTCGTCATCTCCGTTGGACTTATACCGTAAAGGACAACAATACAGCCGTAAGTTTCTTCTTGGAAGAAGATCAACTTTCTTCAATTTGGAAGCTAAACTCGTAGAGGAACTCAGCCGCCTGGAGCTCCTCTGCTACCCGTCTCGCGTCGAGCCCCACCCGGAAAGGAGACGCCGCCGACGATGTGAGAGGAAGCAGAAGAGGGGGAAACGTGGAGGTATCCATGCTAGGCTAGAGGCTAGCCCACACAAGCCGGCAATTCCATCACTACTTCTGGCAAATGTCCGCTCACTGGATAACAAGATAGACAACATACGCCTGCTACGATCAACCCAGCGTAAGGTGAGAGACTGCTGTGTTTACGTGTTCACGGAAACATGGCTCCACAACAACATCCCTGACTCCGCTATTCAGCTAGACAAGCTAACAAGCTACCGAGCAGACAGGAACAAAGATAACGGGGGAAAGAAGACTCGCGGCGGCGGTGTGTGTGTGTACATCAGTGGCGCTTGGTGCCGAGACACTGTTGTTGTTAGCCAACACTGCTCGCCACTGGTGGAATTTATGGTTCTAAAATGCCGTCCTTTTTACCTGCCGAGGGAGTTTACAGCGATTCTTGTGGTGGCTGTTTACCTCCCGCCTAACCCCAGTAGCGAGGGTAAAGAGGAGGCACTCGGTGAACTGTACAGAGCCATCAGTGAGCAACAGACAGCACACCCAGACGGCCTACTCATTGTAGCTGGAGACTTCAACCACGCTAACTTAAAAACTGTGCTGCCTAAAATATATCAGTATGTTGTTTTTCCAACCAGGGGGAAAAACACATTAGACCTGGTCTATACCAACATCAAGGGAGCATACAAGGCATCCCCCCTCCCCCACATCGGCCTCTCTGACCACCTCACTGTTCTGCTGGAACCGGCCTACAGACCCAGGGTAAAAGCCACAAAACCGGTTTCAAAACAGGTTCGGGTGTGGTCAGAGGACAGCACAGCTGTACTCAGAGACTGCTTTGACACTACAGACTGGGACATGTTCAAGCAGGCAGCCACATACAACCATCACACCAACATACAAGAATACACAGAGACAGTCACGGGCTACATCACCAAATGCACTGACGATGTGACAAAAAACAGAGCCATCACCATCCGGGCTAACCAGAAGCCATGGCTGACAGGGGAGGTCCACACGCTGCTGAAGGCCCGCAACATCGCCTTCAGAGCTGGAGATCCAGCTGGGCTGAAAGCAGCCAGGGCTGACCTGTCCCGTGGCATCAGGAAAGCAAAACAAGAATACACCCGAGAAATTACAGGACATTTAAAGGATAGCAGGGACTCACGGAGCCTGTGGCAGGGCATAAGGACCCTAACGGACTACAAACTACCGCCACAGACCTGTGACAGTAATACCTCCCTGCTCAACAACCTCAACGGCTTCTTTGCACGTTTTGAAGCACAGAACAACACACCTGCGCAGAAAACCACCCCGACAACCAGGCTTTGCGTCTTTCACCAGCCAGTGTGAGGAGCACACTGCTGAGGATTAACCCCCGCAAGGCTGCAGGACCTGACAACATTCCTGGTCGTGTGCTGAAGGACTGCGCGGTAGAGCTCACAGATGTCCTCACAGACATTTTCAACATCTCCCTGAGCCAGGCTGTTGTTCCCTCGTGCTTCAAGGAAACCACCATCATTCCAGTGCCAAAGAAGTCATCTCCATCTGGCTTCAACGACTACCGCCCCGTCGCACTAACTTCCACCATCATGAAGTGCTTCGAAAGGCTGGTCATGAAGCACATCAAATCCACCCTCCCCCCATCGCTGGACCCGTTTCAGTTTGCCTACCGAGCTAAACGGTCCACAGAGGATGCAATCTCCTCCGCTCTCCACCCAGCCCTCACACACCTGGACACTAACACTAAGGCTAAGACTAAGACTAAGGACCCATATGTCAGAATGCTATTCATAGACTTCAGCTCAGCATTCAACACCATCATCCCCCAGCAGCTTGTACAAAAACGTACAGACCTGGGCCTCAGCCCCTCTCTCTGCAACTGGTTGCTGGACTTCCTCACAGAGAGACCACAAGCTGTACGGGTCAACAATAACACCTCAGACACCCTCATACTGAGCACGGGGGCCCCCCAAGGATGTGTGCTCAGCCCCCTTCTCTTCACTCTGCTGACCCACGACTGCAAACCCATCTTCAGCACCAACCACATCGTGAAGTTTGCAGACGACACTACTGTGGTGGGTCTCATCAGCAACAACGATGAGACTAACTACAGGAAGGAAGTGAACCAGCTGGCCCTGTGGTGCCAAAACAACAACCTCTTCCTCAACCTGGAGAAAACAAAGGAGATAGTTGTTGACTTCAGGAGAACCCACCGTCGACCCCCTCTCCCCCTGACCATCAACGGCGCTGCTGTGACGCAGGTGACCAGCACCAAATTCCTTGGTGTGACCATCACTGATGACCTCACCTGGAAAAACAACACCACCGCACTATCGAGGAAAGCCCAGCAGCGCCTGTACTTCATCCGGAAGCTCAAGCGAGCAGGAGCATCACCCCCCATCATGCTGTCCTTCTACCGAGGCGCCACCGAGAGCATCCTCAGCAGCTGTATCACGCTGTGGTTCGGAAGCTGCACCGCCGCCGACCGCAAGAGCCTGCAGCGCATAGTGAACTCTGCCCAGAGGATCATCGGTGCCTCACTCCCCTCACTACAGGACATATACAACACCCGCCTCACCTGCAAAGCACTCAGCATTGTGGGTGACTCCACCCACCCCTCCAACAGCCTCTTCAGCCTCCTGCCTTCAGGAAGAAGGTTCCTCAGCCTCAACTCACGCACCTCCAGGCTGGGCAACGGCTTCCTCCACCAGGCGGTCAGGATGTTGAACTCTCTCCCCTCCCTCCCTCTCTCCCCCTCTCTGACATCTCTCCCCTGAACTCTCCACCCTGCCTCCGACTTTTCTCCCCTGCCCCAAATGGTCCTGGACTCTAACCCCCTAACTCACTTTTATGCCCATCTCCGCTGCTACTGCACTGAAACTGTACTGAAACTGTACTTTGAACACTTAAATTATATTATTAACATTTTAAACTGTATACCCCGGTTATCTAGGCCCTTTGTTTTGTTTAATGTATACCCCGTTTATCTAGGCTCTTCTTGTTTTTTGTTTGATGTATATATGTCACACTGTAGGACTGCGGGAAACGATATTTCGATATTTCTGGATGTGCAACATGTAGAATTCTTGACAATAAAGCTGACTTTGACTTTGAAAGTTCAGTTGAATAACGAGGTCAAAGTGGAAATAATTGGAGCTTTTCACATTGTCTCCTGCGACAATTTAGAGCGGTGTGCAATGACAAATCAATGCGATTGATTTTGCCATCCGTAAGCCAAAATACAATGGTTGAATCCCTCATTTTAAACTAATAAAAAAAAAATAATAATAATTGACTCACCAGAGATGTCAGCCTTGTTGCTACATGCTAATAACCTTCTTGTTGTTTCCTCTTTCCACGTCTTCAGCCTCTTGCTGTCAGTTTATTAATCCATACGTATACACGTGAATGATACAATGCCATATGTTTGTGTAGGCCTGTCTCTTCAAATAATGTATTTAAATATCCCATTGATTAGGGCCTGCTGCTTCCCTTCTGTATGTCCCTGGGGGTTTGATTGCTCTCTTTGTTGAATCTTTGACATGCTGCTTTGATTCCTACAGTATGCAGAACATGTGCTGTCAAACACTTCTGTATAACTATTTGTACATTTAAATTCCTTGACAAAAGCATTCCTGGAAGGCGTTATTTTTCGCAGATTGGTGGAAACTATAAGACATGTTATCTTAAGCTCTCCGTTGATGCTTTCTTTATTCTGGTATGGCACGGTCAGATATGATAGGGCCGTGCTTTGGTTGATAGGAAACAAAGAATATTCCAATTTATTATCAAAACTTCCGCAAAGAGCAATTCATATTCAAACAAGCCATGTAAGCACTTTCTAAGCATTTGAAGACCCCTGACCCGCTCACTGTTCCACTGCTCGTGTCCTTCTGACTACATGTTACGGGGGATTAAGATGCAAATTGTTGCCTTAATCTTTAGAGTGAAATTAGCTTTCTTGGCGTGGAGCTAAGTAAGCATATACTGTATTCTGTCGAAGCATGCTCATCAGTATGCAAAGCTCAGCCTTACTGACATTTCCAAACACATAGTGACATTCAAATGTGATGCATGTGAATGCTATGATATGTACTGTAAACTTCCCTTAGAATGTGTTGTTGCTTTTAATGTAACAGGTAAATGAGAGCCCAGTAAACCTAGCACACACACACTCAGTATAATCTGTTCCCGCTGTTTAATCTTCATGGACCTTCACGAACCAAATCATGATTGATGTCTTCATTTTTTTCCCCCACACACACACTCTCACACTGAGTTTCATGTGCATACAGTTTGACAGAGAGCCGAATAGCTGATGTCTTCATAAGTCTTATATTCTGTGCCAAGCCAGCTCCACAGAAGAGGAGATTAATGTAAATCCATGCCTATAGATCAGGGGTGGGGAACCTTTTTCGTCTCAAGCGCCATTTCAATTTTTTCAACATCCTCCGAGGGCCGTACAAATGATTGACCTCTGCTTAAAAATACTAAAATAACAGCCCATTCATTTCGCCTTTCTTTCATCCTGTGCAAAGAAAAAGCAACCTCTTAATCCAGATGTCTTACCATGACTCGCGCATGCATGCACGTGCACGGTTGTGGCATGACCACCAAAACAGAAAGATACAGATGGAGCATCTTATTTCAGACAGTTTGAAACGCGAGGGTCGTGATTGGTCCGTGATCGGCCCGTGATCGGTTCGTGATGAAGAGTCGGCCCCCAGTCTGACTTGATACCGCCCCCGTGATAAATAAATGTAATTATTGTGAAGCCAGCTGCAATGGATCATTGATCCACCAGGGGGTGCAGTGGGGTTCCACACTGGAGCTCATGTGAAATGAACTTCGATACAGTAAACTGGATGTACAGTATGTCTGGTACTAATGTATAGCGGATCTTTGTTAAGATCCATATGTCACGGATAGGATCATAGTCTGTGCTAAATAAGACATGTAATCATTTACAAAACATCACCATGTTGTCATTTAACAAAATAATGTTGTTTAGTCGAAAAAAACGAACGAGAGGAAATGCAGCCGGCTCTCGATTTTTAATCCTAATTTAATCATCATCTTCACCACGATCATTTATGTTTATGTTTAACATATTCATATTTCTCTTCTCAAAAAGAGAAATATGAACGTTAGTTTTTAACTGAAATGATCAAATAAAGTCAAAATGTCACAGTGTTTACAAACATTGACCATACCGTTCACCAGCCCCCACCCCCCTATGTTGCATGCAGCCGGCTCTCCCGATTTTTAATCCTAATTTAATCATCATCTTCACCACGATCATTTATGTTTATGTTCGCCGAATTGACATGAAATCACTGACAAATATGAATATTCTGTATTCAACTTCATTGAAACGATCAGGATGGGTGTTATTTTTCCCCACAATGACCAAGTCGCTGCAAATTATCCCGTTTATTACATGGCCACATTCTCAACAAAGTGACGACATGACTCCCATTCTTAATTGAAATGCTTTTATGGATTTAGAAAATGTTTTTATTGATTGAATTGCACTAATGTGGGATGATCGTGATGTCTCCTCCGATCTGCTTTATGATATTCTTTCTCTCGCTGTGTAGATTGGGGGACCGCCGTCCTCTGTCTTCAATGTTCGACATCGCGTGAAACAGAGGATTTCGACATTCTGTATTCCTTGCTTACTTCCTTAAACCTTTTCTCCTCCTTATCTCTTTCATGACTTTTTATTTAATGCTTTATAACAGCTGTAATAGTTTGTTTAGAAATCCCCCGCAGCGCCGCCCACCTCCCTCCGGCTGAAATTATGAATGTACAGTAAGGCATAGTAATCATAGATAACACGGCAGGGCCCGTTACAGTTTGTTTTCATCTGATTTCAAATAAACAAAGTCTTGGTTTTCAGAATATTAAACTTGTTTCGGCAAATTTAGATGATAAATACAACGATGAAGCTTGTAACGGCATAATTACTTAAGCGGAGAACGGAGTAATTTAACGTTACAGCAGGCATAACAACAGCCGGTGTTTATTTTATTATTATATATAGTTGTTATTCATTTGTTTTAAAGCTCAATAAGGAAGATTTAAACTTTCACACACGTTGACCGGCGAAAAACTCTGCCCGGTTCCCTCGGCCCCCACCACGTTGAATAAACAGAAGAATTACATGAATTAAGGTGACTGAGGCTTTTTAACATAGACTTTTCAGTGTCCCACATACCCACATACCGTTCACCATCCCCACCCCCCTACTGTATGTTGATTTGTGACTGTTTGCCTACATGTAAATGGGTGGCATTTAGTACCTACCCCCCTCTGAGTGAATACCTGTTGTACCTGTCCGGGGCTAAGCCCATAGGACGATGCTCTGATGTCATCACCCTCGCACATTTGTCATATGTTTACAAAAACCGATGTTAACACTTTCTCGTTCTTAATATATGCTATATTTAGGGTCGATATGTGTTGAATTTACTTTAAAATAGCAGATCACTGTGACCGGATATAGTTTTTTCGGCTTAGTGAACGTGTGTTCCTTCCCCCCCGTTGACAATTCACGAGCGTCTAACTCTCTTTCCCCCCCCCCCCCCCGTCGCACCTTCTAACAGAGCCCCCCCACATATCAAATCCCAATTTAACCCCTGGCCTCTGGAGCAGAAATGAAAGAGTTTTAAAGATGTTTACATTTTGGTAAGTTTTTAGGGAAATGTTGTAATATTGCAACGTTGGCCTGTATTTCTACTCACATTGTCTGAATAAATATATTGAACAACTAAGGGTTAATTTGCAGGATTGATTGCTTACTTAGCCCTATATCAGTATATAGCATGAATAATAATCACACATCACTCATATTTGTTATGAATAATCATTTATCATTTATTAAATAGTAAGTCGCTTTGGATAAAAGCGTCAGCTAAATGCAATTTATGAAAGCCTCACTCAGGATTTTTTTACCAAGTGTAAAGTTATTTAATATATAAAGACTATATATTATTGAATTACAAGATTAGATATACTTTATTTGATCTAAAATATTGATGTGTTCAAATGCTCTTCTAAACAAAACTGTTTCTGTGAAGGAAGTGCCATCTCCTGGTTAAATCCTGAAATTGAAAATCTGGCAACGCCCTCTTGGAAAATAGTGGGAGGGCTTAACATTCCCAGATACTGGTCTTTGGCAGGTCTTAGGCAGGTAACTGGCAGGTAGTAGGTAGGAAGCAGTAAGCTGGAGTCTGAAATAAGATGCTCCATCTGTATGGACACAAGATGTGTGCAAATGTATTTAGTTTCCTATCCATGTGAACATGATTTAAGTGGGGGGGGGGACCTAACCTCCTCTAGGGGGGTCCGGGGGCATGCTCCCCCGGGAAGATTTGTTTTTAAATGTTGAAGTTAAAAGCATCATTCTGGTGCACTTTGAGAGCAACATTAGGAGATCTATGGATACATCTCTCAACACCCATATGAAACAGACCTGTAAGCAGATTTTCTTTTTCTTTATGGATATTTTACAAATCACTCCCCTTTTAAACTGTATTCTTGTTTATTAATAACAACTTTTTTTTTTCTGTCATATAGTACTTTATACCTGTTTACTTTATTCTCTTATTTTTTTATAACTATAATGATTACATTACATTACATGTCACTTGTTAGACGCTTTCATCCAAAGCGACTTACATACTCAATACTGTGGGCAATCCCCACAGGAGCAATTTGGGTGTCTTGCCCGAACACCAACGGACAACCCACTGCACCACACGCCGCCTAATGATCATATAAAGATGTGCCTTTACCTCACTGGTTGGAGAAAAAGCTTCTTATATTTGTTAGCATAGCTAGCTAACCAGATGCTAATAACAACAAAGTTATTGACAGTATGATCAGTATGACAGATGAACAGATCGCCACTGGGCTTACAACTAAAGACACAGCCACGCAAAAACTGTGGCATGTGTACGGCAATTTCTGAAGTGCCGGAGCGGCGTTCTGGTGCTCTCCGTCAGCACTACACCCCTGTTAGATGAGACAGGGGTCTAACAGACTCTCATCTAACAGACTCTCATCTAATGAGATGCGCCGGTGAAGATGGCCGCATCGTCTTCGTGCTCCTCTCCAACTTTGCCCATTTTCGTATTTTGTACATATTTCTTTTACTTTTGCCGTTTTACTTTTAACATGGTTCGCAACATGCTAGCCGACCGCACCTACTCTGCCATACAATATAGCAGAGAGGAACTTTTCCAATTGCGAAACTTCGTGGACAATATTAACCCTCCGACAGACAATGGAGATTCACCATGGCTACCTGTTGCTGTTCTACCTGAGAGACGCAAGAAGAAGACAAAGCGGGGATGCCGGGCCGGGTTGCTGGTCAAACTGAGAAAACGTGAGAATCGGCCCCCTCTTCCGAGTATTCTTCTGGCTAATGTTCAATCCATTGAAAATAAGCTAGATGAACTCAGAAGCCGGATTGCTTTTCAACGGGACATTAAGAACTGTAACGTGTTAATTCTCACTGAGACTTGGCTCAACCCCGCTATCCCGGACTCCGCTATTGTCCCTGACGGATTCTCTATTTTTCGTCAGGACCGGACTGCAAACTCGGGGAAAAGTAAGGGAGGCGGTGTGTGTGTAATGATTAACAACAACTGGTGCTCAGATGTGAAGATTATTTCATCGGACTGTTCCGCACAGCTAGAGCACCTCATGATCTCATGTCGGGCCTTCCATCTGCCGAGGGAATTCACATCTGTTGTGATAACAGCAGTGTATATCCCGCCGCAGCCACTCGCCGACAACAACACGGCACTCGATCAGCTGTTTGGGTTTATTGATAAAACCGAGACTTCACGGCCAGATGCGGCGTTCGTTGTGGCCGGAGATTTCAACACCGCCAACATGAAGAAGGTTTTGCCAAAATATTACCAACACATCAACTTCCCGACGCGCGGGGGAAACATACTGGACCATGTTTATTCCCCTTTCCGGAATGGATATAAGGCTCTCCCTCGCCCTCCCTTCGGCAAATCAGACCATATCTCACTACTGTTGTTGCCTGCTTACAAGCAGAAACTTAAAAGGGACAGACCGATAACAAGGACAGTACAACGATGGAGCGAGGAGTCAGATTCAGCACTGCAGGATTGCTTTGCATCCACGGATTGGAGTGTGTTTGAGGACAATAACATCAACACACACACGGACACTGTCATCTGCTACATTGGGAAATGCATCGATGACGTGGTACCGAAGGTTTCTGTACGGACATTCCCAAATCAAAAGCCCTGGGTAAACGGTGAGGTGCGCGGCAAACTGAAAGCGCGCACTCTCGCGCACACAGCGGGAGATTTGGAGGAGTACAGGAAGTCTAGGTATGATCTCCGGAGAGCAATAAAAAATGCAAAGAGACAGTACAAAGAGAAGGTGGAATCTGACTTCAAAGGCTGTAACACTAGGAATATGTGGGCGGGACTAAGGACAATGACTGACTACAAAGGAGCAGCGGGGGGTGCTGCGGGAGTGTCTGCGTGCGCATCTCTCCCAGATGAGCTAAACAGTTTTTTTGCACGCTTTGAGAGCAGCCAGGCTGTGGAGGTACAGAGGGACCAGGAGCTACACTGCCCTTTTGTTTTAAATAGGGCAGATGTGTGTAAATCCTTTAAAAGGGTTAACCCACACAAGGCTCCTGGACCTGATGGCATCCCTGGCCGTGTTCTCAGGGTGTGTGCAGTTCAGCTGGCAGAGGTGTTCACAGACATCTTCAACAGGTCCCTGCTGCAGTCTGTAGTCCCCACATGTCTTAAACACTCCACCATCATTCCTGTCCCCAAAAAGACAATCATCACCTGCCCCAACGACTACCGCCCAGTAGCACTCACCTCCATCATAATGAAGTGCTTTGAGCGGTTAGTCAAATTATTCATCACCTCCTCCCTCCCTGAATCTCTGGACCCCCTGCAGTTTGCCTACAGAGCAAACAGGTCCACAGACGACGCCATAGCCCTCACCCTCCACACTGCCCTCTCACACCTGGACCCGAAGAAGAGGAACACATATGTGAGAATGCTGTTCATTGACTACAGTTCAGCATTCAACACCATTGTGCCCTCCAAGCTGGCCATCAAGCTCAGAGACCTCGGACTCAACAGCGCCCTCTGCGACTGGATCCTGAACTTCCTGACGGGCAGACCCCAGGCAGTGCGGGTGGGAAATATCACATCCTCCACCCTGATTCTCAACACCGGTGCCCCTCAAGGCTGCGTGCTCAGCCCTCTCCTCTACTCCCTGTTCACCCACGACTGCGTGGCCACACACAGCTCCAACACCATCGTGAAGTTTGCTGATGACACGACCGTCATCGGCCAGATCACAGACGATGACGAGACGGCATACAGAGAGGAGGTCGAAAACCTGACATCTTGGTGCCAGGAGAACAACCTCCATCTCAACATCAGCAAAACAAAGGAGCTGATTGTGGACTACAGGAAGCAGCAGGGAGAGGGACACGCCCCCATCGCCATCAATGGGACTACGGTGGAGAGAGTCAAAAGCTTCAGGTTCCTTGGGGTCCACATCACTGAGGACCTGACATGGTCTCTTCACACCACCACCATCACTAAGAAAGCTCGACAGCGGCTCTTCTTCCTCCGCAGGTTGAGGAGGTTCAAAATGGATTCCAGGATACTCTGCAACTTCTACAGGTGCACGATAGAGAGTATCCTCACTGGCAGCATGACGGCCTGGTACGGCAGCTGCACCGACCTCGATCGTAAGGCTTTACAGAGGGTGGTGAAAACTGCACAGCACATCACCAGGACGGAGCTGCCATCCATGGAGGACCTTTACTCCCAGCGGCTCAGGAAGAAATCACTACGGATTATCAAAGACCCCCATCACCCCAGCCACAAACTGTTCTTTCTGTTGCCGTCTGGCAGACGTTACCGCAGCATCCTGGCAAGGACAAGAAGATTCGGAGACAGTTTCTTCCCGCGGGCAGTGAGACTGTTAAAAAATTGAACTGTTGAAACAACTTCAAACATTCAACTGCTACTCAGTAGTATGTATCTAATACCTAATATATATATATCATTCCAATAACTTGTATATAGACTCATACTGCACTATTCCACATCATAACTTTATTTCATTTTTATAACTATTATTATTTTTGTATTGCTCTTGCTCTTATTGTTATTATGTTATGTTATTATGTTGCATTGTTGGAGAAGCCTGTGACATAAGATTTTCAACTGCATAATTACTCTGTAGCTATGTCAGATTGACAATAAAGAACCTTGAACCTTGAACCTTGAACATATACCACGTGATGACACGTTAGGCTTGCGTTGTGTTCAAGGACCCTGACCTTGGCCAGGAAAAACAGGCACTCGCTTGTTTAATTCTTTTGCGGACTAGATTTCTTTAATTTTTTTCTTTTTTGCGTGTGTTTATAAATTACCTAGAGGGCCGTACCAAATGGTCTCGCGGTCTGTATACGGGCCGGAGGTTCCCCACCCCTGCTATAGATTATCCATTCTCCTCGCACAAAAACTGCCTGCTACAATCCCCCATTCACCCTTTTTATATTCCTTCCCTTCATATGGATTTCCGCAGTCAAATCGTATTATGTAGAGCAGGGGTGCCCAATACGTCGATCGCAAAGGTAGTGTGGGTAGTGTGGGTAGATTCCCCCCCCCCGCGCGCGCTCGCGACACAGATTGGGCAGGGGCGGCCCTGTAGGTAGATCATTTGGGCTTGGTCATTTTAAAAGTAGCTCCCAAGCTGAAAAAGTGTGGGCACCCCCTGATGACCCTGAGACAACCCAGTGGCTCGCTGGGCGAATATGTGAACTGTCTTCTTGCAATTCTATGGGTTAAAATCCGACATTTTTCCCATAAACCCTTCATTCCTTCCTTCCTTTCCACTTAGATAAAGCAGAAGTTGTTAACTCAGAGGTGTTAATTTACATAGTGAATACAATTCTAATCCTATAGAATATTCATTCTCTTAGCTCAAGTCTCAGTACGATAATACTCAATACATTTTGCATAATTTATCTGTTGGGAAGTCTGTGTTATTGTCAGAAAAGCTGTACAGATACATTGTGGAGCTGTGGGTTCAAATGAGGGTGAAGAATTGAGTTAATGACTTCATGTGACACAGAAATATATAAATAACACCAATTACTGATTAGGACTGAGGATTGTTTTTGCCAAGTCGCTGTATGATAAGACATGTAGAGAGATTGCTAATAGGCAAGCATGACAGAGACAAACATTTTTATTTATTTTTTCAAGGCAGTGCAACCACCACTACAAGAAAATTGCTCAGGCCATTAGGTATTCCCTGACCTTGAAATTGGCTTTGCCGGTTGATGTGGTATTTGGTCCCCAATGCAGAGTTCTCAGTGCACAGGTGTGTGGAGATACACAGAAAGTGTTCATTTAACCCTTGTGCCCTCCTCGAATTTTCAACCTTTCGACCCCTTCGTGGCAAAAATGTACACGCCCATAATAACTGCTATTAAATCATCATACATCAACATTTCTTTCTACTTTTTTTTTTTCATGAATCACTTAAACAACTTATAACGTACTCAAAACTACCAAACATTCAATAATTTTCTGGATTTTAATCCTTTAAATGCCTGTTTAATTATTTGAATTATTTCATTATTTATGACAAAAAACACAAAAAATGAATTTTTTTCAATATAATAATTAGTAGAGGGATGGAACTTTGGTGGTTATTAGAGTCTTGGATGTGTCAAAGATTAGCAACAAAATTGATTTGACTGCATTATTATTTTTTACGTAGTATCAGATACTACCTCTGGACACCTTCGTGGCAAAAATGTACACGCCCATAATAACTGCTATTAAATCATCATACATCAATATCTTTTTCTACTTTTCTTTTCATGAATCACATATACAACTTCTAACGTATTCAAAACTACCAAACATTCAATCATTGGCAGGATTTTAACCCTTTAAATGCCTGTTTAATTATTTGAATTATTTCATTTTTTCTTACGAAAAAACACAAAACATAATTATTTTTCAATATAATAATTAGTAGAGGGATGGAACTTTGGTGGTTATTAGAGTCTAGGATGTGTCAAAGATTAGCAACAAAATTGATTTCACTGCATTATTATTTTGTACGTAGTGTCAGATACTACCTTTGGACCCCTTCGTGGCAAAAATGTACACGCCCATAATAACTTCTATTAAATCATCATATATCAATATTTCTTTCTACTTTTTGTTTCATGAATCACATAAACAACTTATAACATACTCAGAACTAGCAAACATTCAATACTTTTCTGGATTTTAATCCTTTAAATGCCTGTTTAATTATTTGAATTATTTCATTATTTATTACAAAAAAACACAAAAAATGAATTTTTTTCAATATAATAATTAGTAGAGGGATGGAACTTTGGTGGTTATTAGAGTCTTGGATGTGTCAAAGATTAGCAACAAAATTGATTTGACTGCATTATTATTTTTTACGTAGTATCAGATACTACCTCTGGACACCTTCGTGGCAAAAATGTACACGCCCATAATAACTGCTATTAAATCATCATACATCAATATTTTTTTCAACTTTTTTTTCATGAATCACATATACAACTTCTAACGTACTCAAAACTACCATTTTCGGTTTCGATTTTAACCCTTTAAACGCCTGTTTCATTATTTTCATTATTTCATTTCTCTCAAAAATGCCACATTGACTTCCATTCAGACCACATTTGTTGATCTCACTGCCATTGCAGTATAAAACCATGCATTTTGTAATGTCAGCATTTCATTTAGAAGAAAAGTAGTGATATTTGATATTTCTACTCTATTCCAACAGATTAAACCATTTTCCCACTGTAGGCCGATGCATTAAATTCTTACATTTTTGCCAGTTATATTATGGAGCCGTGTGACTACCAGGGGGCCCCGAGAGTGGTGTGTGTGTGTGTGTGTGTGTGTGTATGTATATGTATGCGTGTGCGTGTGTGTGTGTATATGTGTGTGTGTATATGTGCGTGTGTGTGTGTATATGTGCGTGTGTGTGTGTGTGTGTGTCATTTCCAGCAGCAGACTAGCAGGTCCTGCAGCATGTGACCTGGTGCTCTCAGGTGATAGAACACAATTTTTTTAGGCCTGTGCACAACCAGCACACACCTCTCCTCCCTCTCCGTGTGTGTGTGTGTGTGTGTGTGTGTGTGTGTGTGTGTGAATCTGTAAGCATGCACAGATCATTTCATGGGAACAAAAGGCCATCTTTTGAGGGATGTGTTCGATGTGTCTTTGAAGAGCTGCTTGATTACTCAAAAACAAAAAACAACTGTTAGTGTGTTTATGCACCTGGCTGCCAAAGATAAACATGCAGTTTGACCATGGGCTTATTTCATTAGTGAGCAGAGAAGGAGAAAGACCTGTAGCAAAGAGAAGGAACTCAAATGAAGAAGCATTTCAGTGCAGAAGAGACTTCAGAAATAATCTTGCAGCCTTCTTCTGCCAGCGAGCTGCAGGACTCATCTGAAGAAGACACAAGGTTCGAGGGGGGGTCTGACACTGAATGCTCTCTGGAGTCCAGCATTTCTTTGAGTTCCTCTGACCCTTCATCTGAAAGTGGAGAGGACACTGAGGGTCCGGCCCACAGTGAGGGGACAGAGAAGAACGGAGGTCGTTCTCCCAGGAGCTGGGGAAAACCAGGGTGTCCTCACAGATTGTGAGAAGAAAGCCCCCCGTGGTGGTGGATGGTGGGCCGGACCCTCAGTGTCCTCTCCACTTTCAGATGAAGGGTCAGAGGAACTCAAAGAAATGCTGGACTCCAGAGAGCATTCAGTGTCAGACCCCAGAGAGCATTCAGTGTCAGACCCCCCCTCGAACCTTGTGTCTTCTTCAGATGAGTCCTGCAGCTCGCTGGCAGAAGAAGGCCACAAGATTATTTCTGAAGTCTCCTCTGCACTGAAAAGCTTCTTCATTTGAGTTCCTTCTCTTTGCTACAGGTCTTTCTCCTTCTCTGCTCACTAATGAAATAAGCCCTTGGTCAAACTGCATGTTTATCTTTGGCAGCCAGGTGCATAAACACACTAACAGTTGCTTTTTGTTTTTGAGTAATCAAGCAGCTCTTCAAAGACACATCAAACACATCCCTCAAAAGATGGCCTTTTTTTCCCATGAAATGATCTGTGCATGCTTACAGATTCTCACAGACACACACACACACACACGGAGAGGGAGGAGAGGTGTGTGCTGGTTGTGCACAGGCCTAAAAAATGGTTGTTCTATCACCTGAGAGCACCAGGTCACATGCTGCAGGACCTGCTAGTCTGCTGCTGGAAATGACACACACACACACACACACACACACACACACACACATACACACACGCACATATATACACACACACACACACACACACACACATACATATACATACATATACACACACACACACACACACACACACACACACATATACATACATACACACACACACACACACCACTCTCGGGGCCCCCTGGTAGTCACACGGCTCCATAATATAACTGGCAAAAATGTAAGAATGTAATGCATCGGCCTACACGGAAACTTGTGTAATCTGTTGGAATAGAGTAGAAATATCAAATATCACTACTTTTCTTCTAAATGAAATGCTGACATTACAAAATGCATGGTTTTATACTGCAATGGCAGTGAGATCAACAAATGTGGTCTGAATGGAAGTCAATGAGGCATTTTTGAGATAAATGAAATAATTAAAATAATGAAACAGGCATTTAATGGGTTAAAATCCTGCCAATGATTGAATGTTTGGTAGTTTGGAGTATGTTAGAAGTTGTATATGTGATTCATGAAAAAAAAGTAGAAAAAGATATTGATGTATGATGATTTAATAGCAGTTATTATGGGCGTGTACATTTTTGCCACGAAGGGGTCCAGAGGTAGTATCTGACACTACGTAAAAATTAATAATGCAGTCAAATCAATTTTGTTGCTAATCTTTGACACATCCCAGACTCTAATAACCACCAAAGTTCCATCCCTCTACTAATTATTATATTGAAAGAAATTCATTTTTTGTGTTTTTTTTTAAGAGAAATTAAATAATTCAAATAATGAAACAGGCATTTAAAGGGTTAACATCCTGAAAACTATTGGATGTTTGGTAGTTTTGAGCACGTTAGAAGTTGTTCAAGTGATTCATGGAAAAAAAAGTTTAATAAAATATTGATGTATGATGATTTAATAGCAGTTTCTATGAGCGTGTACATTTTTGCCACGAAGGGGTCCAGAGGGTGCAAAATGCATCACGAGAGTATACAAAACATGTAAGAGTAAACGACATTGGATTTCAAAAATTTGACTCAAAAGAAGACTTCTTGCAAAAATCCATGCCAAAAGCTGTAACACAGCTGAAATGATCACCAAATCAAAAAAAAAAAGTCAGGAAAAATGTACAAAAATGCCCGAGGAGGGCACAAGGGTTAAATGAGGCAGCGCAGATACAGTCCTTGGTATTTAGGTGAATTGGGTCAAAACGTGTCTGTAAACAGATATTAACTATTAATATTACTAATTTATTTGAATATCTATATCAGCAGACTAGATAGGTCTAGATGTTGGTACCTGAAGCTTTCTGGTGTCTTGTATTCCGAGTAGTGACGACTTGTTTAACAGTGCATTTAAAACGTCAAAGATAAATGCATTGGCTGAAAAATGAATTAATCGGAATTCACATATATTGTATTTGTAAATCCGGATATAAACTTGTAATTGAACGTTTTTTGGGACATTTGTTTCTTGTGGCATGAATGTTGGTTTTATTACCATCTGCAGAGTTTATACAGAGAATCATCCCAAAGAGAGAACATATCTAGTGAGTTGCCAACATTTGGAATAAAAACGTTTGAAAAGACTTTGCCTTTGTTTTAAATTGGAATTGTTTTAAATTTCTTCTGCGGCATTCAGATGGTAGGGTCAGATGTTGGCATAAACAACATGAAAGTATGGGTCTATCCTGGCTTTTATAAACAATTCATAATGGTGGTGGTGGTCCTATGGTATGGGGTCCCTTAGTACGGATTGGCTACACAGCCAAGTGGACAGCGTTCCAGCGTTGGTGTGTAGGAAAAAGCCTGGACCCCATTTTCGTATTCCAACTTTGCCCATTTTCGTATTTTGTACATATTTCTTTTACTTTTGCCGTTTTACTTTTAACATGGTTCGCAACATGCTAGCCGACCGCACCTACTCTGCCATACAATATAGCAGAGAGGAACTTTTCCAATTGCGAAACTTCGTGGACAATATTAACCCTCCGACAGACAATGGAGATTCACCATGGCTACCTGTTGCTGTTCTACCTGAGAGACGCAAGAAGAAGACAAAGCGGGGATGCCGGGCCGGGTTGCTGGTCAAACTGAGAAAACGTGAGAATCGGCCCCCTCTTCCGAGTATTCTTCTGGCTAATGTTCAATCCATTGAAAATAAGCTAGATGAACTCAGAAGCCGGATTGCTTTTCAACGGGACATTAAGAACTGTAACGTGTTAATTCTCACTGAGACTTGGCTCAACCCCGCTATCCCGGACTCCGCTATTGTCCCTGACGGATTCTCTATTTTTCGTCAGGACCGGACTGCAAACTCGGGGAAAAGTAAGGGAGGCGGTGTGTGTGTAATGATTAACAACAACTGGTGCTCAGATGTGAAGATTATTTCATCGGACTGTTCCGCACAGCTAGAGCACCTCATGATCTCATGTCGGGCCTTCCATCTGCCGAGGGAATTCACATCTGTTGTGATAACAGCAGTGTATATCCCGCCGCAGCCACTCGCCGACAACAACACGGCACTCGATCAGCTGTTTGGGTTTATTGATAAAACCGAGACTTCACGGCCAGATGCGGCGTTCGTTGTGGCCGGAGATTTCAACACCGCCAACATGAAGAAGGTTTTGCCAAAATATTACCAACACATCAACTTCCCGACGCGCGGGGGAAACATACTGGACCATGTTTATTCCCCTTTCCGGAATGGATATAAGGCTCTCCCTCGCCCTCCCTTCGGCAAATCAGACCATATCTCACTACTGTTGTTGCCTGCTTACAAGCAGAAACTTAAAAGGGACAGACCGATAACAAGGACAGTACAACGATGGAGCGAGGAGTCAGATTCAGCACTGCAGGATTGCTTTGCATCTACGGATTGGAGTGTGTTTGAGGACAATAACATCAACACACACACGGACACTGTCATCTGCTACATTGGGAAATGCATCGATGACGTGGTACCGAAGGTTTCTGTACGTACAAAAATCAAAAGCCCTGGGTAAACGGTGAGGTGCGCGGCAAACTGAAAGCGCGCACTCTCGCGCACACAGCGGGAGATTTGGAGGAGTACAGGAAGTCTAGGTATGATCTCCGGAGAGCAATAAAAAATGCAAAGAGACAGTACAAAGAGAAGGTGGAATCTGACTTCAAAGGCTGTAACACTAGGAATATGTGGGCGGGACTAAGGACAATGACTGACTACAAAGGAGCAGCGGGGGGTGCTGCGGGAGTGTCTGCGTGCGCATCTCTCCCAGATGAGCTAAACAGTTTTTTTGCACGCTTTGAGAGCAGCCAGGCTGTGGAGGTACAGAGGGACCAGGAGCTACACTGCCCTTTTGTTTTAAATAGGGCAGATGTGTGTAAATCCTTTAAAAGGGTTAACCCACACAAGGCTCCTGGACCTGATGGCATCCCTGGCCGTGTTCTCAGGGTGTGTGCAGTTCAGCTGGCAGAGGTGTTCACAGACATCTTCAACAGGTCCCTGCTGCAGTCTGTAGTCCCCACATGTCTTAAACACTCCACCATCATTCCTGTCCCCAAAAAGACAATCATCACCTGCCCCAACGACTACCGCCCAGTAGCACTCACCTCCATCATAATGAAGTGCTTTGAGCGGTTAGTCAAATTATTCATCACCTCCTCCCTCCCTGAATCTCTGGACCCCCTGCGGTTTGCCTACAGAGCAAACAGGTCCACAGACGACGCCATAGCCCTCACCCTCCACACTGCCCTCTCACACCTGGACCCGAAGAAGAGGAACACATATGTGAGAATGCTGTTCATTGACTACAGTTCAGCATTCAACACCATTGTGCCCTCCAAGCTGGCCATCAAGCTCAGAGACCTCGGACTCAACAGCGCCCTCTGCGACTGGATCCTGAACTTCCTGACGGGCAGACCCCAGGCAGTGCGGGTGGGAAATATCACATCCTCCACCCTGATTCTCAACACCGGTGCCCCTCAAGGCTGCGTGCTCAGCCCTCTCCTCTACTCCCTGTTCACCCACGACTGCGTGGCCACACACAGCTCCAACACCATCGTGAAGTTTGCTGATGACACGACCGTCATCGGCCAGATCACAGACGATGACGAGACGGCATACAGAGAGGAGGTCGAAAACCTGACATCTTGGTGCCAGGAGAACAACCTCCATCTCAACATCAGCAAAACAAAGGAGCTGATTGTGGACTACAGGAAGCAGCAGGGAGAGGGACACGCCCCCATCGCCATCAATGGGACTACGGTGGAGAGAGTCAAAAGCTTCAGGTTCCTTGGGGTCCACATCACTGAGGACCTGACATGGTCTCTTCACACCACCACCATCACTAAGAAAGCTCGACAGCGGCTCTTCTTCCTCCGCAGGTTGAGGAGGTTCAAAATGGATTCCAGGATACTCTGCAACTTCTACAGGTGCACGATAGAGAGTATCCTCACTGGCAGCATGACGGCCTGGTACGGCAGCTGCACCGACCTCGATCGTAAGGCTTTACAGAGGGTGGTGAAAACTGCACAGCACATCACCAGGACGGAGCTGCCATCCATGGAGGACCTTTACTCCCAGCGGCTCAGGAAGAAATCACTACGGATTATCAAAGACCCCCATCACCCCAGCCACAAACTGTTCTTTCTGTTGCCGTCTGGCAGACGTTACCGCAGCATCCTGGCAAGGACAAGAAGATTCGGAGACAGTTTCTTCCCGCGGGCAGTGAGACTGTTAAAAAATTGAACTGTCGAAACAACTTCAAACATTCAACTGCTACTCAGTAGTATGTATCTAATACCTAATATATATATATATCATTCCAATAACTTGTATATAGACTCATACTGCACTATTCCACATCATAACTTTATTTCATTTTTATAACTATTATTATTTTTGTATTGCTCATGCTCTTATTGTTATTATGTTATGTTATTATGTTGCATTGTTGGAGAAGCCTGTGACATAAGATTTTCAACTGCATAATTACTCTGTAGCTATGTCAGATTGACAATAAAGAACCTTGAACCTTGAACGTGCCCCCTGCCTCACGTGCTGTCGTTCCTCCAGCTGTTGTTGGACAGGAATTTGGCCTTCAGCACGATCAAGACATATGCTCCTGCCATATCGTCATGTGGGTTTCGGGGTCGGTACGGTGTTTAGTCACCCTCTGACAAACCGCTTTCTGCGAGGAATACGGAGACTCAGACCTGTGTCACGCGCACAGGCGCCTCAGTGGGATTTGGCTTTGGTGTTACACGCACTGAGCAAAGCCCCATTTGAACCTTTGGATCAGGTTCCCCTTAAATTGTTATGAGCCAAAGTAGTACTACTTTTGGCTCTAACATCAGCAAAAAGGGTGAGTGACTTGTCTGCTCTCTCTGTGGCTCCGTCATGTCTCTCTCCCCTTCTCCCTCTGATTGTCTCCCTGCAGGTGCAGCCTCTCCCTCAGGTGCTCCCAATCCCCAATCAGGGCCTCAATAAAAGACCTGAGGAAGGCTGCAGTCGCCCCCCCTTCTCCTCTGGGCTGCATGTGTGACCAGGGCAGCATGTGTGGTGTCTCTGTGTGAGACCTTACCCCTAGATTCCACCGGGTCCGTCTGCGGCGCGTTACGGGCGCGTTACGGCTGCGCCGCGGTGCTCACGGCGATCGCGGCCACTCTAGTCAATGGGTGCTATTCCACCACACGTGGCGCATTACGGCTCAGAAGCGTCCCAGAAGCGTCTCGGCGCAGGGCTCCTCTAAAATTAGGATGAATCCTATTTTTCACGCGGCGCAGCCGTAACGTAAGGTCGGGCAGGCAGGAAGTGGAACGTTCAGAGCATATATATATAGCATATATATATATATATTAGGGCTGTCAAGTTAACGCGTTAATAACGCGTTAACGCAAAAAAAAATGAACGCCACTAATTATTTTAACGCGATTAACGCATGTGTATTTTTTGTCCTCGGCCGCCGTAGTTTCAGAGCGCATCGAGTGTAAAACACCATCTACAAGCTGATGCTGACAGCCCCGCTCCTGCTGCCCGCTTGTGGCAGACCACACTTCCACGCTCACCGGCAGGCCCGGACTGGCCATCGGGAGGACCGGGAGGGTGTGTGTATGTGTGGCGCGAGCGAAGCACACCTTACGTGTTGTTGTTAGCATCTGGTACTAGCTAGCTGAGCTAACGGATATAAGGAGCTGTTTCAATGAAAACAGAGGAGCGACATTTCGCCGACAACTGCGCCGAGCACTTGACTTTATGCAGGTAGCCAGAGAGCACACTCAGCACGGATAGTGCGCGCAACACAGCTCATACACACAGGCATATATGCCTTGAGCTGCACATAGCTCCAACGATCCATCACAGTGTCTCCACATTCTCACACACACACACACACACACACACACACACACACACACACACACACACACACACACACACACACACACACACACACACACACACACACACACACACACACACACACATTATTGTATGAGAGAGGTTCTAGGTTGAATTGAGGCGAATATTTGTAATGTTCAGAGGTTGTTGTGTTTAATATTCATGAGAATATTTGTCATTGTTCAAATGATAATAAACAAACATATAAAGCATAGGTGTCCACTCATATGTTGATAAGAGTATTAAAAACTTGAAAAATATCCCTCTAAGGTACATTTAGAACAGATAAAAAATGTGCGATTAATTTGCGATTAATCGCGATTAACTATGGACAATCATGCGATTAATCGCGATTAAATATTTTAATCGACTGACAGCCCTAATATATATATATATATATACACACACACAAACTAATTTTGCAGACCCTATCCCTCCGTAGTCTTTCAAGTAGGAGGAGAAATGCCAGCGTTCTCCTCTGGTTTACAGGCACTGTGTAAATTATATATATAGAATAATTATGATGATGAATGCATTTTTTTACCACTAAAATACAGCAACACATCTTTGATTCATGTCGTTTATAACTGGAATATTACAGTTATTATTAACTTTGTCTGTACAAAGTAGCCTGTCCAGGAAATATGCCCAAATCAACAGAAACTGCGAGCCGGCAGGAAAGACGCTCCACTTCTGAAATGCTTCTGAAACACGCCCGGTAGGGTATGACGCCGGAGGAGGCCGGACCAAAACCGCAACGCAGTCGTAACGCGGCGCAGACGGACCCGGTGGAATCTAGGGGTTAGGGTTTAACCTGTGGTTTGTTAATTATTAGGAGATGTGCTCCAGTGTACCTTTGTATATTGTGTACTTTATTCACTTTCTTTAATAGGAAAGTTGTTTTTTGTTTATCATTAGATTACTTTGCAAATTGGCTGGTGAGCCCTCTTTACTTTTTGGTTAATCACCTTGTGGCTTCGGAAATCAGTTTCCTCTCTTTTTTCTCTCTCCCGGTTATTTGATATTTTGTTACTTCCCTTTGTACCCCTAGTCCAGGACGGAATGTAACAATGAAGAAAAAGTAGGTGATAAAGAGTTATCCTCACTGTAAATCACATGAAAGATGACTTGGTTGTCTGACCTAAACATCCCATTATAAGCCTTATTATATAGACTTGCCCAAACATAAACGCCTTTTCTATCAGATGACAGACTAATGTAAATTAATGCCGGGAGATTATACACTCTCCTCAGAGAGAAACGGAAACTGTCACACCATCCTTTCATTCTCGCCTAATAGTACAGTCAAATCCATTATCCGCTGGGAGCCTGGAAGAAGAGGGGGGGGGCACTACTTCCAGACGACAAGGCACACATTTCCCTTCCTTCCCCTGTCTCTACTGGGAACATTTCTGTCACTCATTGTCATCATAATCTGTGGGTTTCTTGTCAGGACCGTGACAGATGCTGCGGAGGAACACAAATCCCATTTTGTTTATTTATTTAGTTGTTGACATTTTTTCCTGAGCCATAGAAGAGTAAACCTGCTGGTTAATATTCAGAAATAAAATATACACTGAGGTTTTACATTTTTAAAGGCACAACACAAGAACACAAGTAGCTCCCTAAAATCTTGAAGTATTATAATGCTTTTGGCCGGAGTTTCTTTTGGGAAATTGCTACCAGGAGATGCCAAAGAAAGACAAATTCCACGTATGCAGTACTTGTTTTATTTATTAATTAAAATGTAATTCTAGCATAGTCTGATTGTTTATATGTGTATACTGTAGTATAGCGACTAAATAAATCGATAAGTGGAACGGACAACGTACTATAATAATATCGGACTATTGGAAGTTGTGCGACAGTCCGAAAACCAAACGCCTATTCTTTTGGGGGCATTTGCTTCAAAAGTACACATTTTGCGACTATGGCTAAGCCAGAACCCGCCCTAAGCTGCCTCTGATTGGCTAGTTCTTGTTAAGTTTGTTGGTTGAATCGCCTACGATTAGGCATAAGGAGTAGGATTTGTCGTGTTGAGAGTAAGAATATCAATATCCTTTGTGATACGAAAAACAGTACATTTGGTACAATTAAGTGTCCTGTTTTGCTTTTTCAGTTGCTTTCAGAGCCCCCTGAATTAGAAAAAATGTGGGATCTGGCAAAAGTATCTTCTTTTTCAACCAAAAACACAAATTAAAACTACAGGACAACGTCTAATATTTCTTTTTGAGAAATAATACTGTGATAATTGTATGCATTAATACAGGTCACACTTGTCTTAAGAGGCAAAAGTGAATAAAAAGATCAAGACCAATTGAGTTTTAATCTCCCGAGGTGCACTCAGCCTCTTACGGCTGAAATAAGTATAACTGCAAAAGAAAACTTCAAAAATTATAACAAAAAGAACTAAAGAAAGAGAGAGGGTAATGGGCTGTACAAATATCATTCAGGTGTGTGTGTGTGTGTGTGTGTGTGTGTGTGTGTGTGTGTGTGTGTGTGTGTGTGTGTGTGTGTGTGTGTGTGTGTGTGTGTGTGTGTGTGTGTGTGTGTGTGTGTGTGTGTGTGTGTGTGTGTGTGTGTGTGTGTGTGTGTGTGTGTGTGTGTGTGTGTGTGTGTGTGTGTGTGTGTGTGTGTGTGTGTGCGCATGATCCATGATCCATGATCCATGTTAGCTGTCTTCCCCGGCTATAATGGGCCAAGCTGGTTACCTGCTGGCAGCCTGACGTCTGTCAGAAAACAATGCATATGCATATCTCTCTCACACACACACACACACACACACACAGAGCGGCTCCCTGTGGTTTGGCTTCCACCCGGCCTTATGGACGATTAGTCAAGGCTACAGCCTTCACCTTTAAAGTGTTCTTTCTTTTTTTTCTGCCCTCCTTTCAAAGTGTTCTTCTCTGTTACCAGTTCCCCACAGTCTAAATGTCAACTTTAAATGTTATTATTCCTCTATCTCCTCCACTTTCATTTCTAACCTCCCTTATATGTCCTGTTGTCTGCCCACAGCTGGCCATCCTCTTTCAGTCCTCATTTTGTAAGTGTTATGGCACAAGATTAGTTTTTCAAGACAATCGTAAAAATAATTGCTTTAATAAGGAAATGTTCTCTGTCACTATTTTCCCTTCACTGACTCACTCCTACAAAGAAGCAAATCAAACATAGTTTATGGTCGTTTAACCTCTGTTTTTTGTTGCTTTGTGTCTGGTGTCCATGTCCATGTTCATTGTGGGTCTCTTTGTGTCTCTTTGCAGCTGTTTGGTTTGTTTGGTTTCCCTTTGTAGACTTCCGTGTCCCTCCGTAGCTGCTTTTTGTTTATTTGTTGTCGTTTTCTGTCAATTTGTGGTCATTTTGTTTCTCTTTGTTGTCTTTTATGTACTTTTTTAGTTGCTTTTTGGTTTGTTTTTTGTCATTTTGTTTCTCTCTGTAGTCTTTTTATGTCTCTTAATTGCTTTTTGTTTCTTTGTTGCCATTTTGTGTCAAATGTGTGTTATCTTGTTTCTCTTTGTAGTCTTTTTGAGCATCTCTTTAGTTGCTTTTTATTTCTTTGTAGTAATTTTGTCCGTTAGTGATTGTTTCGCCCCCTGTTATCGTTATTGCGAGTCTTTGTGCCATATGAAGCTGTTTTCCATCTTTTCGTAGTCTTTTTGTCTCACTTTACGGTCTTTTTGTGTCTCTTTGTAGTTTCTTATGTTTCTCCTAAGTCATTTTGACTCTAGCCTGGTTGTTACCCGTCTCCTTTTGAGTGACAATTTCATAGGAGAAGCCCGTTAATAAACAATTTCTTGCTTTTAGTTCAGCAAAAGCAGGATTGTATCTGGTGCAGAGTCAAAGAGACATGAGATTTGGAAATCACAGACATGCTTAAGCAGTGATTACTTTAGCTCCCCGCTGAAAAAAACTGCTGGACTCAAGTCCGCTGCCATACTTTGCTTTCCATGTGTTTCATCCACCTTCACAACTTGGTGTCCATCCAGATTAGACACAGTCAAATTATTGAGTTAGAAACGTATTCCCTCCCTAAAAACTATAAACTCAATACTTCCAGGGGCTGTGAGAATAACCACGCTTCCATCAGATTGTTTTTATGGAAATGATGATGTATGAGAGAACTTTAGTGCTTGCTTGGGATGCATACAAAGTTGCTGCGAAAGCAAATGATTGGCTTTAGAGATACATTATTCGTTATGATGCAGCTGAAGTTTTAGGGTTTGGAAATATTTCTGTATATTATCTGTGTGTCTTCCTGGTGATGATTCATGTTGTCTTTATTTTACTAAATCAATTTAAGACCAGTTTTGACAGAATACGCTTTGGATAGTGTATTGGCCATTATTTGTTTGGTTATAATAACACTACAGGATAACATTTTACTTTAACATTGAATCAATGGTTTATAAAACACAGTTATGTATTAATGTACAGTTTTCAATTGTCAACAACCATAACTCCTGTCGGTGGCCATTCGTTTTTTAACAGATAATAATTGGCAATAAACAAAGTTGTGATTCTGTTCCAGAATCGCCAAAATATCAATTCACGCTTATTAAGCTATAACCTTTTTTCTGTGCATTTTGCTGCTATAAATGTCTGTGTTTTTTCCCATATTAATGATTTTTCTTCAACTGTAATGGGACTACATTAGGATGCGGCTAATCTCACATTCCTTTTTGCACTCTGCACAGTTTTCTAGCACTGACAGAACTGAAACTGTGTAAGAAGAAGCCTGCAAACTACCTGTTTCTTTCGTCAGTAATGTCTTGGTGTCACTTTCTTTGACATCTTCATTTTCGTCAGATCTTTGTAGTTTATTATATGTGTGTCTGTATCTAGGTCTTTGATGTGTTGGAGTTTTGATCTTGATTTCTCTACGGGAATCATTAAAGTTTCATCTCCACCTTTCTAATGTCACGGCTTTGTGCTTGATGTTCTTATGGAGCTGAGCGGGGGTTGGACTGATACGCTGACAACTGCAGATGGCAGAAGTCTGTCATTAAAGGGATAGTTTGGTTTTTTCAAGTTTGGTTGTATAAGGTACTTATCTCTAGTCGTGGGCAAATTCACTCCTTTGCCATTTGCACATATTAAAATAAGGTAATATACATTGGATTTGCTGCTAAATTGTCCCATAACTAAGCAGATTAGTCTCATTGCAAAAACAGTCCGATTGACAAAGATCAGTGCAAACAGCCACGTGCAGTTTCCTTCATCTTATGAGCGTCTTCAGAGAGTTTGGTGGTAACCATACATTTAAGGGTTATCACACCCAGACTCATTTATTTTGGGATATAGTGATAGGATGCAATGACAGTTGCTACTTATTGCCTCGCCTACTAAAATATGCAACAAAAGATTCAATGAAAAATAAGGTTGTTTGATAATCTACCCAAAAAATGTATTATCCTTACCTTTCCTTGCCTCTCCCTCTTTTAATAGCCACTGGGAAATGAGATGGAAGTGGCTCCCTGGCAACCCACTTCTGACAAAACCTCTGTCTAATGGCCTTAAACGCATGTATACTTTGCCAGATGGACAACTGCAAACAGATGCAAAAAAAGGTCTGATTGAACTTAGCTGCAAAACTTCATGGCTGTCTTTGCGCTGTTACATCCTTCAAACAAAGAAGCTTAAGGGCCTGTGTCTACATCGCACCTTCGAAAAAACCCTCCCAGCGCTTTATCTTGACAACATATCACTGCTGTTGTATGACACGTTTTCCCCTTGGATTTTATTATCTTTTTACTACAAACAACCACCTGAAGAAGCTTGTTCTCACACTTTGTCTGAATGACAGTTTAATCTGACAGCTGTACAGCGGGGAGGATGATCTGTGTACAGATATCATAGTTTAACACTCATTAACTGCAACATTCAGGGTCCGTCTGGCCGATATGCTTCAACAAACGATCTTTATGGTCTTTGTTATGATTGTTTCCGACAGAAAAAAACCCAGTCAAAAACAAACCTTTCCTCTAATTTCTACAGCGAAGTCACTCAATATTTTCAGCTCAGAGTGATCAGAGCGACACTAGGTGCAGCGCTTTCCTCGAGGCGGCATTAGGCCTGTCACGATAATTAATTTTGTTGGACGATACATTTTCCCGGAAATTATTGCGATAAACGATAATATTGTCGGCACCGTTGTAAGACCATTTTAGACCACTGACATAATGATAATATATAATAATAATTCAAGTACATCCTTTCAAACATTCTTATTGAACATTCAACATTGCAAATGAAATGTGAAATAATATTCAAATATATAAATTATATATAATAAATAAACAAATTAATTAAAGTGGACCTATCATGCTATATTTAAATGATATATTGTAGGGCCATACCTATATAAGGTATATTTATACGTTTCTGTTTTCAAAATACCAAACAGATCATGCATTTTGGCCATGCCTCATTTCGCTCTATGTGCTGTTTGCTGTCTACGGGTCTGATTCTGCTGACCACGCCCCCCTGCAGGAGAGGGGAGACGTGCTCTGATCAGCTGCTGGGCTGTCAGAAGAGGGGGAGAAAAAGAGATCTCCGTCCTCCGTTTATTATATAGAGTCGTTATTCATTTGTTTTAAAGCTCAATAAATAACAAAGAAGACCTTTGACCGGCACTTTTCTAATTTTGTCCGGAAGATTTAAACTTGAACGGACATCTTGACCGGCGAAAGTAACTGAAACTGAAACTCTGCCGCACGGTCCCCTCGTTCCTTGGAAGAGGAGGAGAGGTGGGTGTTTGTCATCTGCTGGTGGACTAACCGGAGAGAATTACAGTGCTTGCCTCGACGGGGAGGGATTGCATTGAATTAAAGCAGCGGGAGCAAACGCTTGCCTCGGGGAGAGAGAAAAAAAGCCACAGCGGAGAATAAACAGAAGGGTAACCATGGTAACTATGGGCGGGAAGTCTTCTTCGTTGCTTTTGTGGCAGACTACAGCGCCACTTACAGGCCTGGCATATGTACTACAGCGTCTCCAGCGCTTTCGAGCGGCAATGGCCGGCTGTGGCCCAACCCCACATTCCCCTGATAGGTGGAGAGTTGGCCCAATAGCCGTAGCGCCACTTCTGTGACGACATAGAAGTGTTCAAATCTGGATCAGTCTGTATCAGATCCGTTGCAGCCCCTTTTTTACGTACAAAAGTGCATTTTGCATGATAGGTCCCCTTTAAATTATAAAAAATTAATTAAATCACACACAACTGAAACAATAAATTAAATAGACTCAGGCTGGAAAACAGATCTCTCTCTCTCTCTCTCTCTCTCTCTCTCTCTCTCTCTCTCTCTCTCTCTCTCTCTCTCTCTCTCTCTCTCTACTCTCTCTCTCTCTCTCTCTCTCCTCTCTCTCTCTCTCTTCTCTCTCCTCTCTCTCTTCTCTTCTCTCTCTCTCTCTCTCTCTCTCTCTCTCTCTCTCTCTCTCTCTCTCAAATATATATATATATATATATATATATATATATATATATATATATAACTAAATAAATATGTCGGGAAGGTGGGGGCTCTCCAGCTGCCTTGTTTGCGGAATGGGGTGGTTGTGTTTCAGGTGCAGTTTAAGGTTGGTCGTATTGCTAGCTTTTGTTGCTACCTTTTTAAAACAAATGCGACACACCGCCCGGCTCATTCAAGTCCGTAGGTTCGCCTCGTTGATTTGGCTTAAATCCAAAATATTCCCACACCGGAGATGGAGTTAGGTTTTGCAACTTAAAATTCCCCTCGAGTAAGTCACACGTTGTCTCCTGCTTGTCTCTATATTATTCATTTGGCTGCTGCACGCGGAGTGTCCTGATCTGGCTGTGTGTGAGCCCTGCCCCTCACAGCGTGCCTGGCCGGCAGCCACAGCGCGCCTGGCAAAAATGCTGGTCACATCCTTATGTAAACAATTTATCGAGGCCAGAAAAGTTATCGAGTTCATTTTTATTTATCGTACGATAAGTCAATTAATTGCTTATCGCGACAGGCCAAAGCGGCATTCGCTCTGTTCTCATTGGAATCAATAGAAAAATACGCTGGTACTCAGAACAAGGCGCTATGTGGCCACAGGCCTTAAAACAAGACGGATAGCGGTTGCAACTAATGCGCCATTCAACATCAACTTGCAAATTCACCCCTCAGGGTATTACTTGTTGCCGACCTACATGTGCCTTTATGAGTTAGTCAATTGGTGTTTTTTTTACTTTGTTATAAAGGGTTAGTTAGAATTCACCAAAGTTGCACAATAGCAAAAAAACTAGCCAATCGGGTAGTGGCGTAGACCGTTAAAAATAGGGATGCAAGCAATTTAAAAAAAAGATTCCTACCCATTTCTTGTAATTAGAATAGCGATCCTCAACCAAATTACAAGGAATTGGCTAAAAGATAATAACTTATTAAACTCACAATGGAATAACCTCGTAAATGAAATCTATGTAATGGAGAAAACAACTATGAGAATTAGAAACCAAATGCATATCTTTGAGGAAAGGTGGGAAAAATGGGTAAAGTATAGAACACTATAATGAAGATAAGTATTAACAATGTATCCATTATTTTTATTTGTGTTATTATTATTACTATCATTATTATTAATTCATTTCGGATTTGTCATCTGTTATGTAGTATGATCTATGTACCTAGATGTGTTTATTTTTGTATTTATATTTTCAAGAGCCATTGAAAAGCTGCAAGGCAGACTGCAGTAAGTGACCTAACACGGCACACTGCTGTCACTCGGCCATGCCCTAAACATTTGTAACTTCAAGTGTTCACTAAATTCAAATAGTTAAGCTGTATAAAAATGAACCTCTGTTCATGAATGGGGAAATAGACTATTGAGACCAAACCTTTTGTTTTGTGCTAGGCTGTAAAGTCCTGTTTGTTTTTTTCAAATGGGTGGTCCTGCCACTATCTAGTATTGGTAATACACATACAATTTTAACTATCCCTTTATCTTGTCTGTTCTGGCGGTGTTGTAACCTGGCTGACCCTACAAGGTAAACAGAGAATTTTCTTGTTGAACAGACACTTAAAAATGTCACAAAAAACTGTATTGGAAACTGGGCTATTCTTCCCCTTTCACATAAAAAAGAGACCTCTCTAAAGAATAATTGGCACTATTTCCTATCTGGCCTTCGCTGTCTTTCCTCTCAGTTTAATTCTCATCCAGTCTTTTAGATTGTATCCTCTCTTCTAACTGTCCTTCCTTTTATTCCCCTCGTACTCTGTTCTCTTTCTCTTCCTGTCACTTGTCAAATACCTTTTTTTCTTCTCACTTGCTTCTGTTTTTTTCTCTCCCCACTTCTTCTATACCTTGGCTGCATTCCAAACCTCTTTTTTACCCAATCCCCAATTGACCCGATTTCAGCTGCAGTTATTTTATAGGTATTAACTTTATAGTGATTTAATGGCTAAACGATTATCTGGTTTATTGTTGTGCTCTTCTGTTTTTATGGTATTATATTTTGTCCTTGACTTATCTCTTTCTCTGTCCGTATGTATATGTTATCCTCTTCTCTTTAACCTTTGTTCCATTCTGTCTTTTCCTCCTGGCACATTAGAATAAAGCTTTGTTTCTACAAAAGTTTTGACACTGAGTGGTCTGGAAGTTCTCAAAGTCTCCCGCAGCTCTGCTTTTACTTCCTGCAGATCGTGTTGTTGGATGACATTTGCTAAACTGCTTGGATAGTGTGTATGTTCCCTAGAAACACACACTGTTTATAACTAAAAAAGGGTTTCCAAAGAATCCTGTCAAAGGAACACTGCAACCAAAGGATGTGGCGTTCTCCTAATGAAACAGGGAGAATCTGTGAATAAAAAAAGTATTCTGAAACTCTTCATGTCCGGCTCCTTTCAGGCTTGAGGTCCATAGGAACATTGAGTGTTGGGATAGTATGTTTTTATGAGCTTAATTCGCTCTTTAATCCAATTTGTGGTAAGGCTTCTGACACCAGAAAAAAATGACATAATTGTTTTCATTGGTCATTTGTAGAAACACTCTAGAATCGGGATGAAACCCTCTGTAATGGTCACACATGCAGAGCACACAGCACACACAGTGACATTTGGCCTCTGCATTTAACCCATCCTAGTACCAGGAGTCTAGTACGAGGAGAAGTTGGCAGCTATTGTACAGTGCCCAGGGAGCAATGGGAGTGGGGGGGAAGGGGGGTGTCCGGTGGCTTGCTCAAGGGCACCACGGTAGGGCAGGAGGTGAACTGGGACCTCTCCAAGTAGCAGTCCATCCTCCATATTTAGGTCTGGTCGGGGACTTGAACCAGCGACCCTACGGCTCACAGTCCAAGCCCCTACTGACTGAGCCACTGCCGGACTAAATAAGCTATGTTATAGGATTTCCAACAACCTCTTGTGGTTATCCGAATAATGACTGTCGGCCATCAGAGGAAGCAAAACTGTTGAAGAGATGATGCAGATCAAAGTTTTTCTAAAAAAAGTAGACTTCACCAATGTATTTGTAGACAACCATTTAGAAGCCTTGAGTTTGACATTTTTGGGCATTTTTTTTGGAGGCAGAAGTGTGGTTGTAGATGGGAAAGGATACTCATTGTTAGAAATATGTTACCACATTCACCGACTGCTACTTGGACACAAGATGAATAGGTACGAATATTACGATTAAATTAGATCTAAGGTTAGAAACATAAGACAGACAAAAATATATAAATAAGATAAAATAAAACAAAACAATAAAATCAAAATGCAATTGCCTGGTCCACAGGGTGGCTACATATACAGAGTCTATGGCAACAAGGCAGGGTGTTGCTAATGGCAATATAGAATCACAGTTCCTCACCTGAGAGGTTTTGCAAGGCATTAAAACAAAGAATAAACGGCTGCCACTTTATATCAGATTTTTCATTTGCGCCCCTTAAAGAATACTTTTTGAAAGCATGGAAAAGAACATAAAGAAAGATGTAATAGTTGTTTGTACGAAGCAGTCAATTATGCACCTCCTGCAGAGAGTAGGTGTCACATCCTGTCTCTTACCAACAGAAGTCAGCAGTATGTTTAACGAACATGAAATGAGAAAGTGGATGTATGAATACTTATTGTCCATATACTTTTTAGTGCTATTGTAAGGCACTGCTATATTATATCATGCTGTTAAAGAGACAACAGATAAGAAAAGGCTCACATGCGTCATTTTGGAACACATTAGTTTTGTTTAGATTGGAGTATTTTTTTAATTTCAAGGGATAACGCTGGTGAAAATTAATATTTTAATTCAAAATGATCAAATAGATCTGCATAGTCCTCAACAAATACAATATTTCCTCCTGTTTCAGTGACATTTTGTTTTATTTAAAGATCTTCAGGTGAGCTACAGAGAGCATTGAGATTGGCAATTTGTGTTGGTGTATCTTTTCATAGTATTGTGAATAAATACATCTAAACCAGTCTTATTTATCGGTTAGGACTACAGCTGATGCCTCATTTTATCAGTAAAATATCAATTTATTTTCTTATCTCTAAGTTATTTTGGATGGATTTGACATGGCTTTTTTTGGTCTGAATCAGGGTTAAATCTATTTCTATCTGTTGTTTTCACCCCACTCATTCATTCCTTCTATTCAGCCATCCTTCTTATTTTAATTAATGAATAAGCCAGTCAGTTCAGAACTGTCAGAGTGTGTGTTTGCTCTCATCAAGTTTCCTCTCCCGCTCCAGTTTCCCTGCGCAGCCTTACAGTAGGGACAAGGAGCCCCATCAATATTTAAAACGCATTCTAATTAAGCCCCGGCTGCACCCTTGGCGCCTGAGACGAGCGGATTGGTGAAATTAAAGGCGCCCCTCACCCTCCACTGCCTCCATGTCCCTATTGACTTTTCATCAACCTGAAATCAACAACAACAACAAATTGCAGCTCACTCGCCACATCTGCGGTGGGGGCCATGCTGCACAGTTAATCTAATGGAGGGTTAAAAATGAATGGCCTTCATTATCCTCCTGTACACTGTGGCTGTGTTGATGGATCACTTATGTAGGTAGGTTAAGTTAGCCTCAGACAAAGAGGGAGCTAGACATTGTCTACGTATGTTTGTGTGTGTGTGTGTGTTTTTTGGCTCCCCTGTGATCATGTGTCGGCGCTGACGATGAGGAAAATGTTTCGCCCCCGTTTGATTGAAGTGACCCAAAGAGACAGGCTAATAGAGTGCAGACAGTGAGTCTGAGTGTGTGTGTGTGTGTGATGACAGCAGATCTGATTTGAGTTGACTAACTGAGAGAAAGAGAGTGCATGCCAAACCCACAAAGAAGAAAATAACCAAAGGAGGAAGCTGTTAATGATAGAGATTGTTTACAGAAAAAAGCAGTTTGGTAGAAGTCTATGAGAAAATTACCCTCGCTAAATGTATTACCTAAATAAACATTTTGTCCAATTAGTTTGTGGTCTAAATTGCTAGTTCTAAGTATTTTTCTACACTGAAAAAATGCATACTTTGGACCAGCTTAAAAATGTTTCGCTAATTTGTTACCGCAATTTTTGTTTTGTTTATTGACCTAAAAAAAGTTGAGTTGAGTTAAGTAAAAAATATTGCTTCCGTCTAAGATATATATTTACATTCACACAAAGTCATAGGATGATTCATTCTGAAGACTGCACAACATTTATTACTTTGTTATAACTTAATTTTTCCTTTTGGACTAACCTCCTATTTATTATTAGATCTAAGTAGAGTTTTTAAGTTTGAGAAAACTAATTAAAAAAAATACTTCATTTTGTTGCAGGCAATGTTGCACTTATGTGAAAAATAGATAAAAGTATAAAGTAAATCAAGATCACTTTGAATTGTTTAAAAAAAAAAAACATTTACAAAACTCTCCTGTAGCCTTAACCATATACATCAAAAATATGCATATGAACATGTTAAACTAGCTTGCATATCTCTCCTTTAAAATGTAAATATGTAATGCATGATAGCATTTAACTGTAAAACTTTCTGACGGCATACATACTAGAATGTATGCATGACAACTTTTTTTTATAACATTTTTAAACACTTCAACAATATTTTCTGCAGCTCTTATTTACAACTTCAGATAAACATGTATTAGCCATTAAGAAGGGTTTAAGTAGCATTACCAGAATCTGTGATGTCACATTCTTTTTTAACTTCAAATGAAACATACAGAGGCCAAAACAATTAAGCAACGAAAAATGCAGTTCAATCACTAGCATTGCAATCTTTGAACAAGGTTGGCCTTTTGTGTCAGTTTAATAATTTCAACCATATACGAGTTCTTGTAGAGACTGAGCTGGAGGGTGTGGACAAGATGTCAGTATTGTCTGATTGAGCAGACACTGCTTCTTCACAGACGGTAAAGATGTATTCTTGGACACCATCATCAGGTATTGGGATGACCTTGATAGTTGAATGAGAGATAAACCTCTTACATGTGAACGTTTTGTTGAAGAACCGTAACAGATATCGGTGACATTTCAAAGCGTGAAGCATGTCAAGGAACTTGAGCATCTGAAGTGTACTTTTTGTGTACTTTCGGGTTAATAATGTGGCTTTTTTGGCAGATTAACTAAAGGTGTGCGGCTGCTGTGGTGGGGAAAGATGAGGCTGAATTTACAATGGGGTTTAACCTGTTAAGCCCGAGAGACCCCGGTACCGGGGCACTCCCGCAACATCTTGCAGGAAACAGTGTCTGAGGGCATGTTCATTTAATAAACTATGAATGTTTTATATCCATGTAACGGGAAGAAAGTCATCTAAAAAAATGTCTCAAAATAAAACCCACAATGCTAACGCTGAGCCTCTGAATTAGCAACGAGCGAAAAATGCTAACAGATTACTGCACCGAAATTCACTCACAAAACCTTATTATTTATCTTTTCTGCACATCCATGACATCGTTTCACATCGTGAGGTGACACAGAATCGATGGGTGCATACATTATCACTCCATGATTCGAACTCGCGACTTTATAAACAAAAACAGACATCAAAACATGTGGCGCTAGGTAGCTAAAAACGTTAACATGGTTTACCTGTCTCGTAGTCTGGTCAAAAGTGGTCTTCAATGGCATTAAAACGATAAAAACGCTGCTGAAGTTAATCCATAGGTTAATCCAATGTGTCTGTGTCCCTTTGAAATGATTTCTGATAATCCATGAGCAATAAACCTGCTTTTCCGTTTCCAGATGTCAGAGCTAGAGTATAGGTTCGCTCTGATGCAAAACTACATGCGCGAAGCCCCCACCTTTTTTTTGTACCATATGTGTGAGAGGGGAGATTCCCCTTTGATTCTATTGGCTCTAACGGTCAGAAAGAGATGTCAATCACCAAAATCGACCAATGGGTTCCAGAGAAACGGTAAAACCCCCATTTCCACCCAAATCACTTTGAGCTTTTTTTGCCTCTCTAAGGTTTAGCAAATGTCACTTGTTTTGCATCAATCTTGATACAGGGTACTTATTATATGTTGTACTTTGGATTCCTAAAGCTTTTAGTCTACTAACCCATCATCCAAGGGTAGTTTTCACTATCTGTAAAAAAGAATTTTTGGACGGACATTATAATTTACAGTTTTTTACTATGTTCAATCTGAATTTTCTTTAAAATAAAAAAACATCTATATTGATTCTGACTTTTCTACACCCAACTCACAGGTTTATCATTACTTTGAAAAAAAAGATTATTAATTTAACCCTTTTAGAAGGGAAGATATGGTCATTTGTTCTGGGAATGTCATTTTCGAGCCTGAGACCTGAAAAACAGGCTCAGGGCTTAACAGGTTAATGTTGAATGTTTTTGTCACTTCATGCCCTCAAGAGGCATTTTGTTTAATTATTTTGCTTAATTATTTTTAATTGTTCAAGCTACGAGATGTTTTCCTACGTTTCTCATGAAAAATTATGTCTCAGGAATGTAGGGTTTGGGAATTATGGCAGGTTTAAAAGAAAATATGAAGGCAAAATGAAATCTGTCCTCCACTCCAGCTGTGACATCACGCACTCTAAAATCTGAAGAAGACCTCTTTACCAAGGTCTGAACAAAGGCTGAGTCCCTGTAGCATCACGGAGCTTCTAGCAGAGAGACAGGAAGCTAACCGCAGCAGTCACTGGACAAACCTGTCACTCAATGTGACCACGCCCTAATTTATAAATAACTTTAAGGCTTAATATAATTTAAACAAATTATAAATGGTAGTAACTCATTAATAAATGGTGATTTGTTTAACACTTTGTTGTAACTCATTAATACATGGGAATGTGTTTTACACTTCACAAGGCTATAAATGTTAGTAACACATGAATAAATGGTCATAAAGAGATGCCAAGAAACATCAAGATGGAAGGGGGGGAATCAACTCCGTGAACAATAAATACCAAGGATGCTGGCTGATGAAGAAGACTAAGTAAGCTAGGAAGCCAATATAAGGCTTAGTCATCTTGCTAAATAGTGAGCCTGTGTTGATGTACGAAAACTATGTTAGAACTGGTTTATAAATGGTTCTTAATGATTAATAAAGTGTTTACAACCTAATTAATAACCTAATTATAAACCCTTTATGAATCCTTTATAAAGGTAGTCTTATTGTAAAGTGGTACCGATTTTGGTATGGCTGTGTGAACGCTTTTTGTGTTTTCCTGCTGCACACACACACACACACACACACACACACACACACACACACACACACACACACACACACACACACACACACACACACACACACACACACACACACACACACACACACACACACACACACACACACTCCTCAGACCAGTGTCATTTCATCAGCTTTCTTGAACACCAAACAATGATGGAAAAAAAGAAGCTGTCAACACGTCACTTAGAAATGCATTGTTTTTCAACCGGACAGCTTAGACATGTGTTATACTTAAATAAAGCAGCTTAGAAAATCTATTTTGTTTAGAAAACCAAGCCCATCTTAAAGTATGAAGTGAGACTCCATCACAGTCCTTTACACATTGTCCCCTTGGTTGTTTTCAGAACTCTAAAAAACACTGAAAGGTCAGATTCTACCCAGGCATGTTCGTAAAATAACATAATGGCTCGGCTAGAAATGACGTAGGGTCAGTCCATGTGCTGATGAAGATGTGCCCAGCCTTACAGGTCAAACAAGAAACAACAGTCAGAGAGTTGTCAATGTTGGGGTAAAAGTATTTAAATACAAGTTCAAGATTCAAGTTCTTTAATGTTTCTCATGGAATAAAAAGTGTAGCCAGGTTCATTTTGTTTTCATTATTGGTATTATTTATTTAATGCTCCCATATTTTAAGATATGTGTTGGGCCTTTATTGATAGATGATGCCTCGGTCGGACTCCTTTGTTTACTTTGTAACATAATGACATCACTATGTAACACTAGCGCTTCTATTGGCTAGCGCTCCAACACATTGTACGTGATAGCCTTAGGGGCGGGACATCTCTAAACCATTCACCAATCACAACAGAGCCGGCCAGCTAACCAATCAGAGCAGCACAGGCAGTATGAGAAAAATAAAGAGCTTTTTGAACATTAAAGCATGGAGACATTTCACAGTAGAAGCACACAATACAAAAATTAACATCCTCCAAAACTATTAATATGCTAAACAGAGCAAAATGTTAGCTACACGGACAGTCATGGAAAACTCGTCCTTTTTATCATCTGATGAGCGCTTATGTTTATTTTGCTGCTGTTGTAATATATGCAAAGTTGTCTACATAGTTTACATTCTGATTTTGTCACTTTTAATCACCGAATATAAAGTATGCTTAAGTATTTGCAAATCCAATGATTTAATGTCTACTTATTCTCAACTAATCTTACAAAACATTGCTGTATTTCCTTATAATGTATAGTATGAATGCCTTAGCATTGATTCTAATGCTTTCCCTTCTACACGTTTTTGTATAAAGCACAATTGATGGACTTTTTTATGTTAACCCTGTTTCTTTTCTCTCTTCAGATTTCCTTTCTGTTTGCCAAACTTCCCCTTACTGTTCCTTTAACCGGCTCTTTTCATCGCTCTCACTCTCTGTCGGATAAAAGTATTAACGTCAAATGTTTCCACCTTCTTGCTCGCTTCTTGCTGTTGTTTTGATCACACCCATTGCGTTATATATGGTACGTTGTTGTGCGCCTGTGTGTATGAGCGAGAGTGTGATCTAGACCTCGCTGTGTTGAGTTAAAAAGACCCCTCTTCAAAGCTGTATCAGTTAACAAGATGTATGGGAGTTCACACTGAGGGAAGTTTCTTGAAAGGTGCTTATTTCCAACTCATTGCACACACATTTTCATATATCGCCCCCCCACTCACACATGCGCACGGATCATGAAAGACATCTCTATATATACACACACACACACACACACACACACACACACACACACACACACACACACACACACACACACACACACACACACACACACACACACACACACACACACACACACACACACACACACACACACACACAAGGGTCTGATTAAAGTACTGATGTTCTTGAAAGAGGTGTGCTCCGCGATTTGAACCCAGGAGAGACTCGATCCGTCAACCGATGCAGCGACAAGTGTGTAACACGTGCAAAGATGAAGGAGCGTGTTTGTGTAGGCTTGGGGAATAACTGAGTACATGTAACAGGATCATGTAATCAGGATACAAAAAAAGGAAACCTTAGTCCCATACATTGACGTAAAAAAACCAATATATATTAAAATAAAGATTTTATCTGTTGTGTTCAAAATTCCAGGAAAGACAAACAAATTCTAAGTTTAACTATTTATTATAAGAGAGCAAAGGATATATATTCACTTGGCCAAGGACTCCGTCATGTCATAGAAATCACAGGCAGCAAAGCTGTCATCTGTAACCACTATTTCCGGAAAGAGCCCCGAACTTCGTGCGACAATACATTTTATTACACAGGGCGTTGCCCGTACATTTATGATTGGTCAAGACTAGGTGAAGAGATACCATGGTTTAGACTTGGTTCTCTTTGGTTGGTGCACAGACTTAGAAAAAAGTCTCTTGGCAACACGATCCTCCAATCAGCATTCGGCCGGCCTGTGGAAGTCCCTCCCTACTCTGTCGCCATCATACGTAATTTGTTTTCGCTAACGTTTCTACAGTTATAGTGGAAAACCTTCATAATGCTGCTTCCTAGCTATACGTGGGAGCGATGTCCTGTTTATGAATAACTCTTTGTATTCTTCCAGTGTCTGCCCCTGACCTTGCTACTCTGTAGGCTAACACTTTCTTATGTGACTTTTCCCTTTGTTTCCTATCCAATCCATCAAGCCTTGGGATTGGTGATTTTGTCTATTTATTCCAAAGTCACATCAACATAAATGAGCACAATAAGCTTATAATGTAATAATAAGAATCAGTCTTTCTAATGTTATATAAACATATCGAAACCGACTTACAATAATTGCAATAAACCAAAGAGATTTAAACTCAGAAGAACAAGAAAAAATGTGCTTCAAAATAAGCCAAACCATTGAAGGACTGGTGCATTAGTCCCAAATTGGCTAAACTCCTCAAGTGTTCAATTTTTATTTTATTTTTTGTAATGGAAAGGTCAAGGTACAAGAGCTTGTTTCACCATTTTGGTGCCAGGATAGCAAACAGAAATGTTTTCGTTAAGGGGTACCTGGGTCCAACTCACAGTTAGGGTGTGGCAGCCGCGTGCTGGAGTGAATGGTTTGAACATGTTCTGGATGTAAAAAGGGATTGATTTGTTCACAGCACATTAGGCCAGTACCAGTGTCTTGAAGTGGATTCTGGCCACTGGCAGACAGTGAAGGAAGCAAAGGAGTGCTGTAGTGTGGGAGAAATGATGGAGGTTGAACACCAGTCAGCTGCTGCGTTCTGAATTTGCTACAGAGATACGATAGCACTTGCAGGTAGAGCAGCCAGGAGGGAGTTGCAGTAGTAAAGGCGTGAGAGGAAAAGAGGCTGGACCAGAACCTGTTTTGCCTTCTGGGCCAGTACTCAACGTATCCTCCTGATGTTTTTTTTTGGTTTCGTTTAGGCTACTTTCATATTTCTTTATTTTAAATACTTTTTTTTAATGCAGTAGGTGGATACCGGATTTATTTAACAACAATAGTTTAATGACAGTTTGCTTTTAATTCAAGTATTAAAGTAAAACAGCATTTGTAAACCATATTATTCTGTAGGCCTATCTTATATTTTAATATGACACATTTTTTATACTAAATATCTTGGTTTCTTCTTACATTGCTCTGTTGTCTTACATAAAACACCTGACATTCCATCTTATTAATATTCCTTTCCCATGTTTTTATTCAGGATTGCATTTGATATTGAGGTAATCCAAAACTAATGAAAAACATCAGTAATCAGGTTAAATTACTTTTATATTGTGATACTGCTGATTTGTTTTACAAGTTATTGTATCAGTACAGTTTTAAAGTAACCCTCCCAACCCTGTGTGTGTGTGCTTTGTACTTAGGTGTTCTGCATCACTTAACCCTGTGAATCATATGTGAGGGTGGCCTGCTCTGAGGACAAGTGTGCTTATGAGCTAAGATGCAATTAGTCTTCGAGCATCCCACTCGTGAAGTCTCATCTCAATTAGTCTCCATTGGATTACTCACACACTTATTATTCATATCCATACACAAGGGTATCACATGTAGAAGCGCTTACTGTCTTTGCCTCTCTGAGTGACGTCTGCACTGTAGAACTGCAGAGAGTCAAGGGAGTGAATATTAGTTTATTTGCTGGAAACAGGCAAATGACAACAGTTAATGAAGGAAGATAACTTCCTGTGTAAAATGTGTAGCCGAGTCCGACACACAAACAACTAATTGATTCATCGAGATAAGCCCCCATGCCTTTTTAAACGAACAGCAGGATGTTTCAGATCATCGGGGGTTGCCAGTGCCCCGGGATTGATTTACAGAATAAATAACTCTCTTCCAAAGGTTGTTCATATCTCAACCTTTCTATTTGATCATGAGACACACTTTATTTTGCAACAGGTTCAAGATGTGAGTAGTAATACATGGTTGTGTCAATGTCTTTATTGATAGCCAAGTATGTAGGATGGCTACAATGGGTTACATATAAGAAATATCACCGCTAAAACATGACCCCAACAGCATGTACGTAGTTCAAACTTTTAAGGTGACCGCTAAATACAGAAATGTGACCTGCTCTATCAAAATCAGTAAGATGTCGCAACAGCGGATTCCAAGATAAACTTGAATTTATGTATGTGTATTGGTAATGAAGGGTTTTAGTTGATTTGAACCAAAGTCTTGGCTTTCAGAATAGGAAACTTTTATTACCATATTCAGAGGATAAAAACACTTTTTTCGGATGGTAACGACAGGGTGACAACCTCAGCGAACACTGTCTCGTCTCTTCTGATCAAAGGCGCACCCTCTGCCTCCCTACATCTCCCTGAAATAAAAATTGGGTGGCTGATTTAAAACAGCATGGTCACTATAAGTGTGGACCAATTTTTCTTCAAATAAACTGATCTCACCTTTTGGATTGGGACAACTTAAAAGACATCTGCGCTCTCTTCTCCTGCTTAAAAGGTAAGATTGCACACTGCCACACCTCATTACTGATATCAAAATCCTTCGGGATCGCTTAAACAGATTTAGCGGGTCGTCTGAATTGAAACAGCAGTTAATTGAACCTGGTTCTTCAGGAGTTAATAGAGGTGAGATCTTGCTGATGTTGGTGGATCTGAGCCAAGCAGCAAACTTACATAGACTCAATAACTTCTGTTAGGTCAATTAGTAGGTCTGAGTAATTTGCCGGAATAAATTAACAGCCCTCCCGACTCCCAAGAGGTGGTAACGTGAAGTCAAGACTGTGATGTTGTTTTTTTAAAGCATTGCATTATCTAAAGTCGTGTTAATATGTGGAGATTATCCTGCTTAACAAAACAAATCCACATATTATTTTCTGCGGTGTTGAAAATGCTTGGCTTCCACTTACATTGCCGAGTCGATGGATGTGACATACTTTGGAAGTTGTAGTTGACAGAAATTCCACTTTAACTCCAAATGAATAAACTGCTATGTATTTGATAGATGCTTCACTGGGAAAATCCTCCCATTAAACATGTAGGTTTCTCAATCAAGATTTCGTACTTCTTTTATTCTTCTACAAATACTTAAATGGAAACAAACTTCACTGCCATTTAAACACTGACGAAGTGAAATTAAGAACTTCCTAAGTGTAATCACTTACCGTGCGAACAGGCAGTAACGATTGGCTTTTCATTACGGATCTTTGTTACTCAATGTGCTAACGCCTGCTCCCAAGGCTCCTCTTAGGATGGCATTTTGAATGAAGACTTGCTGCTGCAGCTTTCTCTCCACTTTTTATAACCAACATAAAGTCCGCTTGAGTAGGTGGTATGGCATTTTTGCTTCGAGAGAAACAAAGCGTCCTGACAGATTGTTTTTTTATGGGCTGGACTGGGAGATAATAGCACAGTTTGTACTAGCCCACATCATTAACACTCAATTATTGATTTTTATGAAGTACACTCAACCACTTAAATGCCAGTATAGGTGATGCCAATGAAGCAGCAAAAGACACTCAGGGAATTAAATCATTGCAATTTGTTGTTACTTACCTACAGTGAATGGAACACGCTCCTCCTGGCGATGTTTGGAGATTTTTTAGGTAATAAAAAGTGTTTTTTAAGTGAAAATGGCAAGTGAATGCTCCCTTGTGCGTATGTCTTTATGAGCGCAGGTACTTTTATGTTGTATCTTGTATCAAATTTAAGTGCCTGAGCCTGTTTCTTTTATAGATTTATAAGGCATATCATATGCACAACAATTACAACAAAGCAGCCGTCGGCGATGAAAATCTTAAATGTCAGGCTTCCTTCAACAGGGGTCATTAAATATGAAAGAAAAATCACACAAGTAAAAGTCAAATGAGATTCTAAGAAAAAGAATGTAAATAGGCGGCTTAATAATAAATGTGAATTTTATATAAATAAAGTCCTTTATTTGTGGAAGTAAGTGAGTGATTGCCAATGAATAAACCAAAACATTTAATAAATGTATAAGCAAAATGAGAAGTAATTAATGAATGTACTGATGCATAAACAGGTTGAAAAGTGACAGTGTAATGGTAAAATATTATAATGTTCAGCTAAGGAGCACAAGAGTTCAAAGTAATAAATAAGTTAATTGTAACATGTGTGAAATCAACTTTGAGATAGCTCTTGTAAAGTATGAACAGTGTAATTGTGTTGTAGAACCCTTCCGTTACAACAGGTGTATGCGCTTAAACGACATTGTTGTGTTATGAAAAGAAAAAACATGGTTTTGAAATAAATATGATCCATAAGTTTGTTACCTTTGTTACGTACCATAACATTGTTGACTTTGTTTACGTTGGCTAAGACAGTGAAAATAACTCTCCATTGGCGTTGGTTAACCTCTTCTACACCGCACCCCCGATACCGGGTGGAAAACCGCGTCATCTGCAGGAAACAGCAGTGTTTCCCCTACCATTGTCTTGGAGGGGCGCTGCGCCCCGCCAACGGAGCCCCGCGCCCCCCCTGAAATTCAAGGTGTTTAAAAAAAAAAAAAATTATAATTCTTTTTTTTTTAAATAATATATATATATATATATATAGCACCAAATTGCAACTAATCTATATCTACTGTCACTTTTCACATTGAACATGTGCTCTTTTATTAAATAAACTAAATGCTTTCATTTTAAGTTGTGAGTTTAGTGTTTTTGACCCTAAGAAACACTGATGCATTAATCAATAACAATAATCCACAGCTCCTCTCTCTGCTCCAGAGGATTTAAAAAAAAGATATCCCAATGCCCCCCCCCCCCCCGCTCAGGCAGCACCCCCCCAAAGCAGTAAACCTAGGGGAAACACTGAACAGCGTCTGAGGGCATCTTAATATTCAATAAACTATGAATGTTTTATATCCATGTAACGGGAAAAAACTCAGCTAACTGATCATTTTTTGCCTATAAATTAGCCACGAGCGAAAAAATGCTAACGGCGTTTTGCACAGAAACTCACTCATAACCAGTGTTGGGACTAACGCGTTACAAACTAACACGTTACTGTAACGCAACTACCTTTTGCGGTAACTAATAACGTTACTAGTTACCTATTCCCATTCAGTAACGCCGTTATAGTTACTGTGATTTAAATGGGTGCGTTACTGCGTTACATTATGTGATCCAACTGAACCAAATCTCCCTGCGGATGTAACTTACAGGCGAATACAGCGATGTCCTCTCACAGTACCATGGAAAAGTGAAAGTGACCAGAGAGGAGTGATGATTGGTTAACGCGGGGTAACATTTCAGGGTAAGCCAATCAGAGACAGAGTTGGGCGGGTCTTGCCTTATGGGGAAAATACACAGACACACAAACACTTGCTAACACACACACATACACGGCAATGCCCACCACCAGCACACACACACACACAATGGCAGATGCAAGTATCAGCGAGAGCAGCAGCGCATTTACAACTTGGAGATATAACCACTATTTTCAATTTGTGGGGATAAAGGACGCAAAAAATATTACGGTCAAATGTAAACTGTGTGCAGGACAGAAAGCATTGTCCACATCGAATAACAGCAATGCCAATCTCCTGAAGCACCTAACTAAAGTACATGGGGCTATAAAACTAGTCTTACTGTGCCACAGAACAACACAAAAACTTGTATTTTTATTGTTATTATTTTTAAAGTAAAGTAAAGTAACTTGTTACTAGTTACTTTTATAATTTAGTAACTAATAAAGTAACTAGTTACTTTTTTGAGAGCAGTAATTATAACTATTACTAGTTACTTTTTAAAAGTAACTTGCCCAACACTGCTCATAACACCCTTATTATTTATATTTACTGCACGTCCAACATATCGACTAGCATCGTGAGTAGACACAGAATCGATCGGTACATACATCATCACTCCATGATAAGAACTCGCAACTTTATAAACAGACATCAAAACATGTGGCGCTAGGTAGCTAAAAACGCTAACATGGCTTACCTGTGTCGTTGTCTGGTCAAAAGTGGTCTTCAAGGCATTAAAATGATAAAAACGCTGCTGAAGGTTAATCCATAGGTTAATCCGATGTGTCTGTGTCCCTTTGAAATGATATCTGATAATCCATGAGCAATAAACCTGCTTTTCCGTTTCCAGATGTCAGAGCGAAAGATAGGTTCACTCTCATGCAAAACTGCGTGCGCATAGCTCTCATTTCTCAATGGTAACGTTGGTGTGTATGTGGTCATCTTCCCTTTAACCTCCTTTCCCACCTGCTCTTAAAGCTAAAAAACTATATTGGTCTTTATACTACGTCACAGGAGTATTAAGAGAAATGGATGCTGTTAAAGGCCATTTTATGGGCTGATATTATGTAAAGCAATTATCATCTCCTGCATTGTCTTCAATCAACAGTAGTAGTATTTTATAATCAAAAACATCCAGAGTTATTGATATTCCCATTAGCCTTCACTGTACTTCATGTTTATAGCTTATTAGCACATCATCATTAGCACTTGCTAACATGGTGATCACTTCAAACATTATCTCATACATTAGCATTTTTCTCAAAGCATGATATTACAAGCACAGTCAAACAGTAAGCTATTAGCATGGCTGTAGGTACTTCGACTGTTTTGACAGCACTAATCCATATAAAGTTATATCCAAACAAGTACAATACTAACAAGTATACATATACTTGTGTGTTGAAAACCTGATGACGCACAGGTGAAAAACCCAACTCATACGGCATATTTATTTTAATAAAATATGTGCTTGAACATGTGTAGAACCACATCCAAATAATTACATTTCTGAGCCACCTCACAAAGATATGTGCTACAAAAGCCTGTACATAAAGGGTCTACATTTCCCATGGGTTTAATCAAAGGTGTAAATAATGTGTTGTAATCAACTCCACAAGGTTTGGAGAGAGAGGGGTTAAGAAAGAAAGAGGAAAGTACAGAAATGAAAAAGAACAAAAGAGAGAGACACAAGGATTACAACTGTATCCCTCCAATGGTGCGATGACTGAGCCCAGAGTCAAAACTTTAATGTATTGGTTCCACTGAGAAACAGCTGTGTTGAGAACACTTCTCGATGAAAAGCTGCTGCTTCGCTGAAATCTCCCTGCAGTGTCCATATTGGGTAATTGTCCAATTAACAGCCAACTGATGTCATCTCCCATTTCCCTCTCTCTTTCTCTCTCAACAGTAGGTGCTATTATGCATTCCTCCGAGGTAAAAACCACTCTCTGCCAAGCTAATTGAAACGTGTGGACTTGCAGTAAAAGGGAAAAAGCATTAAATCGTCTGTAAGCTATATTAATTATTGTTATTGCCTTGACAGAGACAGTAGAAAGACAGGTTCCATACACAATTCAGAGGTACATGTGCACTTGGGTAATGGCTGCAGACAGAGCTGTCCGAAGGCTTTCATTACACGTCACAACAAAGAAGTGTGTGGATATTAAAAGAAGGAAGGACAGCTTGTAAGACACACTGAGATCTGCTTGAGTGACAAGAAAGTGTTGCACCAATCTCCAAGAACTGGGGTTTCAGATTCATAACAAAGTGACAACACATGGACACACACCGAGACACAGGCATGAACACGACCAAAATAGGTATTGCATAGAGTTCAGGGACAAGAAAGGTTCTGTTCTCACCCTGTTGATTCACGACTTCGGGTTTAAAGGTTTGATATTAACAATTTAATGACTTTAGGGTTAGGGTTACGGATTTCAACTCCCGTGACAAGCTGTGATAGAGTTTGCAATAGACTGCAAATCTCAGCCTTTTATATGACCAATCATGCTGTCAGACAAAGAAAACGAGCAAGTGAGCATGATTGAACAAAGAGAAGCTCCACTGAACCTTTCAGAAAGTCTCAGAGCCGTGACGCTCCTGAATGACAGATGAAACGTTCCAAAGTGCTTTAAGTTCTTCTTTTAGGTGTATTATATTTGCTTTTATTAGTGTGTAGGATTTATAAGCATAAATGGAATATACATTTCTTGACCGTTTTTTTGTTAGTGTGTCAAACACGTCGAACTGAGAATCGTGTTTTCGCTATATGGAGCAGGGTATTTTTTATTAGAATTGAAAGAGGTCCAGTTACAGCAATGTTCTTCCAAAAAATTCAGGAACATCACAATGTCTAACTTGTAATGTGATATATATATATATATATATATATATATATGATGACGTTTTTTTTATAGGCTGACGTGGAAGTAAGCGTCACAAGGGCTCCCTCGACATAAGCAATGGTATTTCTCTATTGGATTTCGGGATATGGCAGAAAATAAACGTGTGGCTAACAATTTGTGATACTTTACGTATTACATTTCTTTGTGCATGCTATTTTCACTCAGGTGTCCTCCAAGATGGCAGCACGTTGATTTGTCTCTGTCTGTCTCTGTCAGTGTTTGTCTCATTCTCGTTTTTTGGCATTTGACTAACTCTTGTGCATACTGACATTTTATACGTTTTATTTAGCTTTTTTAGACACGTTTTTAATTGGTCTGCAGCGCTTTTCAAAGTTTTTAGGCTGTTTTTTTCGTCGTTTTGGCCTCGCTGTGACTGGATTGTTTGCTCTCTGCCTGAGCTGTTGCTCTTTCGGACTCTGGATGGCTGTCTGTCCTGCCGTGCTGTCGGGGGCTGATTGACCTGAGCTGCTGATCCTGAACTAGTTGTGTTGCAGCACAATGTTGCCTAAAGTTACCCTCATGTTCGCTCTTTTTCTGGGATGAATTGTCAGCCCGCATGTCGGCAAAGCTGATGGATTGCCTCCCAGCGATGTCTCTGTTCACTTTGGACATTCGGATGGTGGAACCTCTGGAGCGCTGACTCCATCGGATAGTTTTTACCAAAAGCTGACCTTTTACGGCACAAAATGCGCTCTCCCGTATGCCGTATCTGTAGGCAAGGATTGGGTTTTCTGCATGTTAATGCTAGAAGCCTAGTGCCCAAATTAGATTTTCAAGACCTGGTTTTTAGTTGCTAAGCCTGATATTGTTGTAGTTTCTGAAACCTGGTTAAAACCGTCTGTCACTGACAATGTTATTCACATTGATGGATATAATGTATTCAGAGCAGATCGTAAGGGCAGAGCTGGTGGTGTTGCAATATACACTGCTGAGAAACTACAGTGCTCTGTCCTTCACTCAATTTCAATTCCAAGGGAATTTGAGTTGCTAGCTGTCCAAATAACTATAGCAAATGCTCCTCTCACTGTTATTGGCTGTTATAGGCCTTCATCGGCCATCATGGATGCAACTACTAGCCTTACTGTTATACTAATATTGTTATTATTGGGTGATTTAAATTGGGACTGGTTGAGTGATGAATCTTCACAGTTTAAGTGGTTTGTGATTCTTTGAACTTAACTCAGTTTATTGATAGTCCCACTAGAATAAACCCTGCCAAACCCAACAATGACACCCTTATAGATGTCATTCTAACAAATGCAGCTCATAAGTATGTGTCGGTTGGTGTTTTTCCTAATAATATCAGCAACCATTGCACTATTGCTTGCGTTAGGAGCACTAAGTTGCCCAAAGCCAAGGGCCTTATCATGCTCAGGCGCTGCTTCAAACATTTCTCTGAGCAGGCTTTCCTACACGATCTGGCGGAGGTTAAATGGCGTTAATTCCATCGGTCGATGTTGCTGTCCAATTCTTTATTGATCACTTTTTATTGATTATTAATCAACATGCTCCCCTTAGAAAATTCTGAATTAAGAATAGGAACACTCCATGGTTTACTAGAGAACTATCTGATCACATTTATGATCTAAATAAGCAATGGTGTTTAGCTAGAAAGTCTAACACTACTGATGACTGGCTTCTTTTTCGTGTCCTCAGAAATAAATGTTCAGCCCTTATTAAAAAAGCTAAAGCTGATTACTATCTGAGATTAACTGCTGATAGTTTTAATGACCATTCTAAGTTCTGGAAAACAATTAAATCACTTCAGAACATGAAGGTTTCTAGTTTCCCACAAAAACTGAAGGTCAGTGATTTTTTATTTCAGATACAAATGATATGTCCATCCATCCATCCATCTTCTCCCGCTTATCCATGGTCGGGTCGCGGAGGTAGCAGTTCCAGCAGAGAACCCCAAACTTTCCTTTCCCTGGCCACATCAACCAGCTCTGACTGGGGGATCCCAAGGCGCTCCCAGGCCAGCGAAGATATATAATCCCTCCACCTGGTCCTAGGTCTACCCCTTGGTCTCTTCCAAGCTGGTCGTGCCAGGAAAACCTCCCTAGGGAGGCGCCCAGGTGGCATCCTTACTAGGTGCCTGAACCACCTCAACTGGCTCCTTTGATGCTAAATTACATGCGCGAAGCCCCCACCTTTTCTCTTCAGAACGTGTGTGTGTGGGGGACTCTCCCTTCAATTATATTGGCTCTAACGGTCAGAAAGAGGTGTCAACCATCAAAATCGAGCAAGGGGGGCCAGAGATATGGAAAATCCACCCAAATGACCCCAGAAGTGGTTTCTTTTTGCTAAATCTCTCTAAAAAGGTAAAATGTCACTTGTTTTGCATCAATCTTGATACAGGGTACTTATTATATGTTGTACTTTGGATTCCTAAAGCTTTTAGTCTACCTTACCATCATCCAAGGGTGGTTTTCACTATAAGTAAAAAATAAGTTTTGGACGGACACTATAATTTACAGTTTTTTACTATGTAAAATCTGAATTTTCTTTAAAATAAAAAACATCTATATTGATTCTGACTTTTCTACATCCAACTCACAGGTTTATCATTAATTTGAGAAAAAAGATTATTAATTTAACCCTTTTATAAGGGAAGATATGGTCATTTGTTCTGGGAATGTCATTTTCGAGCCTGAGACCTGAAAAACAGGCTCAGGGCTTAACAGGTTAACCCTAAATTGCCTGTATTATGTAAAAGTGCTTTTAGGGGTCGAAAAGACCCGATAAAGCGCTCTTTAAGTACAGTCCATATACCATTTAGCTGAACATGATCAAGATGTACAACTTGATTCCGTCACTCAAAACTTTATTTTATTTTGATTTATATTGGAACTTCACGTTGTCGGTTTTGATAATTTCCACAGTCTTGTTTTGTTTTGAACTTCCCGTGGGAAAGATGTTAAAGTCTCTGTTCTTGTTCAAAAGTTCTGTTTTCGCTGCCTACTTATTTCTTTTTAGAGCATACCATTACTTTTCACTCAACTCTTATGTTGTTTTCCTGTGTGTATCGGGATGTTTAATGCTTATTGGAATGCAGAGATTTGATAATGTAGCGTGAGATGATCTACAATGCAGGCATTAGGTCTATGGACCTCTTAACCTGTACCACAATGCCCCTCCAAAATGTTATAATTTGAAATAATTGATTTGTTATAGGTCCAAAATGAACGTCCTCCGGTTATGTATAATGTTAAATATAAATTGAGTGGTTAGCTGGGTTTCTGAACTCCACTGAATCCTTTGGGAACATGTGTTAGAGTGTTCATTAGCGTTTCTATTGTTGTAGTTGTATGTTGTCTGCTGTGATTTGCATATCACACTCTCTATCAGCACAAAGCGTGATCCAAAGAATGATGGCCAGGTTGTCTCTTGAGGCGGTCTCCATCACTGTGTACTGTAGTAGTTGTATTTGATAGGTCTTGGTAGCAGCCCTCTGAGGCAGACTACCCAGACTCATGAACAACTGACAGGGACCAACCTCAGGACCGTCTGCTAGTTAGCACTGAACACTAAAGCTGCATTCAGGAATATCGATTGGCTCTTTGCTTACAGCAGGGCTCTGCTCAGAGTCTTGTGGTGAAGCCAGGTTAGTTTCCTCTCCCGCTAGCTTATAGCTTACGCCACTTGGCACAGCTGTCATCTGATTGGTTGCGCGTATACGGTCAGCGGCAATCGAGGTCAAGTTGTAATAATTTAAACTTTGAGCACAGGCTTGCCAATTTAGTTAGGTATTTAGTTATTAACAAGCAAATTATCAACTTGGAATTCCGACCTGATGTTAAGGCCTGATAAAATGGCAGCGAAACACCAAATACATTAGAACTGTTCCTCTGGGGACCATGAATCTCAGATGACTTTGCCATCACATGAGCTTTTCTGCTAGCATCGCTACAAACACTTGTTGTTTTGCCCATGCACTCTATTGTTAATGAAATGGAGGATTACTTGAATAAGTAACTGAAATGGCAATAAACATTCAATTATTATAGTGCCTTGGTAGCCAAATGGTTACAGCTCACGGCACAAAACTGCCATGTGCACACGCATCTTTTGTTTGTTTTTTCCATTGGAAGTGAAACCCTGAAGCCTAAAAAACTACTGATACATTCTTTCTCCCTCTTTATTTTACCCACTTTCCTTCTCTCTCCTGCTGTCCCCCTCACAGAGGCAGACACACAAAGTCATTCATGCATCGGGTTATTCAGTGTTTCTGCGGGCGAGAAACCTCCCTCACTATTAAAGAGACACAAAGGTACAGAGATACGGGGGAGTTTAGGGGTTAGGGGAATACTGGTGTGTGTGTGTGTCAGTAGCCCATTCAGCCACTGAAAAGAAGGAATAGTATGTGTGTAGGAGAGCTAGTGAGTGGGAGAGATATGTCGGCTCCCCTGGAAACACCATTCCCCAGACCCTGCCCGTGCTCCAATCACAAGCCTGGAACGGCAAAGGATCCACAGGGGTTAATGAATCACAAAGATGATAACATTTTCTGATTCATTTAGAATATAATAAAGTACTGTTGCTTAGTCTGCTAAGCCCACATGCAGCTGTCAAGACTCCTCTTGTAAATAAAGTTTGTATCACGTCATGTCAGGTTAACTTTTCATTTTCCAACCTATGCTATCATAAAGACTTATAGAAAATCAACTTTTGTGGCCAAAATGGCACTAAAAGCCTTTTGACAGATTATGATTAGTGGACTTGAAAGCAATGACACAATGTTGTAAACTTTCTGGTATAAAGTACACATTAACAAATTACATTCCCATACAATTAATCTACATTCCTAATTTTCGCTTTGAGTGAAACGTGTTTTGTCCATGATCACAGTTTAAAACATGTACATTCATGCAACACTGTAAACTAGGGGTGCAACGGTAAGCAAACTTATGCAATAGTAGAGGACCCCGGCTTTTATTGATTGTGATTGAAACACTTATTTTGTAATATTTTCAAGACATTCTTTTTAGTTTTACAGCTTATTGAACCTTTTAGTTTGACATCAGCCATTATAGATAATATGGCCATCTGAGTGTGTGTACTGTAACTGAAACTTGCACTACTGTTCAAAAATAAATAACAACAAACCTGGAATTATGCATTTGGGACTTTTTTTTGCTTTTTCTTGTTGTACCGAACCCGTACCGAACCGTGACCCCCAAACCGAGGTACATACCGAACCGTGAATTATGTGAACCGTTACCCCTACTGTAAACTGAATAACAAGCAAACGAAAACCCAATAAAACTACTTAATTTGGTTTCGAAAAAAGTTCATCTATTTCTTCCTTTACTTAGCTAACGTACGTCAATAAAAAAACAACAACATTGACTTATGATTTCGTCCGGGAAGGAGAACACCAGTTTCCTAGTGGATTTTGTGTATCACTAACATCCAACAAGAGTCCTCCAATCCCTCTGATACGTATTTTAAAATGTAATGTTTTACTGAATTGGAACTACATTTTTTGGTTTGCAAGCTTCATGTTTATCATCACAAAAATCATTAATTAGCAATATAGCAACAAGAAAACATCCATTTATTCATATATTTACCACATCCATTTTATCCTGTGTCCTGGGGTAGGGAACCACAGTGCTGGAAACCAATTTGTTAGAAGTCACCAAAACACTTAAAAATTGCCATTTAGAAGTTAGTTACATTTATTAGATTTCGCTTTAATTTTGACTTCCTTGGAAGGGTGTTCTTACAGAAGGGTTTAGGGTTTAACCTTTATGGAGTAGTGGCGGTTTAACAGTCTTTTATTAACTGTAACATTTCCAGCTGTACTGTCAGATATTGAACTTTAATGTTCAATGCCCCAAACTTTTAAAACACAGAATTATTTCAGAGGCTTTTGGATTTTTTAAGTTCCAATTTGATTCTTCATCACTTTTGTGTTCTTCCTCAATGGAGCAACAGAATAATTGTGATGAATGCACTGTGAAATGCACACCTCCAGTTAAGGACACATTAGTGTTCAGGATGGTGCATTGATTTCCAATTGTCACGAGGGTTAGCAGGGGCTTATCTAGTCCTTCTTTGATGAACCCTAAGCCAACTCAGCTTGTACCTCATGAAGCCACTCACACAAGTAATCAGTGTGCTAGCAAGGCATTGTCAGTGTCAACCCCGATGTCAAGGAGTAGTACTGGAGACCTTAAATCCTCTTTAAAAGGTATAAGAAATATCAACATGCAGTTTGGGACAGTTTAACAAAAAAAATGGGGGGTTTTAAAATTATTAAGGAAGAAAAAAAAATATATATATATATAGGTTACATTATTTTTGTTTCACACCAATAAAGCTCGGCGGTCAAACGTCAACGTTTGTGGACATTTTTACATTAAGAATCCCAGCAGGGTTTTCTGCCCAGAAAATGCAACATTGTTTTCTGCTTTCCACCTGTTGCAAATTGAAAAGTTGCAGGAAAGTAAAAATCATTGTTCTGTTTTGTCATATTTTTGTATGCATTTGATTGTGCAACTCCGTGTTTTGCCGAATGACAATAAAATATCCTTGAAACACATCCAGATCTACAGCATCCCATTCATCTCATCACCACCAGGGTCCCTGTATCGATGGGATTTCCTTTTCTTATATTTCAACACCCCCTTAAAGGTGGGGTAGGTAATTTTTGAGAAACCGGCTCAAGTGCGCAAGAATTTGAAAATACACAGCCGGAACAAATCTGCCACTTCCTTACAGAGCCCCTCCTCCAACACACACGAACGTGCACATGACCAATGAGGGCACGAGATAAGTTTGTGCACAGATGGAAGGCTGACAGGCAGGTAGGCCATCCAGTTATTTTAGCCGGGCCGGCTAAAATGATTGGTCGTGCTTTTTACAGTACTACGGCTTCCACAGATGACATTTTTTATGGATTTTTTGTCAAAGCACTTAAGATATTCATTGCTATCGGGATGTTAAGAGCATTCCATGGAATATAACAAAAAGTGTATCTCGAGCCGGTTTCTCAAACTTACCTACCCCACCTTTAAATGATATGATGTCACGATGTGGTTTATTAACCTTCGACGATTTACTTTTATAACTTGAAAAGTATTTGTAAAGTCAAAATGAAGTCTGCTGATTGAATGTGATTGGATCCACATTCAATTTATTTCCCTCTATTTCTGACTTATCTTCGTTTTACTGTAGCTTACTTGAATGAAAGCTGCATCCTTCAAAGCACTTTGAAATGCCGTGTGCTGAAAGGTGCTATATAAACAAACTTGCCTTGCCTTGCCTTCACACCATCTCAAGGTGAAAACACTAAGTAATTGTGGATGAATAAAGAAATACCAAGAAATGCAATGATCATGGAATATACCAAAGATAACAAGCAAAGGCTTTTCAACAAACCAAAGTGACTCCAGGAACTCATGCTTACGTTACCATGGTTACCATTGCTGGTTGCATAAAGGCAGGCTGCCAAGAGTCCACTGATTTCTTTTTTTTTCATTTTGAAAGGGTTTGCTTGGACAAAAGCATTTTATTTTTTTCACGTTTCTTCCTTTTACGTCGTCTCTTCCTGAATTTATAGCAGTGCAACTTAGACGATCTTGATTATAAAATTTGATTGGAATCATACAGAAATTTCATTTTTGTATTTTTTTTATGCAGTGGTTGGTCTACCTCCATGACCTCCCTTGAGAGCATGTCCCCGTACCACCCTAATCAAGGGTTCTAAAACTCAAGTCTAATCTCGGTTTCTCAGCTTTAGTGAGACTTAGACACAAGGGTGATTTGACCGAGTAACCATCCGGACTCCTGTCATGTGTATCATTTTAACTGTATGCCTGAACTTCGCTACATTTGCATTCCTTTACATGTACAAAAACGTCGACAATGAATTCTTGACACTAAATGTACTGGCAGGTGAAGCAACACTAGCATTAGAAGCTAATGCTACTTCAAAAGCCAACCAGCACCAAACTCTCCCTGGTTGCAGGTATTTCATTATTCTATATTATTTAAGTACATGGCCCCTTATATATACTGTTAAAGGACAGTCTGCACTACATCAGATGATAAAATATTGACTTTTCTTTTGTTTCTTTGTTTTTTTACTTGATCAAGACCAAACACTCTGCTCAAAATCTGTGCAACAAAACACACAATACTACAAAAGTAGTTTCATTATTTAATTTCTTTGTTAATCAGTGTTGACAGAGACAGAGAAACTGACATTGAGAGAGCTTGAAAAAAAAGAAAGGTGAAGCCCTTGGGCTGTATGCCAAAATAATCCTAAAAGCATACAATGGTATTTCCTTTTCACTTTAAAGGTTGTAAATATCCATAAGTACTTAATCTTTAAGATACGCTTGCTTGTGATTCTTGGGCAGGCAGTTAATTAACTCCTGCAGCCATCTGAAGGCAGCCGGACAAATATGTGATAAATCTGCAGCCTCCAAATTAAAGAGCCGCACAGCTCAGAACCCTTACTCACAATGACCCTCTGTTTGTATCATTAATCATGTTCAACATCAAACTGGTCAGTTAAAAACTCTGACGTGGAGACACACTTGACCAGTATTTGGGTTTCCATTTGTAGCCTCTCTGCTATATTTATCCATTTTCTGCCCGGTGAACCTCCTTATGCTGCCAGCTTCCCATCCATCAGTAGGTGGAAGGTGATAGCTGGAAACTTGAGAAAGATAACAATGCGTTGCACCGGTGTTCAACTCACGAGCGATATGTGGTGAAGTTTGCCAGATATGTCACTCAGACTAGGATAGGTACCAATTTCAATTAGCTAACACGCTATTAAAACATTTGCCAACGAATGAGGCTGGTGAGCCAAATGAATCTCTTTTTGAAAGCCAAGCTGTTTGTGTTTGTTTCTGTGGCCTAGAAATTGAACATTCTGTTTCAGATGGTTTTGTGTTTGTTTGAAGTGGGCAAGGATTTGACTCTATGCAGTGGAAAGGTCCAAGGTTTTGAAAAATCTTACTTCAGAAGGCTTTGATGACTTGAGGCAAGTCAATACCAGGTCAGATGTACATCAGAGTTTGGAAAAAAATGTCTCAGTGTAAAGTCGCATTAAATAACTGTTTCTTGTGTTTGAAATACTGTATTTGTCAATGTAGATTTAGCAAATGTTGCTGCTGTGATGCAAGAAAACAATCATACAGTATTTTATCTGACAACAAAATAGGAAGATGGAGGATGACATTCGAACCAACGCGTGCAGAGCAAATGGATCAGCGCACTCAATTAATATTTCACACATTCCCAGTAAACCTCTGACCCAGGGCACCATTTAAGAGTGTTTACAGCTGCCTGGAACAATCCCAAAAGTTTCAAATGCAGGAGGAAATGTTAGATTTGGACTCATTGAGCAGGGCTCGACAGTAACTGTTGCCAGGTTGCCATTGGCAACCATTCAGAAAAAATGTCAACCACTTCTTGGCCACTTTTTAACATGAAGAAATAAGGACAGCAAACAGCTAAATGTGCACCCCAAAATAGATAAATGTTAATTATTTGTTGTATTAAGAGTGATATTTAATTATTGTTGTGACCAGTCGGAACCTGATACTTAAGTTGCACGTGCATTGGTGTGATTACGGAGCCAGAAAGCGATGCACGTTTACTCGCGTGCGTGGTGCGCCGTGTGTTTGTTTTACAAAAAATGGCGAAGCAAATTAAGTTGTTTGACTTTGGGGTAAAAAGTTCGGCCAACATCTCAAACGAATGTTCAAAGTGATTCAACTGATAAAGCGCAAGATGAACCCGAACGAAAAGCAAAGAGGAAATGTGTAAAGTCTTGGGAGGCGAAAATATATATGTACATTCTGCTCCGTTGTGCATTCACTTCCGGTAAAAGTTCCTTCAAAATAAGAGTCCTGATCTGAGTACTACCAAAATAAAAGTGCAAAACGAAACTTTACCATAGGAAAATATTGGCATACAAATATAATCACTTCTATAAAAAGGTAACACATTTTAAATATAGTTAGACATATTAATAAATAATTTACAGCATTAATAATTAATCAAATCAAATCAAGTTTTATTTATATAGCACATTTATAAACGATTTTTGGTCGAGCCAAAGTGCTGTACAAATAATAAAAATACCCTACAGTAAAGACACTTTACAGCTAATACAACAGCACAGTTTGTTCAGAATATCAGTATGAGAAAACGACACCCTCTGTCCTTAGACCCTCACATCGTACAAGGAAAGACTTCCGGAGAAAAACCCACAGTTTAAAGGGAAAAAATGGGAGAAACCTCGGGGAGAGCAACAGAGGAGGGATCCCTCTCCCAGGACGGACAGACGTGCAATAGATGCTGTGTGTAAATCGAAGAGATAATACGTTTTGCAGCGTAGGTAGGTAGACCGAATGTTTGGAAATGCATGTGTCTATAATAAGAAGATGAATCCACAAGGATGTCAACAAAGGAAGCAGCATGACGAGACCCAGGCAGGACCGCAGAGACAGGCCCAGCCACGACCCGAAGTCCACGACTTAATCCAGAACTCAGGATAGAGGATCCAGGACACGGGACCACAGCAAGAGGATCCGCCTCGATTCCGGATCCCGGCGTCGATATAGACACAAAAGAAGAAAGATTTTGGCTGGGTTAATCGGAACATGAGAGTACACAGACACAGACAGACAGAAGGAAGAACAAGCACTCCCTTAGGATAGGTTGAGGGAAAAGGGTAGCAAGTAAGAGAGTAAGAAACAGAGGTGGAGAGGCACACGCAGGGAACAAAGTCCCCACTGGAGCCTTAGTTGGAAATTGTTGAGAGATAGGGAGGTACGCTGTGTCTACGAATCATAACACTCCCCGGCCTGCCTAAGCCACTCTGCAAACCTGTTTCCCTCTAATAAAACCTTGAGAGGTTAGAGAGGGAAAAGGATTTGGATAAAGAGAGGATAGAAAGAATAGATTACAGGAGTAGAGTATGAGAAGTAGAGAGAGAAAAGATTTAGAAGAATGAGTAGTAGTAATAACCTTATTTTTCAATATACGATCCAAGTTTTTAGGATTTAAGTGAAAGAGCAAGGACCCAAATATAGGTGAAGATGCACAGCGTATCTACGTCAATGCAGTCTTATTAGATTATTATATCAGCTATAAGCTTTATCAAAAAGGAAGGTCGTAAGCGATCTAATTCTTAACTATGAATGGTTTTCATTTATTTAACATTGGAAATGTATTAGGCTGGCCAATCCAAGACTTGTGAAGGGCCAATGGATCTATGGTGGGGGTCAGCACAAAAGTCAAGACAACCCAAATTTTAAAGGAAGACAACGGATGACGAAACTAGCGACTTGCTCAATTCATTTTTGGGGGATCTGTGAAGAACATGACAACAGCTGCACTACTGGTATTTTGTATACCAGCAATTGAGGGTGGACAAGTTTACTACCACTTTAGTTTCAAATAATTGTGTTAATTACTTATTGTAAAGCATTTGAACATTCTTTTGTGTCACATTTTCATTATTAAGTTGATGTATAACTGTATAGTATCTTAATTATTTAAAATATAAGGTGACTAAAAATGACAACCGTATTTTCAGTTTTGGCAACCAAAAGCTGATGCCTGGTTGCCAGCCTGGCAACCACTTTTAAAAGTTAGCGTTGAGCCCTGTTGAGTCAAAAATGCAGAGCAATTCGCAAGGGATAAAGCCAATGGAACTGAACACAAGGCCCATCCACATCTTTCAATAATGAAGGGAAGCATCTTCGAAAAACACATCATTCAAGTCAGAGTTGAACCAGTGACCTAAGGATTACTGCCAATTTCAACCTACAATTTCAATTTGTTCAGCCGCTGGATAAACACAGAGCAGCGTGATTAATTTCCCCAGTACAATAAAGGATTATTATTGCCCGTTTTTGCAAATATCTTTACAGGGCTTTAATCTTGTTTTTAATCTGAAAACGTAATCCAGTGTCCTCCAAAGGAATATGCATTCTTGCTGCATTGAGGCACAATCTAATCATATGTACGGTTCTCTACACTGCAAACAAAGCCTTGAACTAAATGGTGTTTTGGTTTGGGAGCCTGAATCTGGCATTGCAGATTTACCAAAGTGGTCAGATTATTAGTGGTATTGGGCGGAGTTAGCTACAGCTTTACCAACTCTGCTATAGGCAGATCCCAATGAAGGCCCATGCCGTATTGGACTGTCCTTAACCTGTTAAGCCAGAGAGACCCCGGTACCGGGGCACTGCCGCAACATCTTGCAGGAAACAGTGTCTGAGGGCATGTTCATTTAATAAAACTATGAATGTTTTGTATCCATGTAAAGGGAAGAAACTCATCTAACTGATCTTTTTTTTATTTTTTTTAAAAGAAAACCCACAATGCTAACACTGAGCCTCTGAATTAGCAACGAGCGAAAAATGCTAACACCTTACTGGACCGAAAATCACTCACAAAACCTTATTATTTATCTCTTCTCTACATCCATGACATCGTTTCACATCGTGAGGTGACACAGAATCGATGGACACCCACATTATCACTGAATTATACGAAATGGCGACGTTATAAGCTAAAACGGACATCAAAACAGGTGACGCTAGGTAGCTAAAAATGCTAACATTTTTACCTTGGCTCTGTAGTCTCTCCAAAGTGGTCTTCAATGGCATTAAAACGATAAAAACGCTGCTGAAGTTAATCCATAGGTTAATCCAATGTGTCTGTGTCCCTTTGAAATGATTTCTGATAATCCATAAGCATTAAAACTGCTTTTCCGTTTCCAGATGTCAGAGCTAGAGATAGGTCCACTCTGATGCTAAATTACATGCGCGAAGCCCCCACCTCTTCTCTTCACAATGAGTGTGTGTGGGGGACTTACTTCGATTATATTGGCTCTAACGGTCAGAAAGAGGTGTCAACCATCAAAATCGGCCAAGGGAAGCCAGAGATATGGAAAATCCACCTAAATGACCCCAGAAGTGGTTTCTTTTTGCTAAATCTCTCTAAAAAGGTCAAATGTCACTTGTTTTGCATCAATCTTGATACAGGGTACTTATTATATGTTGTACTTTGGATTCCTGAAGCTTTTAGTCTACCTTACCATCATCCAAGGGTAGTTTTCACTGTAAAATCTGAATTTTCTTTAAAATAAAAATCATCTATATTGATTCTGACTTTTCTACATCCAACTCACAGGTTTATCATTACTTTGAGAAAAAAGATTATTAATTTAACCCTTTTAGAAGTGAAGATATGGTCATTTGTTCTGGGAATGTCATTTTCGAGCCTGAGACCTGAAAAACAGGCTCAGGGCTTAACAGGTTAAACAGTTTGATGTCATACCTTAAGGGGTTAGGGTTAGCCCCGGAAAGAATTAAGAGACCACTCCAAATTGTTCTTAAATCTCAATCCCTACATGTATGGCAGCCATTCCATTCCAATGTCTGTTGAATTCCAACACAGATAAATGTTGTCAGTAGTTTATAGAATCAAATAAAAAAAATGTTCATTTTACTCAGACACAACTATAAAAAGTAAAACCAGAGAAACTGATTATGCTGCAGTGGTCTCTTAATTTGTTCCAGAGCTGGTAGTTCCTGCTCAAAAGAGATAGGTTATACAATCTGTAGCCTGAATGTGCACATTATCCAGGCATCTAAACACTTGTATTCGGCATTCAGCTCTTTTTTGTCTCATTTGGAGTGATCTTGCACAATATTTGATTGTTATGGGATTCAACCAAATTTCCCCTTGGAGGGAAACTAACATTTGACTTCTCTTGACTCCTGTTAAATGTCTGGGGTCATGTGTAGACCAAAGAAGCATGAGTTGTTTGTCGTCTTGGCCCTTTGAACCCAGCAAGTTTAACTTTGTGATGTACTTTTGAACAAAAGGCAAATTCAATTATATTCATCCTTGTGCACTGGATTGGACAAATAATAATAATTGAGCTGAATAAAAGGCCACTGGTTCAGTTTTACAAGCATGAGCAATCACCAATAAAACGCCTCTGATTTGAAACAATTGTTTGCCTATTATGCATCTAATAGGATGCACACAGCACAGGGTTCAGAACTCATTCACTTATTTAAATGTCATTCTTGTTTATTTACCCATAAACCACTCTGGCTGACATTCTAATTCCCCGTCTCCTAACTAGTCCTGGCTGTCTCATTGTAAAAGACTATAGTGACTCTTCATCCCAGTGTATAAACATAATATCTGAATCCAAGCCATGAACATAGACATAAAAACAAACAAACACTTCTCAGCAGCACCACGCTCCAGGAACAATCGGCTCTAATGATTTCTGATGTGATTGGATTTCTCTTCATGGCCCCTGGGCTGAGTGTCCAATTCCGCTGATTTGGTTTCCAATGAAGACCCTGTAATGGGGGGTTGCGTATTGTAACCCTAGTTATATAAGCACAGGCGGAGCCCTCTACCTGGGGGCCCTGTCTTTCCTATGCCGCTCGCTGAAGAGGGTGTAGGATGACAGTCGGGAGGCGTAGCCGCCTTATATACTGTGGGCCTGCGCGCGTATTCAGGTAGGCTCGTCCCGATTGGCCGGCTACATTTATGCAACTCAGTAGGTGAATGCCCGCATAGCATGATAGAGAGTAGTACCCATAGAGTTCAGTAGAGGGCGGAGCCTGTGTGATATATAACTATTGCATAGGTTGTGAAGCATTGCTGGTGGCAACTCTTGGGTAATGCCCCTCCAACCCTTCATATCTCTGCATTCCCTTTTCCCATCATGCTCTTCCTCCCCTGTCATGTTCACCTTTCCTTTTGCCTTTTATATCTCATCTTTCCTATCCTCTTTCATCATTCATTTCCGTTCCAATCTACCCCTATCCATTATCTGATTTGGAGGTTTTTGACAGGGCTGATTTATGTTCTTTCCCTCTCTTTTCCCTGACCGGCTATTGAAGTCCTTCTTTAGCGTAGTTTTTCCTTTTTTGTCTTCCACTATTTTCCTTTTCTTACTTTGCTTTTTTTTGTGCTATTTTCAATCTCTTTCGTCTCTCTTTTTCTTTTCTGTTGACACCTGTGGCTTTGTTGAATTTAATCGTTACCACAAATCAGTCCCCCTAATCAGGGCCGTATCCAGGATTTGCTAAATACCGAGGTCCAAACATGTTAGGGGGGTTCTGGGGTATACCCCCCCCGAGATTTTTGGGATTTTCATGATCTAGTTAGGTGCTTGTTAAGTCCTGTGGGGGGTCACAAATTGGATAATATATTGATTTCAAACCATGTCAGTGGGCTGCAGCATAAATTATTTTTGAAAGTGTAATACATAAGAATCAGTTGATTGTTACATATTAATGATCTGGACATGCAGAAGAGGCTACAATGATCACACAACATTGTCAACATTCATTTTCCATGTCTCTCCTTTCCATAACCTGCAGCCCTCTCTTCCATCTTCTTTAGTCTCTCTGTCTTCTTCCTGTTCATTACTCTCTCTGTCCTCTACTCTTTCTATTTGTTCAATCTCTCCCTCGTTGTTCACTTTTTGCCCCTTCTCACTTGTCGCTCCTGCCAGTGAATTAAAAGCAATTCAGCAATTTAGTTCATTTCACTTGTTTGTTTGCATTATCTTTTAAATTTAAATCTGTTTTGTTTGATTCTCAAAAGAGAACAAAAATGTAAGCAAAATGTGTTTTATACAATTGTATGTTATTATGACATCATAACTGCAATAGATGTATGTTGTTTTAAAAGTATGCCTATTGTCTATATTGTAAATGAAGACTATTGTTATAGATAAATAGATAGATAGATGGATGGATAGATGGATAGATAGATAGGTAGGTAGATAGATATAGATAGATGGATAGATAGATAGAAAGGTAGATAAATAAATAGATGGATAGATAGATTGATAGATGGATATAGATAGATAGAAGATATATAGATAGATAGATAGATAGGTAGGTAGATAGATATAGATAGATGGATAGATAAATAAATAGATAGATGGATAGATAAATAAATAGATAGATAGATAAATAGATAGATAGGTAGATAGATGGATAGATGGATAGATAAATAAATAGATGGATAGATAAATAGATAGATAGGTAGATAGATAGATAGATAGAGTTATTAAGCCTACATTCTTTTGTGTGACTGTACCTGCAGTTCCTCCCTGACTTCCATCACTTTCTCTCTCTCTCTGCCTGTCCTTTCTCTTCCTTACCAAAGCTGAGTTTCGACTGACGTAGTCTTTTCATTATATCTGAGTCAGTGTAAAAAGAAAACAATACAATGTTATATCTTCAAAGTTTTACTCCAATTGAAATGAAAGAAAACCATTAAAACGTTTGTTAAAAGGTAATCCTTCTGACATTGGATGAATGTAATTAACTTGAGCTCTCTAGCTAGTTTATTCACGCAATTTAAACCAAAGTATAGCCTATGGCTGCAATATAAGTTAGTGTGCATGTTGTCGGACGTCCACTGACTAACGTAGAGCGTTCACACAGGATCTGCTGGTCATATGATGTCCTGAGGAACAGAAACACAAGCAGCCCACTGGACTCACATCTCTAGACACCTCATCACTCCTCCGCTGCTCCGATACAAGTCCGGGCTGCGGTGGTTTGTTGATACATGTCGTCTTCTTCTGTTTGCTTTAATCAAGGCTACGTAGTTATGCAGCGCCACCATTGTCAGTAAATGGAAGTTCTACAAAATACCCCGTTTAGTGCAATTATTTCACAAGTTTTGTTATATACACAGCTCGGAAAAAATTACAGAGGTCCGGACCTCGGTGACCTCAATGGTGGATACGGCCCTGCCCCTAATGCAGGGGTCTGCAACCTTTTTGACCAAAAGAGCCATTTTGCCTCCTTTTCCACCAATTATTTTTGTCTGGAGCCACAAAACATATTTGATAGCTTGATAGCTTATAAAGTTGTATATATTGTTACATCATAGACAAAAACTACAGTTTTTTTGCATTTATTATTTATTACATTATAGAAAACTGTTTACCTCCAATAATAAACAAAGAAGCCTTATAAGGAGAATTAAAAAAATACACAGGCCAACTTTAAAATAAATCAACACAGCACTCGGGGAGTCCTCTGCACATTTGAACAAAATGAATATGATTAAAATAGGCCCACTTTGAAATAAATAAAACATATAGCTGCACACTAAAAAGAGTTAACTGATTGAATTATGACTGAAGATCGTCAGCTGTCTTCCTCTTCCGTGTTTTTCCTCCGATACGTAAAGGCTGCAGCACCTTTGACAACTTCTCTCCACATATCAAACATACCGGTAAGTCAGCATCGTTTGCTGTGAAAGCAGATAACTCTAACCACGCAGAATTAAACCCTCTGTGTTCCTCCGATACTTTTCTTTTCTTTGATTTATCCATAGTTCGCTCATCGAGCCGGGGGTCAGGTTATTCGCCTGCAAGAAAAGGCGCTGGCGCGGGACCGCAGCAGGATGTGACGCATATTTTAGTTGACCTAATTAAAACCGTGTTTTTTTACAAATATTTTTATTTTATTTCCTTCTTATTTTTGTCTAAGCTCAAGGGAGCCAGAGAAGAGCCGCGGGTTGCCGACCCCTGCCCTAATGCATATAATCTTTTATTTTGAAGGGTACACATTTACCTTCCTTTTTTGAAAGCCTCCTATTCTACCTTTTATGTCTTCAAATGAAATATTGCATGTTTCCTTTAGATAACTGCACACTTTACTCTCGCTTTACATTATTGACTTTTCTAAAGAAAAGTCAATATTTTATTTGACGTCTGGTGTGCTAATCAAGTGATGCATACATTTTCTAATAATATATAGCTGTGATTTTAGTATAGCATGTTCCCTGTTCATGGAGTTCAGGGGCAACAGCAAGCATTTATGCAAAACATGTACCTTTTTGGGTACATGGAGTCATGCATGTCTAATTCTCATCTTGTTAAATGAAAAAAAAGTATGTCTTTAGTTTTCTAACAATTGTACGAATTCATGGAAGTTAGGCTGATTCCATCTGTGCTGAAAGATACCAAGCATGGTCCTTGTCCACAACAACACAACAAAGACATAGGCCCACTAAACAGAAAACAACCTAGATGTCAATAAAAGTGATGCACAGGTAATTTCCACCTAAGGCCATCGTGCTTTAACAAGTGTCCATTTTGTCTCCCTTTTTTATTTGCCCCTTTTTAACTTATGTGTTTAGTATTGCTGCAGTTTGTGCTGTTCTATGACCACAAGGCATTCCACAAAATGAGAGCTATTGGCAATGAAACCAGGCTCAGACCACCAACAGGATAAATTGTTTAATAAGGGCACCAGGAACAGACTACAATCGTCCTTTCATATTTGTTTAATAGAAAATGGGCCTTTGCTTGGATATGCAGTGTACAGTTTAATATGATAAACTGGTAATGCATCTTTGATGCTGGAGTCTAGATGATACAAAATACGATTACAAGTAATAAATAAGCCAGAACCAAACAAATATGCTTTCAGTCGTAATAACAAAAAGCCACATTGAATACAGTCACCAACTATTGAATGAAAGGAAGTCATTATTGCAAAAATCCAACCACAGTGCAAAATCAGTATTTATCAAGGATTTGATATTGACTGATATTACAATATGTGGCTTATATTTGGGAAAAAGGCCTCAATTGCTTCACAATGATGTGCTTGTCAGGTTGTCCAACACGATCTGAAATCCCCTGTCCCAAAAAAATACATTTAAGTGACTGTATTTCATTCATGTAAGTTAGGTTGCTGTTATTGTGGATGCTGGCTGAGTGTCTTGGCTTATTGTGACGCTACTGGGGACAGCTGCAACTTGCAATTACTTTAACTTTTTGAGATAGAAATTACAACAATCACATTGAATTTAAAGTATCTATACGAGGATAGCTTTTTTAAGACAGCCCATTATATCGAACGTCCACACCTGACAGATCTGATTAGGTGATATCTCCTTTTCCTGGATATCCTCAGCAATATTTCTATGAGAAAACTCTATCCTCTGCTAAATGTATTGTTTCAAGCCTAAAAAAACATGCAAAAGACACACGTTTTTTGGCATTAAAGGTAGTGTGATGCAGGCCCTATATATAGATGGATTACTAAATGAACAAAGTGTCAGGACATCTACAAAATATAATTCAAAGAGACACGTACCAACAAGGAAGAGACTCAGAATGACATAAAAGAAACATAAAACGACGAAAAAGGCACTCAAAAAGACTATAAAGAAAACAAAACGACTACAAATAAATTCCCAAAAAGCTGCAATAAAACGATAGTTACGTCTGTAACTACGGTTCTATGAGTCCCGGATGACCGCCAGAGGCGGTGCTTTAGCACTGGATATGTCCATCGCGCGCATGCGCAGCCCGAGTACCAATAACAACAAAGTCACCTGTGACCCACGTGACACCGGCTACATATGCCGGTGTCGTCAGAGGATCTGTTCCCAGAATCTTCTCGCGAGCACACAAGAATTCTGAGTGACAGGATACTCTGGCGGTCATCCGGGACTCATAGAACCGTAGTTACAGACGTAACTATCGTTCTATTTCGTCCCTACTGACCGCCAGAGGCGGTGCTTTAGCACTGGATGACTTATACCAACCATGTCATGAAGAATCCAAGCCCTTGCTCGCTACTGGAAGCAGCGGAGCTCGGCAAAAGGACCACACCCAAAGGATGGGGAGTGGCGACATTAACCTGATAAAACCTGGAGAATGTGCCAGAAGACGCCCGCGACGCCGCGGCACAGATGGTCTCCGCGGCGTCTTCTGGCACATTTTCCAGGTTTTTTCGGGTTAATGTCGCCACTCCCCATCCAAGATGTTGAGATGCTCCTTGTAGAGTGGCATCTCAGCCCTGATGGCAGGGGGCGGCCACTGGCCCCATAGGCATGTGAGATGGTATCGACAACCCAGTGGGGCAGCCGCTGTTTAGAGGGCCCAACCTCTTTCAGTGCCGCCATGGTAAACGAAGAGCTGCTCCGACTGCCGTATACAGGCAGTAGCATCGATATACGCCCTTAAGGCACCCACAGGGCACAGCAACTCCGACGTGCCGTTCTCCTGAATGTCAAAGCGTGCCAGCTGGACAGGCTGCCACATTTGCCCAAAGGGCAACACCTGAGAGTCCCACCTCGGGCATGTATCGCTTACAGAGAGGGCATGCAACTCCCCAACTCGCTTCCCTGAGGCTATGGCAAGCAGAAATGCTGCCCTCGTGGACAGCCACTTAAGCCCCACCTGACCCTTCACCAGCTACCTGCTGAACGGAAAGAGTAGAGCAATGCTCTTACTCGCCGAACACAAAGAGGGATGTAACTACACCCACGTTACCAGCAAAGGGAGCAGGAGCGAGAGCACTGCCTTCACCTAGCTGGATTAAATAAACAAAGCTAAGACCAGAAAACTGGCGTCTAAAGAAAAAACAGCACAGGTAACTCCGGTGCTTATCCCAGCATCAGGCAAGTGGCTGCACAGGCAGGACACAGTCAGGCTGAGACTAGCTAGACAAGAAAACGCTGCTAAAGCTGGAAACTCAAAATGCTAATGATAGCTTGGCACAACGCCACGGTCAGAAAAAGTACAAAAGAGCACAACAAGGGCAACTCCTGGGAGAGGGGGCGAAAACGCTGCCGTCACCAAAAAGTTCAAGCCAAACAAGACAGTAATCAGGACAACTTAGCTGGGAGAGGGAACGGAAACGCTGCCATACACCGACCAAGCCGACACCAACCTGTCCGATCGAAGTTTCTGCACAGCCGGCTACAGCTCCTGGAGAACGAGTAAGCCAGCGGCTCCGACTGGATCAGTCGCGAAGCTGCACGCAGCCAGCTGTTTGCAGAGAAATCCTTAGATCAAACGTTCCAACCGAAACGCTGTAGGCTACAAGAATGTAGCCACGGTACTCTCGCGCAGCGAGAAGATGAAAGGAACAGATCCTCTGACGACACCGGCATATGTAGCCTGTGTCACGTGGGTCACAGGTGACTTTGTTGTTATTGGTACTCGAGCTGCGCATGTGTGCGATGGACATATCCAGTGCTAAAGCACCGCCTCTGTCGGTCAGTAGGGACAAAATAGAACAGCAATTAAATCCAAATGACTAAATTATGAAAAAGGGCAAAACAGCAACAAAGAAATACTACAAAGAAAAAGGTAGTTCACTAAAAAGAGTGACAATGCAACTACAAAAGAGACACAACATGACTTAAAAGGGACCAAACAAACTACAAAGACACTCACAACAACAAAGAAATGGACTAAAACACAAACACAGAGACATAAATCAACTACAAAATAAAATAAAATGTCTACAAAGACCCAAAAGGCAACTACAAAGACACAAATATGACTAAAAAAGAGACCAAAATAACTGCAGGGGGATGGAACACAGTTGCAAAGAGACAATTAAACTCACACCAACAATGTAAAGGGTCAAAACAACATCACAGAGATACAAATCACCTACAAAAAAACACAAAAAACTACAAAGAGCTGCAAATAGACACAAAGATACTATGATAAGGGTCAAAACACATACAAAAGAAACACAACAAAGACACAAAATGACAAAGTCTGTTTGTCCTGATCCTTGGGGTGGGGGGGCCTTTTACCATGTCTGTGCTCAGGGGCCCACTGTCAGATTTTCTGCCCATGGACATATCTGATGGATGGACAAACCCAGGACATCCTTGCTGTGAGGGGGACATTACTAACAATGTAGCTCCAGCATGCCCTCCCTATTATGTTATTAATACAGACAGAATAGGAACAGAAAGCCAATAAGATATCATGATTTTTAAGTCCAAACATGGCTTTGGGATTTCTGGTATAAACTTTCTAGAGAATAAAATCACTCATGCATGAATTCAATATTTTAATTATTGACACAAACCACTGTATGAGTTCCATTTTTAATGTCTTCATCAAAGTAGAAAATGTTAACAGCAGCTTGTTTCTGATGTCTCTACTGCCCCTTTCCATTCTCAGGCCTGCTAAATCTTTGGGAAGAAAAACATAATAATAATTCTAAGAGCAGTTTTCAGTTGAACTATATTTTCTGTTTAAAATATGAACTTCATAAGAGCATATTACTATTAATCATCATCATTGCACGTTCAAACATTATATGAACTGTTACATTCCAGTCAGTCAGAAATGTACATTACCTATCCTGAAACATCTTTTGGTAAAACCCCAAAATAAAACATTGTAGGAATCCATTAACAACCAACATGATTACTTTTCCTGAAACGTCATACTCTTAAATCAAAGTTTCAGCATTTCTAACATTAGTGTACAACGAAAAAGTTAAGCCCAAGAATAATTCTGGAGGCATTAAGAGCTCAAGAAGCTGGAATTTTCAAATTGGATTTATGACCGTAAAAAATGGCATCTCAGCCGCTGTAAATCCGAGGAATGTGTATTCAAATCATCTTGAATTATGGATGGCCATATGTCATACAGTGCCCCGTCTGATGGTGAGGAGTATTTGGTAAATGTTGAGACACTCAGGGAGGGAAGTAGGAAAGGAGGGAGGACAGGAAAAGTTGAAATATGCTCTCGTACATTTGCTACACCCTACATATCCTGTGTTTTTCCCCTTTTAAATCTGTCTTTGTCAAAAACCCATCAAAGAAGTTTGGACCATTTGTTGTTACAAATTGTTCTCCAGCTTTAGTTGGTTTAAAACAGTGCTGTGTGTTGGATCATGACTTCTAAATGAATTCTAACAATATGGAGTCTCGACTGGGAGTGCACTGAAACCACCCCAACGCGGTAAACATATATAATTCAGTGTGAAAAATGAAATACAGAACCATACAATATTCAGAAATAGAATGGTGGTATTTTTCAATGATAAGTTCTTCTGTGTTAGTGATAACCATGAAAGCATAACACATTTAACAGTATGAACAGACTGTTCAGACGAAGACTCGTGTTGAAACTACTAAAATGCAATGACATTAATATGCGGAAAGTGTGTATAGATTACCGCAAAGAGAATGTTGGAAAGGTTGGAAAACCACAAGTTCCCTTGAACATAGTACTCGGGTTGAATATTAAAAAATAATACGTCCTATATTTAACCTAGCCTTCTTTCCTTTACCTGAGAATAACATGCTAGCAACGGCTAAGGTAGCCTAGAGCTGGTAGCTTCAATACGAGATGGCTAACTAGTTCTGGCTACTTCTAACTACACCCCGTAGTCTTTAGACCCAACCGAAAAAAAAGCTTATTTTCAGATCTTAAATAGTTCCTTCTTGACACACAAAATACTCCGCACCTGAAAATCATAAGACCCAAACCTGGCAAGAACCCCATAAACATGAGTCAACAAATTAGTTGAACCCTTTCTTTTTTCTTTAGAACCCATTCTAAATGTGACAGGTGTCAACAAATTATTTAGCTCTCAGTTGAGAAGTTAAAACGTTTAGAATTACTTTTGCAATTAATATTGCAAACAATAGTGCAATATAAAATATGAATAGTGGTTAAGAGCTGCTTCAGTTGGTAGGACGCAGATGTTCAAAAGAGACCTCATTAAGATGAAGTATTAAAAGCAACAAAACCCAGAACATGTGACTCAACATCTGTCCTTTTGGGGTTAAAGAAGGACATAGAAGCAGATTGAAACTCAACTTGCTATATGTGCAAGTTTTTATGCAGAACAATATCTGTCTTTGTGTTTGACTCTGGCACAGTAAAGGTCCCATGAGCGAGGAACTGGGACGCTGAACTCAAATGTAATGGTTCCGGGCACTAGTTGGGACATAAAAGCAGACGAGGGCTTTTTGTTTCAGCTTTTCCCAGGTTGTCCCCAGTAGAGCATGTAGTTTGTACTGCCAACCCAGACTGTTGCCCACATGTTTTATTATTTCAATTAGATTTTTAGATTTTGATCCCTTATTGTTATTCTGTTGTGAGTTACGGCTGCCTTAGCGCCTCTCTGATTGCTGCATCATTTCCATTTTCTCGCTCTGTTGGAGCTCAAAGCCTTACAAATGACATGCTGATCTTTAAATGTCAATGCTAAAACTGTCCTTACGTTTTAAAGACGGAGCATCTGAGACCATCACCTCCTCCGTGTCTATCTTTAACCTTTCAGACTATCCAAGTAGCCCCTTAGCGACCAAAGGAACTACACTTTGTCAAACCTCTTTTGAGAGATGTATCCAACTCCACAGTGAACATTTGTATTCCCCTCAACTTGATCCCTCTCTGCTGTAAAAAATGTTACGTGGTGGCAAACAGTTGCAACAAAAACAAGTAACAGAGAAAAACACATCCAAGAATTGATAGTATAAAAGACTTCTGCTCCCTTCTTCCTGCTCATTGGACTGCCTGTCTCTTCTTCTCTAGGGACCTTTCCGACGATTACCACTACAGTTAAACTTCCATATCATCAGCTGAGAAACGCTTGCGCTGCGTTTTACTACCCATGGCAGAGTATAGCAACTGATGAGGTATAGAGGCTGTGAATATTTAAACAGGAGATGGGTATCGGTATATACAAACAAAACGACCATATCTTAGATATTGCAGTTTGGATTAGCTGACTCAAGAAATGGATACCCATTACAGTTTGCCATATGCAACAAAGTAACTTGGCAAAAGAGAATGAACCCTCACTGTGTGAAGGTTTCCTAAAGAGGTCACCTGGGCCTGTATACCTGTATTTCCATTATTTCCACAGTAAAGGGGTACATTTTGTATAATCTTTCATATAATCTACTGTTACAAAACTAGGTTTTCCTAAAGGGACTACCCACAAAGAATATAATTTAAGCTAAGCAACATTTATTAAAATCATTTAAAACATTGTTTGCTGGGATTCACATTGAAATGTTGGGTTCAGCAAAGGCAGTGGGATTCATCCTCTGAGGACCATGAACTTCTGCAAAGATGTTATTGCAATAAAATAGTTGTTGAAATATGTCAGTGTGGACCATGGTGGCGGAAGGTCCTCCAAACACATTTCCTGCATTTATACACCACTTAATCTTTTGGATAAACCCTTCAGTACATCCAGAATAATACAATCAGCAGGGCTAATGATTAAACCACCTCAGAAATGTGATATTTTTTCTTAGACATTTATAAAACCGGTTGTTTGTAACTCTCAGTTACTGAAAATACTTAAAAGGTAATTGATATTTTTGACAATGGAACCAAGTTATTATAAATACTAACTGGGAGGAGGTGACAATCGAGCTATCGTCAACTAATTAACATGTTCACGAAAGACAAATATATCCACCCCCTTATTTAGATCTGCTCCACAATCAAATGGGTTCTCTCTTAAGACAGGCACACCCTTACACCACATTTAATGAAAATCAGGCTAGTCGTTTTGCCATAATCCTGCTGACAAACAGACAAATAAACCAAAAACAAACCTCCCTGGCAATAAAACCTGTTCCACAGTAGGACAGAGGACCTTGGTACACCTACTTGAAAGAATGCCTAGAGGGGAGTTTAAAAAAAGATTATACACTACGTTTTGGGAGAAGAAAAACGAAGGGGGGAAAAATAAGTGGTGTTCCAGTTGACAGGATGTGGAGACACCCACTCAAGACTGGGACCTGTTGTCGACGCACTGGGATCAAGGAACGGGAATGATAGACAGCGTAAGGAAGAGTTTGACAGTGGGGACTAAGAGGAGGAAAGAAGTGAGTTGTGAATCCTCCTACTCAACAGTGGGACCCTGCTGAATACATCAAATGGAAAGAGGGAGATTTGGGAGCGAGGCTACATACTGATGTTCTGTTTTCCCTCTTCAAAGTCCCATGGACAATGTTTTCCATTGGTTCACAGGGACAGGTTTACCTTTTTTTATTAATATGATGTGTCACCAGCCAAAAATATCAACCTTAACAAATCAGTTTGGATGTATTGTAATATCTCACAGTGTCTAAAACTGAAAGGGGCTGTCAGTGGGATATAAATCAGATGAAATATTTCAGGGGTTTGTGCTTATCCTCAAAGTACCCCGATGCTGTTTTTGGTGTAGTGCTTGGAAATAAAAAATATTGGCAATAAAAGGGAATCAGATATTGCCCATAACTGAACCAATAGAATGTTGTTATCAGACACTCATTGCAAAATTGATGCCCACTTATTTTAAATGACCATGGCTCCACATTTTTTGCAAAGTAGTATTCCCCTTTAATAGTGAAATGACATCCATCCATGTGTTAAAATGATCCCCTTTAAATTCCAACTGCACTAGTATTTATATAGTGAATTGACCCAAAATATTTAAAACTCCAAAATGGTAAAATTAATCCTTCTACGGCGAGTAACAACTAACTCAAAGGCACTTCTTATCGGCGAAAAACCATGCAATGCATTCCTAAACTCCAATACTGCTTGATATAACACTCCAGTTTAAAAAACATATTGTAGCCTATAAAACATATTGTTGATATGTCTTTTCTAGTGCTGCATGATTAAAACATTTTTTTGTTTTATTTTAAAGAAATGTAGTCACTTATTAGCAACCGCATAGAATCTTTGGACATTCACGAGTGGAGTATTTACTGACATTTAGAACAAAACAGGAACATTTCTTCAGCTTGTGATAAGCACAGCCCTTATTTGAGGCCTCTACCCACAAACGTTGAAAAAACCTTTGATTTCGACACAAGGGAACCTTAAGTGGTAATAATTTCACTTATTTCCGGGTTTTAGGACTCAATACCGGACCACTGAATTGTGCTTTCTCTGATTTGAATAATGCACTTGTCCATATTGCCATTGCGATCAAATGTTCACCCTAGTTTTTATTTTATTTGCATATTTGGAATCAACGTAGTCCACGCTTCAATATTGGACGGATTGGGTAACGGACTACATTTTTAATTGTTTTATTGAAATCAGTTTTTAAAGCAACCTACCCAATTCCTGACCCCATTGTTGGTCACCTGGTATCTTTTTCGAGCAGTGGCTAAAATACAGTCACTTATATCATTATATTTAGAATTTTTAAATGGTAGATATAACTATGTAACACGTTGCTGTTACATGTGATACAAGTTACATGGTCCTTTCTCTCTCCAGCTCTAAATGCTAAGAAGAGAAGAGAAAAGGTTGAATTGATCGGCGCTAATGACGTGACTCTTCCTCACATTTCTCATAATTTGCAACAAGTATCTGGAACTCCGTAGATGTCTTCCTTTGTGGCGCGATGATAAGTCACACTTGAGAAGCCGGAGACGACAGAAAGCGGCTCACAGGCACTGACGCTCGATTTGACATTTCAGTTAGTGTGATACATCGGACGAGAAAGAGCGGTGGGTGAGCCTGGGGAATCGGGGAGTTGTCGTTCTCTCTGCCTCTCCATCATTGTCACCCGCGTTTCTGAAGCGTCATATTTTAATATAGCAAATAATCGAATTTGTGGATCTTGTGAAACAGCAAGCATATTAGCTGCACTTTTCTGCAAGCTTGCTGCACACTGCAGTATCTCGATGGTGGAAATAATTACCCTCAGGCTAGCTGATGCACATCTCAGTCCCTATATCTGAGACATGTATAATAAAAAGGAGTGTGTTTCAGTATGCGTGTGTCAGGAGAGTACATGACTGACTGAGCCTGAACCTGTTAAGCCCCATTCCCCCCCCATGCAACATCTGCAAGAAACAGTGTCTGAGGGCTTCTTAACATTTCAAGTAGTAGTAGTAGTAGAACCTTTATTTAGCCAGGAAAATCAATTAAGAACAAATTCTTATTTACAATGATGACCTGACAGGAGGCAAAAGGCTTCCTGAGGGGATGGGGTTTGGGAGGAAAAAAATAAAAAGACAGACTCCGGGCACTACAGAACCCAGGAGACAACACAATGACACAGAGCAGAGATGACAGGCATAGCAGTTAAACATATAAAATCTCTATGGTTCAATCTGTCATTAAAATAATATAGAACATTCATCCATTCAGTCATTCATTCATTCATCCATTCATTCCTTCATGGCAATGCACACTGTAGAAGAGGTCAATACATTGGCAGTGAGCATCAGGCAAAGCAGCTGCATGTGTGTACCAGGGTGTCTGTAATAGTGTCCATGAAGGTGCGGGGGGAGACAAAGGTCTTAATTTTCAAGGTTTTTTGAATGACATTCCAGCTATCAGCTGCTGCAAACTGAAAGGCGGAGCGGCCAAAGGATGTATGGGCTTTGGGGATCTTTAGCAGGATGCTTGTAGCTGACCGGGTGTTGTGCGTCGGGGGTGGGTGGAGTTGCAGTAATTGTGTGAGGTAGAAGGGGGTGAGGCCTAGGAGTGTTTTGTAAACAAACATCAGCCAGTGGATGTTGCGCCTGGTCTCAAGAGAGGGGCCAGTTTGCCAGGCCAGTGATGTGTCCTGTAGGGGGCATTGGTGGCGAAGCGGATGGTGGAGTGATACAGAACGTCTAAATGATCGAGAGCTCCTTTACACGCCGAGCGGTAGATGGTATCACCGTAGTCGAACAGAGGAAGGACAGTCATCTGGACCAGAGAGAGTTTAGCAGATGAAGTGAATGAGGAGCGATTCCTATATAGAAAGCTGAGTCTAGCTTTAACCTTGGTCTGAATTTTGGAGAGATGTTCTGAGAATGACAGATTACTGTCAATCCAAAATCCAAGGTATTTATAAGATTTAACTATTTCGAGGTCCCGGCCATCGGCGATCACAATAGTGCCAGTTTGGGAGGCACCACTGCGGCCAAGCCACATGATCTTGGTTTTAGTGGTGTTCAGGACCAGGCCAAGGGCAGAGAGATGTGACTGGATTCTCTGAAAACTATCCTGAAGAGTTTTCAGGACAGTATCTGGGGAAGGGCCAGCAGTGTACAGAATCGTGTCATCGGCATAGAGGTGGATAGAGGAGTTGCCCACTGATTAAAAACCTATTAATGTGTCATACTCACTTAACGGGAAGAAACTCAGCTATCAGACAATATTAACAATTTTTATCAAAACGAAACATAAGGGTAATAACAAAGGCTCTGGATTCCTAAAGCTTTTAGTCTACTATCCCATCATTCAAGGGTGGTTTTCACTATAAGTTATGGTTTATTTTTGGACGGACACTATAATTTAAATTGTTTTACTATGTTCAATCTGAATTTTCTTTCAAGTAAAACAAATCTATATTGATTCTGACTTTTCTACATCCAACTCACAGGTTTATCATTGCTTTGAGAAAAAAGATTATTAATTTACCCCTTTTAGAAGGGAAGTTATTGCTCTGGGAATGTCATTTTCGAGCCTGTCCGTCCAAAAAAAAACACCCTTGAATGATGGGATAGTAGACTAAAAGCTTTAGGAATCCAAACTATAACATATCATAAGTACCCTGTATCAAGATTGATGCAAAACAAGTGAAATTTGACCTTTTTAGAGAGATTTAGCAAAGAAAAACCCACTTCTGGGGTCATTTGGGTGGATTTGACCTATCTCTGGCCCCCTTGGTCGATTTTGATGATTGACATCTCTTTTTAACCGTTAGAGCCAATAGAATGGATGGGAAGTTCCACATACACACACATGTTACCAAATTAGGAGTCAGAGTGACGCGTAGCCTGAATACCCAAAACAAGAAGCTGTCATACACTCTATAGAGTATATTGTAACGTTCCACAATAGGAGTCGGAAACAGGCCTCAAGTTATTAGGTTTAATAACTCCTTTGATATCATACAGATATAGGCTCATAGGTCACAGGTTACAGGTCGCAGGTTCAACATCACTCAGTACTCCACTGCCTAACTCACACTCACACCGCAGGGTCAACGTCACCACTCTCCAGCCCTCCCCCTCTGCTCCCCCAACCACAGGCCCGCACACCAACCAGCATTACTGTGCAGCTCTGTGATTGGCAGAAAGACGGGGGGTGCTTGAGTGACCCACACAGCACCCTATACCGGGTCGCTACACTACCCCCCTACCACAAAGTTCCTCGCCCACGAGGAACAAATAACAACAAAAAAACACCTGCGACTAAACACAAACCCACAGCATGTGAAACACATTTTTAAAAACAGATTTAAAAAAAATTGAACTAGGAAGGTCTGGGTGGACTACCATCACTTCCAGTGAGACCAGGGCACATTCTTGCCCTCTACAGGAACCGAGGGGTCTCACTATTAACTTTATTTACCACACAAAGTCTCTGAACCGACTTGGGGGTCGTGTCTGCCTTCTCGGCAGGGGGGCTGGGGTCAGAGGGACAGGGGGTGCCGGTTCTGGACCAGGCGGGGAAATGGGGAAGGAAGTGGGGGGGAACTCAGTCACTGATGGGGGGCTGCTGCTCTGATCGCCAGGGGACCTGGGTGGGGGTGTCGAGGGGGAGGCTGTGGACAACGGCCCCGTGGTCCCTTGGGCATATGGAGAAGCGACTCCTCTGTAAGGGGCCAACCTGTCTCTGTGGAGCACAACTTTTCTCCCCTTGGGAGGCAGCTGCACCCTGTAGACAACTTCCCCCACCCTCTCCAGTACTCTGCAGGGACCAACCCACTGGCTGTCAAGTATTGGGCACCGGTCTTTTTTCCGTTGTGGGCTGTAGACCCAGACCAGCTCCCCAGCCCGGAAGTGCTGCCCTTGTGTCCTGGTATCATAGTTCCATTTCTGTCTCACACCAGCACTTTTCTGCTGATCGCGGGCAAAGGCGTGAGCTGAATCAAGGCGGTCCTGAAGTCCCTGGAGGAGTGTCCAGGGAATCCGGCGGCTGACCAAATGCCAAAATGGCAGGGGTGCGAAGCTCTCTCCCTAACATGAGGAGGGCAGGAGAACAGGGTGAGGACTCCTGGACTGCAGAGCGACATGCCATGAGCACCAGGGGCAGATGATCGTCCCAGTCACGCTGGTGCTGAGACGTGAGGATAGCCAGCTGCTGGCCCATGGTACGATGAAATCTCTCGACTAGTCCGTCGCTCTGAGGCCGCAAGGGGGAGGTGCGAGTTTTGTGCATGCCCAGTTGTGTGTACATGGAGGCGAACACCCGGGACTCAAAGTTTCTCCCCTGGTCACTATGCAGGGACTCCGGCACTCCAAACTGAACATGCCCGCCACCAGGGCATCTGCGACTGTCACTGCTTCCTGATCAGGGAGGGCATACGCCTCTGGCCATTTTGTGAAATAGTCTATGGCGGTGAGGACGTAGCGGTTACCCCTGTTTGACAGAGGTAGCGGCCCCACCACATCAACTGCTACTCTCTCCATCGGGACCCCCACGGGAAACTGTTGAAGCGGAGCATGGTAATGACCAGGGGGGCCCTTACGAGCCATACAAGGGTCACAGCGGCGACAGTAGTCTTCGACATCCCTCCAGCACTGCCCCTAATAGCAACCCTGGCGAAGGTGGCGCAAAGTCTTAGTGACGCCAAAGTGCCCAGAGCCTGCCGTTCCATGCATGGCCTTGAGTACAGCCTCTTGCAGTCCCTTCGGGACCACCACCTGCCATCTCTTTTCCCTGCTGGCTCCTTCCATGCACGCTGCAGTACGCCCTGACACAGGCGCAGAGCCTCAAACTGAGACCACTTCAAAGTCAAAGTCAAAGTCAGCTTTATTGTCAAAATTACTATATGTGTGATACATCCAGAAATCTCGAGATACCGTTTCCTGCAGTCCCACAGTGTGACATATATACATTAGGGCTGTCAAGTTAACGCGTTAATAACGCGTTAACGCAAAAAAAAATTAACGCCACTAATTATTTTAACGCGATTAACGCATGTGTATTTTTTGTCCTCGGCCGCCGTAGTTTCAGAGCGTATCGAGTGTAAAATACCAACGACAAGCTGATGCTGACAGCCTCGCTCCTGCCGCCCGCTTGTGGCAGACCACACTTCCACGCTCACCGGCAGGCCCGGACAGGCCATCGGGAGGACCGGGAGGGAGTGTGTATGTGTGGCGCGACTCGCGCGAGCGAGGCACACCTTACGTGTTGTTGTTGTTAGCATCTGGTGCTAGCTAGCTGCGCTAAGGGATATAAGGAGCTGTTTCAATGACATTTCGCCGACAACTGCGCCGAGCACTTGACTTTATGCAGGTAGCCAGACAGTGTGACATTGTACGAAAAGTCAGCACACTCAGCACGGATAGTACGCGCAACATGATTGCAGCATCCAGGCAGCTCCCATTCGAGCATATATGCCTTGAGCTGCACATAGCTCAACGATCCATCACAGTGTCTCCACACACACACGCACACGCACACACACACACACAGTATTATTGTATGAAAGAGGTTCCAGGTTGAATTGAGGCGAATATTTGTAATGTTCAGAGGTTGTTGTGTTTAATATTCATGAGAATATTTGTCATTGTTCAAATGATAATAAACAAACATATAAAGCATATTTGTCCACTCATATGTTGATAAGAGTATTAAAAACTTGAAAGATATCCCTCTAAGGTACATTTAGAACAGATAAAAAATGTGCGATTAATCGCGATTAACTATGGACAAAAAACTCACACATTTACAAGGAAAAGTTCTCTGAGAATATAAAAGTCCTTAAATTGTGTGAAAACTGAAAAAGCAGTGTTTTTTTGTCATGACTTTGCTTGCTCAGGTTGGATCAACCTTGACACAAAAGGACAGAATAATAATAATAATAATAATAAAGAATACAAATCACCTCATAAAATGATGTCTTCTGAATGGTAAATGGACTGCACTCATATAGCGTCTGAATAGGTCCGTCTCACTGTAATGTCAGAGTCCACATCTCATGAACATTTGGTGATGCTTGCTAACAAAGCAAGCATTTCCGTTTTGGTAAATCATATTTCAAAGTATTTTTGAAAACTCACCAATTGATACACAACCAAGGGTAAGGGTTTTCTTTTAAATGTTTAATCTCAGAGCTTTGAGCCGCCTGCCCTTGCTCTGTAATTATTATTTTACCTAAATGCCCCTTATACATAATTGTAGAAAAAATTATTCCCCTGAATGCATTCTTATTCTTTCAAGGCTGAACTAACTTATAAGCCATGTGTAACAAAGAATGGCTGATATTTGTAGTTGATCTGCCATCTTCTTTCACTCACTGGGTAGGTTTATAGGAGGCTGCCAACTCTGAGAGTACTTTATAGAAAATGTTTGACATTGACTCCCGCTTGTACCGGAATTCAGAAAATGTCAAGCCTGTCAATATAGTCCTTTATGATTACGGTGTAGTCACAGAGTCAGAAGTTGAATTGAGGTGATTCAGCAAGGATCCTTGGAAAAAAATTAAGTTGGATTACATTAGAATGAAAAGGCATTTAAAATTGGATGGTAATTCTACAGAACCATCTACTATGAACAAAGAATATGGAATTTGGATTGTAATGCAGCAATGGGAAGTTGTTTCTTCTTTAGAATTAGATTTCTGGCGTTAATAGGGTCACCTTTTTATCAGAATCAGAAAGCCTTTATCCGTCCTGCAGCGGGAATATTTATGGCAACGCATCAGCAAAGGTACATTGCAGATAAAAGGCAAAAGGAAAGACAGTAATCTTTCATATTAAAGTTATGAAAGATTACTTTCATAACTTTAAGGGACATGGGAACAAATTGTTAACAAATAAAGCGTAATTTGGACAAAAGTGTATTATAACCATAACATTATCAGAAGATAACTGTCACTTAGGCTATAATAATGTGGTCATATCCAATATTTTCACCCATATCGTACTCAAGATACTGGTGCAAATAAATGACTTTGATGAGTCTGCTGATCTCATTTGACCATAAGTGATAGGCGTGACGGCTGAAATGAATAAGACCCGTATATCAGTTCTGTTGAAAGACTGAATACACCCATTTGATGAGGATGTTTGATACCAATTGAATACTTCTAACTAGAAGGGTACCCAGAATGCGCAGACCTCCGTAAAGTTGTCTGTAGGGGCCTGCGTCCACATTGTGGCTTTTTCTGGCAGAAAGGCGCTGAGAAGAGCATCCTTTCAGTGGCTTTTTCTGGCAGAAAAAAACTCTCCCCTACAACGACATCTTGTCAACATATGACTGCTGTTGTATGAAAGTCTAGCATCACCCCATTCGATTTTATTATGGGTTTGTGACAATTTATTTGTTTGAATGAGTCTTACCGCTCAGTTTGATAGCCGTAGAGCAAGGAGGATGATTTGCGTATGGAGATAAAACAGCTACAATATCACCAGCAGCAACATCCAGTGTCCACATGCTGATCTGCTCCATCAAATGAACTTTTTGGTCTTTTTTATGATAGTTTTTGTCTGACACAAAAACAAGCTTATCCGCTAATTTCTACAGTGACTTCACCAGCGCTTTTCTGAAGAGGGCCCAAACAAGCCAACACAAAAAGCCCATAACACAACTTCTGTTTAACGATACTGGGAGTAAGGTACCCTTCATGTTATACAATTCTTCTACACAAGCATCTCCATCTTGGTAAAACACATCACAATCAGTTGTAAGTCAGCCATTAGCATTTTGCATGTTAATGGTGGGAACCAAAGACCGGCTTTTCCGGAATCTCATGTCTGAATCCTCATTGCAGCCATGTTTGATTCCCAAAGGAACAATCTGTTTCCCAGGTTGGATTTATTGGATAACCGGAAAAATCTGACATGATACCTAAAGCCTCATGAATTCCAACAAATCCCATGTTGAGTCCCACGGGGCCTTAAAACCTGCAAAACACTCACCAACTGATCCCACTTGATTCCCAGTGGAGCCATTCAGATCTCGTGATTTGTTTCCAGCTTCGTTTCTGCAAGGTGAAAGATATATAATGTGTCACCCTTTGCTTAATGCTACCATGTGTCTTTCAATTTCCATTTTATCCTAATGTTGCTGCCGGACCACTTATCATACAGTAGTTCACCTCTGTTAAGTAGAAAACACCTTTTTAGGTAATACCTAGTACGATTGTCATGTCTATTGTTGTAGATGTAAGGAAACTGTTTAGTGGTTGTTGGTGATTTTTGCTTATTCCTCATTACATTAGATTTGACTTAAGAATGATCTTATTAATAAATTAAAAAACCATTTATGGGAAATACACTTGTTTGCTGTCTTTCAAATAGTTATTGAGAAGATCATTATGCCTGTTGGTTTAGTACCGAATTGCAGACCGAATTTTTTGGAATATAAGGAGTAAATAAAATAGTCAGATTTTTAGCTTGTTTGTTGGATTCTTACAATTTTGTCATATACAGACAGTTCATTGGGTTGATGTTTTGATGCTCCCATACAGTTGATGTTTTTATACGTTAACTTTTTAATACCATTTTTGATCTTTTTCTTTCTCCGTTTTATTTTTGTTTGTTGAAAAGTCAAATCAAGCTAGGCTTAAAATGCCTTGATTCCAGCTTTGTACTTAAAGCAGTGATATGAGAATGATATCCTCTCATCTCAATAAATAGGAATTGTGTACCTTTTCTCTCTTGTTATTAAAAATAATAATATTATTTGGTCCCAAAAGGCTTGCCATACCTCCATGAGAAAAATAGGTAATGTAGCACATATTATTTGTGTTAAAAGAAGTAGAGTATTTATTATTTTTCCTGATTTATTTGATTCTTATTTTTTAAATGTTTTGTATCTAGATGCCTCTCCAGAATACTTTCTCTCTTCTGTCCATTTCCAATGTCTGCCACTTGACATGACTAGGTATTTCCATTTTAATGTACATGTGGTATAGATGCATACGGTGGCTAGGGTTGAGGGGCAAATATGTATATAATATATGTGTAGATTTTATGCATTCAAGCCTGTTTGTTCATGCATGATTTTGAAGAGTAGGTGAGCCGAAGTGATTAAAGCAGACGTGGAAGATGTTCTTGGTGTGTGGGTGGGCTGATGGATGTCTGCCAATGTGCATATCCTTTATTTTTCCATCTCTCATAGGAACAAGATGTGGACAATTGCTCTCTGTAAGAATTTTAAAGACTTCACTTGATACCTTGCAAGGAAGGATTAAATCAATTTCCACAAACTAGGAGTCCTAAAAAAGTCTTAATTTGGAGACGCATTGGAGTCTTATTGTACTTTACCTTGACATATTATGACATTAAAGCCTGTAATGTGTTTTCACAAAGAATATTGAAAGCCCAACATATCTAATGATTTCCATTTTGTACACCAAGATTTCCACCATTGGCCATTCCAAATCATAGATGTTTCTTATTTAAATGCTTTTCAAAAAAGAAACTTGAACTTCTTTGAAAACCTTTATCTCCTGTAAAACTGTATCTTGAATTGTAACCCAAGTTAAAAACCCCAAACCAATAAAACTATCCCAGAACAATCCCACCTTTCCAGCTCCTATGTCCAATACAATTGCCTGTATTGACTAAGGCACAATTGGTCCAGAGTCTGTGCACAATGTCCTGTACAATACATTAGTTGCAATACGATCAGCAAAGTTGAGCATTTGGTGGACCTTACAGCGACCTATTTTACAGTGATTTTTCCAATTTCCTCAAAGAATCTCTGAGGTTTGCACTTTAGCAATAACGGGAGAGGACATTTATCTATTGGTTCATTGAATGCTAAGTCAACTGAGAACCTGGCAACATGAGAATGGATGGATGTGAGCATTGAGCCTTGCTGGTCTGAATTTACAATGAGCAGATAGTGGGTTACTGGGTGCACACGATTACTTAACTGGAGATGTACAAAGGAGAACAACATTGGGTTTGTGGACGATGTTGTTGATGTGCAGCATTTAACAGTTGAATTTGATTGAATGATAAGTGTTTGAAAACTGAGATGAATCACATATTAACCTTGTTTTACACTCCTAATACTTATTCTTCTGCATTTCAATATACCTGCTTAGTCTGGAAAATAGGGCAATGCGGGATTGGGTTAGTAAAGTTGCCACTTATGGCATTGGCCACCTCACACATGACCAATTCTAAAACACCTTTCAAGCACATAGCTTAACCACAGAATTCAAATGTTAAATGACAGCAGTGGGATTTGAACCCAGAACTCCTGAGAGACTAGAGCCTACATCTAGCACCTTAGCTTAGACCACACTACCTGAAAATACACCATTGAACTGCTCCCAAAATTATACAGGATTGGAAGACATTGAACAATGATATCAATTGACACACTAGCTGTTCTGAATTGTTACAATAAAGGTGTCACTTTGGTGAAATATAATGTAAAAGATAGTAGTACTGTAGATAGAATAGGCAACAATACTGTCAATCCAAGATGAGCAACTGTTTGATGGAACCCACTAACCCACTCATACATTTGAATGCATTGATTTAAACTTTGTATCAAAAATGTTATCTTATGTAAACCATAGTGTTTTTCCTTGTAGTACACTTACCGAAGTAGTGCAGTGTGGAGGAATGAAAAATTGGTTCAATATTTGCCAAAATCCTTTTAGTAATGTGTTATATTAGTGCTAAATAATCATGACTTAATAACATAAATGTGTAACCCAAACCCCCAAATTTAGCATTTAACCAGAATCAGAATCAGAATACCTAGTCCCATAGAGGTGAAATGTACGTTGTTACAGCAGAAAAAGAGCCACAGACAGCGTAATGTTACATTTGTTACATGCATTAAAAAGTATTAAAGTAAAAAAAAAACATTTGGGGTCCCATTGCACAGGTAAGGAACCATTGCAATATAGTACCTTTGTAGTAACGTGGATACAAATGTCTACAATGAACACCTGACCATAATAACCAATGGGAAGTTAGCATGGAAGTAATGTTTCTGAGACACATTCCTTAAGACTGATGGTGTCACCCATCTTCCTGTAGTCAGAGCAGTTGGGCCTTTATGTTGCCACATTTTTGTGTTTCATTGCTTCTTAAAGCCTTGGCTCTGACACCAGTTACAGTGTGCCAGGTAAAATCATATACTCCAGTATGCCAAGTATCTCTCTGTACTGTACGGTGGTTATGTTTTCTCAAAGCAAGGTGGGAGTTTTCCTTTCTCTTTTTGGCTGCAGATAGACACAAACCTAGGACAGCATGTCAGCAAACAACTGTAATCTACCCCTGAAATGTAAGGTGTGTAAAATATGCACACCCGCCTCGCCTCACCGCTATACCAAAGCCAAATGTAATCATACCTGTGTGTGCCGCCACCATTTTCATCACGTCTTCCTTAACACAATAAAATGGAAATGTAATCAAACACATACGCTGCAATCCAATTGAAATCCACAGCAGAGCACTCATTTTCATATTTTTCCTCTTGCTGTATTGTCATTGTGTTTCTCAGTAAGAGCTTCTAAAGCCCTTCTCCTGTTATAATGGTATCACTGGGCGTTGTGGATGTTTCCTTTCATCATCAGAAGTTATTGACTCACACCCCCGGAATGATGAAAATACATGGTTCACTTCACATCTTTTGTCACAACCTGTGGCAAAGGGTTTCATTTTACTAATGTGGCCAATACAAAGGTTAACGTCATGGCCTTTGATATTTTAAAGGACTTCAAAGTGTCCGTCTTTTTATACTGTTATTGTTTTTCTGCCATCGTAAAAAAACAACAACACAGTAGTACCTTACATAAATACAATTTTAGGTACTTTTACCTGAGTATTTGCAAGCATTCCCCTCTATTTGTACAAATTGTTATAGTGTGTTTCAATCCATTGCGGCAAAACAGATTACACAATCCTTAAAAGTCTTACTATGTAACACAAGAGCTGCTTGCTTATTCATTTAAAGAATACATTGGCTGTTTAGTTAATAATGGAGGGATTACTGAACAGACCAAAGTTGCCCTAACGATGGGACCCTGAACTACATAATGTCACTCAAAGAGACACGTTCCAACCAGGGCAAATACCCCAAAAACTTTCAAAAAAGTGACCTAAACATTTAAAAAGAGATGCAATAATGCTGTGTATTGCTGTGAGACAACATAGCAACCTATTACGACTTTGAAAACTACCACGAAGACACAAAAATACCAGTAAGAGACACAAAATCAGTACAAAAAGGTACAAAAAGATTATTACAAAAAACCCCAAAATTACTAGAAAGGTATACAAAACAAGTACTAACAGCCGCAACAGGACAACAGAGGCACAAAATGACTTTAAAAAGAAACAAACCAACTGTAAAGATCCAAATAATGACTAAGAACTGACACAAATTCAGTAAGAAAAAAAGATAAAATGACAAAAAAGAGATGCACACACTAACCACAGATATAAAATAACTAAAAGACTAGAAAGATTGAATCAATTATAAAGATAAACAAAACAACTACAAAGACACTAAATGACTACACAAATACACTAATGCCTCTGAATGCAAAGAGACACACAATGACTACTAAAGTCTATAATAACTATACATTTTAGCACGTCTTTGGCCTTTTAACTTATATGAGTCATGTATACATTTTGCCCTCCTTTGAAATGGTATTCACAGCCGCTGTGTTTCTTCTGTATTTCTGTGCTGCACATGTAGATACTCCGCGCATGTGCCGCAAACAAACCGGAGCATGAACTTTAACCAACCCTACAGCTCTTTGTGATTGGTGATTCATCACCAGCTTAGCTCATCCTAATGAAGCCCGACACTGATTACAAGCCCCCCTTCAAAGAGAAAACACCGGCCCTTCCAACCCAATTTCCTCATTCACGTTGTCAAGCAGCGACTACAAAGCTGCTCGCACTCCTCTCCGGCGAGCGTGTTGTTAATATTTGATGGGATGCACTACATCTTACAAATAAAACACACGCTGTCATTGTTTGTGCTGATGTGGGAACTCTTTAAGATTACGGTAGAGGTGTGATGGCTGATTTAGAAGGTGGCAGATGCAGTTAAGTAAGACATTTGGGGGGATATAAAAATGTGATTCATGCATAATATGAACAGTAAAAAGAAGAGGGTTGTAAGAGAGGAGTGTGATTAAGAATGGTGTCAGTGTGCTTGAATAAGAAAGTTATAGCACTGGGATTTTTACTGATAATGTACATTTGATTTGAATACAACAGGGCTGGATAAGGGACTGACAGAGAGAGAGGGGGGAGACTAATAGGATAATTAAATGGGTGACAGATATACTTGGCTCAGGAATATAGGTTATAAGCACTTTATTGAGGTATTCAGGAAATTGTTGGATGATGATGAGAGAAGGAGAGCCAAAGATAGAGAAGTGAGGGAGTCCAATGTACTTAACTGAGACATTTATATACTATAATTAAACATGTTTGATTCCAAATGTATTGACAGACTGAGAGCTTTCAAATTGAGCTGATACTTCAAGTTCAAGACTTTCCCCCCAGTGAGACATATACCAAGCAACAATGTAATTTTTTACCAAACTGAAGACATGGATGAAATGCAGACAGCTTTTATGGCAAATCAGATGCAACAGGATACAGTTAGACGCAATAAATATGAAAAACAGGACAGCATGACACATTAACTCGTGACGTGAGATTTAAGCACTTTCGCGCTATAAGTGATAATTACAGCGTATTTGATTAAGCCTTGATTAAGTGGACCTCGGAAGGGAAAGGCTCAAGATCGCGTCATTGAGACCACAATTTTATCCAGGCACCCATTGACTCTTGAGGGGAACAAGGGGATTTCTTTTGCCATGTATCGTTGAATGGGATCCAACCTCGGAAATGCCGCTATTAGCCATGTGTTGAGTCCATTAAGGCTGTTTCAATGGGTTCGAAAAATCTATCAGAATTTAGGAATCAAGATTAAGACTGGGGGCGTTTTATTTCTGAATTGCCAGCTAACTTACTAGCTGTATTCATGATAATGTATTCAATAAATATACAGTATCTGTTTAATCAGAAGAAAAAGTTAAGAGCTAGCAATGACTGGCCAGGTTATCATCCAAATGTATCTGCAATTATAACCAAGTTTCGACAAGATTTTCAAAAGAATATGCAAATAAATGCTTGTTTCCATCCTCAAACATTTTGCTATTATGGAATTTGTTAATCGATATTACCATAAAATATAAGTGGCACCAATTCTCCAGTTGGGTGCCATTATACCATTGCAGAAGAAAAGGGCACAACAACAACGTAATTGTTAGAGCGCATGTCAAAAATGACTGAAAAACTATGTAGATAACTTGATGGTAATTTGTTTCATGTATTAATGCAAAGGAGGTTACATCAGAGCTGAAATATGCCTCAAACATATGAGTGTGGATTTTCAAAACATTTGAGATTTAAAGGCAATTATACGTGACAGGCAAACTCAGGCAATTGTACAATTAATGGAATCTGTGTTTCTGACTCCTTGAAGTCAATATGTTTTGATCTGTCCTCACGATAACTTTCACATTCATCTTATTACATTTATTTTTGTTTACAGATAAGTCCATGTAAAAACACAGTGGCTGTTTCTCAATGTCGAGTAAACCTGCTGCAGAGCCAATTTTTTGCATTTATTATTTATTAACATTATAGAAAACTGTTTACCTCTAATAATAAACTAATAACTCTTATAAGGAGAATAAAATAAAAAAATACACAGGCATACTTTAAAATAAATTAAACACAGCACTTGGGGAGTCCTCTGCACATTTGAAGAAAATAAAGAAAATGTAAATGGGCCCACTTTAAAATAAATAAAACATATAGCTGCACCCTAAAAAGAGTTAACGGATTGAATTATGACTGAAGATCGTCAGCTGTCTTCCTCTTCCGTGTTTTTCCTCCAATACGTAAAGGCTGCAGCACCTTTGACCACTTCTCTACACATATCAAACATACCGGTAAGTCAGCATCGTTTGCTGTGAAAGCAGATAACTCTGTCCACGCAGAATTAAACCCTCTGTGTTCCTCCGATACTTTTCTTTTCTTTGATTTATCCATAGTTCGCTCATCGAGCCGGGGGTCAGGTTATTCACCTGCAAGAAACGGCGCTGGTGCGGGACCGTAGCAGGATGTGACGCATATTTTAGTTGACTTAATTAAAACCGTTTCTTTTCTTTTTTATGTGTCACAGTATCACCTCAAAATACAAGATATGAAACATTTTCAACCATGCAACAAAATATAAATAGTCCTACACATATTTTATTTTATTTTTGTCTAAGCTCAAGGGAGCCAGAGCAGAGGGTTTAAATAGCCGCATGCGGCTCCGGAGCCGCGGGTTGCCGACCCCTGCACTAGGCGGTGCGGGTTAAAAAACTGTCAAGTTTACAGTGTTAACACAATAAATTATACTTTCCAGTATAAGTTTCCAGTTTAGTTTATGACGGATTTATTTTGTTATCCACACATATATTGTTTTGATATTTGTAACACCAAACCGACAGAAAATATGGTCTTAACATGACCCAGATGTCTAGTTAATAAAATATAATAATATCAAACATAATATTACTATTAACTTTATTGTGAAATTAAAACAGAACGGTAAAGAAAAATACAGTTTCAGTCTCTCGATTTGAAGCTTATGCATTGTACCATGAACCTGTATAGACCTGTAACAGTCAACTGGTGAGGAGTTGGAAAGGTAGTTTCTGAAGATGTTACAAATAACACACAGCATACAATGCCATAATAACTTTGTATTATTAGTGTAGGACACTTATGTATGTATATCATCTGAAGATGTGTAGTGTTATTCATGTTTTCACATAATTTTACAGGATATTGCTATATTATTTCACATAATTATTGTAGTTCTACACATTAATATCTGATTTGTAAAACATCATAGACAGAAAGGTATATCCGTCATTTAATGGTTTTTCAGGTCTCAGGCTCGAAAATGACATTTCCAGAACAAATGACTATAACTTCACTTCTACAAGGGGTATATTAATAATCTTTTTTCTCAAAGTAATGATAAACCTGTGAGTTGGATGTAGAAAAGTCAGAATCAATATAGATTTTTTAAATTTTAAAGTAAATTCAGATTGAACATAGTAAAAAAATGTTATAGTGAAAACCACCCTTGAATGATGGGATAGTAGGAATTATTAGGAATCCAAATTATAACATATAATAAGTACCCTGTATCAAGATTGATGCAAAACAAGTTAAATTTGACCTTTTTAGAGAGATTTAGAAGAAGAAAAAAAACACTATTAAGAAGCCCTGTGACACAGTTTCGTGAAAAAACTACCCGCCGGACCCGGATTAGGGTACTCTCGGGCTTAACAGGTTAAACACCTTGAAACTTAACTTGTGTCAGTCTCTGCTTTGGGGTCCTAAGTAGTATCCAAACGCCACATATACGACCCACCGGAGCGTTTGCAGTCAACGGGAGCACGAGAGGTCGAAAACTTTAAAACGTGATTATAGGTCGTAATAAGCGCTTGAACAATCAACCTATTTGGTCGTAATAAGCGCTTGAACAATCGACCTATTTGGTCGTATGAGTTGGAGGACTTGATGAACTCAAAATGTGTCTTCGGGTCAATGCGACTGATTTCGATAGAGCAAATCACATATGTTAATCTTGGTCCAATTTGGAGTCAGAATACTCAGAAATGTTGATACCCTTTAAATGTAAGTTTTAAACATCACACATTTTTTATCTCTGATGTATAATTAAAACCTGTAGTAGCAGATTCACCTTGCTACTCTGGTTTGCTAATGTTCCTTTGACCTTGTCTCAGGACTCAGAGGCTTTCTTCTTTTTTTATTATGTTTGCTGACTGTTCAATCTGTCCAGGCTGAATCTGTAACATCAACACCGGGTAATCTTTTCAGACCATCAACCCAGCCAAGCTTCAGATCAGGATTTCCCTTTCTAATGTCAGGATATAAAAAGGCCGGATAATATTATAGTATGCCCTAGGTCTCAGAAGAAGGAGATAACTTCATTTAATGTTATGTTACAGACAAGGTTGGAATGAATCTTTCAGTGATGCGGACACCTCTGCTGAAACATGTTTTTTTTATTGATGATGAATGAAAATATGCCGTGAATCAATTTTAATAGATTTCTCTAAGATAAAAAAATCAAAGAAACAGCTAAAAGTTTAATAACATTCGCGAAAATCGCCATGAGCAACTAGTCATACCACATAAGACCACAAAAGAATAAACAATCATTTTAAATGCATACGACATAGACTACAAAGTGTCACAAAACAGCAAAAAAAGCACGTCCAGTGAAATGAAAAAAAGCATTTAAAAAGGAATAAACAAATAATCAACTACAATAAAGTACATGCCGATATGTAAAATTGATGAAAATGTATTTTAAAAAGCGACAGGACCCTGATAGGAAAGGCCCGATCAAACTTGGTTTTAAATCTAGTTCAAAGTAATAATTAATTCTACAACGCACAGGTAGCCAAAGTTACAATTGTTATTATATGTCATCTTGTGTTAGAATTAGTAACAAGATTTGCTTAAGCATAAGTAGAGTGTGACAAAATGGCATGTGATGAATGCACAGAAAATAATTTCAATGAGGCAGAAATAACCGGATCTTAACCTGTTAAGCCCTGAGCAGAGTTGGGTGTAACGCGTTACAAAGTAACGCGTTACTGTAATAATATTACTTTTGTCGGTAACGGAGTAGTGTAACGCGTTACTTTTATAATTCAGTAATCACACTACAGTTACTAACATTGCCCCGACACGCGTTACTTCGTTACTTTTATAAAATCAGTCATAATCACACTGACAGACAAGAGGGGTTTCCGCCGCAGGTTTATATGTACGTAATCTGCGCGACTTGCACGTCCACATCTCCACGTGCAGTGCTGCATAAACATGGCTGAGTCAGCGATAACTTTCGAGGGGTGGAGGTATGCCCATTATTTTGAGTTCGTCCGAAGAATAGACAGGAATGTGACGGTGAGGTGCAAACTGTGTCCAGGCCAGAAGCTGTTATCCACTGCTGTAAACACCACGTCAAACCTCAACAAACACCTGCAAAGAACACATGCTAAGGTGAAGCTAATAGCTAAGGACCCCCGAACCCAGAGTGAGGATGTTGTGAGTGCGCCGCCGCTGACTCCTAAGCAGCAAAAATTACCGGTAACCAAAACAGAGATGGACAGGCTTGTAGCATCCTTCATAGTAGAAAAAATGTTGCCCATTTCAAGGTTCAAGGTTCAAGGTTCTTTATTGTCAAACTGACATAGTTACAGAGTAATTATGTTGTTGAAAAACTTATGTCACAGGCTTCTCCAACAATGCAACATAATAACAATACAGATAGCAAGAGCAATACAAAAAGAAAAATAGTTATAAAATAAAGTGAGCATGTGGAATAGTGCAGTACGAGTCTATATACAAGTTATTGGAATGATATATATTAGATATTAGATACATATTACTGAGTAGCAGATTAATGTTTTGAAGTTGTTTCAGCAGTTCAATTGTTTAACAGTCTCACTGCCCGCGGGAAGCAACTGTCTGCAAATCTTCTTGTCTTTGCCAGGATGCTGCGGTAACGTCTGCCAGACGGCAACAGAAAGAACAGTTTGTGGCTGGGGTGATGGGGGTCTTTAATAATCCGTAGTGTTTTCTTCCTGAGCCGCTGGGAGTAAAGGTCCTCCATGGATGGCAGCTCCGTCCTGGTGATGTGCTGTGCAGTTTTCACCACCCTCTGTAAAGCCTTACGATTGAGGTCGGTGCAGCTGCCGTACCAGGCCGTCATGCTGCCAGTCAGGATACTCTCTATGGTGCACCTGTAGAAGTTGCAGAGTATCCTGGAATCCATTTTGAACCTCCTCAACCTGCGGAGGAAGAAGAGCCGCTGTCGAGCTTTCTTGGTGATGGTGGTGGTGTGAAGAGTCCATGTCAGGTCCTCAGTGATGTGGACCCCAAGGAACCTGAAGCTGCTGACTCTCTCCACCGTCGTCCCATTGATGGCGATGGGGGCGTGTCACAGTGGAATCACCATCGCATCGTTCAGAGATATACTGCGCAAAATACAGATAGCAGGACACAGAGGACAGCCATAGTCAGAGCTATCTGGATCAGTCTTATGCGACAATGGAAACTGAACTAAAGAGAACATTTGAAACTTTAGCAGTCTGCGTGATCTGCCTGTAGGGAGGGGCGGGCCGGCCCTGCGAGTAAAGTAACGAGTAAAGTAACGAGTAAAGTAACGAGTTACTTTATGTAGAGAGTAACGAAGTAGTGTAATATATTACTTTTTTTTTAAAGTAATATGTAATATATTACTTTTTTTTAGTAACGACCCCATCTCTGGCCCTGAGCCTGTTTTTCAGGTCTCAGGCTCGAAAATGACATTCCCAGAACAAATGACCATATCTTCCCTTCTAAAAGGGTTAATAATTAATAATCTTTTTTCTCAAATTAATGATAAACCTGTGAGTTGGATGTAGAAAAGTCAGAATCAATATAGATGTTTTTTATTTTAAAGAAAATTCAGATTTTACATAGTAAAAAACTGTAAATTATAGTGTCCGTCCAAAAGTTATTTTGTACTTATAGTGAAAACTACCCTTGGATGATGGGTTAGTAGACTAAAAGCTTTAGGAATCCAAAGTACAACATATAAGTACCCTGTATCAACATTTGGGTGGATTTTCCATATCTCTGGCCCCCCTTGGTCGATTTTGATGGTCGACACCTCTTTCTGACCGATAGAGCCAATAGAATCGAAGGGGGAGTCCCCCACACACACACGTTGTGAAGAGAAATGGTGGGGGCTTCGCGCATGTAATTTTCCATCAGAGTGAACCTATCTATAGCTTTGACATCTGGAAACGGAAAAGCAGTTTTAATGCTTATGGATTATCAGAAATCATTTCAATTGGATTAACCTATGGATTAACTTCAGCGGCGTTTTTATCGTTTTAATGCCATTGAAGACCACTTTGGAGAGACTACAGAGCCAAGGTAAAAATGTTAGCATTTTTAGCTACCTAGCGTCACCTGTTTTGATGTCCGTTTTTGCTTATAACGTCGCCATTTCGTATAATTCAGTGATAATGTGGGTGTCCAACGATTCTGTGTCACCTCACGATGTGAAAGGATGTCATGGATGTAGAGAAGAGATAAATAATAAGGTTTTGTGAGTGATTTTCGGTGCAGTAAGGTGTTAGCATTTTGTGGGTTTTATTTTGAAAAAAAAAGATCAGTTAGATGAGTTTCTTCCCGTTACATGGATATAAAACATTCATAGTTTATTAAATGAACATGCCCTCAGACACTGTTTCCTGCAAGATGTTGCAGCAGTGCCCCGGTACCGGGGTCTCTCGGGCTTAACAGGTTAAAGGTCCCATGTAATGGCCATTTCTATTGATCATAATTCCATTGTTGAGGTATACTAAAATAGATTTATATGGTGCAATTTTCAAAACTCACATTGGTTTCTCATACAGCATCTCTGTATAGTATGTGTATTCACTCTCTGTCCTAAACGGCTTGTTGGAGCTCTTGCCCCCCCCCTCCCTGTGAGCCCAGTGGCCGTCTGCGAGACACCGAGACACAGCGAAACCCAGCCCGAAACACACACACACACCCACAGCCTGGCTGGGAGTTTGTGTGTGTGCTCAGGCTGAGTTCCGCGCTGTCTCGCTGACCCCACACCAGTGAGCCAGCTCACACTCTCCGCTCCTCCATTTGGACCAATCTGCGGAGCCGTTACGTTACGTTACGTCACTATACCCAAATACGTCACTGTACCCAGGAAGAAAAAGAGAAATCTCCATCGAGGCGTTCCGGGGCAGCATAGACGGGTCTTTTCTGTGTTAGAGTTTTACTCGCTACAGGGTGTACTTCGAGGGTTTGTGACTCTGCAGACCGTTTACATGCATAAAAAGCTACATAACACACAAGGGGACGGGTAATAACCAGAAAAGCATGACATGGGACCTTTAAAGATTCTGCCCAACTCGGTTAACCAAGATTTGACAATTATTTTAACACGCTCTTTGAAGTTGAGATTATTATCAAAGTGACACGAAGATTCCTGCAGATAGAGCTGATACTGGTGGTTTTGGTTGCAATGTGATTACGTGAGGTGTCTGGGCCTATGGGTCCATTTTATTTTAAGACACTCAATTAAAATTGAATGATCTATGGTATCAAAGGCGGCGGTGAGATCTAAAAGGATTAAAATAAATGAGTTGCCAGAGTCAGCTGCTGACAGAAGACCATTGAGCACTTTGAGGAGTGAAGCCTCTTTGCTAGTGGCCACTTTAAAGTCAGACTGAACATTTCCAGAAACCATTTACGGTCCAAAATGATATTACCTGTTCTGCAGCTATTCTTTTAAAGAACCTTTGCCAGGAATGGAAGTTTGAAGATAGGATGAAGGCTGTCTAGAACTTTAAGGTGAGTATTTTTCGAGAAGCAGTTGGACTTTTGAATACTTAGGGTGAATTGTGACAATGCCAGATCTGAGATTTAATTTGGATTGAATTACAAATCAAAAAACAAGCAGCAGGACCTCTACAAGGCTGTAGCAGGAACAACCTAGAGTTTCCGAAATTGAGCAATGGTACGTTTTAGTGCTTAGGAATTTTATCTGTATCTGTAATTGGGTCTTGTTTCTTCTTTCAAGTGTTACATATCCTCACGTTAAGTGCCCCTCTACAGACAATCATTTTAACAGCAACAAAACGATCAAGTCATGTAGTTCTGCATTACTGCAATCAAAGAAAGCCTTGGAGAACATGATGTAGGGGTTTGTGTCATAAAGAACATATTTTTCAGGGTCCTTAACCCTTTGGAGTCCTGGGCTAATTTGGCCGTTTTCGCATACTTTTGATTTGTCTTACAAAACCCCATTAAGAAATGTTTGGCATGTCAATGTTTGGTATCTTTTTTTTAAGGACAACCTCACCTATATAACCTGATAGTTATTTTCTTCATTTTGAGATACTATATGAACATTTTGGACCCAAAATCACAAAAAAACGGATTTTGAAAATGATATTATTTTTTATATAGGTAACACAAACATGCACAACGAAACAATTTGAAAGCTAGAAATATATACATGGGATGTCACTATGATAATGTGAACGTTTGATTGAGGTAGCATGAACCTATATACACATGTTATGAACAAATAACAGGTGTATCCATAGGCGTTTTTTCCTCATTTCTCAAGTTCTGTCAACAGTGACACAGTAGGGACAACAAAACATTTAAAAGCTTCGTCTCGCTTCGTATCACTCTGTTTACCTGATTACCTCACCCCCTCTCTGGTAAATACATCCTGTTGAGCAGGATCTACAGTTTCCAGTATTTTCCGTTTCGTAAAATTATAAATTACGGCGAAGATATTAAAATATGTGCTTCCATTTTTCATACTTTTGAAATATATTTGTATTAACTTTATATCATCGTATCTCTGTGTTTACTGGGTCTTTTTGCATGAAACAAAGACTGGCATATAGTTTCAAGCCAGTACTTTCGACGGAAACACACATACATCCTGTTGAGCAGGATCTACAGTTTCCAGTATTTTCCGTTTCGTAAAATGATAAAATACGGCGAAGATATTAAAATATGTGCTTCCATTTTTCTTTCTTTTGAAATATATTGGTATGAACTTTATATCTTCGTATCTCCGTGTTTACTGGGTCTTTTTGCATGAAACAAAGACTAGCATATAGTTTCAAGCCAGTACCTTCGACGAAAACACACGGCAATGTTGTCCAGACTGTTGTTTTTATGCGGCACCGGCTGGAACAGGTCATGTGATCTGATCACGCCGGCGTGACGGTCGGCTCCAAAGGGTTAACCATGAGAAAGTCTGGAAAGCCTCAATGGAAAGTGGAGCTTATCAACACGAGTAGGACTGGGACCCAGCGAGTGGGCTGTGGGAAGATTAAACTGAATCCCTAAATCATTCTGCTTAAGCACTTGATGGGTTTAAACCATATACTGTATATATAAATGGACGTAGTGTCCGTGACGTCACCCATAGGATTCTGCAGAGTTGCCGAGAAACTTAAAGTAGGCGTGTCGGCCACTAACGGCTCCACAGTGACGTCAGAGTCTTACTCCCGCCTGCTCCAAATAAGGGCAAAGAGGCGGAGGCGGGACCTGCTGCCACTGAGCTGGAAGTTCTAGAGCTAGCTGAGGCTACCAAGCTAAGCTAACATGCTCAGCAGTGCTGTTCTGTGATGCTAGCCGGCTAACCTACATCTGTTGCTTCCGGTCTGCACATTTTACGTTGCTTAAGGTAAGTTAACATGAAACTATTCAGCAAAACTTTCAATAATAATCTCAGGCAGGGGTACTCAAATACAAATCTTAAAGGTCCAAAAAAAATTGTTTCAATAAGACAAAGGTCCGTTTATTACGGTCATTCAAACTTTTAAACAATTGCAACAAGATTCTTAACACGAGGTTGTAAAAATAAAAATAATCTGTATGCAGCAGTTTTCATTGTTATTGTGTCTGTGCTTGATCCCTCAGAGTCGCAGTGTAAGAGCTGCACAGTTATGAATAAAGGCAGCTGCACCCTCTTTCATTCAGCATTCCCATTATTGCTTTATAAATGTCTTGCCCCCTTGTGTGTCCACTGAGGTTCGTCAGGCCCAACACATCTTCAACAAACTCCCCTTTTGCCTCATCATAAAAACTCACAAACACCAGCAACTGAGCATTGTCAGCTAAGGAAATGCACTGTGCATTTTTTATTCCATCACAAAGCTGATTAATCAAATCACCAGCCAGTATTTATGTTCTTCTGGTTGCTGTGGAATCTGAGAGGGGGATTTGCTTGATTTTACCTGTTATTTCCTCTTTTTGTTTGCCTTCAAACATGGTCTCCATCACTTCAGTCATGCATTATTTTATACTTCAGTTATTATCCAGTGGAATGTCCTTACCTACTGGCCTAGTTAAATCAAAGTGGTTACTTTTTTTTGGCTGGGCAGTGTAGTTTTACACACCGTCTTATTTGACTTTCTCAGGACTTAAAACTGTTTTTTGGGGGCAGACCCCCACAAAGAAAACAATCTGAAATGCGTACCGTCACTTGTGTCACAAAGCGCATTTGCGTACCGACGTACTTGTGAAGCTTTTCCAGAAGGCGGTTAGATCACCGGTCTCCGTGTGCTGTGCACAGACAGGGTTGCTGTTAACGTCGGTCTGTACAGCAGCCCTGCGCTAAAACAGCTGATCACAACGTTCACACGCTCCGCGGTCACGAAGCTCTGTACTCCACTACCACCCCGTTGACACTCACTGAGAAAGTTGTGTGCACCCCTGATTATAGATATAGTTAGATTCCACCTTCATGATTATGAATCTGTGAGTGAATTGTTTTCTAACGCAACCCTTTTATTTATATTAGGTCTTAAAGTTTGTGCATAAATTAGGGCGTGGTCACATTGAGTGACAGGTACGTGCCTCACTGTCAGCTAACAGCAACTTGTCCACTCTGCTAGGCTACAACGTTAGTTAGTTGTAGTTACTGTACTTGACCCTTTAGCCGTGTTCGTGGTGACAGTGCCTTTTAGGGAATATTGTTACAAATAAATTAAAATGTTGTGCTGTGCGCTTGAATGTAGTAACAGAACTTCCAAGAAGTCTAAAATGATAATATTATACATGTTAACCCCGTTAGCAGGTGTTTGTGTGCTTGTTATGTAGCTTATTAGCCAGCTAAGGACGTAACCCTTTATACATGTATACATATATATATACAGTTTCGTTTATGATTCAGCCTTGGGTAAGACTTTTATAGTATATGGCTATGACGCCCATAATGCTAAACGGGAGCAAATGTTAAAAGGGGACCCAATTATCCCAGTGGTGGCCCCCTGCGGCTCCGTTAGCTCCGGGCGGTGGAGTCCGGCGTTATAACTGGAGATTAAGGAATGCAGCGAAACGCGGACTTGGTTCGCCTGCAGCCCGCTGTAGTATTAGCTAAATAAATTATGTTGAACAAGCTTATTAAGCTGAATATCGCCACAATTGTTCTGCTATGTATCGGTACTTCTTTTATTTTATTAACGTGATGACAAGCATTAAAGGTAGGGTATGTAAGTTTGAGAAACCGGCTCGAGATCACTAGAATTTGAAAATACACGACCGGAGAAAATCTGCAACTTCCTTACAGAGCCCCTCCTCCAACACACACGGACGCGCACATGACCAATGAGGGCACGAGATAAGTTTGTGCACAGATGGAAGGCTGACAGGCAGGTAGGCCATCCAGTTATTTTAGCCGGGCCGGCTAAAATGATTGGTCGTACTTTTTACAGTATTACGGCTTCCACAGATGACATTTATTTATGGATTTTTTGTCAAAGCACTTAAGATATTCATTGCTATCGGGATGTTAAGAGCATTCCATGGAATATAACAAAAAGTGTATCTCGAGCCGGTTTCTCAAACTTACCGCAAATACCTCATTCCTTCAGTACTTGGGTCCGAATGCTTCTCGTTTTGCGCCGTACCGTTCAAATGAAATCAGGGCCGGGGGAGGGGTTACAAGACGTGCGTCTTGTGCTGCATTCACTTGCACTCGGACATTAGAGACTTTCTCTCATAAATGTCCGATGAGCCACAACTTTTCTTTCAAAACAAAGCTGCTAACTGGGGTGGCAGCTGGGGTGGCAAGGCCTATTTTTAGGGTGGCAGTTGCCACCCCATGCCACCCCGGTAAGTGAAACTAGGCTACTAGCTACAGTACAGATGCAACTAGATGAGCTGTTAACTCTCGCTCTGATTTTTTTTTTTTTAAACACACACGCATTTTTCCCACCCGCATTCTGCGAAGACCCGCCCTACTGTGCCTCTGATTCGCAGACTGTTGGTGGGGGAGAAAAACGCTGACGGGATGCTGAATGTGATTGTACCAATGCGTTGACAGACACACACAGACAGTGGAACAGTCGTACATGCAGAGCGCTGTTTGCAGTGGACATAGCGGAGAATTTTGACTCGTTGCATTGTGGCGATGTCTCACAGATAACACAGATAATACAGATAATACATATGAAAAGTATAATTTGCTCAGAGTCCAGAGACAGTTGTAGTTCGGCCCGGATCCGGACCGGAGTCCGGACTTTGAGGATGCCTGATCTAAGGTATTGAGTTGTGGGATAATACTTGCATACAAATCTTAAAATGCCTTCAGGTTTCGAAAAATATATATTTTGTGGTAAATTCAACAGTGGATCCAGCAAAGATTCAAATATGTGCATGATTTTAGTTATTGATTTGTTGCTGTTACTTAATTATACTTTTAATACATTCAAGTCAAGCTTAGTTACATGTGATGGTAGCTAGTGAGTGCTCTTACCTGTGTGCCTCCTCCACAACCAGACTGTATTAAAACTCTTAAGTACCAGTTCTATCTACTTTAATTTAAACAATTAAAAAGACTAAATTAACTAAATGTATTGAAATAACAATCTTCATTTTAGGTGCCTCTTCTTCTTTTAAATTAAACTTTCAGACGTGAGATATTGAAATACAGTAATAGCAGTGGCGAGCCGTGAGCTTTATACCTAGGCCCTCTGACCCCCACCCCTTTCCTCGAAAAAAAGAAAAAAAAAGAGTTATTACGTCACAGCGTATACTTCAGCGGAATATCAAAACAACGGCCCAGGGTGCAAAACGCATCAATGACAGCGACCCTCTACCACACAAAACAACACCTGTGAACCCAATTTGTGTTCTTTGACATTGAAAATGATATTGCATTGTGTTTGTTACTTTCGTTGCAGTTGTATGTCTTAAATGTAATTTGGCATGCTTTTATTTTGAAGGCGAGTTCACGCTGTTGACAGGAAGTTGTTGTTGCTATGGAAACAAGAAACGTTTCACAGCGGGCGGAACTCGTCATAAAGTCCGCGATAATAAAACCCACCCATTTAGAGGGAAGATATGATTGGTCAATTGTTGTGTCATTTGACATTACTCTCTCGTTCAGTTACTATAGCGGGCCCTCTGTGAATCGCAGAGAGGCCCGCTATAGTAACTGACATTCAAACAGAGACTGAACAGGCAGATTCGAAGGATTTATTTCTTTGGAAATGTTATTTTATTAAATCAAGTTTTTTTTCGGTAAAACTAATGAAAAATATAACAAAAATAATATTAAAAAAATATATATTTAAAAAAAATATATATATTTTTAATGTTTTTAAATATTATTTTTTGGAATATCTTAGGCCCTCACAGAGGGCCTAGAGGGCCCTGACGGCTCGCCACTGAGTAATAGTATTGTTTATTTTAAAAAACTGAGCAGTCTAAAGCATTTATTACACACATGTTCCCCTCTCATATTCACAGTGTGGATCAATTGAGACAGCGTGGTGTCCAGGGCGCTGCAGAGACTTTGGGAGAAACCTCAGTGTGACTGATGTCCTGTCTGTGGGTTTGGCTGGAGAGGACTGAGGTGGAGCGGTCTTTCTCTGGGAGGAGGACCAGGCCTGATGGAGGAGGACCAGGCCTGATTAAGAAACCACAAAACTACATCTGAGCCCATACTGGGCACAGCTGTCACAAACAAATGATGGTCCTGTTTGACTACACACTATTCAGTGTGCAGATCTTTGTGTTCACAATAAAAGAGTAGTTTCTTAGTGAATGTCTTGTATTGGTCTTTAATCTCATATCAGCTTTTCATTTTCTTCTTGCCCCTCGGAGAAAACGGTGAGGCACTTGTGTCCTTCAGGTATGTCCCTTCCTAACAGAAATGACAAGAAACATAAAACATATGACATTATTGCAGAGTAAGTGTGTTATTTATGAGAGAGGTGCGTTAGAGGGCTGTAGAAATAAATAAAAAATAATTTGAATGTGTTTTTGAAATGCATCACTTTGTACTACAAAGATAATCAGATTAGGAATGAACAGTCTGCAGTTAATCAACATTCAAATATATGTTATTATTAAAATAATATTCAACTGTTATCAGAACTTAATGTAAATGTAGAATCATGCTGTTCGGTTGTCTCACTGCAAGAACCACTCTTACCACGTTTTTACAGACAACATGTAGAGACAAATGGTAGTAATTTTCACAAAGTAAAATAATAATTGCCTGAAATACATTGATATGTGAAAGCTGACAACAAAATCACGTTGCTTGGTCAAATCTAAATGCAACTGTTTGCAAGGAAGGAACACTCAACTTCCCTGATGTCAGTATTTAGTCATGTTTAATGGAATGTATATCAGTGTATTATAGTTGTTACTTTATCTATTTAAACCAGAACGTTTCTCGATTCTTTGTACAGTATGAAAGGGGTCTTTGTACCTTTGAGTCCATGCTGAAGTTCACTGATGTTAGGAATAGGTCTGTCTCTCGTGTTCAGCATCCTCTGGTCTGTCTGCATCACCTGGAAACTTTAAACAAACAGATAGTAAAGTAACAATGTGTTGATCACAGACTTTTTTACATGCAAACGTCATGTCCTAATCTTTTTGATTATCCTTAACCTGTTAAGCCCTGAGCCTGTTTTTCAGGTCTCAGGCTCAAAAATGACATTCCCAGAACAAATTACCATATCTTCCCTTCTAAAAGGGTTAAATTAATAATCTTTTTTCTCAAAGTAATGATAAACCTGTGAGTTGGATGTAGAAAAGTCAGAATCAATATAGATGTTTTTTATTTTAAAGCTCCCATGTCATGCTTTTCCGGTTATTACCCGTCCCCTTGTGTGTTATGAAGGTTTTTATGCATGTAAATGGTGTGCAGAGTCAAAACCCTCAAAGTACACCCTGTAGCGAGTAAAACTCTAACACAGAAAATACCTCCCCAAAACGCCTCGTTGGAGATACGTCACTGCCCATTTGATTCTTCCGGGTACCGCCTGATGTCATGCGGTACCCGGAACGAAATGGACCAATCCCGAAGAGCTATGGCCACACCAGCAGCGGCGTGTTCCTCCTCCAGAGGTTCGAAGAACCGGCATTTCACAGACGAAAGCTTCCAAAACATTGCCCAGTTTGAGGCCGGATATGCACAGCTTGTTTGGACCCTTTGGAGCAGGGGAAGATCCGGGTATACAACCTGTAAGTTTGCATTGTTATTTGTGTATTTATCAAACAAGACTGTTTAAATGTGTAAACTGTGTTGGACTGCTAAGCCATTGACACAGTGCTAACTGTGCTAACTAAGTTGCTAGAGTTTCCATATATCAACTCTAATATCAGCAGATGGCCTTGCATACATGTATCTCATAGCAGGAGAATGTCTGCATTCACACACAAAATACCTATTGACAGTATACTCCGGGTGATTTGCCGTGCGGTCAGTCGCGAAACGTAATTACATTATAGCTGGCGTAGCGTGTATGCAACCGATCTAACACACGGAGCTGGTTTGGTCGGAAAAACATTTTTGTGATGCTACGTTGCTAGCGTTTAAATATATCAACTACAATGTCAGCAGATGGCCTTACATGTTTGTCATGGCAGGAGAATGTCTGCAGTCACACACACGGAATACTCATACAGTATACTCCGGGTGATTTACCGTACATTGTGACAGTACATATACTGCATGTAGCTAATGAGGCTAGCTGTATGCTAGCGCAAAACAATGTATTCATGCAAGTTACATTGTATGGTAGCAGAATACCCGTATACGATTGCAATTATAAACACGTTATTGCTAGCCTAATATGAACCACTAGCTTTTGTTCATAGTAGTTTTATTACACTGCATTATAGTTGCCTTTCCTCCAAGCTAACGTTCATATCGTGTTAGCTACCAAGGTAAACAAAGCTAGGTTAGCATATTAGCAGGCAAGCTGTTCATTACACAACTACTACTAACGAATCTAAAACAACTAAGTTTCTCTAATATTTTGTGATTTGCATTTGATTTCGTCCAGCCAGATCCTGGCGGACAATCCATGACGGGGACGGGACTTCTACTACTACTGAGGCCTCGTGCTAAAAGGCACCGCACCGGCTGTGCGCAGGCAAGATGCGAGGAGGAATGGATGATATACCGTGTGTATATATGTATATTTATGTTCATTTTGTACATTTCTAAAAATAAAGTTTAATGGAAATACTTAGTAGGCCTATCCTTTCTTCCCTGAATTCATATATAGCAAACCATGATTTGATTTCTCATCAAACAGTAGTAGTTTATTACAGGTAAAAATAACTTACTCTTTGTTATGACCGGCTCGTAGGCCACAACGGAAAGGCAAGGAGACATACACGAGTTTACAAAACCACGGCACATTTATTGTGGTAAATGCAGAGATAGGTGGTCGAGGGGAGAGGGTCGCTCAGTTCGTCCTTCTGCAGCCGCTTTGGAGAGAGACTCCGGGCCGCTGGGATTAATAGCACCGGCTACGGAGGTGTCCGTGATCGCGCTGATTACCCTCTTCAGCTCCACCCCACCGTAAGCCCTGCAACACACCTGCACAAAGGCCCTGGGGCCGTCACACTCTTCTATAACAACAGTTGTAGGTTCAGTTCGGTTAGTTGGCGTATAAAATATACGGCTGTACCGACGCCATGATGAGACTGATGTTCGGCTGAGAGCAGCCGTTTAGACATGGGCGCAGCCTCTCTGGTGGTTGACTAATCAGAACAGAGTGGCCGAGCTGACCAATCGGAGCACACTAGGCTCACAGGGAGGGGGGGGCAAGAGCTCCAACGAGTCGTTTAGTGGAGAAAGTGAATACTGCTGAATACACATGCTTGACAGAGATGCTGTATGCGAAACCAATGTGAGTTTGGAAAATTGCACAGTATAAATCTATTTTAGTATACCTCAACAATGTAATTATGATCAGTGGAAATGGCCATAACATGGGCCCTTTAAAGAAAATTCAGATTTTACATAGTAAAAAACTGTAAATGATCGTGTCCGTCCAAAAATTCTTTTTTACTTATAGTTAAAACCACCCTTGGATGATGGGTTAGTAGACTAAAAGCTTTAGGAATCCAAAGTACAACATATAATAAGTACCCTGTATCAAGATTGATGCAAAACAAGTGACATTTGACCTTTTTAGAGAGATTTAGCAAAAAGAAACCACTTCTGGGATCATTTGGGTGGATTTTCCATATCTCTGGCCCCCCCCTTTTCGCTCGTTGCTAATTCAGAGGCTCAGTGTTAGCATTGTGGGTTTTCTTTTGAAAAAAAAATTAAAATGATCAGTTAGAGGAGTTTCTTCCCGTTAAATGGATATAAAACATTCATAGTTTTATTAAATGAACATGCCCTCAGACACTGTTTCCTGCAAGATGTTGCGGCAGTGCCCCGGTACCGGGGTCTCTCGGGCTTAACAGGTTAAAGGGGACCTATCATGCAAAATGCACTTTTGTACGTCTTTTATACATGAATATGTGTCCCCGGTGTTCCAGGGAACTCACCAAGTGTCAGAAAACACAACCCTCTCTATTTTCCTCCATACCCAAATCTCTAAAAAAGGGGCTGCAACGGATCTGATAAAAACTGATCCAGATTTGAACACTGTCCTGACGTCAGGACGGTGGCGTTACGGCTATTGGGCCAACTCTCCACCTATCAGGGGAATGTGGGGTTGGGCCACGGCCGGCCATTGCCGCTCGAAAGCGCTGGAGACGCTGTAGTACATATGCCAGGCCTGTAAGTGGCGCTGTAGTCTGCCACAAAAGCAGCGAAGAAGACTTCCCGCCCATAGTTGCCATGGTTACCCTTCTGTTTATTCTCCGCTGTGGCTTTTTTTCTCCCTCCCCGAGGCAAGCGTTTGCTCCCGCTGCTTTAATTCAATGCAATCCCTCCCCGTCGAGGCAAGCACTGTAATTCTCTCCGGTTAGTCCACCAGCAGATGACAAACACCCACCTCTCCTCCTCTTCCAAGGAACGAGGGGACCGTGCGGCAGAGTTTCAGTTTCAGTTTCTTTCGCCGGTCAAGATGTCCGTTAAAGTTTAAATCTTCCGGACAAAATTAGAAAAGTGCCGGTCAAAGGTCTTCTTTGTTATTTATTGAGCTTTAAAACAAATGAATAACGACTCTATAGGCCTATAATAATATAATAAAACACGGAGGACGGAGATCTTTTTTTCTCCCCCTCTTGACTTGATCAGAGCACGGCTCCCCTCTCCTGCAGGGGGGCGTGGTCAGCTGCAGCTCACAGAATCAGCCCCGTAGACAACAAACAGCACATAGAGTGAAATGAGGCATGGCTAAAATGCATGATCTGTTTGGTATTTTGAAAACAGAAACGTATAAATATACCTTATATAGGTATGGCCCTACAATATATCATTTAAATATAGCATGATAGGTGTCCTTTAAAAAAAAGTGCTGGATATCACAGCCCTTACTGTATCTTATCAGTTGGATTGTGTATTATTGTATAGTTGGGGTCCTTTTTATTTTACTGTTACTTTGGAATAGTTGTTCATGAGACAGTCAAATTAAATATATGTCCTATGCCATATTCACATTCATTTGTAACCGACACGTAAGGGTAAAAGACAATCATCTTTAACAAATGTAATGCAATGAATAAGCTTAATTGTCACAGAAGCACACATAACGTCATATCTAATATTTAAACAAATAATTTCCTTGTCCCTAAAGCATTGACTGAGCTATATTTCGTCCTTAAATGCAGGCATTAAGTTACATGTTCACGTTCTGCTGCCGCAATAAGTCGGTTTCTCCAGTGTAATGATAATAAAAAAATAGTAAGTATTGGTAATAATATTAATAACAACAACAAGGTTTGGGTTCTTTCGTTTATTATGATGGTAACGTTAACCAGTAAGCTTCAATAATCAACTCCAGCTCAACAAACCATATTGCAATATCTACGTTAACATTATTTCTGGAACCATCTGGAAATGTGAGATTCATATTTTTCAGATACACAGATCTTATAGTGAGGTTAATCTCATATACAGTACGCTGCTCTTCAACACTAATGCAACGTTAGCTGTCTGTATCGTCGAGCATAGCAAATTTAAATCAACAATATCAATGCATACAGTTACCTAACTAGCAAACTAACTAATGTACGAGGATGACCTTATTATACCAACCTCACACTGAAGCCCTTTGTTCTACAGTATAATCCTTCTTAATGTTTTACACTTCTCTAATATGTTTTAACTTGTATGCTACGGATAGCATTGTTAGCAGCAGGACCTCTACCCACACCACCGGAGGACTACGGGTCCACGCCGAGGGCTGGTGGCCGAGCAGCGGAGATCCACACACCGCCGGCTGGCTTCAGAGGAGGACGGATAGCTTCCACACCACCGGAGAACTACGGATCCGCACCGAGGGCTAGCGGCCTAGCAGCGGAGATTCTCGCACCACCGGACATCACTGGACACCACCGGACTGGCTTCAGAAGAAGCCGGCTAGCTGAACAGCTAGCTCTGCCGGCGGGTCTCGGTGGTCTCGCGCTGACGGCTGCTGGCCTAGCAGGCCTAACCCCATCGGAGGACTGCAGCACCGATGGCTAGCAGCCTAGCGGCAGAGATCCATAAAACACCAGCTAGCTTTGACTGCTCCACTGTCAACAAGGTGACAGGCACTGAGGTAAAGCCTAGAAATCCTGTGTTAAAAAAACACCGTTGCACAAAAATGTTTCAAACAGTGAATCAAGCTAAAATAGTGTGGGATTCTCGGTGCAAGCCTTAGGGACTATTCAGTAGACATTTACATTTCCGCAGCATCTGCAATAAACATGAATTTTTCGGCAGATTCAATACAGTGGGTTAAATCTTACTTATCAAACAGAAAACAGTGTGTTTTGGTCAATGGTACCAAATCCCACTACCTTGTGAACCCTGTTGGGGTTCCACAAGGTTCCATTCTTGGACCATTACTGTTTTCTCTGTACATTAATGACTTGCCTAATGTATGTCCTGATTTGAATGTACAAATGTATGCCGATGATGCGGTCATCTTTGTACACTGGAAAAATACTGAAATAATCACATCCTGTCTCTCAAATAATTTGGACAAGCTTCAACACTGGCTGAACAACATTTGCTTACAGTTAAATGCAAAAAAAACAGTATGCATTGGTTCAGTAAACGACCAGTCAAAATCGAAGGATCCAATGTGTTTTTAAACGGAGCAGAATTAGAACTAGTCCCCCACTTCAAGTATCATGGAGTCATACTGGACTCGAACTTGACTTTTAAGAAACATATCAAGAAAGTATCCAATACCGTTAAATTCAACTTGCAACATTTTAAACAAATTAGACCTTTCTTAACCTGTTAAGCCCGAGAGACCCCGGTACCGGGGCACTGCCGCAACATCTTGCAGGAAACAGTGTCTGAGGGCATGTTCATTTAATAAACTATGAATGTTTTACATCCATGTAACGGGAAGAAACTCATCTAACTGATCATTTTTATTTTATTTTCAAAAGAAAACCCACAATGCTAACACTGAGCCTCTGAATTAGCAACGAGCGAAAAATGCTAACAGATTACTGCACCGAAAATCACTCACAAAACATTATTTATCTTTTCTCCACATCCGTGACATCGATTCACATCGTGAGGTGACACAAAATCGATGGGTACCCTCATTATCACTGAATTATACGAATTTGCGACGTTATAAACAAAAATGGACATCAAAACAGGTGACGCTAGGTAGCTAAAAATGCTAACATTCTTACCTTGGCTCTGTTGTCTCTCCAAAGTGGTCTTCAATGGCATTAAAACGATAAAAACGCTGCTGAAGTTAATCCATAGGTTCATCCAATGTGTCTGTGTCCCTTTGAAATGATTTCTGATAATCCATGAGCAATAAAACGGATAATCCATGTTTTTACGTTTCTAGATGTCAGAGCTAGACTGTAGCTTCACTCTAATGCAAAATGACATGCGCAAAGCCCCCATGTGTGTGGGGGACTCCCCCTTCGATTCTATTGGCTCTAACGGTCAGAAAGAGGTGTCAACCATCAAAATCGACCAATGGGTTCCAGAGATATGAAAAAAAAAACATTTCCACCCAAATCACCTCAGAGGTGGAGTGTTTTTGGCTAAACCTCTCTAAAAAGGTCAAATGTCACTTGTTTTGCATCAATCTTGATACAGGGTACTTATTATCAGTGGCGACTGGTCATTAGGGGCAGGTGGGGCACAGCCCCACCTAGTGTCAGCAGAAAGTATTACAAATAATGATTACAAAAATGCAAAAATGCAAAAAAAAAAATAAAAAAAAATATAAAATATATTTTAAGATCATGTTTAATCATCTGATTCGTCTGTACATTGCTGTTTTAGTCTGTGTTCTTCTAATTAGTGTGTCTACAGTCACAGTGTGTGCCTATTGAGCTGTTTAGAGCCATGTGGGACAAAACCTGATTATGCCCCTTCCTCTCGCTGTGAAGTCAACGGTGACTGTAAAAACTTCACTGCGCATGCTCAGAGTATTTTGTAATGTAATGTGTGTGGCAAAAAAATAATGACCAGAGGGGCATGGAGTTACCATCCCCACCATACGTCATCTCAAATCATTCAGAGCTGATTGACTGTAAGTACGTGTGCCGCGAAAAGTGTGGTGCTTGAAGAGGAGACGAGAGAGCTGCAGTGGCGCGTCCTAAAACCAGGAAGTAAGCACAAAAAAGCAATGAGATTTCTCCAGAGGATTTTAGAAAATAGCTCGAAATAAGATCTGTGGGAAACGTACCTGTTAGATAAATGCACATTTTGATTAGCCGGATAACATCCACATGTCTACCCTACTTTTATAATTTTTTTATCATAAATCTATGGATTAGATTTATGATAGACTTTTGAAACTACAAGAACATAAGGAGGACTTTTACAAAAAAGTAATAGAAATGTTTGTCCAGAAGGATAGGCAAATGGACTTCATCTTCAAGTCAAGGTAAGACCGCCATTTTATTGAAAATGGGATCTTACTAAGAGAGAACAATTCAATATTTAAATGATAAAATTACATTTTTTGGGTATCCTTTTGTTGAACTGTCTGTTTAAAATTAATCGAAGCATCAGACAAAAAAAGCTTTTGAAAATAATATTATATTTTGGTTTAGGTCAAAATATAATATTTGTAAACCTGAAGAGTCAGTGCCAGTGCCTCACCAGCCATGAACCTCACTGCACGTCACTGCAGAAGCTTATATATAGACATCTAAGTTTTTTGTGCCCCACCACTTTTGTACATATAAAAACGCCACTGCTTATTATATGTTGTACTTTGGATTCCTAAAGCTTTTAGTCTACCTTACCATCATCCAAGGGTAGTTTTCACTATAAGTAAAAAAGAATTTTTGGACGGACACTATAATTTACTATGTAAAATCTGAATTTTCTTTAAAATAAAAAACATCTATATTGATTCTGACTTTTCTACATCCAACTCACAGGTTTATCATTACTTTGAGAAAAAAAGATTATTAATTTAACCCTTTTAGAAGGCAAGATATGGTCATTTGTTCTGGGAATGTCATTTTCGAGCCTGAGACCTGAAAAACAGGCTCAGGGCTTAACAGGTTAAAGGTGAAGGGATATAAAGATTAAAAGTTATATTTGCTATGTATTCAAAGAAACCGCAAAGAGATTACCTCGTATTTCAAGCTGAATAGCAGTCATTGTAATCAGAATTTAGCAGAAAATCCAAACTGCACTCGTCTTTTATGCAGCCTAACCTGACTTCTTTTAGGATTACCTGACTTTTCAAAACTATTTAATAGAAAAAATAAACTGGCCTTTCCTTTCCTACCTTATTATTCCGCCTCCTACACAATGCCCTGTTTCTTTTTCCTCACTACTGCTATTCCATATCACTTTGCTTTATCCTCCAGGGCAACCCAGCAAACAACCACACTAGCTTACTGCAATACAATTGTTTTATTATGACTTTTCCCGACACACCACACACACTGACTCACGGCCTCTGAGTCACTCAGTTTGTTTGTCTGACTGCTGTTGTTTCCCTCGTGTCACCAAAAGGCTAACTTTTGTTAAGGATATATTTACTTTGACTCACAGAGCATTGAGTTCCTATTTCTTCCTCACTCAGGTACCATCGATTTTTTATGAGCATGCTTTCCTGCTATAGTGTTTCTACACTTCACAGAGGTCAGCTGTCAATCCAAAACAATGTGGATTGGCAAGAATTGATTGGAACTGTTCTTGAATTTGGGTTTTCTGAGGTAGCTATCTTGAATCAATGCAGAATCAATCGTGCATGAATGACTGCTTATGTTAACCACCCGATTCTTTTTAATTTGGACTCCTAACAAATTAGGATGTTTAATTTCTACAACAGTCTGATAAGGTAAAAATTACGAACCAAATGTTTTAACTGACTCGCTCATATTTGTGGTATTGTAGTAAAGCAGAGCCTGTTGGTTAACCACTATCCTGAAACAACTGAGATGTAGAAGCTGGCTTTTTTCAGGGTATTCAAAGAAAGGTTCCACTGAGATTTGAACTCGGATCGCTGGATTCAGAGTCTTGAGTGCTAACCATTACACCATGGAACCATAAAAGGTCAGCACTGTATACAAAGAGATGGTATCTTTACACAGAGACTCAGACACGTAACTAACTCATCTCTACCGCTTCACCTTCACAGGGTTCCCGCGGGGTCTTAAAAAGTCTTAAATTTGATAATCTGAATTTAAGGCCTTAAAAAGGTTTTAAATATGACAAAAAAAAATAAGAAAGGTCTTAAATATGATTTAGAAGGTCTTAAAAACGATGGGATTTGAAAGGTACTTCTGTGTTGCGATCACGTCTAAAATGTGTTTTGGGGGAAATGTCCGGGCTGCAAAGTAACCAGTACGGTAATAGCCTTTCAGTTCCCCCCAACAATTTGTATTGAAATAAATCAACATGGAACCAGTCATCACTAACTTTGTTTCCCCCGGCCCCTTATCGGAGAACACCCAGCTAGTGACCTAGCAACCAAGCTTCAGCTAGCGGCAGTCAGAAACTCATGTCTCTTCGAATCTACTTACAAATAAATATGGGGAAGTGTAAGTTCAACCGTATTTGGTTGGAAAACATCGAATTTAGTGCTTGGTTGAAACCAGTGGAGGGGAACGTGTTTGAAGCCCGCTGCACCTTTTGCAAAATAAATGTTGCTAATGTAGCGTTAGCTAATGTAGCGTTAGCTAGTGCAGCGTTAGCTAGTGCAGCAGCTCCCGCAACAACACCGGGGGACCTCCGGGTGACGTTTGTGTCTTCGACGTCAACCCTAAAAGCGGAGGTGCTGTAGACGCTAAATACCGTAGTTAAACACCAATCATACAACAGCAACGATGAAAGATTGTAGCCAAGGCAGCAGAGCTCTGAATATAGCTCTTGTTTTTTTTTTTTCTCTCTCTCTATATCTATCTTAAGAGAGAGAGAGAGAGAGAGAGAGAGAGAGAGAGAGAGAGAGAGAGAAGAGAGAGAGAGAGAGAGAGAGAGGAGAGAAGAGAGAGAGAGCGAGAGAGAGAGAGAGAGCGAGAGAGAGAGAGAGAGAGAGAGAAGAGAGAGAGAGAGAGAGAGAGAGAGAAGAGAGAGAGAGAGAGAGACTATCTCTTATCTCTATCCGCTCTCATATCATATCACTCTCTCATCTCATCACACTCTCACTCTCACTCTCACTCTCACTCTCACTCACACTCACTCACACTCACACACACACACACACACTAGGGCTGCTCGATTATGGCAAAAATCATAATCACGATTATTTTGGTCAATAATTGATATCACGATTATTAAATACGATTATTCATTGACTTTGAAAACATCCATTTATTGAACTTTAAAACAAATAATAATTTGAACAGTATCTTTAACTGTTGATTACCCTGAACGTATAATTCAACTGAAAAACCAATACAAAAATAAATTAAATAAATGATATATTTAAATAAATAATATCAAAATAATAAATACCAATAAACAAGATCAACAAATATTTTGGAGCGCACTTCCACAAGCTACTAAACATATATAAATATGATAAATAAAATCAATTAGACTAAAATTAATTAGATCAAATATGTTGTAGTGCACTGTCACAACCTAGCAAAGCTAAATAATAGTTTTTGTAATTGTGGCAGGCCAAAATCGTAATTGCGATTAAAATACGATTAATTGCACAGCCCTAACACACACACACACACACACACACACACACACACACACACACACACACACACACACACACACACACACACACACACACACACACACACACACACACACACACACACACACTTTTTGGCTAACACAGTTCTGTACTGTTATGCTGTTATGTTCAGTCATTGTTCTTATGTTGAACATGAATACATTTGCTTTGTAAGTAATTATGGGACGTATTTCTTCTTTCATAGCAATTTTCCTTCATACTTTCTTGCCGTGAAATAGGTCTTAAATTCTATTGAAAGTGGTCTTAAAAAGGTCTTAAAAAAACCTGCAGGAACCCTGCCTTCAACTGCAAACTGCACCAGTATGCGCCAAGGTCATAGTTGGTTGAAACAAACAGAACAATATCCTTTGAAATTAGCAGAGACGCAATTTCATGCTCAACAGACCACACACTCTCCTATACCTGGCTGCGGCCCAAGATGTGTTGTTTTCTAAATGTACAGTACCTGGCAAATTAGATAGTTGTGTCCGATAAAAAATGTTAAGTTTGTTTGATCCATCCATCCTGTAAACCTAGGACACAGGAAGAGCGTCAGGCTTAAATGCACATACTCGTAGTGGCCAAACGGTGGTACTGCAACGTCTATGTGAGTGACGTGATGCCATTAGGCCCTGAAATAATATTTGTTACCATTGACTTACATTAGAAAAGCGATGTCTGTAAATCAGCAGATCGTTTTTATAGGTATATCAACTTTAGATGTATGAACAGTTGAATAGCCCTTGTTTAAAACATTTTTGTCATAAAAGTTGTAAAATGCCCTCTTACCAGGGCCGGACTGGGACAATAAGTCAGGCCGGGAATTATACACCCAGCCAGGCCACTACCAGTTTTTTTGGGGGCGTTTTGCTGGATGTATCGTCAATATTTACAGCGTTGCTGCCCGTAGTGATAGCCCTACAGTTTAAATCTACCACCCAAATAGAAACATACAGTATGGACATAGGTTACTGTTAAAAAAAAGTGTGCTTATATATTTGGTAACCTATCCATGTGAACATGTTTTATTTGGGGGTGGACCTAAAATCCTCTAGGGGGGTCCGGGAGCATGCTCCCCCGGGAAGATATTTTATTTTATTTTGGAGTTAAAGGTGGGGTAGGTAAGTTTGAGAAACCGGCTCGAGATTGCTAGAATTTGAAAATACACAACCGGAGAAAATCTGCCACTTCCTTACAGAGCCCCTCCTCCAACACACACGAACGCGCACATGACCAATGAGGGCACGAGATAAGTTTGTGCACAGATGGAAGGCTGACAGGCAGGTAGGCCATCCAGTTATTTTAGCCGGGCCGGCTAAAATGATTGGTCGTACTTTTTACAGTATTACGGCTTCCACAGATGACATTTTTTTATGGATTTTTTGTCAAAGCACTTAAGATATTCATTGCTATCGGGATGTTAAGAGCATTCCATGGAATATAACAAAAAGTGTATCTCGAGCCGGTTTCTCAAACTTACCTACCCCACCTTTAAATGCATCAATCTGGTGCATTTTGAGGGGAAAATAAAGAGACTAGATCTATGGAAACACCCATATGAAACAGAACTCTACATTTAAAGAAATGTAATGTATAATTTCATTCTTATTAATATCTACCTATAGCGATATCTGTTCAAGCTGCAGTGTTGTTTTTGTTCATTCTGAAAAACTAAATAATATTAAATCCCATTTAGTTAACTACAGCACTCAATTCAACGAAAAAGGTAACAGCAGCTATCCATATACATCCGCTAGTGTATTCCACATATTGGCAAAGTAATCACCAAAGCTCATTCCATATTGACTGACAGTCACACAGCACCACTTTGTTAAACACAACCAAAGCCCTGAATGCAGTCCTCTATTTTAACACTCTTTCCTACATACCATTTAATCTTCTCATCAACATTTTCCCCTCAATACAAGTCACAAAAGGATTCATATAAGGATATTATGCTACCTAAAAAACATGATTGTATTATTTTGTCTGCAAATTATTTAGATGCCAGCTTCAGCCCACTATTCAATGCAGCAACATTACAATTCAGTTACTTCAGGTTAACAGCAACTTAACCTGTTAAGCACCAAGCCTGTTTTTCATGTTTCAGGCTCGAAAATGACATGCCCAAAACAAATGACTACAACTTAACTTCTAAAAGGGTTATATGAATCATTTCTTTTATCAAAGCAAGGTTACATCTGTGAGTTGGATGTAGAAGTGTCAGAATCAATATAGATGTTTTTTATTTTAAAGAAAATTCAGATTTTACATAGTAAAAAACTGTAAATTATAGTGTCCGTCCAAAAATTCTTTTTTACAGATAGTGAAAACTACCCTTGGATGATGGGTTAGTAGACTAAAGCTTTAGGAATCCAAAGTACAACATATAATAAGTACCCTGTATCAAGATTGATGCAAAACAAGTGACATTTGACCTTTTTAGAGAGGTTTAGCCAAAACCACCCCACCTCTGAGGTGATTTGGGTGAAAATGTTTTTTTTTCCATATCTCTGGCCCCCCTTGCTCGATTTGGATGGTTGACACCTCTTTCTGACCGTTAAAGCCAATAGAATCGAAGGGGGAGGGCCTCCCACACACAAGTTGGCCGTGTCTCAATTCAGGGGCTGCACCCTTCGGTGTACGTAGCCTACGCGGTCCACGGAGCACCCAGCCCACGTAGAGCGAGTAGGCTGGAGCGAGAGGCCTGCGAAATGAGACGGTCTAGTCTACGTCTTGACGTCACCAGCAGTTCCCGCCCCTACGTTTTGCTGCCTCTGTTGCCTAGCAACCACTTCCTTTGAAGACAGAATTCGTTTGAAGTTCTTCTGAAGAAAGAATTGACAAAGATGGAGAACGAACTTGCCACCGAAGTGACGTTGCTACTCTTAATAATGTTCATGGAAAATGTGGTTCCAAGACCTAAGAACAGGCGAGTCCTGTACTTCAGGCTTAGTGAAGACCATTTCCAGGTAAGAAAAATATAGCTTAAGCCCTGTACTTTATTGTTAATATTGGCTTCAGAAAACTATAGTCAAGTATGCTAACTGTAGTTCATATGGCTAATCCCATTTCATTTTCACAATATTATTATATACACTGACAAATAAGCAATTTACACAGAATTCTCTATTGCCCTTTTTCCTCCACCTTTTCTTATAGCCAAGACCCCTGTACTGCAGGATAAATCTGACCGTCCCTGTCCTGGACAGGTTCTTTAATGACCAGGACACACGGCCAGATTTTCGGCTGAGCAGGGAGTCCCTGAACGCACTGCTGGACCTCCTGGGTCAGGAACGGAGACATGGATGGGGTGCCACCATCGAGACCCTGGTGTTCCTCTTCTGGCTGGCATGTGGGACATCCTACAGGGTGGTCTCCAGAGCGTTTGGGATGCCTCGATCCACTGTTCACCGGATTGTCCACAGGGTCACTGGGGAGGTGGTGGCCATTCGCCAGCAGGTTATCCACCTCCCCAGGACAGCAGAAGACCTGGAGGCTGTGTTGCGTGGGTTCGCAGGGCTGGCCAGACACAGATCCTTCCGAAAAGCTGCTGGAGCCATCGACGGCTGCCATGTCCGCATCGTGCCACCAAGCGGCCCTGATGGTCACTGTTATAGAAATAGGAACCTTTTTCCCTCAATAATTCTGCAGGCAGTTTGTGACCATCGGGGCCGCTTCATTGACACGTACGTGGGCTGGCCTGGGTCGGTCCACGACTGTAGAGTGCTCCGCCACAGTCCACTGTACCGGCGGGCACTCTACCCTCCTCCAGGGCAGTACATCCTCGCCGACGGCGGGTACCCCTGCCTCCAACATCCACTCCCCCTCATCACTCCGTACAGACAGCCGCTGCAAGGTGTGGGACCCCAGCGCTTTAACAGCCATCACTCCCGGGCACGCTCTATCATCGAGCGTGCCTTCGGGATGATGAAGACCCGCTTTCGCAGCATCTTCCTGAAAGCGCTGGAGGTGCACCACACCTTCGTTCCTCAAGTAAGTTTTCACTCAACAGGATTTTGTATAATACAGAAAAACAGTTGAATGACCTAACATGACTTATTTTCCGGGGCTATAACATATTGCCAATTTTGCTATTTTAGGTCATTACAGCATGTGCTGTAATGCACAATATCTGCATCGGAGCCGGTGACATCATGGACCCCGATGCAGATATTGTTGAGGACGTGGCGGAGGATGAGGGGGAGGATGTGTTGGAGGCAGTCAGTGGTGCCCCTTGGCGGGACCAACTGTGTGCAGAGGTGTCTGCCCTGGAGGAGGTTCCCATGGACCACCAATATATATAAGGTATGTAAAACAATTGTAGAGCAGAGACATTTGTTATGGTGAAAATCATTTGGCAAATGTGTCTTTATTCATCTTTTCTTATTCTCTGTTTCTGAAAACTTCTTAGTGACATGGCAGCCGTCCATTGCGTCCGCCCTGCAAACCCACGCAATGGACAATTCGGTGGACAGTGGAGATAAGTAGCTCTGGAGACCTCCCAAGAGGATGGCCCACCACCAGAGGACACCAGGGTCCTAAGTGGCAGCCCATCCAGGTCCAGCAGCACCACCTGGGACTCCCTGCTCAGCCTGAATATATATAGTTAAACTGTTGTGTTTTATGCTGTTGTGTTTGTATTGTAGTGTTTTATGCTGTTGTGTGTTTTATGCTGTTATGTTATATATATGTCGTTAATAAAAAATAGAAATCATTTTTTTCAGTTGATGACATTATTTATTGTTGTGATAAACATTTATTTGTCCACAATTTTCTCCAGGATGGAAAACAGTCGGTCCATCCTCTCCCCATTCTCTTGGGCTCTCCTCTCCTCTGCCTCTCTCTGGTACCTCATATCCTCTTTTATGAGATCCACTAGTTCATCTCTCCCTTTCCTCTTTCTCCCCTGTGATGGCCCTGGCTGGCTATCTGCATCCGCCTCCTGTTCCTCCACTTCCTGGTCACCCACTGCTGCACTTGGCTGTGGTGTGTCCTCTGGGATGGAGGAAATTAGGACAGGAGGTGTGATGGAGGGCCTCTGTCCTAATACCTCATCCATTTGGACAAACCACAGCCAAGATGCGCGCACACACACACACACACACACACACACACACACACACACACACACACACACACACACACACACACACACACACACACACACACACACACACACACACACACACACACACACACACACACACACACACACTTTATACTTCTTCTTAAGGTTGTCCCACTTTTTCTTGGCTTGCAGGGGGGTCACCTTCCCCTGCAGGCCCATTTCTTCCAAAATCTTCCTACTCACAGAAATAATAGAAGAAGAAATGAACTATTATCAATAACAATAACTGAAAAAGGCTACATTTGGAAAAACTGACACTGCAAGACACACACAAATAATTAATAAAACATTTACTTAATGCTCAAAAGGCTGAGACATCACTACAGAAAAATACAAAGAAGAACATTGGGTATTGCTGCATTTAATTGTTGTTGTCTTGGGAGGGCTTTTTATAAAATGAGGGATAATTGATAAGAGTAAGAATGATACAATTGGTATATTGTGCCTTACCTCCATCCAACGCTGGCCGAGTTTTTGGCCCCCGTGAAGAGGGTATAATTTCCCCCCCTCAGCTTTATAAAAAGCTCCGTCTGTTCTTTGTTCCCTAAAACAAAAGCAATTGTAAGCAGATGAAAAGCTACCCCTTTGGCTATCATTTTTGTGTTGATAAGTATTTAAGTGGGATGAAACACTGTTACTCACATTTAAAGACGAAATCACTCGCTACTGCCTCGGTTGCGACGGTTGACGCCATTCTCTGAAAAACGTAACTCGTCACAAGCGCGCATTGCACCCTAGGATATGGTAGGCCGCGGAGTGTACATCAGATGTATCCTTCAAATTGGGGAAAAGTGGGCCGCATTTGTGGGCCGCATTCGGAGGAGTCTCGTCTTTTTTTGGAAGTATGCGGTCTACGAATGCACCCTTCGAAGGATGAAACCCCTGAATTGAGACACGGCCGCCGTGAAGAGAAAAGGTGGGGGCTGCGCGCATGTAAATTTGCAGCAGAGTGGACCTATCTCTAGCTCTGGCATTTGGAAACGAAAAAGCAGTTTTATTGCTTATGGATTATCAGAAATCATTTTAAAGAGGACACAGACACATTGGATTAACCTATGGATTAACTGCAGCATCGTTTTTTTATCGTTTTAATGCCATTGAAGACCAGTTTTGACCAAGGTAAACCATGTTAGCGTTTCTAGCTACCTAGCTCCACATGTTATGATGTACGCTTTCGTTTATAGCGTCGCAAATGTTTATCACTGAGTGTTGAGGTGGGCACCAAACGATTCTGTGTCTCCAGGCGATGCTAATCGATGGGTTGGCTGTGCATCTAGGATAAGTAATAAGGGAGTTATTGTGAGTTTAGGTGCCGTTTTAGGTTACATTTTTTCGCTCGTGGCTAATTCAGAGGCTGAGTGATAGCATTGTGGGTTTTTTTTTGGAAAAAGAAATTAAAAAGATCAGTTAGCTGAGTTTCTTCCCGTTACATGGATATAAAACATTCATAGTTTATTAAATATTAAGATTCCTTAGACGTTGTTTCCTGCAAATGACGCGTTTATCCGCCCGGTACCGGGGGGGCCGTGCGTAACAGGTTAAACTTAACAGAAGTCTGAATCTGGTTTTCTCTGATCAGAGCAGTGAACATTTTTCTAACCTATTTTATCATCTGATAATAATAGTAATAAATTGTATTTATAAAGCACCTTTCATTGCTAAAAGCAATCCCAAAGTGCTATAGTAGGCATAAGAAACAAATACAAGTTCTGAAATCTGAACAAACAGATTTAATTGTTAAAATATTTGTGATCAAATAATCAATACTAAGAATCACATGTACAGTCAATATGTTTTTAAACTAACTGCAGGCTCTGCAAATCCCCCTCCCCTGAAATTACATAATGCACCTTTGGAGATGCTGTCTTACCTTAGAAGGTAAGCTGGCGGCGCATCAACTCACTGGTCTCTGCGACCTTGTCAATGACATTGTCAATGTCAAGTCCCATAAGGATTTCCTTCTCTGTTGACATCAGCAAAAAAGCCTCAAGGCGGTCATGGATGTCCTGAGTCGGTTCTTCACAAATGTAAGGGTGGAGAAAGTCCTTTCACAGGCAACTTGTGTAACAGACAAGGTCAGTAAGAACTTGTATCCCAGTCCAATGATATGGTATGCATCTGTTAAGAGGTTGTAATGAGACAGGATGAGATGACAGCATATGGGACAGTTCTTACATGTGGAACAGCTTCTGTTCTCCAACTCCAGGCCCTCCTCAGGATCCACAGTCTGTCCACTCTCCCCAGGCAGCCCACTGACTGTTGATCCCCTGATGGTATAGTTATCCAAAGGTGACATCTTCAGTGTCTCCCATTGATTTGCAAGGCTAGTCAGTTCTGCCTGCAAGGTCCCAACCGTAGCCCGCTCATCAAATTTCAGCAGGCATTTGCTAAGCTCCTCCAGAGCCACTTTCTGTAGGCCTTTACTCCTTATTTGAGGGAGGTTTTTGGGATCCATACAGGCAAAGTCAGAGCACAGCACTGCATTGGCTGCATATCGACGCTGTAGGCTGTCTGTGACAGTGTCGAGGATGACATTATGTGCTTTGATCTTGTAGTTTCTCTCAGCATCTGAAACAGGCTCATCTTGTGCCACTTCACCTGGCATGGATTTCTTTTTTCTGACTCGTTTCTCTGGGAGGGCAGTCTGAACTTCCAAATCGCACTCATTCTGTTCCTGTAGAATGCCATTTGCCCACGCCACAAACTCATCTGCAGCTTTCTTAACCTGTTAAGCACGAGAGACCCCGGTACCGGGGCACTGCCGCAACATCTTGCAGGAAACAGTGTCTGAGGGCATGTTCATTTAATAAAACTATGAATGTTTTATATCCATGTAACGGGAAGAAACTCATCTAACTGATCTTTTTTTTTTTTTTTTTTCAAAAGAAAACCCACAATGCTAACACTGAGCCTCTGAATTAGCAACGAGCGAAAAATGCTAACACCTTACTGCACCGAAAATCACTCACAAAACCTTATTATTGATCTTTTCACCACATCCAACACATCGATTCACATCGTGAGGTGACACAGAATCTATTGACACCGACATTACCACTGAATTATACGTATTTGCAACGTTATAAGTAAAAACGGACATCAAAACAGGTGACGCTAGGTAGCTAAAAATGCTAACATTTTTACCTTGGCTCTGTAGTCTCTCCAAAGTGGTCTTCAATGGCATTAAAACGATAAAAACGCTGCTGAAGTTAATCCATAGGTTAATCTAATGTGTCTGTGTCCCTTTGAAATGATTTCTGATAATCCATAAGCATTAAAACTGCTTTTCCGTTTCCAGATGTCAAAGCTAGAGATAGGTTCACTCTGATGCTAAATTACATGCGCGAAGCCCCCACCTTTTCTCTTCACAACGTGTGTGTGTGGGGGACTCCCCCTTCGATTCTATTGGCTCTATCGGTCAGAAAGAGGTGTCAACCATCAAAATCGACCAAGGGGGGCCAGAGATATGGAAAATCCACCCAAATGACCCCAGAAGTGGTTTCTTTTTGCTAAATCTCTCTAAAAAGGTCAAATGTCACTTGTTTTGCATCAATCTTGATACAGGGTACTTATTATATGTTGTACTTTGGATTCCTAAAGCTTTTAGTCTACTAACCCATCATCCAAGGGTGGTTTTCACTATAAGTAAAAAAGAATTTTTGGACGGACACTATAATTTACAGTTTTTTACTATGTAAAATCTGAATTTTCTTTAAAATAAAAAACATCTATATTGATTCTGACTTTTCTACATCCAACTCACAGGTTTATCATTACTTTGAGAAAAAAGATTATTAATTTAACCCTTTTAGAAGGGAAGATATGGTCATTTGTTCTGGGAATGTCATTTTCGAGCCTGAGACCTGAAAAACAGGCTCAGGGCTTAACAGGTTAACACCATCAAAGTCCCTGGAACACTTTCTCAGGCTGTCTTCAGTTCCCTTCACCAAGTGTTGAGCAGTAAGAATGTCCATACCACTGGTCTGCAGATATTTTGATAGGGGGGAAGTCTGTTCAAATATCCGGAGAAAAACCTGTGCTGTAAGTATGGCTTCGTACCTCAGAAGTGCCTCAATGTATCCTCTGGCTTTGACTCTCACAGTAGGCTTCATAGCAGAGGTGGGACCAAGTCATTGTTTTGCAAGTCCGAGTCAAGTCTCAAGTCTTTGCGCTCAAGTCCGAGTCAAGTCTCAAGTCTTTGCGCTCAAGTCCGAGTCAAGTCTCAAGTCTTTGCGCTCAAGTCCGAGTCAAGTCTCAAGTCTTTGCGCTCAAGTCCAAGTCAAGTCTCAAGTCAGGATGGGAAAGTTCAAGTCAAGTCCAAGTCCTAAACTTTGACAAAACGAGTCTTAAACAAGTCCTTATGTGCTTTTCAACAAATGTAATGACATCGATCAACAGAATAATACTTAATAATCAAACTGCTCTTTATTAGTCACATTAATAATTTAATAATCAATTTTCTCTCTGCTGGTAAAGTAACATGTTTTTCTTCTATTGTAAGAGGGATCAGTAAGGTAAGGCTACCGTGACGGTTTGATTCAGAAGGAGTTTAATGTATAAGATCCCTGATGTTGAGGTGACCAGAATGTTTATTTCCACTGTGTACAGCATGTTATAAGGGACCCACAATCTATCTTTATGCAAGGGATAATGTGCAGCGAGGCGTCTCTATGGGGAAAAGAACACCTGAATCTAGATCCCTCTGCAGGTGGTACTTTAAGTATATTTTGATGCTAATACTTTTGTACTTTCACTTGTAACATTTTGAATGCAGGACTTTTTATTGTAACAGAGTATTCCTACACTCTGGTACTGTTACTCAAGTACAAGATCTGAACTTCTCCCACCTCTGGCAATAAATCCTGAGTGGTTACCAAAAAAAAAACCCTGCTCTGAAGGTTATTTTCATTTTACAAATCCTGCACTCAGCTTTGCTTTCTCCAATATCATTGAAATGCAGCCAGAAGCTGCTCCTTTTTTCGGTTTTCGCAAATTTCGTGACTTCTTCCGACGCGCTTGCATTTAAATCCGGCTCCCCGTCTCCCCGTCGCTCTGTGTAGCTGGCCTGTACCACTACACCTGCTGTCTTTGGAGCGTTTGCCCCCCACCCTTCTTTCACATAATGGTATGATCCTAGTGTGTCCTCGCATATGATTGGCCGCATGGTGGCTCAGCAAAATAAAGTCCCGCCCCTGCCTGCATGGATTCTCAGCAAGAGTTGCAGCGGCTGAAGATTCTGCTTTCCCCGACGGGAGTCTGCTCTTCAAGCGGCATCTCGCGATCGGCGTGTTGGAGACCCCTGAATTAAATTATCAAGTCACCTCAAGTCAGAAGGCTCAAGTCCAAGTCAAGTCCCGAGTCATTGGTGTTCAAGTCCAAGTCGAGTCGCAAGTGTTTGGTGATTTTGTCAAGTCGAGTCCAAAGTCATCAAATTGGTAACTCGAGTCTGACTCGAGTCCAAGTCATGTGACTTGAGTCCACACCTCTGCTTCATAGTGTCATCAAGCTCTATTCTTGTCATGGTGATCACTAAGTCGATATAAAGGGCATGGCCAGGATTTCCAAAACAGCCAAATACTTTGTGTAAGGCTTGGTCCTTTGACCACCAGCGAGTTTCTCCTATCGGAGCAAGCCGTCTGTCTGCTGTCCTTACTGACTTAGTCCCACAGGTTCATCCGTTTGTAAGACTCCCTGATGAAAACTGCTAAATCATTTAGCAACGAGAAGAGGGATGCACTTGGAACGACGACTCCAGTAGTGTCTGTTAACACAAGGTTCAAAACATGTGCATAACACCATATGTGGACTTGGTTGGGAGACTCTCTGGTGATCAATGTAGAGAATCCCTTGTATTGCCCCTGCATGTTAGCAGCTCCATCAGTCGAGTTACCAACGCATGTTTGATGTCAATATCAACTTTCTCCACAGTTTCTTTCACCAGCTCCACAAAGAATGCTCCTGTTGAAGACTCACAATCAATGACAGCTATAAGCCTCTCATGGATGACATCAGTCACATACCTCAGGACTACTGCACACTGATCCTTGGATGTCAGATCTTGTGTTGTGTCAAGTTGGATCGAAAACATCTTTGCCTTTTTAACTTCACTTGCAACAGTGTGTTGGATTAAAATACGAATGACATCAATGATTTTGTTCCCTGTTTGCTTTGAGAGCAGAGTTAGTAAAGACCCCCTTCCTGCACTTCCAGCCTCATGCAACCTCTTGCTCTTCTTAATGCAGTCATTGACGTGCTCTTGAAGGGTGGTATCATAGTTGCTCAGCAGCATAATAATTTCCAAGAAGTTCCCACGGTCCAAGGCCACATTTTCAAGGCTATACGCTGCTTCATGACTACCACCCCTGTAGCTGAGTCCACGCTTACCAATACATGTTATGACATTAACCACATGCTCCATAACTTGTCTTTTCTTCCTCACTTCCTCTCGGTGGGCTGACATTTGTTTGTTTCTCAGTAGGCTACTGATATCAGCTCTGCTTGCTCTCAGGAAATATGCATTTGCACTATCTCGATGCAACCCGCTTCTTTCATGCTCTTCAATTCTCTGGTGAACATGCTTCCATGCCTGCATGCCTCCTTTCACAAAAGCATTGTCACTGGCAGGCTTGGCAAACATGAGACACAGCGAGCAATACAGAGAGTACGATGATTCACAGTAAGTTAACCATTTCCTATTTGTCCCATCCTTGCTGTGGAATAGTTTAGGAATGGCTTTCTTGGAAGTTTGTTGTGTGTGGTAAGAATAAAATAAGTCAAAATCTTTTGGCTGAGGGTGAGCAAAATAATCAAAAGGCCTGTCTTTCTCCTTAGTTGCAATTTCCCTGCTGGACCCTGAATCTTCACTTGTCTTTTCGACCTCCTCAGCATCTGCTGGTACTGAATAAGAGCCAGCATAAGGATTAAACTCTTATCAATAACTATATGTAACAGTAACTTATTGAGAGAACATGAACATAGCTTGCTAATACTGTTGTCATTACATTTCCTTTGGTTTTGTTCAGTGTTTTCATAGTCATAGCCTATTGAAACTGTTTCCTCTGTACTGAGCACTGAGCTCTGCCTGCATCTCTCCTTCAGGGTCATCATCATCAGCGTCATCTGATAGTAGTACTGAATAAGGAGAAAATGTAATCATTACATTAACAACTATTTATGAAATAACATTGTTCAAGAACATGTTTCAGGAATATTATTGTCATCATTTATGTTGTTTTCAACTCTTCATACTGTAGTTTAAATCTCACTAATATCTATAACATGTCCCACTATGGACTGTTTGCCCTGTACCTGCCAGTTCCTCTGTGCTGGTGCTTGGTTCTCCCTGTGAAGGACCGGCACTGCTATTATCTCCACCTTTGCAAAGGAAAAAGAATGAGGAGCACAACTTATTTTCAATTGACTCACGTGTCAGAGTACATTATAACTGTATAATGGCCTATTCAAGTTTACTTCACGTAGGCCTATGCCAATGTTGGTGCTTTTGAGGGAGATCCAGTACTATAGTTAATTATACAACACTTATTTTATCACTTAGTTGACCCTGTATTTGCATGGCCTAATAACATACTTATTGTCTCCCCTTTGTTGCACAGACAACATAATCATCTCCAACACAGTCTCACTCCCTGATAGTCCAATCGCGACGCTTGGTCAGGGTCCTTTGGCGTGCAGTTGTGACGCGCCGAGGCTCCTTCAGCTTCATAAACGGACGCAAAGAGCTTTCAACTGATTGCAATGTATTCCCATCGGCGGCGGTATTTGACGCTCAGGGAAGCACCGCATCGGTCCATGTCGGCGGCAGTTAAAGGCAATGTGAGCGTCGATTCCCATTGGATAACGGAGGATTTTACACCCGGAAGTAAGTATTCTCCTTACTGTCAATTGATTTTACAGTGATATCTGCAGTACTCATCAACTCAAAAACACCAGATTATCCTTGTTAATTACACAACATTGATGGGTTTAAATTGTGAATAATGCTTTTGTGTTTTTCCCCTTCGATTCGTAGAAACAAATATTTTTTCGGAGTTTAGGATGGCAGAAGACACTACACTACCCAGAATCCTCAGCTATCGTTTGGGACTACATCATGTGCTTTGCTTGACCAACCCCGTGATTAGTCCTCAAGCTCTGTGATTGATTGACCTCCAACTGCATTCCATATGAAAAAAAACGTTCGTAAAAGATAAAATCATACTTTATTCAGCAGTGCTTACTTTACTCTTTGAAAGTCATCACATGAATGCATTGTAATGAATGGTTTGGCTGCATTAAATATTACACATCTGTCATAGTTCTTTATTTATCTACAGAGATCGGGCCTCAGAATAGACCGGAAACTATTCTTTTACCGTTCTGTTTTAATTTCACAATAAAGTTAGTAGTAATATTTTGTTTTGATATTATTGTTTTTTATTAACTACTAGACCGCTGGGTCATGTGAAGACCATCTTTTCTGTGTTGCTGTGGGTTTTTTATATCGCTTTTGTGTTACAAATATCAAAACAATAACAAAATATATCCGTCGTAAACCGGAAACAGCAGTATATTTTATTTTGTTAACACTGTAAACTTGACAGCTTTTTAACCCGCACCTCCTACTGGTTAAAGTACGTTATTACACGTTTAGAGTAATTGCAATGCAGGTAGATTGTGTTGCTTTTTAATGACTGTTTAAAATGCCTTTTTCTTAATGTCTTTCATTTTTGTAAAGCAAGAATGTGTTATATTTGATGAAAACATTTAAATATTAAGAGTACATACAAAATAGGGGGAAAGTAGAAGGTCAATGATAGAAATATAGAATAGAAAATATCAAGAAGATACTGTAAATTATATCTAGAATAAAACAGTTTAGTGCCGGATGTACAAAGATATGAATAGGAGGATGTGCAAAACAGAAAAACTAATTAGGCTTTATTAAAACATTAAATAATACTTTAGGTTTTCTTTGAAATACATGTAAGCAAAAGCTTTGGGGGTATCTACAGATAAATATTAAGCCTGACAAAGTACTTAAAGTCTAATATATTGCATGGTTTGTTTTGGGACTTGACAATCAACTTTCTTGCAATGTTAGCGATGTTGAAGCACTTATTTTAACCGATATTATACATATTTATTATACTCTTATAAGATGTATGTAGATAGAATAAGAAATGTGCAGAATACGACAGTTTAATGGTGGAGGTACACACATATTGATAGATGTCTTGTTGAGGAACCTGTGACCCAAGTTTTTCATCATTGCATAACTACACCGTAGTTGTGTATATGATATGTCAATAATCCTTTGAAAATATTGAAAGGGATGTGCAAAATAGCCATTATATACAGTCTTTAATTAACTATTAGTAGAGAATAACGAGTAATGAATATACTTTATAGGGATCTGCAGATAAATATTTAGTCTTCTCAAGCACCAACTATCAAATATCTTGCCTGATTGTTGGCACTTGACAATCACCTTCACTGAATTTTACTCAGGTGTAAGTAAAGTCTGATTTAAGGGTTGTTTATATTTCACATCATTAATCCAAATCTGCAAAGTAACTAAAATAAATGTAGTGGAGTAAAAATGACACGTTCGAGTCCTGTTTTGGATAGTGTGCCGTCGATGGGTTTAATTCCATTTCAAAGTGCTATTTGCGCTCGGCATAAACTTCGCGCACTGCAACTCCAACATCCAATCACAGAGCTTGAGGACTAATCACGGGGTTTGTCAAGCAAAGCACATGGTGTAGTCCCAAATGATAGCTGAGGATTCTGGGTAGTGTAGTGTCTTCTGCCATCCTAAACTCCGAAAAAATATTTGTTTCTACGAATCGAAGGGGAAAAATACAAAAGCATTGTACACAATTTAAACCTGGTTAACAAATCTGGTGTTTTTGAGTTGATGAGTACTGCAGATATCACTGTAAAATCAATCGACAGTAAGGAGAATACTTACTTCCGGGTGTAAAATTCTCCGTTATCCAATGGGAATGGACGCTCACATTGCCTTTAACTGCCGCCGACATGGACCGATGCGGTGCTTCCCTGAGCGTCAAATACCGCCGCCGATGGGAATACATTGCAATCAGTTGAAAGCTCTTTGCGTCCGTTTATGAAGCTGAAGGAGACTCGGCGCGTCACAACTGCACGCCAAAGGACCCTGACCAAGCGTCGCTATTGGACTATCAGGGAGTGAGACTGTGTTGCCATCTCAAGTTATTCACTCACAGTATGAGGGGTTTGTAGCCCCAGTTAGCTGCAGTCTAACGGTTATATTAGCCTACATATATTTGCCTTGAGTAACATTAAGGACATGTTTGGGTTTTTTGCAGCCTCACATTCTCAGTCACACAGGGTCTGCCACTAAATTAACATTGGACTGAGAAACTGTTTTGTTGACAGTCAGTCGATGTGCACATCAGGCTACAATATAGAAAGAAATGTGGCTCATAATGTTGGCTAACTTACTTTCTGCTTCGTCATTCTGTACCATACGGGGGGTTCTGAATAAATCTGTGATTTTAGCACATTTCGCTGCCTCCTCCTCGCATGCTTTTTTCTTTTTCTCCCTTTCCCTCTTTGCACCACCTTTCCTCCTTTTTTTCGCAGGATGGGGGTCCATCCTTCCACAATTATTAAGCTTGCCGGTGTCAGTTCAGTCGGTCCAGTCCACACTAATTCAAACGGCAGCGCGCTGGTCTCGTGAGAAACGGAGAGTGGAACAACCAATCACATCTTCATTATTCTCCTGAAATGTAAATGTGCCCAATCGCTAGTCTGACAGGTGCGTGGTTCTCCCTGCGCCTCATACCGGTGCAACTTTATTTTGGACACCTGCCGCATTCATGGATTTGGCCTGCAGTCACCGCATCTGGGCTGAATTAAACACGTATCATTTTAGTCTTGTGTGCTTATTAAAGGCCATGTCATCAGGCCACATCATATTATGCCAGCGTTGCATTCACAAGACATAAAAAAAAAAAAATCTCAGGCCAGCAGGCCACTTAACAGGCCAGGCAATCGGGAAACCTCCCGGTCCTCCCGATGGCCAGTCCGGGCCTGCCTCTTACCCAATGAATTGATTTGACTTAGCCGAGCCGGCTGTTACGGAGCGGATTGGGGCGAGGCTTAGGGAAAAAAACACAAGCACCAAGGTCCAATGGATACGGAAGATCACCAGAGATCCCGGGATGATCCGGGTATTTTTCTTCTCCAGTTCGGCCATTTTGTCTTCATGCGCCACTGAGGAACTCTTATACAAATAAATGGGGCCCGGCCTCCAACGCTGTATCCAGTTCTTTTTATTCATCCATGATACAAACCTCCTTCGTGGACTTGATTTTTATACTCTGTCACCTGACTTCCTTAGAGGAAGCCGTGCTTGTCCTGATTCATGGGTTTGTACTAATTAAAAGCCTGAAACTGTGGCACATCCACTCCAGACTCAAAACCCAGTTCTAATTAATATATGCATAAAGAGTATTAATTTGGAATAGACCATGGATGTTTATGCCACTTTCATGCCATACTGAATTCATTATAAATACACACTGGCAACATTCCCCCTCCCTGTGGACATGAAAGAGGGATGTGTGAATTTCTGTCGGATACACTATCATCAGCTGGCATCACAGACTGCATGTGTCAGTCCAGGTGCCAAATATTGCAGCGAAAGCATTGATATTACAATTAACAATTTTAATAATATTATTGGTTACTGTGATAATCGTACCATCAAATTTACAGAGAAAATGTTTTTCTTGGAGAAGGCGTATGACCGGGTTCCCAGGGAGTTACTGTGGGAGGTGCTGCAGGAGTATGGGGTGAGGGGGTCTCTACTCAGGGCCATCCAATCTCTGTACTCCCAAAGCGAGAGCTGTGTCCGGGTCCTCGGCAGTAAGTCGGACCCATTTCCGGTGAGGGTTGGCCTCCGCCAGGGCTGCGCTTTGTCACCAATCCTGTTTGTAATATACATGGATAGGATTTTGAGGCGTAGTCGTGGGGGAGGGGGTCTGCAGTTCGGTGGACTAAGGATTGCACCACTGCTTTTTGCAGATGATGTGGTTCTAATGGCTTCATCGGTCTGCGACCTTCAGCACTCACTGGATTGGTTTGCAACCGAGTGTGAAGCGGCTGGGATGAGGATCAGCACCTCCAAATCTGAGGCCATGGTTCTCAGCAGGAAACCGATGGACTGTCCACTCCAAGTAGGGAATGAGTCCTTACCCCAAGTGAAGGAGTTCAAGTATCTCGGGGTCTTGTTCTCGAGTGAGGGAACAATGGAGCGTGAGATGGGCCGGAGAATCGGAGCGGTACTGCAGTCGCTTTACCGCACCGTTGTGACGAAAAGAGAGCTGAGCCAGAAGGCAAAGCTCTCTGTCTACCGGGCCATTTTCGTTCCTACCTATGGTCATGAAGGATGGGTCATGACCGAAAGAATGAGATTGCGGATACAAGCGGCCGAGATGGGTTTTCTCCGCAGGGTGGCTGGCGTCTCCCTTAGGGACAAGGTGAGAAGTTCAGTAATCCGGGAGGGACTCGGAGTTGAACCGCTCCTCCTTCGCGTCGAAAGGAGCCAGTTGAGGTGGTTCGGGCACCTAGTAAGGATGCCACCTGGGCGCTTCCCTAGGGAGGGCACGTCCAGCTGGGAAGAGACCAAGGGGTAGACCTAGGACCAGGTGGAGGGATTATATCTCTTCGCTGGCCTGGGAGCGCCTTGGGATCCCCCAGTCAGAGCTGGTTGATGTGGCCAGGGAAAGGAACGTTTGGGGCTCTCTGCTGGAACTGCTACCTCCGCGACCCGACCACGGATAAACGGGAGAAGATGGATGGATGGATGGAACTACGACATAATTCTAATATGGAGGCTGACCAACACTGCCTGTAGGGGCTTTAAAACATGTCCTTTTTTCACTTCCTGCCCTGTTAGAAGGTCTCTTGCAAAGTTAGCAAAAGTCAAAGATGATTTGTTTATACGCCCCGTGATTTGGATACGTTTCAAAGTGCTTTCTTCTTTTGCCCAGGATTTAACACATTCCCGTAGAAACTATTTGGCCCCCAAAAAACTATCTTTTTTTGGGGGGCCAAATAGTTTCTACGGAACCCTTTTAACAAACAAAAAAGAAAATGGAAACGTAACTTTTTTTGCTGTGGTAATAATTAACAAAATCCATGAAACATATTTGATGAAGGGATGTTTGCGATGAGACCTATTCATCTCATGGAAAACGTTGTTTTGATTCAAAATGTAATTCAATAAAGTTAGTCATAATGAGGTATAATGAGTGACATGAGTCATCCAGAGTCTGTTTGAGGAACAGTATCTTGCCACAATCACATCAATAGCAGAACCATAATGACATGCTCTTTAATCGTAGCCCATGGTTTCTCTCTGTTTTTAAAGGTGCATTAAAGTTAAAATATTCTCAAGTTCTAAAATGTTATAACGTGATTACGGATAAACTCCTATTTCCCTTTGTAACTTTAGCTAGCTTTTATTACATTGATCTATCTTTTTACAGGATTTGGGGCAGCATCGGAGATGTCTTGGTAGTATCTTTCAAATGTATTGGAAAATATCAAATTCACCACTTTGCACTTTACAAAATACAAATATTTGTAACTTTTCAGTGCTGGACGCGGAGTCGCAACATTGTCAATGTCTTGGCTCAGCCAATCAAATTAAGCAACAGTCTTGCTACTTTACCCCTTCCTTCCTGTTTTGATGCTAGCAGATTTTGTTAAACAGGTAGACAATAGCAAATGCAGACAAAATACAACAAAAGTGTATCATTTAAGGTCAAAACATAAATTAAATAGTGAGACAATCTTTTTCCTGGTTATTCAAAATTGATCTCGGGCACTCGAGACAATAGGTGCATTACGCAAATCTGCCCGACCATTTGGTGTTTTTGAAATATGGTGGCTTGTTGTGGAAATTGTATTTTCATTAAATGTTTAGATTTCTATTTGTTTGGCAGTTTTTGAAATGGCCAGCCTCGTTGTGGTGGGGGACAATGGCATATATTAGTCCACCAGTTGCCACTTGCACCAGATAACACAATGTAACGCAAGTCAAGAACTGTTCCACTTCCAGTTAATTGATGATACAATGTTTATGTTGAATGAGACTATTACAAATATTATCACTATTTTCGAGTGTTTAGGCCACCATATGCCTCAGCAGCAGTGAACTGGCTCCCCTGTGTACACTCTTGTGCGTCAGAGAATCAGTAAATTGGCTCTCAGCCTACGAGCCACGCTTCCTGGCTCACAGCCTCGCTGCACAATGGCTCCTTTCTTTTCCCTCACCCTGTCTTATATCATTATCGCCATGTACTAGGGAAAGATAATGGTATGTACATCTATTCAACCTGGGTGACATGCCTCGTAGGAAAGCCACCGTGCAGACAATCCCCATCTCTCCTCACTCAAACTCCTTCTCTCCCTTCTTTCTTGTTATCCCTCTTTCTCTCCCTCTGCAGACATGGGGCATTTGTTATTTTTCCCCTACTATGTTTTCTCTCACAATGATTTATAAATAGGGAGCTGCTTAGCATATCAAAAGACACTGAGGCAGGGAGAGAGGGAGGGAGATACAAGATGTTGTAAAGACAGAGGAAGAAGAAGAGAGTTTATGAAGTCAGGTATCAGTAGCTCTGTCACTCTGTGTGTTCATATAATGGATATCAGTGTTGTGACTCTTCCCCCACTGCTTTAAAGTTTAGATTTCATTGTTTATTATGCCATAATCAAATAATAATGCCTTCCGTCTGTATATAGATACAGTAAGCACTACCAATCCTACACCATACTTTTAAATATGAATACTCGATTCTGATTGGTAATTTTCTCCATTTCAGAGGTTGTTAATACTAGCTAACACAACGCCGCTATGCATAACATGACCGTTGCTAAGGACTATGTGCAGTCATATTAATCCACAGAAAGAAGTCCTGTTGATTAAGCGTCAGCTGTGGACAACAAACATTAGATTTCATCCATCAGAAAACACAGTGTCATACTTTTTGAATGTTTTCTTTGCTGGAGCAAAAGGATGATTCTTTAATCAATATTCTTTTTTATCAATATTGTCAGTCATGTCACTGGTTTATTTAATATTTGGCTGTGTAATAAGCGGATACACCTGGCCGGTGTTCTTTTTTCATTAATGGTGGTCTGGCTTAATGACCGCCTTGCATTATACCTTACTTATTAGGGAGTAACAGATAACAGGTAACGGGATTACGAAATCAGGATACAAAAAAACTTACAATACAAAAAGACTGTTCTGATTAGTTACATTTTCAGAAAATGGGAATTACTAGCAGGATTACAGTGTTAGTAAAACCGAAAAAAGAACATATTGTGTTTGTTGTAGAAGGATCAGATGTTATCTCTTCTCTGTAAGCTGTACTAGGCTAATACTTTAAGTGTGAATCTATACGCCTACTGCCTGAATCTGCTGTATGGTTTCCACTTTCTTTGGTTCATTATTAATTCAGTAGGTGAACCTATATGTTCATAAAATAGTGTGTTTGAGCTTAACTGTGTGTATTAAACTCAAACAGAGATGTTTGTCAGCTCAGATTTTATTTCTGCTTTTTTAAACTGTAGTATGTGCTCATGTGTTTCATTGTTGATGTATAGGCTACTGCCTGAATGTGCTTAAAGGCAGGTTTCCCTTTAAATAAAATCATTTTGATTCTAAATATGTTGGTGTCTTCTTTTCTAAGGTTACAGAACTGTTGTCTTACATAATACCATCTTATTGATATCTCTTTTCCCTTTTATTTATATTTGCATTGCGTTCGATATAACGACAATCCAAAATTACAGAAAGTAATCAGGTTACCTTACTTTTATATTATGATACTCAGATTAGGTTACTTTCTTCAGGTAACAAGTCAATGTAGCTCATAATGCAGCTGCACAGTGTAAGCTGCAAGTTCATCAACATTCAAATGTATGTGTGACAACTGAATATCTCTCTATTGCATAAAGAAAATACTTGTAATAATTTACCAAACTGTTCCTTAATTCTCCTTTTTATGTTTTTACAAAATAACAAAGTGGGAAATAACTTAGTTAATTAGTATTTAATGTTATATAGGCATACACTGTATATTTCATTTATACATTAAATCTAAACAGTAGTACAAAAACATGAATATAACAAGCTTCACTTAATTCCATGATAAGAGGGCTGAATAATATAACAAATAAAATAAAATATAAATTCTCAATTTTCCCTGAGCTGCTTGAAATAAACATTCAAATGTAAATGTATAAATTGTATATACATATTATGACAAGTGAAACTTACAATTTGATCACTCTTCATTTTGACATGCAATCAACTGATATAAGCATTTCTTTTTTTATATATTTTATATAAAATATAATTTCCTTTCTTAAAATGTAAATACCACATGTGCTCTCCTGTTTGAAGGGTATGCAAGGCTGCACATTACAGTGATTTAGAACAACTAACAAGGCGTGTGACACTGTGTCATTACGCCTAACAATGCCTCTCAGCTGTTTGGAAGTCTCTGAAGCATGACGTGTTTGTCTGTATCTCAGGCGTCACTTACATGACACATTTAAACAGAGCATTTTAATGCTATTCCTCGAAATGCATACATGTATGCAATGTCAGTTTACATCATGTCCGTCGCTTCCACCTGCCAAATGATGTGCCGGAGAACTCAGAAATACAGGTTAGCAGCTCTGAAGCATTGAGCAGGAGTTTTGTTGTCTTACTTGACAGAGTGAATTAAGAACAGGTCCAGGGGTATTGATCACCACAAATGGGATCATTTTGCAGACACAATGGATATCTTGTTAATTACAAGCCTTTGTAAGCATCCACACAGCCAGAAAAAGAGCAGCAGGACGGTCCACATTAAGTAGGGTAATGGAGGAAGAGGTGTGCTGACAACAGAGCCACGTTTTTCCCTTTTACGATGTTCGCCAGGTTGCTTGTATTTCAATCTAGTGAATAAAGTAAATATGTTTGTTTCATTATCACATATGACATGTGATCAAGTATTTTTTTATTAGACTCTACAGGGCCCCCCAGCAGCATGGCCGATCTAGAGGTACAGAGAAAATGTAATGCAACCAGAGATAGCAAAAGTACACATATCCTTTAACACATCCCTCTAAAATACTCTGGTAAAAGTAGACTAAACTTATTTACTCAAGTAAAAGTAAAGAAGTATGGGCTTCGAAATGTACTTAAGTAAAAATTACCCATAACTACCAACTGTTTTAAAGAGTAACTGACCTCCCTTTATATTAATAGAACAATAATGTCATTGTTAGCTAATGAATGTTTCCATGCTGAACAACGGCAACGTTTTCATTGGTCCCTCTTCTTTAGAGAAGACCAGGAAATGATGGATACACGGATCGTGTTCAAATCAATAGGCACGCAATGACTCTAAATAATAATGATCACGCCACCAAACACACATTCAAACTAAAGGAACCAGCCTGTTTGGAAAATGTACGAAGTAGAAAGTACAGGTATTTGGGTTCAAAATGTAAGAAGTAAAAATAAAATGTCGTCAGAAAAATAAGTAGTGCAGTAAAGTACTGATACCACAAAAATGTACTAAAGTACAGTAATGAAGTACTTGTACTCCAATACTTCCCACCTCGGAATTCAACACTAGGGCCCACAACATACATCCGCAACATATAGTTATGTGTAACATTAATACTTGTGTTCACAAGTGCATCAATTATGTATTTGTTTTATCAAGTATATAGTTATTATGGGAAGTATAGGCCTACTGTATAGCCAGTGTTGTGTGTAACTCGTTAATCACATTACATTTTTCGGTAACGCAGTAATGTAACGCGTTAGTTATAAATTCAGTAATCACACTAGTAAAAATGACTAGATTTTCCCTTTGACAGACTAGACATTATTCAGAAGTTTACAGTAACGTTGGATAATAACACGGGAATAATTATCGGAGCCTCTCTCTCCCTCTCTCCCTCTCCTGAATGTTATGCATGTTTTTAGTCCGGATGCTGCGGTACCGCCTGCCAGACAGAACAGTTTGTGGCCGGGGTGATGGGGGTCTTTTGTAATCCTGAGGGCTTTCTTTAAGGTTAACCTGGTATTTTTACTCCACTACATTTATTTTAGTTACTTTACAGATTTGGATTAATGATGTGAAATATAAACAACCCTTAAATCAGACTTTACTTACACCTGAGTAAAATTCAGTGAAGGTGATTGTCAAGTGCCAACAATCAGGCGAGATATTTGATAGTTGGTGCTTAAGACAAAAAATGTATCTGCAGATCTCTATAAAGTATATTCATTACTCGATATTCTCTAATCCTTCATTAAAAACTGTATAATGGCTATTTTGCATATCCATTTCAAGATTTTCAAAGGTTTATTGACATATCATATACACAACTACGGTGTAGTTATGCAATGAATGAAAAACTTGGCTCGCAGGTTCCTCAACAGTGCATTACAAGACATCTATCAATATGCGTGTATATCTCCACCATTAAACTATCGTATTCTGCCAGTGTTATAGTCAAGTCACCAATTCACGAGTCCAAGTCACTCTCGAGTCACCACTCTTCCAGTCCGAGTCCAAGTCCGAGTCACCTAGGGAGAGTCGTAGTCGAGTCCGAGTCCAAGTCACCCAAGGAGTGTCCGAGTCGAGTCCAAGTCACCCAAGGAGTGTCCGAGTCGAGTCAGAGGCAGTGCGTCATTTAGCCAGGGAGCAAGAGGGGACTGACGAGCCTGCCGAGATGTGAGAGGACAGAGAGAGTCCAGAGAGGATGAAAGAGTAGAGAGGAGAGTTTCTGCAGCAGAGTTTGGAGGCAGGAGTTGGAACGAGTAAGAGGAAGGGAGGGCTGAGAGCACCGATGAGGCAAAGGTAGAGGGGGAGAGGGAACGAAGGTTACGGCGGACAGGTGCAGAATTAGAAGGGATTCGTTTGTTATGTTTCAGCTTTATGAGTTGGTGGGGACGGAGACAGTGAGAAAGCAAAGGCGGTTAAATGAGATGTTAGTTCAGATATCTTCCCTGTCTGGAGGTTGAAGTCTCCGAGAAGTACAGTGGGAGGGCCAGTTTCAGGGATGTGTGAGAGGAGATTATCTAATTCCTCCAAGAAGTCCCCCAAGGCGCCTGGTGGACGGTAGAGAACAACAATGGTTAATTGTATAGGATGGGTTACTATGACGGCATGGAATTCAAAGGTGGAAGGAGTGAAGTTAGGTAGCTTGAAGAGGGAAAAGCTCCATTTGGGAGAGAGCAGGAGACCAGTGCCACCTCCTCTGCCAGTGGGTCTGGGTGTATGGGAGAAGGAATATGCTGAGGAGAGAGCTGCTGGGGTGGATGTGTTGGATGGAGTAATCCAGGTCTCAGTAAGAGCAAGGAAATCCAGAGACTGCAGGGAAGCGTGGCCAGAGATGAAGTCAGCCTTAGGAACAGCTGACTGGCAGTTCCACAGGCCACCTGTAACTAGATGTTGGATCTCAGTGGAGCATGTGGGATAGACGAGAGCAGGCCGGTTATATCGATTAGGAGATACAGACTACAGAACAATTATACAGAATAGAATGAATGAAACGGAGAGGTCTAGAAACAAAAATAGAACTTACACAGGTTTCTGAATCAGCAGTGAGTCCTATCTGGTCGAGATAGCACACTGAATTTTTTAGATTTCAGTGTCGCTTAAGTACTATATTGGTGGGGGGAGTGGCCTCTCAGCAGAAACTGTGTGACTTCACACAATCAGATTGAGCCTTCAGGCATATTGTAATGCACTTTTTACAGACAAATGTCAGTAAATGTGTGTTTCCCACAGATCTTATTAACCAATGGAACAATCCAATTGCTTTTTGTTGAGGTTGCCCTTGCAATGCTAACTTCGAGGTCAGCCAACACAAATATGTCATCCCTCTATTCATAGTCGGGAACACCCCTACAATTTAAAGAAATCTTCCAAATGCAGGAGCTATCGGAGCTGAGAATGTGCAGTGTGTTGGAAATGAATGTAACAGACTGTGACCCACTCAGAGAACAGTGCCCATGTGGAAACCGGGGCTCACACTGACTCTTGGCTGAGCTTCAGGCAGAGCCCACCGGGACGGGTAGGTGCGTCTGAGCCCAATTACCCTCTGTCTGTATCCGTGTGTGTCTCGGTGGACACGGAGCCACAGATTGAACCATGACAGCCTCCCACAGTGAGGAAACAACCCGAAAACACCGCAGACAGCTGGATGCAAAATAAAAAGGGGGTTTTGTTATAGCGTATGAGAGGCAGCAGCTCATCTGTGTGTCCGTGATCACACTCTGAACCCTCAGCTGTGAGTAATAAATGTGGTGGCACCTCACTCCACGGTGCATGATGCTAAATAAATAATGAGCTATCAAACACGGACGATTATTGCAAAAGCAGCCGGCATTGTGAGCATTCATTTTCCTTCTGCCGCTGTCTGAGAGTAATGGACTCAGAACAGAGCGTCACCAACACGGATAAGCTGCCCTGCCATAAATATGATTATTACCAGTGGTGAAATGTAACCATGGACATCTACTCAAGGACTTTCTTGTGTTTAATATTTTCAACAAATACCAAGAGAAGATGAAATTCACTTTGCTTTGTTCTCTTCTAGCAACAGTTTCTGGGTATAATATTCTCAAAAACAAGCATCAACACTTTTCTAAAAAAGCTAGTGGTCGTTTTAGTAGTTTAAAAAAAAGATTACAACATACTGTAGGATTTAAAAGTGTTTTTGTTTGGGACTATTTTCAGCTTCGGAATAATACAAATGTAGACACAGTGTAGCTTTTCCCTACTAGGGGTGTGTGTGCCCAGGGGTTCACAATCATTCTTGAGCAAAGAAGAGACATGCGTCATGTTCATCTGAATAGACTAACATCAACAGCCATGTATCCTGACATTACACGTTATAGCCACTCAGCGCTCAGTGTTTTCTGTCTACCATCAGATTTGCATTCACCATTTACTCCAGTAAATCAGTCCCTATCTGTAAAGCTAGAGAGAACCAGTGTGATCTGTGCCATTAGCAAACTTATATGTCTTCGTATATGGTCTTCTTGGGAGTTTTCCTCGACCACTCTGTTTGGAATCTGCATCTTAAAATGCACGGGATACCAAAACCCCTTAAAATAAGATCAAATAAGATGATCCTGTTCATGGACTGTTATTTTTAAGTAACATTTCCCAACTCATTCTGGCACGTTCAACAAGTGAACTTTCCACTGATTGATATTCTTACTTGCCTCCTTTAAGGCCTGCAGTAGCTTTGCATCCTTCTCGAAAAATATTCTCCAAATTCAGGGGTATTAAGTATTGAATACCCTTTTCAAAGTTCTGCAAATGCCCTTCTGATCAAAACTCTTCAAATAAATACTTATATACATTTCTAATCTTTCAATTTTTCCTGGTGTGGGATCCTAAAATATTTTACAGTAAATAATAAAACATTATTTTCCCAGCATTTATATAACCACTCTTTCCAACCAATGGTTGACGACCATTGACAACTGTAGATATTCACCCAAGTCCAATCCTTTATCTTTTAATAATAATAATAATAATAATAACAATAAATTGTATTTGTAAAGCACCTTTCATTGCTAAAAGCAGAGTTAAACAGAAACGTATATATATTATTTATGTGAACAACAATGACGTCTCAGATATTTTAATAAATGCACTTTATTATGATTATTATCAGGGTGAGGATTAAAACCAGTTGTTCAATACCATTGAGGTTACTCAAGTGCAAACATCCAAATAGGATTCTACTTACATTGGTAAATCAAAAGACACATGGCGAACAGCTACCAAACACTCAATCCTGGTGTGGGTGTTTGAGGACAAAGAGGAGGAAGTCCTCATCCAGGCCTCTATTTATAGCCTGTGAGGAACTTCTACCTGCTTCCCTACACAGTGCCTCTTGTGGACAGGAGGGTTACACACATGCAATTTCTAACACCAGTGATCATTTAGTCTCAGTTCCACCTCTGGAACACCGTGTTCTTCACCTGCACTACACCAGCAACAGCAGCGTCAGATTTACGGCTCCAGGCAGTAAAAGCTCGCTGATCTTAATACTACATCACCCTCAGCCCATTTTTACTGCTTACATTAGACCTTCATAAACTGCAGCAGGCCTCAGAATGAAAGACTGCAGGCCCGTGTGCAGCGGATCATCGTGTTGTAGTGAGAGTAGATTTACCGCGGGCTAAAAGAAGATGCATTCCACCCGCTGAGTGCCTCCTCTTACATCACTGGGTTACACTACATTACTGTACCGGATTTCACTTTAGTCCTTTCAACCAAAATATTAACGTTTGTAGATCAGGAATGCTACAATTCTACACATGTATATCAACCTAGAAATGATCAATGTCTAATCCATCACAGGGACATGTATTTCAGCTCTAAGTACAGTAGTGAGAAATAACATTTACATTCACTTGCACATTGTGTGACTTGCATCATTCTTTTGCACTATTTTATTATTTTTATGTCTCAAGCATATTGTTTGTTGCATTGTTAGAAGAAGCTGGGACTTAAGATTGTACATTGCCACACAACACTGAATCTATTAGGGGAATGGAAACCTCTGTGACATCTTTGAAGGTTAGCGTCCAAAGCAACAGAAGAAGCCCATAATATTTGTACTTCCACTGGTCATCTTTCAGCAGTTTGGCATCTAATTTGAATAAAGTGTGGGCAAAATATAATTGCCCTTACAAACAAAAACTGAATTAAAGCTTATAAATTACATCGTTCTACATAAATTAAGATAAGAAGGGACCATTTGCTGTTACTGATGGTGTTTGAAGTAAGCCCATACACCTATCGACAATTAAAAATGTAATATATTTAGAGTCCCGTGTCAAGTTTCGTACAGGCGGGTAGAGGACCTTATGATGGAGAAGCTCAATAGCAACTATACAATCATTAACTGCTGTAAAATAGTGTCTCTGCTGATGCTCGCTATGTCTCCTTCATTAACATTTTTAGCTAAAAAAGTATTTATTGTATTCAATGTTTAAAAAGTTGAAAGTGGAAAAAGATACTTTGCTTCTTTGCTACAGGTTAGTCACTGGGTTGCGGTTGCTTTATATCCCCTTAAAGATGGCCGACTTGCTGTTGATGACGTCATATTTTCATTTTCTATTTTGCACAATAAAGCCTTTGAATCTCGAATGGAGAGAATAAATTCACAAAGTCACAAACCCTCAAAGTACACCCTGTAGCGAGTACAATTCTAACACAGAAAAGACCTGTCTATGCTGCCCCAGAACGCCAAATGGACCAATCCGTGGAGCCTTTATATTACGTCAGCGGAGCCGTTACGTTAAGTCCGTGGATTGGTCCAAATGGACCAATCCACAGACTTCCTCACACACACTCAATATTTTCTCAGCTGCAGCTCCGCCGATTTCTCCTCCCTGAGACGGCGGGACGCGGCGAGGCTGTGAGTCGGTGTGTGAGCACACACACCGACTCACAGCCAGGCTGCGGGTGTGTGTTCGGGCTGGGTTTCGCTGTGTCTCGCTGTCTCGCAGACGGCCACTGGGCTCATAGGGAGGGGGGGGGGGGGGCAGGAGCTCCAACAAGCCGTTTAGGACAGAGAGTGAATACACATACTATACAGAGATGCTGTATGAGAAACCAATGTGATTTTGGAAAATTGCACAATATAAATCTATTTTAGTAGACCTCAACAATGGAGTTATGATCAGCAGAAATGGCCATGACATGGGACCTTTAACCTGTTAAGCCCCAAAGGTTAATGTAGAAAAATCCGATTGAATTGGTGTGCTTTTTTATTTATAATGATTCACATGTCATTTGTTAGATGCTTTTATCCGAATAGCCTCACATACATTCAGTGCTGTGGGCAGTACACACGGGAGCGCTTTGGGGTGAAGTGTCTTGCCCAGAGACAGAACAACATGCAAACTTGCTCTCTCCTGGTCCGAAGAACAGCGCACTATTCCACTGAGCCACAGCCTTTGTTCTGAAAAAGATAAACAAATTGCTCCTAAAACCAGATTGGTATTAATATTAGTTTCACATTATTTTAATACAAAAAATTCATGAAACACGATTAAAGTTCAGAAAGAGGCCTCATATGATCATTATGAACCATCTGCAGTGACCTTTCTGTCCAGAAGAGGGCAACACATCAAACACCACAGCCCCACACAGGCTGCAGGGAGAGAGTAAGAGCAGAGTGTGGGGAGCGACACAGGAATCCTTTACACACATAATAAAAGGCTTTATTTTAATCCAACAAATGGGATTACAGCGAGGAGACTGGGACAGGGAGCTGTGTGTCGGCCACATGGCCAGACTAAAGACCACTGAGATGGAAGCAGGACCACTGCCAACACACACACACACACACACACACACACACACACACACACACACACACACACACACACACACACACACACACACACACACACACACACACACACACACACACACACACACACACACACACACACACACACACACAGTCAGAAGAAGTACTCCCATTTATTTGTAAAGGTTTTAGTGCTACACTGTAAAAAAGTTGTATTTTAAAGTAAAAGTCCTGCATTCAATTAGGACCCCCATGATTTATAACTTTATTTTTCCGTAAATGTAAGACTAAGACCGTAGAACAAATTCCAGATCAGGACCATGCAGAAACACACACGTTGTTGCAGTCACACCTATGTTACATTCTCTAAACCAGGGGTCACCAACCTTTTTTAGGATGAGAGCTACTTTCAAAAAATAAAACAAGTCGGGGGCTACTTTTACTCCTCTTTTTTTTGTTTTTTGCAGTGTATATATTTAGCACATTTTAACATGATGATATGCTGACCTTTAACCTTTGTGTGCTGTTTGGGTCTGTGGGACCCGTTTGCAGTGTTTACTAAATTTAATTATTTTAACCTGCTTTATTTGGGGGTGGACGGGCCTCACCTCCTCTAGGGGGGTCCTCACCTCCTCTAGGGGGGGGGGTCCTCACCTCCTCTAGGGGGGTCCTCACCTCCACTAGGGGGGTCCGGGGGCATGCACCCCCGGGAAGATTGTTTTTAAATGTTGAAGTGAAATGCATCAATCTGGAGCACTTTGAGCACAACATGAATTGATGGATACAGCTCTCAACACTCAGATGAAAGAGAGCTGTATACTTTTCAATAATCCAAACATCTTTAGAATATGATCACCAATAACAAATCATTTAAACTGGTTTATTCTTATCTTATGTTACCTAGTTAGCATTCTTTCTTTTTATTTATGCATATTTTACTAATCACTCCCCTTTCAAACAGTTTTTTGTTTTTTTTACTGTCCTATAGTACACATTGGAATGATTTCTTACTTTATCTATATTAAATAGATAAAGGTGTGCTCTCCCTAGCTCTCTCGCTCGCTCTCTCTCTCTCTCTCTCTCGGTCGCTCTCTCTCTCTCTCTCCTACCTCTCTCCCTCCCTCCCTAGCTCTCTCGCTCGCTCTCTCTCTCCCTCTGTCTCGCTTGCTCACAGAGGCTGTGTGCTCCTCCGTGGCGATGGCGGCTTGCGTTAAAAAATAATAATAAACATATTTGTAAAGTGGGGACACACAAACGGGATTTCGAAAAGAGCGGGGGACATTTCCCCCCTGTCCCAGGTGGAAATTACGCCATGCATGTGTGTGTGTCAAGTACAATAAATATATATGCAAGTTGCAACAAACAGAGTAAAACTCTGCCCCCCATGTGTTGTATAGGCTGGCATGATAGGCTGTTCAATGGGGCTGATGTGTTGTGTAGATTCTGCCAGAAGGAAAATCAGCGGGGAGGTGCCACATTGCTTTTCTTCCCGACTGCAACGCTGGTCCCGCAAATCAAGCAAGAACGTGATTGGTCGATACTCATTGTGGGGGTGGGGGGAGGAGGGGTGTTAGATAGATATAGAGTTGTAGTAAGTAGATAGAGTTCGCTATGATTTAGGTTTCGTTTATGCACAGGGTAGATTCTTTTAATTACATTTCCTTTTTTGTATTGTGTATTTTATAGGGCTGTCAGTCGATTAAAATATTTAATCGCGATTAATCGCATGATTGTCCATAGTTAATCGCGATTAATCGCAAATTAATCGCACATTTTTTATCTGTTCTAAATGTACCTTAGAGGGATATTTTTCAAGTTTTTAATACTCATATCAACATATGAGTGGACAAATATGCTTTATATGTTTGTTTATTATCATTTGAACAATGACAAATATTCTCATGAATATTAAACACAACAACCTCTGAACATTACAAATATTCGCCTCAATTCAACCTGGAACCTCTCTCATACAATACAAAGTGTGTGTGTGTGTGTGTGTGTGTGTGTGTGTGTGTGTGTGTGTGTGTGTGTGTGTGTGTGTGTGTGTGTGTGTGTGTGTGTGTGTGTGTGTGTGTGGAGATCGTTGGAGCTATGTGCAGCTCAAGGCATATATGCTCGAACGGGAGCTGCAATCATGTTGCGCGTACTATCCGTGCTGAGTGTGCTGACTTTTCGTACAATGTCCCACTGTCTGGCTACCTGCATAAAGTCAAGTGCTCGGCGCAGTTGTCGGCGAAATGTAATTGAAACAGCTCCTTATATCCGTTAGCGCAGCTAGCTAGCACCGGATGCTAACAACAACAACATGTAAGGTGTGCCTCGCTCGCGCGAGTCGCGCCACACATACACACACACACACACACACACACCCTCCCTCCCGGTCCTCCCGATGGCCAGTCCGGGCCTGCCGGTGAGCGTGGAAGTGTGGTCTGCCACAAGCGGGCGGCAGGAACGGGGCTGTCAGCATCAGCTTGTAGATGGTATTTTAAACTCGATGCGCTCTGAAACTACGGCGGCCGAGGACAAAAAATACACATGCGTTAATCGCGTTAAAATAATTAGTGGCGTTAATTTTTTTTTGCGTTAACGCGTTATTAACGCGTTAACTTGACAGCCCTAGTATTTTATACATTTTGGATTTGCTTGGTGAGCTATGTTTAGAACATGCCCGGCGGGCGACTCACGTTGCCCCTGTGGGCAACTAAGTGCCCGCGGGCACCCTGCTCTAAACGGTACATCCACTGTTTTATGGGGCAACACTGCAAAAGGAATAAAATCACCAATAACATTTCATTTTTTCATACTTTAACCCAAGTTATTGTGTCAGTAAATTGGACGCCAAAATGAAAATTTGTTTTTTCTGTGTTTGTGAAAATGTTCCAAAGTTTTCTCACCATTGCAGTCAACCTTGCTGGCGGGGGCTTTTCATGAAATGTTCACGAAACTGTGTCTCAGGGCTTCTTAACATTTAACAACCTATTAATGTCATACCCACTTAACGGGAAGAAACTCAGCTAACTGACGATATGAACAATTTTTACCGAAACAAAACACAACTCTAATGCCAAGTGTCTGAATTAGCACTTAGCACATAACTCACTGTAGCGATCTTTTATACTTCATCGGTTCTACACAAACAAGATATCATATGAAAGCTGAGATTCCACAGATTCCAAGGGTATAAGTATCATCACTGTGCGACCAAAACTCACGGCAGCGAAGGCAAGCAAAGACAACACACAACTTCACTTCACGTGGCCAAAACGGCAAATACGTCTTACCTTTGCTGTTTTCTGATCAAAGGTTGTGTTCAATGGCATTAAAACGCATATAAACGCCGCTGAAGGTTAATCCAATGTCTCTGTGTCACTTTGAAATGATTACTGATAATCCATCATAACATTTATGTCAAGTAAAAGTGTATGAGAGCTATAACCCAGCTTCCGGTTTTGGGCATGCTGGCTGCGCATCACTCTCACTCCTCAATGGTAATGTTTCGATGGATTTAGGAACATCCCTCTCGATTCTATTGGCTCTATCGGTTAAAAAGAGGTGTCAATCACCAAAATCGACCGATGGGTTCCAGAGATATGGAAAATCCACCCAAATGACCTCAGAAGTGGGTTTTTTTTTCTAAATCTCTCTAAAAAGGTCAAATGTCACTTGTTTTGCATCAATCTTGATACAGGGTGCTTATTATATGTTATAGTTTGGATTCCTAAAGCTTTTAGTCTACTATCCCATCATTCAAGGGTGGTTTTCACTATAAGTAATGGTTTCTTTTTGGACGGACATTATAATTTACATTTTTTTACTATGTTCAATCTGAATTTACTTTAAAATAAAAACATTCTATATTGATTCTGACTTTTCTACATCCAACTCACAGGTTTATCATTGCTTTGAGAAAAAAGATTATTAATTTAACCCTTTTAGAAGTGAAGATATAGTCATTTGTTCTGGGAATGTCATTTTCGAGCCTGAGACCTGAAAAACAGGCTCAGGGCTTAACAGGTTAAGTTAAAGTACACAAATATTGGCATCAAAATAATTATAGTTCCATTATGCATAATGGCCAATTTCAGAATCACAATATTAAATTATTCGATTATGGTTATAGACGCATTAATGTGTTCATCACAGCTGCTAGACATTTTAACTTTTTATTTGATAACTATAACGGTTTCATATTTTGGATTTGCTAATGATCTGAATCTATTAATTAACTAAAGCTGTAAGATAAATGTAATGGAGTAAAAAGTACAATATTTGCTTTGAAATGAAGTGAAGTAGAAGAACAAAGTAGCATAAAATGAAATACTCAGGGTTATTAGAAGAAGCTCAAATTGTACTTAAGTACAGTACTTTTAAAAGTCCTTTGTTACTTTCTAACATTGTGTTCCCTAGTTGTACTCTGCCACTTGAAACGAAAATATATTTATGAATAGCTTATGTTGGCTGTTTTTCTTTTGTTTAACAGAGTTAATCCAATACAGTTGAGTCTTCAAATGAGATCCATGTTCCCAGTTTTGAAAAAGGTTGTGAGAAAGGGTTGAATATTAAGAAACAGTTTGGTGTATTGCAATAACATTTCTTGATTCCCATCTCAAAACTAGATAAAAGTCAGTAATTAATACCATACTGTATGATGCTTTAGTACACAACAAAATGGATTCTCACGTTTGTTTGTATACAGTACATTTATTAGCGTTGCAGTGTGTTACATATACTGTAAATAGAAAGCTTGCTACAAAATGACATCCATGCAACAAGGAAAAAACACACAATTCTTCAGGGAAGAAACAACAAATTGTACCTCCTCAGAGATATTTACGGGGGGGTCAGAGATATTTATGGAGTCCAGACAGATTTTGACAATTGAACGGATCATTGCTCATGTGAGGCCTTGAAAAATGAATTTGTTTTTAAGAAAATTCAATGAAGAATTTGATTTGATAAGCAAGCCATGAGTACATTTTGATTGTGCAATTTAAAGAAAATTGTGCCAAATCACGTGCAAATTGCTTTAAAATAAAGGGAAGAATCCAAATCTGTTTTGAATAACGACACAATCGGTTTTCAACACATTCTTCTGAAAACTGAATGCACTGTTTTGAAAAACATAACTCTCATTTGAGAATAAAGCCAAAGATAGAAAAGAAGAACCACATTCTGTCTTCCATACATCACTGTGGAACAATGGAGCGTTCATATGTCATAAATACTTCAGAATAACTTTAATTACAAGGCTGCCAGATTGAGCTGAAAGAGGAATAATTGAGAGTAATGGAGGCTGAGTGTTCTATAGAAACATCATCACTTACACTTTGAAGGCTCCTTCATTAGCAGATGGCTTTGTGTGAAAACAGAAACATTTACAATCACCGCTCACACCCTTAATGTGTTTCCTCTTCTGTGCCACGGATTGTTGTCTGCTATGATATGTCTGACAAGTTCAAAATCATATAGTAAAAAGTGGAAAAGTACTATTAATAGTACTTATATGTTTTTGTTCTCCCTCTTTTCCTTTTTGTATTTGGTTGAAAAGTAAAACAATTAAAAAGTACACAAATAATACAAAAAAATAATAAATGCATCATAATCTCATCATGCAACAAATCAGGCACACAGTGTGTGTAGCAGTGTTTCAAAGGAAACATCAGTGTGCTTTGACACAAAATAACCTTCATCATCATCATCATCATCACCAATACCATTACACTGCTGACCTCCACCCTCCCCTGCTCCCTTTCTCCCCCCGGCTTTATTTCCAGTGTTTCTTGGCTCCACTCACCTGTTGCAAGAGGAACCCAGAGGTGAGGCTTCCGGTGCGGAGAGGCCGGACACTGTCAGGTTTCAGCTCCTCTCTCCCATGGGTGTCAGCTGTGTGGAGAGCCGGCGGAGCGGGCGCTGCGCCACGGTGCCACCACACTCAGGCCGGGACTCATCTCTCACATGAATAAATAAAAAGAGAGATAGACACACAGATAGATACCAGGCAAACATTTTAAGGAGATTGTGCAGAATTAGAGAGGATGATACAGGTGTAACCGGAACCTCCAGGCTCTTCTTCTTCTTCCATCTCTTCTTTCTCTGCAAAAACACACAGAAAGAAATAAGATGTGGACCCCACGAGCCTCTGATTGACTGATTTTCACCTCCTTCCCCTTTCCTTCCGTCCTCTGACTGCAGCACTCCTGAATAATAACCCCTCTCCTCCCCCTCCTCCCCTTTTTCCTCTCTCTCCATCCTATTTAGAATGCCGCTCACAACGCGCGCTCCCGTGCCCGCTTTTAAGCACACTGCCTCTCTCTCCGACAAGACCTCGTGGGCGCGCTCAGGCCGTGTCGCGCAAGTCAAATCCGAAGGGTCCAATTCCTTTTTTTTTTTACAAAAATAATCACACTCTCCCGTCCTGCTCTTCGTTACAATGCATCCCGATCCCATTGGGAACAATAATAAACAGATTCCTTATAGTAGAACAATACTAACATATAAAAGGATAAGAAAAAAACCGTGAGAAATAAAGAAACATGTAGGCTCGAATGAACGGATCCGTTTCAAGGTCTGAAGTTTTTACCCTGATTTTCAGTCTATGTGAGAGCCCCCCCTCTCTCTCTCTCTCTCTCTCTCTCTCTCTCCTGATCTCTCTCTCTCTCTCTCCTCCCTCCCTCCTCTCTCTGTCCACATCTCCGCATTCTCCCCCGTTAGTCGTGTGGGAAGCTCGGTGAATGCGGCTGCAGAAAGGAGCCAGCACACTTATGCGCCTGACACGGATACTGCTCTGTCTTACAGGAGGAGGGAGGGGGGACACCACCAGCTCGCGTTCCTCTCCTCTTTTAACTCCCTCCGTTTCCTCCGACTGGATATTCTTTTGGCTTTAAAGAAAAAAAGAACTGGCAAGTTTATTTCCATGATATCCCCTTCAGTGGACGCGCGGAGTTTGCAGCTCCTCCAGACTGAATAACTGCATTATTCATATTTACGCACCGGGTTCCGCTGTCCAGACTCCTGTTTCTCTCCGCTTTTGTTTTGGCTTCAATATCTCCATAAGCTTTTTTCAACCAAAAAAAAAATCCCGTTTGGATGGATTTCCTCTTTTGCATCCTGTAAATAAACTGAAGAGAAAACACTATTTGTTTTGCATGCAGAGAACTGGATTTACGCCTCTATGGAAAATAATATCCTGATACATTTACCCTGATGGGAGCGTTCCGTCCGCGTTCAGCATTCTCCCTGTGCGCAACTTCGCCCGAAACAAACCAGTATTTATTCATTGGATCGTTGGGGGTTTCTGAAGCCTGACGCGCAGTGCTGGCTGTCCATGCCCCGACACAAAATTGCCTCCTAATCCAATTTTGAAAAAACAAAACAAGCTCCAAGAATGACAGACTTATTTCCCTGCATCGCTGACCGTCTTGCGCCTTTTTTCACACCTTGGAGTCTCCGGACGCGCTGTCAAGATCTGTAAAAGCTGCCTGCTTCTCTCTCTCCCCCCCTTCACCATCTATCTCTCTATCTCCCCCTTGCAAACCAAATGAATGCTCTCCCATGGAGGTAGTACAGCCACCTTGGGGACCGAACGAGAGGGGTGATTTTTCCAAGCAAGAGGAGCCCGTCAGCAAGAGACGCATCGGGTGAAATCGGAGCTCCCCCTCCTCCTCCTCCTCCTCCTCCTCCTCCTCCTCCTCCTCCTCCACCACCACCACCACCTCCTCCTCCTCCTCCTCCTCCTCCTTCTTCTTTCTCTCCATCTCCACCGCACCCCCGCCAGTTTGCTTGGATCGGGTTGATATACAGTAGCCTACATGGGGAAATAGGGGGCTGCTGGAGGAACCTTGTTGCGCCCCTATAAGTGTCCTACTTCAGCCGGGAGCACTGTCTGTCTCCATCCATGTCTCCCCGATGCTGCCCCGTGTCTCCGGAGGGAGTCGCATGCATTACCACCTCAGCTTTGGGTAAGTGTAACATATTATAATTTATTACAATTCCATCCGTTTCCTTATCTGAATTATTTTCATTTCTAGATTTTATTTATTATCATGTGGTGTCCAATGTGGGATAAAAAGGTTATCTGTGTGATTTGACTCTAACCCCCTCAATATGTCAGCAGTGGGCACAGTCCCAATTGTTCCCCTTGCTCTCACAGTTGCTCTCCTAAATAACCGGAATGCTTAGTGTTGCTGCGGCTGGCTTCAAATGAGAGGAAAGAAAGAAAGAGAAAAAGAGAAGTGCAGCCGTTTGACTTTGATTATGTTGAATATGCTGAGAGGTGACGAATATAGTCGTGCTGCTGTCTTAGACATTTTGCAAGACGATACTTCGCGCTTTTGAGTGTCAGGATAAGATGCTTAGATGTGCAGCAGTTTGAGTAATTTACCAGTGCATTATGGTACTTTTCCTGCAGTCCAAGATAATCTGCATCAAACATTTGTGTTAATAATGAGGGTGAATCATTGTGTCAAAGCCGAAGCTACTCACTGCAATGATTCCATTAATTAGAAGTGTGCACCATTAGCATGGCAATTTGAATATTGTAATACTTACATTAAAATATTTATGGTCCCTGATGCTGTTTTTACATAAAGAAAACGTTGAAAAATGATGAAATATTACAATTTCTGTGTAATCAATATCAAATATGCATTTTGATGGTTTGCTTTCTGTGTGAATGTGTGTGTGTGTGTGATGCGTCTCTGGGCTTGTTTGCACATATGTGCGCCTGTGTGTGTGAATGTTTGTGCATGCACCTGTCTCTTTTTTCTCTCCGAAGGTTACTAAATGGTTTTCTGGGGGAGGATTTCTAACCGGCGAGATGCTGCTCGTACTCCTGCTGGCAGCCTTTTCTTCCTCCATCTCCGGCTCCTTCTCCTCCTCCCTCTCCTCCCCCTCCATGTCGGACGGACCCCAGATGGCAGACCCCTCTGCCTCGGACTTGATGGTGGAGACCTGCAGCGTCTGCTCCTGCATGTCCGTGGAAAACGTGCTGTACGCCAACTGCGAGAAGATCACCGTCTATCGGCCCACGCAGCTCATCCCGCCGGCCTCATCCCTGTACCACTTGAACTTCCAAAACAACTTCTTAATAATACTCTACCCTAACTCGTTCCTCAACTTCACCCACGCTGTGTCACTGCAGCTGGGGAACAATAAACTGCAGAACCTTGAAGGTGGAGCGTTCATGGGGATGAGTGCGTTGAAGCAGCTGCACCTGAACAATAATGAGTTAAAGGTGCTGCGAGCAGACACTTTTTACGGAATAGAAAACTTGGAATACCTTCAGGCTGACTACAACTTGATCAAATACATTGAAAAGGGAGCTTTTAACAAACTGCACAGGCTAAAAGTAGTCATCCTCAATGATAATCTCGTACAGGCACTCCCTGACAACATATTTCGCTTTGCCTCGCTCACACACCTGGATATAAGGGGGAACAGGATTCAGAAGATCCCTTATATTGGGGTGTTGGAGCATATTGGGCGCATTGTAGAGCTGCAGCTGGACGACAACCCCTGGAACTGTACCTGTGATTTAGCACCTCTCAAGGCATGGCTTGAAAACATGCCCTATAACATTTTTATCGGAGAGGCCATATGTGAAACACCAAGTGACTTGTACGGCAGGCTCCTGAAAGAAACCAACAAACAGGAGCTTTGTCCCATGGGAACAGGAAGTGACTTTGATGTAAGGATGCCACCTGCATCGCCTGATAATGGGCAGTCACCTTCAAAAATGTCCCCGACGACTGTGGCTCCTCTGGCAACGAAAGGGCCGAAAACCACTGACTCATCTAAGATTTATGGTAATGGCATTGTGGCCGGTTTACCCCCTTTTGGAAGAAATAGCCAGATTGTTTCCTTTCAAACACGGACCCCTCCATTGACGTGTCCACAGCCCTGCAGCTGTAAAGCCCACCCCTCTGACTTTGGCATCAGCGTCAGCTGTCAGGAGAGGAATATTAAGTTTTTAGGTGATCTTATCCCCAAACCCCCAAATGCCAAGAAACTTCACCTGAGTGGAAATTACATCCGTGACATAAGCCCGGTTGATTTCCAAGGCTTTGAGGGATTAGATTTGCTCCATCTTGGCAGCAATCAAATTGTCACAGTGCAGAAAGGTATTTTTTCTAACCTCACAAATCTGAGGAGACTGTATTTAAATGGAAACCAGCTGGAACAGTTACACCCAGAGATGTTTTTGGGCCTCACAAACTTACAGTACCTATATTTGGAATACAATGCCATAAAAGAAATCTTAGCGGGTACATTTGATTCTATGCCGAACCTACAGCTCCTGTATCTCAACAATAATGTACTGCGGAGTCTCCCTGCCTACATGTTTGCAGGTGTGTCTTTAGCCAGGCTGAATCTAAAAAACAACCACTTCATGACCCTACCAGTGAGTGGTGTCTTGGACCAGCTGCGAACATTGACCCAGATAGACCTAGAAGGGAACCCGTGGGACTGTTCATGCGATCTTGTCGCCCTTAAACTCTGGCTAGAAAAGCTGAATGATGGAGTGGCTGCCAAAGAGGTGAAATGTGCCTCTCCTGTGCAGTTCTCCAACATAGAGCTGCGTCTCTTGAAAAATGAGATCCTGTGTCCTAAGCTTATTGCTAGACCTCCATTTATTTTCACTGGCCCCACCCCTATGTTGACGTCAGTGTTGCCTGCCGGAGTTGGCAAAGCCCCGCCGGGAGGTCCTGTGCCTCTCTCAATCATGATCCTCAGCATCCTCGTAGTGCTTATCGTGACTGTGTTTGTGGCCTTCTGCCTTCTAGTCTTTGTCCTGAGGCGGAATAAAAAACCAGCGGGCAGGCAGGAGGGGCTTGGGAATCAAGAGTGCGGCTCCATGTCGTTGCAGCTCCGCAGACACGGTCACAAATCTGGCAAGAAAGGCTCCATCCCGGGAGACGACTTGGGAGGCGAGACGTTCATCCCCCAGACCATCGAGCACATCGGCAAGAGCCACACCTGCGGGATCGGACGCTCCTCGGACATGGACGCTGGGTTCAAGTTTGCAGACTCGCAGAGGCAGAAAATCATCCTGCGGAACAGCGCCGACAAGGATAAAGACTCGCTTTCCACCCTGGAGCGCAACAAGCGCCTCAGCACCATCGACGAACTCGAGGAGTTCCTCCCCCACCGAGAGCCCAGCATGTTTATCCAGAACTTCCTGGACAGCAAAAGAGATTTCAACAGTATCGGGATGGGCGGGTACGAAATCCGCTACCCGGAGAAAACGCTGGATAAAAAGATGAAGAAGTCGCTGATAGGCGGGAACCACAGTAAGATCGTGGTGGAGCAGAGAAAAAGTGAGTATTACGAGCTCAAAGCCAAGCTCCAAGGAACGCCTGATTACCTGCAGGTGCTCGAGGAGCAGACTGCGCTGAGTAAAATGTAGGGATTGTTGTGTTTGATTTAGTGCATTGATTACATACACAAGGAGGTCAGAAACACATGCAGGCAGACAGCCAACACATCTGCCTTTCTCTGGTTCTTTCTCCCCCGTTGGCCACACACAAACACTATTCAACCCACCCCCCCCCCTCGATCTCTTTCTTTCTGTCTTCTCTGCAGCCACAGCCACACACACACACACACACACACACACACACTCCCACACACAGCGAAAAAGTGCCTTCTGGAAGTCCTTAATGACCAATGCAGAGACGGACAAAATGGCTCCACATCACAAAAGCTATTACTAGAATCATCGTGGATTTATCTCACAGTAAAAGACCTTTTGGATTATCCACGCCACTACATGTACGAATCCCACATAAATACAACAGGACACCCTAAAAAGCAACCAGACAGTCATAGTATTTTTTTGCTGCTATTGAAATGGGTACTTATCTTCTTATTTTTTTGTTGTTCTCGTTTTTCTCCTCCTTTTGTTTTTCCAACCAAATCGAAGGGTATTGAAAACAGTGCTTGAGAATATCCCTCGCCGTCTTCAATCCCCCTTTAACAAAAACGAGAAAAAAAACTAAAAGGAGGGCTCGTTGCTTGTTGTTCTTTTGCTCTGGAAAGTATCCTAAATCACCGCTTCTGGGATGAGATTTAGAGTTGGTGACTCAATGGATGCTACTTTGCTTTTATTTTTTATTTGCGGGGATATCTGTTTGTTCTTGGGGCTGCCCTCTGGAGTCGGCTGCAGACTTGCTGCCACCTTGTCTGGATTACCCACCAGTAGCAGTACACCTGCTGTTTGCCAGGAGGCTCCATGTAGGTGCTGCAAAACTCTTTTTTGGGGGAATGATTTCATGACTTGTTCTCTTTGTGTACGGAGCCATGTTAAATATAGTGTCTTCTGAATGGAGTTGTGTTTCTCTTCAAAATTGCTACATGTATGTTTTGGGTGAAATCTAACGGCACACACACTGTCAGAGGACGTTGTTTCTGAAAAATGACAAACCCGAGGATAAAAAATTACAAAGCTGCTTGCCATGTAAGCGTAACCTGGAATTTATTTTGTAAGTCTTACATTATTTGTATCTGTGGGACTGGTTTGTAAATTACAAGGAAGGACAAACACATGTATACACACACACACACACACACACACACACACACACACACACACACACACACACACACACACACACACACACACACACACACACACACACACACACACACACACACACACACACACACACACACACACACACACACACACACACACACACACACACACACACACACACACACATTGTGCGACGGAACGTCATCAACAAGAGACTACAAGCCAGAATTGTCAAACGAACCGCTAGTATAATTCAATCGGTGATCCGCCTCCCCCTTGACAGCTCTCAATTGGTAGTAAAAGAATTTAACAACATAGTTAATTTATTTTTCTATGCAGGATTATTTAAAGAGTTATTGGTATTATTTAAAGAGAATAATACACGAAGAGTGGAAAGGACTTGATAGAACGATGCATCAGAGCTAATTGAGGCCAACCAGAAGTGACTGTTGAGTCGATTCAAGGGTTCTTGTTCCTGAGAACTGGACCCGATGTGGACGAAGGGTTGTGAAATGTGATCTGTGATGTTTCCTTTTTATTGTGTCGCACGACAAGCCGAGGCCTGATAGAGTCTGTGAAGTTTCGAGCAGTTTCCTTATTCTTATATCTCCCACAGTATCATGTAAAAGGTTTCTTATTAACATTATGCAACCAAAATAAATGTGCATTAAACTTGATATGGTTCCGGTATTGTTGGGGGGATGGAGAACATGTTGCAGGGGACGAGGAAAAGCTCATTGAATTGAAGCTCCAAATTGTTCGATCAGGGCAGAATCATATCATAAAACACCATGTGCAATATTAGTAAAAAAAAAAAATGCTCGGTCATGATGGCTTCAAATATTTTTTTTGTTTAATTTATTTAGTTTGAGGTTATATTGTCAAGGCAGGTTCTATTTCGGAATTCTTTTTATCAAGTTAACTCTATCCGGTCCTTATTTAAAAGGTATTGTTACGTTAAAATTATGAGTGTTTATTGACATTACAAATGAATAGAATGTATCTTGGAAAGTATAATAAATACAATTTTCTATCGGTCATAAATCTCCTGTATATTGGTTAATTTTCTCTTGTATAATCATGTTGAAATCAAGGTATTAAAATCAGCACCTATTTGCAATGTGTCCCCCTATTTCTTTTAGTTAGCGTCCTCTTAGCTCTTCAAGGCTGCTTTACTTTGAAAAAAAGAACAAAAGATTCCTCTTCTGAAACTGGCAAGTCCTTTAATACCCCGCTCTTCCTTTCCCACAGAACACGTTGGGTTGTGTGACAGCTCAGTGTTCGGCAGACTCAAGTGACAGAATGCTGTACTTTGTTCGGTTCATGTGCAAACACTAGCTATCCTTCAACCGTAATACATGTTTGCTTAGTGTGTTTAGTTCTAGGCAGCTGACAGGGAAACTTGTGTTTGCTACACCTAAGGCCATGAAACCATCTTAGGTCATGCAGTTCGTTTCACCATCTTTTGTTTTAATGTGTTTTTTTAGGCTAAAATCTTAATTTAGGCAAAACGTTCATGCAAAACAAAAGTTTAAAATATTTAAACACTGCTTGTGTGGTTCAGACCTGATGAAAATGTCAGAAAATCAAATGTCAACTATATAATATTACCATTGTTGCCTGTCTTAATGCAGCCTCATCACCTCTTGTTCTTTTTTTGTCTCTTTGCTTTGTTTCCATGTCTAAAAATCCTAAATTTGCTCTCACTTTTAAAGCTTCTAAAGCTTTTCTTGGCACAGGCCTTATCGTGTTTCAGGTATCACCCCTCCATCTGTTTTAAGGCACCTATCAAACATTTATCCACGTTTAAATTTAGGGTTTAAAAAAAAAATCCACATTTATCTTTTTCTGTGTTAATCCAACCTATGGGGCTTTTGGGAACCCAAGTAGCAGAAAGTATGACTCATGCAGACGCCAGAGAATTGTCCACATTAATTATTAATACCCTTGGCAGTTATGGACTAAAAAAGGGATGCGGTGGGAGGTGGGGTATGAATCGGATACGTCCGCCCCCTCCAAACGCTCAGTCTCTCTTCCGCATCTCTCCTCTGTCATATTTGAGATCATATTCCCCTAAAAGAGCATTTGGCTGCTTAAAAAAGACTGGGATTGGCTGGAAAAGTGTATTTTGTAGCCCAAACTTTCTTACTGCAGTGGCTTGGATGGTTATTTTCCTGGAAACTCCTGCAGGGGCTACCATGGCATCACAAGAATTCTGGGAAATATTTAATTTTGACGGTAATTCAACTCACTAAACTTGTTCACAATGATAAATGCACAAGGAGCCTGCTAGGGTTTCCTCCCCTCTCTTCAGCTGTTGTCATGTCAGCGTTCTGTTTTGCATCCTAACTGTAAAGTCATCTCCGCCCTGCCACAGAAAACTTTCTTATCTGATTGGGGTTGTTTGGTGAAAAGCTTGTCTATTTTGGGCTAACTGCAGTGAAAAAGGTTTGCAAAGCAGTGCTGGAACAGGAGGAAGGTGTGTGTTATGTGTGGAATTGGCCACAAGGGGCACTGTGAGCTAAGAAAAGCAGAGAGTGTTACTGCACTGCAGGAGCATTACTGAGAATGGAGGCTTTTGTTCCAAAAAGCAAAGAGAGGAAGTGCACACTCTTATATTTTAGTTAATTTAAATCCTACTAATGTTTTGGATGCTTCTCTCTCTAGGAATTAAGAGATAGATGCCATTTCAGAGTTTGCATATGAAGCTTTATTATCTTGAAATCTACCACTGTTTTCTTTTCTGTTTGTCATTCCATGCAAGTAAATTTAACTCAATTATTTCAACACTTAACGTGTCTTAAGTTTGAGGTTTCTTTTGGATTGGTGCTGGATAATTATGTCAGAGATGAATTAAAAACATATTGGACAAAGGCCTAGAATATACCTCTTTTAAATCAGTGTTTTTTTTACTTTGGACTAACCCTAACCCTAACCCTAACCCTAACCCTAGCCACAGGGAAGCACAAATACAAGGCTACACTGTAATCCCCCAAAGGTTACCAGAGCTAGAAGAAATGAAGGCAACTGATTGACTTTATTCTTTTGAGTCTGTTTTCAGAGTTTAAATATTTTGATGACATACAGACACATGCATTATTTTATAATTGAATTGGAGCTTAATCTGCAAAAATAGACCTAATAAATTAAAAAGGATCTGTTAAACTTTGAACATTTCTGAAGAACTCAAAATATTGAAAGTATCGAAAACCTTTGGGGACATGTATGTTTACAGAACTTAAACTTTTTAAATATTGTGAACATTTTGGTTTGCAGTGTACATGACATTCAGATAGATATATATTTCTATTTTGTATTGTGCATATCTGGATATTTGAAACCCTTCTATGCTCTAAATAATATTACTTTTTAAAAGTCCAATGATGATGGGATATAACAACTCTGGCCTTGATATAAGCAGCCACAAACTATAACAAATCATTCATTGCGTTAAATCATACGAAGCAGCAAAAGAAAATGCCAGTATTATGTGAAAAATTCATACTTTCATCTCCACTCATCTAATCTGTCATCAGTTCAAATACAGCTTAGTAGGCGAAGGCTTTGCTACACTGTTTGGTAGTTCTGGGTTTTGAACTGTCCCTACACAGCAGGATAGTTCAGTAAAAATTAAAATTGTCGACAATGAAGATAATTATAATCCTCCTTTTAAATTGGATGTTTACCCAAGAGAGAGGTACAGTAACTTACATAACTACCAGACAGAAATAGTCTGCCAGATAAATGTATCTTAGTTTAAATACATTATTAGCTGATTTTACGGAAACACATGCTTGTTTGGATGAACATTATACCTGAGGTTACAATATCATTACAATACCATATCCTTTTTGCTCTACATGGATTGTATTATCAGGACATGTCTTCATCTTGGATGTTCCCTTATGTCTCTTTCCTTTTTTCTTCTTTTCTGGCCTTTGCTGTGAGTTTTTATTACTGATGAATAACAAGGACAAGGCAGTTACGAGGTTACATTTTTCAAAAGGGTAGATGTGATTAAAACTCAAAAGCAATTCCGAACCCATATTGCATTAAAGAATTAGCTGTTGTAGAAATCTCTTTGATTCTTTGTTGATTTATGTATTGTAAAACAAATGTCAAGCGTCATTTACCGTAAGAGATGTATCCCAGAATGCTCCTTCATGTTTCTACAGAGAAATTATGCTTAATGTGATAATTAATTTAGTCATTACTCTTATGGTTAATTCTACACAAAAGTTGGGAACAGACGAACCAACAGCTCCAATGATATATGATATTTAAACATAAACTCTTTTTTTTTTTACCGCTGATCAAAGTGTAGTCTTTTTAACCGGGGTATAAATATTTAACAGTTCATCATTACCTCAAAACTAATGGTTGCGTTTCAAAAGTCCTTCTGTTAAAAAGAGATTTTATTTGAATTTCAGTTTCCTAAGTGAAGTGACATATTTGAATCAGGAACACCTGCGGCCTTAGGACATGATCTATCAGGTTAAATCATTTGACATTTCCTACAAATAAAATATTTGACTGGTATAAGCTTAATTGGATGGATCATACAAATAGGTTTGTATTTCTTCCATCTTGCACCATTTTCAACTGCATATTGTCCATGTTCAAATCTTTGGTTCCCATTCATTTATCTAATGGTGAATATTTAGCAAACTATTGTAACTTCATCAAGATTCATGATATTGTGTTGTTTAATCCATCACAGTTAACATCAAGTCTGCATTCTTTTTTGTGCCAGTTACATAATTGTTGTGCAGTTTCAAAAGACACTCCATCACTTTTACCTTGAAGGTCAGTTTCTTTGTCAAAGAAAAACGATTGAACCTGTTTCTAAAATGATGAGGAGCTTTGTCGAGTTTTAGAAAATAACCTGATGCTATCATCAGGGCAGGAGACTTCAGATATAAACTTGGGCCTTGGAGTTTGAATGATGAGGAACAGGCATGGAGGGTATAACAAAAGACGATGAAGGTGCATTATCGAAAATGTAGGAATTCTTTTAAGAGCCATATCAGGGACAAAGAGTTAATAATCTGAATTTTTCAGGACTTTACATACTTTGATATTCTTTTAAAATGCGTGTTGAGAGTCCCTCAAACGTAATGAAAGATCAGTACTAAATCACCAAGCTGGTTTTTAATCTCCACATTATATTCAATTCTGTTCTGACAATGATGTAATGTGGACCAGTGAGCTTGATCATTAAAAGAGCAAATTAAAGCATCTAAAATAATTTGCCTTGAATAATAGAAACAGTTTTCAAATGTAAAGAAATGTAAAGCACTTATTTGTCACTACAAGGACAATTGAAGAGTGTGGAGCCACGTCAAGGTCATTTAATGATAAGGTTTCAAAATGTAATGGGTTCTTCCTTGGCTAATGCTCAACTCAACACCAAACTTCATAAAAAATCAGGCGAGCAGTCTTTCACGAATGCTGCTGACAAACAAACAAACCGAAAAACACTGGTTTGGCTCTTTAAAATATATATTTGTTGCTTTCCTGCATGGTTCCAGCAGTATTTTAGCAGTGTCATACAATGTTTCTGTGAGTATATGATGTCATAACTATGGTACATCTAACATGTTTGGTTCCCCTGTTTCCTTTAAGGGTAATTCCTGTATGAATGTCATGATGGAACCATTGACCAGTTTTTCTCTGGTTTCATGTTATTTGCTGTACTTACACTGTCATTTTCCCTCAACACCTTATTAACCTGTGGTGAGCCATATCTGCTGAAGGTCAACAATGTGCTCAGGATTGGTACAGGAGGCTTTTTGGCACACAGGCGCTCATTTGAGGAGGGATGAAAGGGGACGGCACCCCCCCCAGTTACCGTGATTTACTCAATGCATCCCCGAAGAGAGGAAAACAATGCCTCACCTCCCCAAAAACTGCTTCACTTGACACGGAAAAAATCCACCCGTGCTGCTCTGTTGTACCTCAGCGGTTGCCAGTTTTCACATTTAACATTCGTAAAGGCTGATTGGAGATCGTAGGCCATAAAACATAAGAACAACACTTTGCAAAGATGGCCGCACAGTGGGTTGTGTTAAAATATTCGGTTTTTCATTTTTTTCTGGCCCTAATTTAATGCAGCCCCATATTCAAAAGCTCACTCCAGTTGAATTCCGCAAGCCCTCCAGAGCGTATTTGGCCTCCATATCCACACCATTAAATTAATTTCATTTCCCATTCAAATGCTGTCCATTGAATCCTTTTTTTTTTTTTTGCTTCAGCTTGGTATGAAAAGCATAATGAGTTCCTGACCAAAATGAGATATCCAAATACAAAAAAAAAAGTGACACTCTCACAGGAATAATTGAGAGCATTAAAGTACAAATCACTATTCAATAAACCCATTTTGAACTGAGGCTATTTCGCTCCGTTAAAATGTATCTTTTGCCTTGAGTAGTTTTGTCATGAAAGAGACAGGTATTTCTTTTGTATCAGCATTGTTTTACACACTATATATTCCTTTCAAATGACCTTGGTAAAAGTAAAGGTTGGTGTGTTACATTTAAACGTTGGTGTAATGAAATTTATATGAGGTTGTCATGCAGGAGAAAGTTAGTAAACTTTGAATTTCTAATGTGTGAGGATAGTAAAAATGATACAAAAAATGCCTGTTAGTGATAACAAGTTAAGTTAAAACATTAAGGTTACATTTTAATGTTGCACACATTTAAAACAGCATAGGCACCGACTCCCACTCCTAGCATTGTAATGTGGAAATGTAGGAAAATGTTCAATCCGACTCCCTAAAGCATGTCAACTTTGACCTCAAAGCTGCTGCACACCCACAGTCCACCTACACAGGGTTCACCTTTGTTGCCTGATTATCCTATCCAGACTGTGGGGGTGTGTGCATCCTAATTGACATCGCACTCTCCTTTCTGGAACAATGGTTGCACCATCAAGTCTCCCAGTGAGCGGGGACATTGAGCCAGCACGCACCATACCATTTTTTTTCCTGCAATGACAAGCCAAATATCTGCTGTGAAAAAGGTCCACTATGTAATCCCATTTCAGTTCCACCTAACTTTACTTCCTTACTAAAAGACGAAGCAGCTTGACTTATTGAAAACGCCTTTGAGTGTATGCATGTGTTGAAGCTTTTGACAGGTATGTTCTTGGGAGATACATGTGTTTTTAAGGATTCTGCAAACTGCAGATAGACCTAGCTCACATTTCTTGTTTAGTACATGTGTATGATATATTTAAGCACATGGTCATTACATTTATTTATTACATATTTATAGTACAATTGTCAACAACTGCATATTCTGTAGCATGGAATTAGGAAAAAGTCCTACTTCCAAATGTTAAGGTCTTCTCTTAAACTCTATTTCCTCTCATGTCTCTTCTATCTTGTTTGGTTGCCTAATCCTGCTCATTTGCAATCATGCCAACATGAAAGCACAAAAATGATTATGTAATAATATCACATTGAATTAATACACATGTGGTTTAGAGAATAGGTTAAAGTTTCCTTTCTGTTTATACATTTTACTTTTAAGAAGTTCTTTATGTTCAGAGTTGGTCTTACTGCTAATCTTAATTTTGGCCAAAGACAACATTTAGTATGACCAGGAGTAATTCCAAAACCACAGTGCTGATTGATATAAATGTCTCAAAACCAGAAAGACACAAAGACAAATTCCTCATATGTGTTAACTTACTTGGCAATAAACCTGTTTCTGATTCTGATTCTGGTTTTAGCAAGTTACTCAAAATTAGACTTGGTTTGTTATATATATTTTCTTGAAATGTTCATATTTGACATACTTGACATCCTTTTAGTTCCTAAGATTTTGAAAGTTTGTTTAGCTTTGTGCAAGTCAACAGAAAACATCTGGGTTGTTTAGTTTATAGTTAAGCCTTCTATAAATACTTTTTCCGTACCGTAAGAACCAGCACATATGGCTTTCAGGAAGATGTATTGGAATAACGGTGTTAAATCTCACTCTATGGAAATCTTCAAGCAAAGTACAACTGACAGATACACTTTAGTAAAGCACTTAGCTACTGCAGAAGCTCTAAATCACAGTCTTTCTGAATCATCACGGTGCCAAAAGCCTTGAAAGTCATTAAAAGCCTTATAATTGGACAGATGAGCCTTGAAAATCTTTGTTAAACCAATCGGCGTTCGCTCGGGAGCTGCAGCTCCTTGTGTAACCTATCCGAGGCGCGGGACCGTGATTAATGTGCTGCTCCCTCCGGCTGCAAAGCTACACCTGTTTCTATTTTATTACATTGATCTACGAGAGATCAATGCAGGGGTAACAATCGCAGACAAGTGGAGGAGACATTCCTGGACCTCTGGGATGGCCCCTAGAGGTTGTCTGTGTGAGAATCTGTTGGACTCTCAGGGGAACACATCCAAGGCTTTCCCTTCCTCTCGCTAATCGATAGCTGAAATTGTACCATGAAACAGGAACTCCCTTGATAATTCAGCGAAGAAACGTTTCATTTAAGAAGTCTAGTGAAATAAAAAGGTTCATATGTTCATATTATACCGTGAATGCCCTTTTTGCTGCTTGCTATCACTTCCAACACGCCAACGTTCGAAAGGTCATGACTGTTTTAGTGTTGTTAGAACCACATGGTTTCTTATTATTGTAGCATTTTACATCCCTGTATTATAACACAGGGAATCACTGTGCCTCTATGTTCAGTTAAATCCAATGGAATTAAAACAGTTATAGATGGGAATTGATAAGATTTCATCAATACCGACTCCATTACCGATTCCTCTTTTCGATCCCCTTCTTTATCGATTTTCCTATCGTTTCTGTCAATTATTGGGTAGAAAACGAGTTTATACAGTTTCATTGGTGCCACATTAGTGCAATTTATTTGTCTCTGACATCTAAAAGCATCAATAAGAGTAATCTATAGTCACAGAGGCATTCAGTTTGAGGGAATCATACAACTAGAAATGTGTTCCAAAATGGAACACATTCTTTATTGTAATATTTAAAAGTTCATTGTTATTAAATTAGTGTTTCCAAGTAACAAGTGACAGCATAAATGTATAATTTTCAACATAGTATCTAGAATAAAATGGAATGTCAGAAAATCGTTATAATGTTAATTCATAGTTTTGACTTTGAAGCATTTTCATGTGATTTTAAAGGTTTTACTGAATGCTTAAAGCGGCCTTCACCATTATACCTACTGTACGATATCTCAATATTACCATACCTTGTTAGCAGATTACTTTTTACCATTAATATAACTACACTTTTCCTAAAAAAGCTTAGTCTTTATTTGTGTTTCCCCATTATTATCCATTTTGTTTGACCCTTTTTACCTTATTAACCTTTTGCGGTCCAAAAATGTTGATAACGGTCAAATATCACCATGATGTATCCATTAGCCACCGATTACCTATTTAAAACTTTGGCTATTGGCTAATGTAATATATGGCTAACAGTGTTACTTAATCATCACCCCTTTATTATCAAAGTACTACCTCACATTTACCATCTTTTGCCAAGCAGGTCTTTTCACTGTTTCTAGAAAGTCTCCAAAGTAAAATACTGCAGGCTTTTTGATTGACGTGACCTCCAATCACTGCAATACCCAAGCAAGTAATCGGATAGCACCTTAAACTGTCCGCGGTTACCACTGCAATCATCCCTCTTCCTTTCTCCTGCCCGCCAATATGTCTTGTTTGCCTTTCTTTCCATCCATCCTCGGTCTCATCTCCCTGTCTTATTCTCTTTGCTGTACCTGAGCTGAATTATGATCCGTACTCTTCCCTGATACATTGTGATTGATTGGGCTTTCCAGCTAACTAATGAATTGGCCCCTCAAGGACATGTAGCGGGCCAGCTTTGGACTCTGCTGAAGGCAGCTCAAAGACTCCTGACACCACAGATTTAGCGCTTACAGTGTTTATTTGGATTTGGCATTAGCGAGGGGATTGTTGGGGTTTAATTTGTCAAAAAGCTACCGATTGCATTTCCAAAAGGTTTTTGTATATTGTGACACAAAAACGTCGGGAGAGAAATTATGGTCTTTCGTTTTTGTGATTATATAACACATAATGTGTCATTACGCAGGTAAAAGCACCGCAGTTTTTGGTACAGCACTGAGTGGAGCCTTCCAAAAGGTTGAATTGGTTGATATGCTGTGTGTAAATCTATCGATAATCAATATGTTTTATATATATATAAATATCGAATATGAAAGGTGCCTATCATAAGGTGGCTGTAGCTTAGGGGTTGAATGGGCGTCTACCAATCAGAGTTGGTTTGATTACCAACATGTTGAAGTGTCCTTGGGCAAGACACTTAACACAAAACTGCTCCTGTTAGCATGAGATGCATCGAAGCTGCTTTAGGGTAAAAGCTAAAATGCATTTTTTGGGTAATGTTCTGTACTTAGAGGCCATAACCTCATGTTTTGATCCGATTTCATCAATGAAACAAAGATAAACCTATTGTACCTGCACCTAACAGCAAACAGAGAACCCTTGACTTGCAGTTAAGTTAATAAGCCTTTTGCAAAATACTTTTTTGTGCTGTAACGCATTTGGCTTTCAAGAAGATGTAGAGGCGTAAAGGTGGAATGGAAATATTCAAGCAAAGCAGCACTAACTGAAATATATACTAATATAAAGTTTAAAGCACTTAATGTACTCAGTTACCGCGAAAGCTCTAAATCACAGTCTTTTTTAATCATCACATTTTAGTATCCAAGAGCCTTGAAAGTCATTAAAAGCCTTATGATTGGACAGATGAGTCTTGAAAATCATTGTTGAACCATCATTCAACTGATAAGAGTTTTTATCTTCCCCCACTACGCAGAGCCTTCAGCTACTGTAGTTAAGTTGCTATGGTAACCTCCCCTGCTTGCCTGTGCTGCTTCATACGGCTATCATCTGATTGGTTGTCAGTCCAAAAGTCAGTAGTATCAGCCAGCGCACTTTTTGCTGGTCACGTGAAGGCAGCTTTAGGTTGATGACTTGCATAAAATCAGCATTAAGATTTCCCTTGGACTTTTTAGATTTAAAAAAAAAGAAACTCTTCGATATCTGAGTGTTTTCCCATAGCTAGTTGGAGTATTTTGTCAAGCTTTGTTCCTTAGAAAGTGTTTCATCAGAAAGTGACCCCTCCAATTCTCTTTAAAGTATAATAAAGTGTGGACAACGAACACATTTAGGATTTTTTGAAGAGGTAGAGACACCAAGAGGCATTTTCAGAACAGGAAAGACCTCAACCAAAGGGTTTGTTCAATAAATGAGTCACAGTGTTGGATATCCCTTTGCTATGAAACATCAAAAATATTTTATACATTCATCATCTGCTTTTATGTGTTAATGTCATTCTCAGAGTGTAAACTGAATAAGCGCCTGCTGTGATGGTTGGTCACAGCCACAAAAGAAAGAAATACTATGAGGATGAGATGCATTTCAGTCATTTAAAGTGGACCTATCATGCTATATTTAAATGATATATTGTAGGGCCATACATATATAAGGTATATTTATACGTTTCTGTTTTCAAAATACCAAACAGATCATGCATTTTAGCCATGCCTCATTTCGCTCTATGTGCTGTTTGCTGTCTACGGGTCTGATTCTGCTGACCACGCCCCCCTGCAGGAGAGGGGAGACGTGCTCTGATCAGCTGCTGGGCTGTCAGAAGAGGGGGAGAAAAAGAGATCTCCGTCCTCCGTGTTTTATTATATAGAGTCGTTATTCATTTGTTTTAAAGCTCAATAAATAACAAAGAAGACCTTTGACCGGCACTTTTCTAATTTTGTCCAGGAAGATTACAACTTTAACGGACATCTTGACCGGCGAAACAAACTGAAACTGAAACTCTGCCGCACGGTCCCCTCGTTCCTTGGAAGAGGCGGAGAGGTGGGTGTTTGTCATCTGCTGGTGGACTAACCGGAGAGAATTACAGTGCTTGCCTCGACGGGGAGGGATTGCATTGCAGCGGGAGCAAACGCTTGCCTCGGGGAGGGAGAAAAAAAGCCACAACGGAGAATAAACAGAAGGGTAACCATGGTAACTATGGGCGGGAAGTCTTCTTCGCTGCTTTTGTGGCAGACTACAGCGCCACTTACAGGCCTGGCATATGTACTACAGCGTCTCCAGCGCTTTCGAACGGCAATGGCCGTGGCTGTCTCCTCCTGATTGGTGGAGTTGGCCCAATAGCCGTAGCGCCACCGTCCTGACGTCAGGACAGTGTTCAAATCTGGATCAGTTTTTATCAGATCCGTTGCAGCCCCTTTTTTAGAGATTTGAGTATGGAGGAAAATAGAGAGGGTTGTGTTTTCTGACACTTGGTGAGTTCCCTGGAACACCGGGGACACATATTCATGTATAAAACACGTACAAAAGTGCATTTTGCATGATAGGTCCCCTTTAAACAGCGCTTTTTCAGCGCTGATGTGGGAAATCCAACATATTTTGGATTGCTGCAAATTAAAACATTTTATTGGTGAAATGCAGAAAACAAAAGGCCATTTGCCCTTTAACCTGTTAAGCACCAAGCCTGTTTTTCATGTTTCAGGCTTGAAAATGACATGCCCAAAACAAATGACTACAACTTAACTTCTAAAAGGGTTATATGAATAATTTCTTTTATCAAAGCAAGGTTACATCTGTGAGTTGGATGTAGAAGTGTCAGAATCAATATAAATGTTTTTTATTTTAAAGAAAATTCAGATTTTACATAGTAAAAAACTGTAAATTATAGTGTCCGTCCAAAAATTCTTTTTTACAGATAGTGAAAACTACCCTTGGATGATGGGTTAGTAGACTAAAAGCTTTAGGAATCCAAAGTACAACATATAATAAGTACCCTGTATCAAGATTGATGCAAAACAAGTGACATTTGACCTTTTTAGAGAGGTTTAGCCAAAACCACCCCACCTCTGAGGTGATTTGGGTGAAAATGATTGAGGTGATTTGGGCCCCCCTTGCTCGATGTTGATGGTTGACACCTCTTTCTGACCGTTAGAGCCAATAGAATCGAAGAGGGAGGCCCCCAAACACACACGTTGTGAAGAGAAAAGGTGGGGGCTGCGCGCATGTAAATGTAAAGCAGAGTGGAGCTACATTCTAGCTCTGGCATTTGGAAACAAAAAAGCAGTTTTATTGCTTATGGATTATCAGAAATCATTTCAAAGAGGGCACAGATACATTGGATGAACCTATGGATTAACTGCAGCATCGTTTTTTTATCGTTTTAATGCCATTGAAGACCAGTTTTGACCAAGGTAAGCCATGTTAGCGTTTCTAGCTACTTAGCTCCACATGTTATGATGTACGCTTTCGTTTATAGCGTCGCAAATGTTTATCACTGAGTGTTGAGGTGGGCACCACTAGATTCAGTGTCTCCAGGACACCAAAAACGAGTGGTTGGCTGTGCATCTAGGATAAGTAATAAGGGAGTTATTGTGAGTTTAAGTGCCGTTTTAGGTTACATTTTTGTTTAACCTATTGTGGGTTTTTTTGTGTTTTTTTTTTTGAAAAATAAATTAAAAAGATCAGTTAGCTGAGTTTCTTCCCGTTACATGGATATAAAACATTCATAGTTTTATTAAATATTAAGATTCCTTAGACGTTGTTTCCTGCAAATGACGCGTTTATCCGCCCGGTATCACCAACTGTTTTACCCCCTTCATTATATGATGTCAACATGTATCAACCCCCAGTGTTGGAATATGGATCTGTGCCAGTTGTGATGGAGCAGATGGACGAAAATCAAGATGAAGATCAATGTGGACATGCGTCTTGTTGAAAGTCAGAGGCCAGTCGTCATTCCTCCGAGGGCAGGCGAGTACACGGTCTTCAACATTTCAGCACTTTCAATATTAGTTTGTGCTCTCCGTGTATTCCATCATTGTTTGGTTTTCATATTCAGAATGTCACATTTATAATGGCAAGGTGGACAATATTGATTTGTTCAGGAAAATGTGGCAAACAAAGCTGGCCTGGAATAACAGCAAAGCCACTTTTTTAACCCACAGCTAACATATTGCTCCGTATGGATTGGAAGAACATTACACACCTGTAGTATTAAACACAAAGCAAGATTCACAACTTATCCAAAGTAATCGGACCAAAATAATGTTATTTTACAGCTTCAAATGTCCATAACCATTATTTAATCAAGTGAAGCATAACTTGATTGTCTTATTATATCTTAAGTTCCTTCAAAATAACCCTCCTCCTCTGTTCCATGACATATTTGCATAAAATATTAATTTTCATACATATTCCTCCTGTAGATCTCCTTAGAACCCCTAATGAGCTCTTAACATTCTTGGGCCTACCTATTTATCAAATGTGCTTCTAACTTGAACCTGAACCCTCTAGAAGTCTTCTGGAACCGGCCTTTTAATTATTCCTTGCAGGCATAACAACAGCCGGTGTTTCTCGTGAGTGTTTTCCCCGGGAAACAAACACAATACACACAAACACACACGTATACACACACACACTCGCGAGCTTCCCCCAGACCAGTAATCCAAGCGAAAATATCTTCCCTCCGTAGTATTTTGATCATTTGCTCCGCTAATAATCAATCAGATCGATGGATTCCAGAGAAGAGGAAACTTTAAAGGCCTTTTTCTCAAAATGATGACTCGGTGACAGTCATTATATAATGTGACATTTTGCTTAATATTTGGAGTACAACAACAATCTTGATATCATTAGAAAGCTAGGACTCTCCTCTTTCCAACAGTGTATCCAACTCAAAATGTGTCTTCGGGTCAATGCGACTGATTTCGATGGAACAGGTCACATTTAATAAACTATGAATGTGTCATATCCACTTAACGGGAAGAAACACAGCTATCAGACAATATTAACAATTTTTAGCAAAACGAAACATAAGGGTAATAACAAAGGCTCTGAATTAGCCATGAGCGAAAAAATGCTAACGCACTTAGCACAGAACTCACGTTAAAATACCCTTATTACTTATCGGATCTGCACAAACAAGATATCGATTAGCAAGCTGAGATTCCACAGATTCTAGACATATAAGTATCATCACTGAGCGACCAGAACTCGCGACATGGGAAGCAAACACAGACATCACACAACGTAGCTTTGAGGAGCAAACACGGCCAATTTGTCTTACCTTTTGCTGTTTCTGATCAAAGGTTGTGTTCAATGGCATTAAAACGGGAAAAACGCTGCCGAAGGTTAATCCATAGGTTAATCCAATGTATCTGTGTCACTTTGATTACTGATAATCCTTCATTCCATTTTTATGTCAATAACGGAGATTTCATATTAGCTGCTACGAGAGTGTATGACAGCTTCCGGTTCCGGGACATTCTGGCTATGCATCACTCATTCACCAATGGGTAATGTTTAGATGGATTTTAGGGACTTCCCCTCGATTCTATTGGCTGTAACGGTTAAAAAGAGGTGTCAATCATCAAAATCGACCGAGGGGGGCCAGAGATATGGAAAATGCACCCAAATGACCCCAGAAGTGTTTTTTCTTCTAAATCTCTCTAAAAAGGTCAAATGTCACTTGTTTTGCATCAATCTTGATACAGGGTACTTATATGTTATAGTTTGGATTCCTAAAGCTTTTAGTCTACTATCCCATAATCTAAGGGTGGTTTTCACTATAAGTAATGTTTTGTTTTGGACGGACACTATAATTTTGATTTTCTTTACTATGTTCAATCTGAATTTACTTTATAATAAAGAAATTCTATATTGATTCTGACTTTTCTACATCCAACTCACAGGTGTATAATGGCTTTGAGAAAAAAGATGATTAATTTACCCCTTTTAGAAGTGAAGATATAGTCAATGGTTCTGGGAATGTCATTTTCGAGCCTGACCCCTAGATTCCACCGGGTCCGTCTGCGTCGCGTTACGGCTGCGCCGCGGCGTTCGCAAAGATCGCGGCCAATCTAGTCAATGGGTGCTATTCCAACAGACGTGCCGCGTTACGGCTCAGAAGCGTGCGTCCCAGAAGTGTCTCGGCGCTGGGCTCCGCTCAAAATAGGATGCAAGTCTATTTTCGACGCGAGGCGTTGCAGAGGCGCCGGGCAGGCCCATCCCCCAAATAAACTAATTTTGAAGACCTTATCCCTCCGTAGTCCTTCAAGTAGGAGGAGAAATGCCAGAGTTCTCCTCCGGTTTACAGGCACTGTGTAAATTATATATATAGAATAATTATGATGATGAATGCATTTTTTTACCACTAAAATACAGCAACACATCTTTGATTCATGTCGTTTATAACTGGAATATTACAATTATTATTAACTTTGTCTGTACAAAGTAGCCTGTCCAGGAAATATGCCCAAATCAACAAAAACTGCGAGCCGGCACACAAGACGCTCCGCTTCTGAAATGCTTCTGAAACGTAGGGTATGACGCCGGAGGAGGCCGGTCCAAAACCGCGGCGCAGCCGCGACGCAGACGGACCCGGTGGAATCGAGGGCTGAGGCCTGAAAAACAGGCTCGGGGCTCAACTGGTTTAAGCTCTGTATCCATACATATCTAAACCAAATTACACTTTATTAGTCAGACGTTTTGTGATGGGGCTCTAAGGGTTAATCCTCCCCAACGATGAGGGCGTTCAGCCGGGTGTCATCGCTAACCGAGTCACAGTGGGTCTAAAGGGACGATCAGGAACCCTCAGCGGGAACCCGTGAACGTTCTGCCGCACATCTCTCTGCTTTCATAACACACAGTCTGCCTTTCCCCTCACAGTGTGCGTCCTGCATTGTGCTGCGTTACGCAACCCGCCTGCCGCCCATCCAACCCGCTCCACAGTGTACAGTGAGCCGTTTGTTCTCCCTCTCACTCCTTCATTCACACAGCCAAAAAGGTCAACTGGGACCGATGACATTTGTGTTATTAGATATTCTTTAATCCTGTCGTTTGGTGACGTAATGCTTCCTCTGTGTGTGGATGCTTGCAGAAAGTCAGTGTCAAATTTCGCCTGTGCAGCATTTAAACCCAGAAAAACATGAAACGGGAGCAATGTGTGTATCTGTGTGTGTGTGTGTGTGTGTTAACCGCAGTGTTTCCTTACCTGCAGTGCTTTCATGCTCTCACGTTACCAGTTCTCTCTTTTTCTCTCCTTCCGACACCTCTTCTCTCTCTCTTGCTTGCCAAGCCAGCCGGTGTTGACGATGCACTAGCTGTTGAATGAGAACAAGTTTCTGTGTGTGTGTGTGTGTGTGTGTGTGTGCGCCGTTGACAGAGCTGAGAGATTTAATTGACACCCACTGAGAGAATTATACAAGCTTCCAAATGCTCTCAATCTCTCTGCGTGTTTGTGTGTTTAATGTTTTCCTGCATCTACGTGTGTGTGTGTGTGTGTGTGTGTGTGTGTGTGTGTGTGTGTGTGTGTGTGTGTGTGTGTGTGTGTGTGTGTGTGTGTGTGTGTGTGTGTGTGTGTGTGTGTGTGTGTGTGTGTGTGTGTGTGTGTGTGTGTGTGTGTGTGTGTGTGTGTGTGTGTGTGACCTGGTCTCTGGTGTGCATGGAGAGTCTTTTTTCTCCGGCACACATTGCTGTTTCATTTCTATTATCCAGTGCTCCTGTAATTCTTTTTATTCTTGAATCTTTACATTTGTATTCACTCCGTATTCCCTCTCAGCTGTAACTCATCCCGGTGATGTGCTGCATAATGAAGATCTTTAATCGGCTGTCTTTTTTTACAAGCAATACAAACTCGGGGAATTACAACGTTATCGCCTTGCTATCTGCCTGTGTGAGTTGATGTGCATCCGCCATGCACACAGGTGCATTCTGGGATTATTGGTTGTGTTTTTGTCTAACTTTATGCCACTGGTGCAATAACACGATGAACTGACAATACTCCATTGCAAGGGAATACTGTCGTGCATTCGAATGCTTACTTAAAGACGCTCCAATCAGTATATTTTTTATTTTATTTTCCAGTCTGTTATTTTTTATTTATGTAAAGTGCAGCCGGACAAAGTTTGTGACATTAAAACGCTAAAATTACTGAATGTCCAATGAAGTGCAAACGCCTTCGGGTACTGAAGACTTGAAATGCGCAATAAATTAAATATATAAATATATAATGCTATTTGTTTTATCTCTACATGCGTATATCCGTTGCCGCAATTCAATGAAAGACATGCCCAAAGGCGATACGTCCCTAATGAGTGAAATAAGTATTTCATTGTGACATCAAATCAAATCACATGAACAAAGAAAAAATATGTAATTCTATGAAGTACATTTAAGTAAAACTAGTATTTCTTTATTAAAAAAAGAGGAAATTATGTCTAACCCCAGGTGAAAACAGTGGAATCTTAATAATAAGCTAAACAGCCACATATTTCCCACGGGAGTCATGGAGACCAAAACTAAATTGTGTTACGGAAAACTGACCCTGCAAAGGCCACACATGATCTGATCACATGTCTGCAAAATCTTATTAGATGGCGCCCCTTGCAGTTTCATTTGGGATGGTTTTCCTCACGTTTGGTGTGGTTGATGGGTATTAAAATGCTTCACATATAACATACTTGCTTACATGGTCGGATTCGGATTGGTCAATTTGGATTTTAAGCGATGCTTAGGACGCTCTGGTCAAGGGACTATGTGCAGTCATATCAATCCGCAGGAAGAAGCCCGTTCAAATTAAACGCCAAAAAACCCCATACCTTTTCCTCCATTCAAATACAGCAAGTAAACATTTTTGAATTTTATTTTTTATATTTGTGGGGGGTAAAGAAAATGAACGAGAAAAAGCAAAAGCTGGAGGACAGAGAAATCAGCAGAAGAAGACAGATGGGAAGTACACACTAAAGGGAACACGGTCTGGGCTCTGGCAGTGTTTTTAGACTGGTTGATGGAAAAAAAAATGTGAACAGACTTGGACAGCTACAGAAAACCTGGATCAGTGCTGCCGTCATTTTAATTGACGTTGCTAGTAAAATTAATAGTAAAATCATTTTTGAAACAATACAATAATGTTCAAATCAATATATACTGGCAAATAACTGATTTATTTACTAAGAAGCTTTTTAATAGGCGGAACATTAAATGATTTATTTTGCTATAATGAGCATCTCTCCACACATTATGCTACTGTGCTACTTATCTGTAGCATGCATCCTAGATGCTGGTATTTGGAGCCCATTGTTGTCAATGTGGGGAATCTGAAATTGTGCTGATTGGCTTCTTTAAGACTGTAATATACTGTACATCACAAGTCTAGTTTCACAAATCCGCACCAACACTGGAACTGGAACCAGTAATAATCCCTGTTCAAATCTGGACCAGACCTGTGAATATAAGACCCGTGATTAAACACACGGGCTACACAATAACTCACTATAATTGCTTTCTACCACCTACATAGATTGTAATACTGCTTAGATCCATAATTAAAAATCTGCGAAAAATCATCCCCTTTGAAAGATTTATCTCATTCTGTTTCATTTTCTTTGTGCATACAGTACATAAAGCGTCAATAAAGATGGGATCTATACGTGCAGATAAATCCACATATTCATAAGCCCATACGCTTTGGACAGACAGAGATGATATACAGTAAAAAACAGCTAGTGTTTAATCCTCCTTGTTATCTATCCTATTGCCTTTTACAGCCTCGGGAAAGCACTTTCACGCATGATACATTTTACATCGTAGTCGTGTGTGCGCTTTCATCCAATATGCAGATGATGTGGCTAAATCAATGAGCTAATCCTGTGTATGTGTGTTTGTTCAAGGACGTGTATGCATGCTTCTATTTGCAGTAGCACACAAGCTAGTCTACTCATGTTTGTGTTTTTCCTTTCCCCACTGTTCTTTCATCGTTCTATGAATGTGTGTACGTATTTGTCAGAGTCTTTCCACTACAAAGAGGCTGAATGAACCCTAACTCTGAGTCATCCGTATGAGCCACTACACATTTGTTATAGTGTTTGTGTATGATGCCATAAAATCACTAGAATAGCAGTTGGAGAACCCCAAGCCCGATGCATTCCCATGCTACTCGGATGGATCAACTTCCAAAGTTTGGAAGTCGTTCTTCTTCAGAGTATTCACAAGCTTTTAGTTCTAATGTGGAAACAAAATGGACGCTAAAAAGCAGATGTGTATAGTAGTTTATTGCTAGAGAGGACGTTAACAGGAATGTTACCTGGAACTCTTCTGATTATTCCAACAACGGATCATCTCATCCTAATCAAGTCTCGCAATTTTAGAGACATTTCGTATTCGCTTCCAAATAAATTATATCTCTGCCCAGGCTACATGCTTCCAACAGGTTTAAAAACTGAGTTGAAAACATTACTTATTAGGCGAAGGTATAAGTGGAATTATCGCCTTTGGTTTTTAGCAAGTTTTGGTTCACGTCCAAATGTCATCACACAATGTTATCCTAATAGATGTATTTTGTGAAAATGTCTGTCTGCAATGTTGTTGGCATATGAATGATTAATTAATGGCAAAAATCATACATTTGTCAAGTCACAGTGACCTTGGACCACCAAAACATTCCTGAGCTCTTGCGTTCATATATAATCGTCGTTTTCTCATACTGATATTCTGCACAAACTGTGCTGTTGTATTTGCTGTAAAGTGTCTTTACTGTAGGGTATTTTTATTATATGTACAGCACTTTGGCTCGACCAAAACTCGTTTAAAAATGTGCTATATAAATAAAACTTGATTTGATTTGATAATAATAATAATGCAAAAAAAAAATACTATATGCATGTTACGTTCCCTCCTGGACTAGGGGTACTAAGGGAAGTAACAACATATAAAATAACCGGGAGAGAGAAAAAAGGGGAGGAAACTGATTTCTCAAGCCAGAAGGTGATGTTTTAATTAACCAAAAGGTAAAGAGGGCTCACCAGCCAATTTGCAAAGTAAACTAATGAAAAACAAAAAACAACTTTCTTATTAAAGAAAGTGACTAAAGTACACTGGAGCACATCTCCTAACAATGAATAAAACACAGGTTAAACTAGCAGGCCTCACACAGAGACAGAGACAGAGACAGAGACACCACACTACATATGCTACACATATGCTACACATGTTGCACACATGCAGCCCAGAGGAGAAGGGGGAGAGAGAGACTGCAGCCTTCCTCAGGTCCTTTATGGAGGCCCTGATTGGGGATTGGGAGCACCTGGAGGGAGACAATCAGGGGGAGAGGGGGAGGGAGACACACACAAACACAACACAGCACGTAACAATGCACATAAAATGGGTTGGATCCATGCGACTAATGTCATTGAAACCTATGATACTTCCTTTTACAACAACTTTGGTTTTTGCTTATTATGCTTAATGACGTGAAACTCCTTCTATAACTACTGTATCTAGGGTTTGCTTTAAATCTCACATTGCTTCTGTTCTTTTGTCATATTTCTGCTGCTTCGTTTTATCCTTCAAACACGGAATAATCTGATCAAAACCATTAAATATGCATATGAGTCATATCAGTAGAAGAAATGTGTGCAAGAGAAGAGAGATCAAAAGAGTAAATATAGAATCACTGCCCACAATACTGATATACTGATCTATATCACAGAATAATGTTTACAGGGTTCGTACGGGTGCTGGAAATCCTTGAAAATGCTTGAAATTGTACGAGGTGTTTTCAAGGTTTGAAAAGTGCTTGAATTTTGGGAATGGTTTACTTCGCTTTTTAGATTAAAAGAAAATAAAGAAGTCTGAGCGCGCTTAATTGCTTCGCTTTTACATAAAACAGCTCCGCTCCGGCCTTCCCGCGCAATGCGCGTGACCTGCAAGTGTTTTTGTTACGTGTGTGACCTGGGCATTCTGATGAGAGTGATAGATGACAGTATGCCAGGAGGTTGCCATTTCAACGAGCATTGGCCAGCAGCAGACAAATACAAGCCATGGCTAAGACGAGGGTCAAACCCAAGAGTAGCCTCCTGCAAAGTGTGCAAACATAACGATGCGAGAGTCTGCGCTGATGAGCCACATGAAAGGTACGCCGTAGTAGAGCATTTTAGATTAGGCTAACGTTGCATGTTACGTTTGTTTAAGCCAGTGGTTCTCAAATGGGGGTACGCGGACCCCTAGGGGTACGTTGGAGTACTGCAGGGGGTACGTGAGATTTATTTTATGTTAATGAAAAAAAAAAAACATAATTAATGCATTTAAACAAACTACTAATAGTAGATTAACTACTTTATTCAAAAGTTTACAGTAATTCTGGATAATAAAATGGGAAAAATAAACGGGGTGCTCTCTTTTCCTCTCTCTCGTCTCCGGACAGCCGGTCTCGTGCAGCTCGCTGAACCTGTAATAAGTGGCCCAACAGTAAAGAATACACATATTTATAACTAGTTTAGCTAGTTCCAGAGTAGATAAACTAGCTAAGTGTGTTAGGTCTAACTCTTAGTGTATTTTGCTCCGCTAAACGGTCCGTCACAGCGGGTGGAGCTGTGATCCGGAAGAGCTGCGTGTTCTCCGTCAGCAGCAGCTGATCTGATCTCTGATCTCTTTCTCGCGTCCGGTTATACTTCACTCGTGTTTATGTCCAAATCTATCAGATCTAGCTAGTTCTAGTTAATTATATGACTGCCTGCGTGTCAAAGGACCTAAACAATAAGCGTTGCTTGGCAACGGCTTGTGGCTGCAAAGTATAGTGCAGCATTATGCATTTGTTTATATGAGGGGTCAAAATCCCATGCTCATAAAATGCTCATATTTTTTTTTCTCTTCATTCCCCACGCCCCAAAATAAATAAATAAATAAATATACCAATCTTAGGAAAAGTTACGAAGTTTGAGCAGTGTGGGTTTTATATGAACAGAGTTACACATATTTCAAAACGCGAAGTGTAATAACTGCAGTTTGCCTCCCTGTCAGAATGACAAAGATCCTCAGTGAAGCACAAGCCCATGTTTCTCACTAAATTGTAAGTACAACTTATTAAAAAGATCAGTTCAATGCAACTAATGTCGTCTTAGCGTTATTGCATGATGTTAAAATTGGTTTACCATGAATTTAGTGATGGATTGTAAACATTTGAAATGTAGCATTTAAGTGTTTTTCAGTTACAATGTTGTTTTAATAAATCAGACGTTACAAGCTTCAAAGTTGTATTTATCATCTGAATTTGCCGAAAAACAAGTTTAATATTCTGAAAGCCAAGACTTTGTTTATTTGAAAACAAACTGTCCCGGACCCTGTCATGTTATTTATGATTACTATACGCCTTTACTTCATAATTTCAGCGGAGGGAGGGGGAGCGGCGCTGAGGAAGAGCAGGGTGCGAATTGAGAGTTGCCTCTTCGTCCCTTTACAAGCTTCAAACATTTATTTATCATGAGATTTTGGCAATAACAGTTTCATATTCTGAAAGCCAAGACTTTGTTTATTTAAAATCAAACAAAACACCCGAACCCTGAAAAACTAGTTTTTTTTACACAAATCCATGTTTATTTTTTAAATGAGCCGTTGCGACTTTTGACTGATTTCGATAGAGTGGGTCACAAATAATAACAAATTAGAAGGAAAAACATATATACAGATTTCAGTATTCTGAGCCCCATTTGTTTTCCTCACAGACGGCAAAAAAAGCCCGACATTATACGATTTAAAAATAAAAACAATAATCGTGGCTTGATATTGAGTAAGAACATGTTTTTTTTAACCACACAGCTTCCGGTCTTCCAAGACCCGACCGGACAAAAAGACGCAGGCACGAAACATACTACCAATAGAAATACATTGCTTTTAAAATCGTTCTGTGTGACATGAAGAAAATGGGAAAATCGTGTTGGTGAACACGAATCAATAGATTACATTTATTTCGTGACTATAACACGAAATGCCGTGAGACTTGGTTGCGTAATTAGACCATAGCTTGTTAGTATGTTATAAATTATAAACTGAGGATTTGACAGCGTCGCTATGGTTGATACTTTTAGAAACAGTCTTTTATATAAAATCTTGAAGTATTATACAAGTAAAACTACATTTTTCTTTAATCCCATGTAATTGTAGAATGAACACAGTCTTCCTTTGAAGATGTATACGTCAGGTGTCTTGAGTAGTCAAAATTACCTACAAATCATTGTACACATTTGTAAATATTATTTTCCACTTGTTACCATTGTGATTCTATTTTTATGCAGCTCTGCGTGATTTTGTGGCTACAATTCAGGCTAATACGCTACCAGAGGTGGAATAAGTACTCAGATCTTGTAGTGAAAGTAGAAGTACTCAGATGTTGTACTTGAGTAAAAGTAGAAGTACTCAGATCTTGTACTTGAGTAAAAGTAGAAGTACTCTGGTACTTCTACTTTTACTCAAGTACAATATCTGAGTGTAGGAATACTCTGTTTCAGTCACTGCATGATGCGCCGGTGAAGATGGCCGCATCGTCTTCGTGCTCCTCTCCAACTTTGCCCATTTTCGTATTTTGTACATATTTCTTTTACTTTTGCCGTTTTACTTTTAACATGGTTCGCAACATGCTAGCCGACCGCACCTACTCTGCCATACAATATAGCAGAGAGGAACTTCTCCAATTGCGAAACTTCGTGGACAATATTAACCCTCCGACAGACAATGGAGATTCACCATGGCTACCTGTTGCTGTTCTACCTGAGAGACGCAAGAAGAAGACAAAGCGAGGATGCCGGGCCGGGTTGCTTGTCAGACTGAGAAAACGTGAGAATCGGCCCCCTCTTCCGAGTATTCTTCTGGCTAATGTTCAATCCATTGAAAATAAGCTAGATGAACTCAGAAGCCGGATTGCTTTTCAACGGGACATTAAGAACTGTAACGTGTTAATTCTCACTGAGACTTGGCTCAACCCCGCTATCCCGGACTCCGCTATTGTCCCTGACGGATTCTCTATTTTTCGTCAGGACCGGACTGCAAACTCGGGGAAAAGTAAGGGAGGCGGTGTGTGTGTAATGACTAACAACAACTGGTGCTCAGATGTGAAGATTATTTCATCGGACTGTTCCGCACAGCTAGAGCACCTCATGATCTCATGTCGGGCCTTCCATCTGCCGAGGGAATTCACATCTGTTGTGATAACAGCAGTGTATATCCCGCCGCAGCCACTCGCCGACAACAACACGGCACTCGATCAGCTGTTTGGGTTTATTGATAAAACCGAGACTTCACGGCCAGATGCGGCGTTCGTTGTGGCCGGAGATTTCAACACCGCCAACATGAAGAAGGTTTTGCCAAAATATTACCAACACATCAACTTCCCGACGCGCGGGGGAAACATACTGGACCATGTTTATTCCCCTTTCCGGAATGGATATAAGGCTCTCCCTCGCCCTCCCTTCGGCAAATCAGACCATATCTCACTACTGTTGTTGCCTGCTTACAAGCAGAAACTTAAAAGGGACAGACCGATAACAAGGACAGTACAACGATGGAGCGAGGAGTCAGATTCAGCACTGCAGGATTGCTTTGCATCTACGGATTGGAGTGTGTTTGAGGACAATAACATCAACACACACACGGACACTGTCATCTGCTACATTGGGAAATGCATCGATGACGTGGTACCGAAGGTTTCTGTACGGACATTCCCAAATCAAAAGCCCTGGGTAAACGGTGAGGTGCGCGGCAAACTGAAAGCGCGCACTCTCGCGCACACAGCGGGAGATTTGGAGGAGTACAGGAAGTCTAGGTATGATCTCCGGAGAGCAATAAAAAATGCAAAGAGACAGTACAAAGAGAAGGTGGAATCTGACTTCAAAGGCTGTAACACTAGGAATATGTGGGCGGGACTAAGGACAATGACTGACTACAAAGGAGCAGCGGGGGGGTGCTGCGGGAGTGTCTGCGTGCGCATCTCTCCCAGATGAGCTAAACAGTTTTTTTGCACGCTTTGAGAGCAGCCAGGCTGTGGAGGTACAGAGGGACCAGGAGCTACACTGCCCTTTTGTTTTAAATAGGGCAGATGTGTGTAAATCCTTTAAAAGGGTTAACCCACACAAGGCTCCTGGACCTGATGGCATCCCTGGCCGTGTTCTCAGGGTGTGTGCAGTTCAGCTGGCAGAGGTGTTCACAGACATCTTCAACAGGTCCCTGCTGCAGTCTGTAGTCCCCACATGTCTTAAACACTCCACCATCATTCCTGTCCCCAAAAAGACAATCATCACCTGCCCCAACGACTACCGCCCAGTAGCACTCACCTCCATCATAATGAAGTGCTTTGAGCGGTTAGTCAAATTATTCATCACCTCCTCCCTCCCTGAATCTCTGGACCCCCTGCAGTTTGCCTACAGAGCAAACAGGTCCACAGACGACGCCATAGCCCTCACCCTCCACACTGCCCTCTCACACCTGGACCCGAAGAACAGGAACACATATGTGAGAATGCTGTTCATTGACTACAGTTCAGCATTCAACACCATTGTGCCCTCCAAGCTGGCCATCAAGCTCAGAGACCTCGGGCTCAACAGCGCCCTCTGCGACTGGATCCTGAACTTCCTGACGGGCAGACCCCAGGCAGTGCGGGTGGGAAACATCACATCCTCCACCCTGATTCTTAACACCGGTGCCCCTCAAGGCTGCGTGCTCAGCCCTCTCCTCTACTCCCTGTTCACCCACGACTGCGTGGCCACACACAGCTCCAACACCATCGTGAAGTTTGCTGATGACACGACCGTCATCGGCCAGATCACAGACGATGACGAGACGGCATACAGAGAGGAGGTCGAAAACCTGACATCTTGGTGCCAGGAGAACAACCTCCATCTCAACATCAGCAAAACAAAGGAGCTGATTGTGGATTACAGGAAGCAGCAGGGAGAGGGACACGCCCCCATCGCCATCAATGGGACTACGGTGGAGAGAGTCAAAAGCTTCAGGTTCCTTGGGGTCCACATCACTGAGGACCTGACATGGTCTCTTCACACCACCACCATCACCAAGAAAGCTCGACAGCGGCTCTTCTTCCTCCGCAGGCTGAGGAGGTTCAAAATGGATTCCAGGATACTCTGCAACTTCTACAGGTGCACGATAGAGAGTATCCTCACTGGCAGCATGACGGCCTGGTACGGCAGCTGCACCGACCTCGATCGTAAGGCTTTACAGAGGGTGGTGAAAACTGCACAGCACATCACCAGGACGGAGCTGCCATCCATGGAGGACCTTTACTCCCAGCGGCTCAGGAAGAAATCACTACGGATTATCAAAGACCCCCCATCACCCCAGCCACAAACTGTTCTTTCTGTTGCCGTCTGGCAGACGTTACCGCAGCATCCGGGCAAGGACAAGAAGATTCGGAGACAGTTTCTTCCCGCGGGCAGTGAGACTGTTAAACAATTGAACTGTTGAAACAACATCAAACATTCAACTGCTACTCAGTAGTATGTATCTAATACCTAATATATATATATCATTCCAATAACTTGTATATAGACTCATACTGCACTATTCCACATCATAACTTTATTTCATTTTTATAACTATTATTATTTTTGTATTGCTCTTGCTCTTATTGTTATTATGTTATGTTATTATGTTGCATTGTTGGAGAAGCCTGTGACATAAGATTTTCAACTGCATAATTACTCTGTAGCTATGTCAGATTGACAATAAAGAACCTTGAACCTTGAACCTTGAACCTTGAAGTCCTGCATTCAAAATGTTCCTCAAGTAAAAGTAGAAAAGTATTATCATCAAAATATAGTTAAAGTAGCGACAGTAAAAGTAGTCATTGTGCAGATTGGTCCATTTCATAATAATATATATGATATGTTTTATAATGATTGATCATTAAAGTGTTCTCAAAGCTGGTAAAGGTGCAGCTAGTTTGAATGACTTTGTATACTGCAGGGTAGCTTGTGAATTTACTCCAGGTGGAACTAAAGTCTGATTTAACACTTGATTATATTTCACATCATTCATCCACATCTGTAAAGTAACTAAAGGTATTAAATACATGTAGTGGAGTAAAAGTACACCATTTACCTCTGACTTATGTTTACTGCCAACCTAAAAGTACCTCAAAAATAGTAATCAATAATAATAATAAATAATTAAAGCTGCAAGCAGCGTTGAGCGGGTCTTCGACGCTCCGCAGGCTGTTGTCCGCACGTCGAGGTATCATGCAGGAGTTTTCCGGACTCGGCCGTTGGCAAACGTGGGAAGTTTCAGGCCGATCGGACAACGTAAATGGGAGTTACAGCAGTATCATACAGTAAACATTGTGTTTGATGGCGAGTGATCTATCGCCATGGCAACGGCATATGATGACATCCCAGAATTGGCGTAGAGCTGTTGAGGGGCGGACTAGTAGTCGTCATCTGAAGTCTGGTGCAGTTTGGACCATTTTCCAATGACTTAAGACAACATTGTGTTTTATGGCGAAGGATGCGTTGCCATGGAAACGGCATATGATGACATCCCATAATTGGCATAGTGCTGTTGAGGGGCGGACTAGTAGCCGTCATCTGAAGTCTGGTGCAGTTTGGACCATTTTCAATTGACTTAAGACAACATTGTGTTTTACGGCGAGGGATCCGTTGCCATGGAAACGGCATACGGTGAGATCTCAGATTTCACCTAGAGCTGTTGAGGGCCGGACTACTAGCCATCATCTGAAGTGTGGTGCAGTTTGGAACATTTTCCATTGACTTAAGACAACATCGTGTTTTACGGCGAGGGATCCGTTGCCATGGAAACGGCATACGGTGAGATCTCAGATTTCACGTAGAGCTGTTGAGGGCCGGACCATTAACTGTCATCTGAAGTCTGGTGCAGTTTGGAAGCTTTTCCATTGACTTAAGAGAACTTCGTGTTTAACGGCGAGTGATTTGTTGCCATGGAAACGGCATATGATGACATCCCAGAATTGGCGTAGAGCTGTTGAGTGCTGGACCATTAACTGTCATCTGATGTCTGGTGCAGTGTGGACCATTTCCCATTGACTTAAGACAACATTGTGTTTTATGGCGAGGAATGCGTTGCCATGGCAACGGCATATGATGAGATCTCAGATTTCACTTAGAGCTGTTGAGGGCCGGACCATTAACTGTCATCTGAAGTCTGGTGCAGTTTGGAAGCTTTTCCATTGACTTAAGACAACTTCGTGTTTTTTGGTGAGGGATTCGTTGCCATGGAAACGGCATACGGTGAGATCTCAGATTTCACGTAGAGCTGTTGAGGGCCGGACCATTAACTGTCATCTGAAGTCTGGTGCCGTTTTGAACATTTTCCATTGACTTAAGACAACATTGTGTTTTACGGCTAGGGATGCGTTGCCATGGAAACGGCATACGGTGAGATCTCAGATTTCACGTAGAGCTGTTGAGGGCCGGACCATTAACTGTCATCTGAAGTCTGGTGCCGTTTTGAACCTTTTCCATTGAATTAAGACAACATTGTGTTTTACGGCGAGGGATGCGTTGCCATGGTAACGCCATATTAAGTAACATAAACTTTGACGTAGAGCTGTTCAGGGCCGCAGTGTTAACCATCATGTGAAGTTTGGTGGCGTTGTGAGCATGTCAGTTTCAGTTATGACATCATCGTATTCCATGGCGTTTGATGGGCCTAGCATCGAGCGAACGCGAACTTTGGCGCCAAATAACGGCTGTGCCGTGCGAAAGAAAAAAACTTCCGTGATAACTTTTAATTGCCCATGTCTCGAGATGCTACCCGACGAATTTCGAGTCGTACGGATAAAGTCCCTGGGAGAAGATAGATTTCGTGCGGAGGACGAAAAACGCGATAAATCGCGTTTTTCCGACTCCAAATTCAAAATGGCCGGCTTCCTGTACGTTATTTTACACCCCTCCAAGAGGCTTTTTGGTTTGTCTCCGCACCCTAGATATGCGTAGCGAGTTTCGTTCGTTTACGTGAAAGTTAAAGTGGGGGGAGTTTAGGTTAAAAACGGAAGTGGGCGTGGCCTACGCAATTTTTGACGCAAAGTTCCGGAACCAATTACACATCTGAAGTTGCACCACTTCTGACGCGCGTGCAACATTTGGTGAGTTTTCACATATGTTGCGGGGGTCAAAGGTTTATCGGTCGCTGCGCGACCGATTTCAATAGGGTCTTCGCCGACCTAGGTCTCAGACCCTAATAAATAATCGGACCAATATCAATAATGTGCTAGTTTATACAGTGACGTGGGCTACGCCCACGTCACTGTAGGCCGTTGGCCTACCTACTGTCATGATTTAGGCCACTTTTAATGGGCTTTTACCCCTATTTTCCCCTGTTTTTAGTGGGTTTTGCATGGTTATCGCTCGCTTCGCGAGCGACTAAATTGATCGTAACGATATTAATTATGCGAGTTGCACTCACGTGGGCTTCGCCCACGTGACTGGGCTCACGCGGACTATCTGCCGTTACAGATTTGCGCGACCGATTTCAATAGGGTCTTCGCCGACCTATGGTCTCAGACCCTAATAATAATACATTTGATTTATATAGCACACTTTAAAAACAACGTCATCTCAAGGTGCTTCACAAAGCTATAAGGAACAATAAGTAAAAAGTTATCTAAAGGAGCATATTGGATAAAATATGGCAATATAAAATTAAAAATAAAAGGTTAAGAGCATAGAAGGTTTAAAAATAAATAAAGTAAAGGACAGTCAGTAAAATGCGGTGTGGAACAGGTGGGTCTTGAGGCATTTCCTAAAAACTGAGAGTGATGCTGAGGTCCGTATGTTCTCTGGAAGCTGATTCCACAGACGTGGACCCAGGGAGGAGAAAGCACGGTTTCCCATGGTGACCAGTTTTGTCCGCGGGACAGCCAGGAGATTGGAGCTGTCTGACCTGAGTGTGCGTGAGGTATGTGAATGTTTTCTGGTTAGCATAATACCAATGTATTCAATAATAATGTATTGAAAAGTTATTTGGCTGATTGTTTTATATTGGCTCAGCCAGGTTATATGGGATGCCCAGTCTACGTACAGATGGGTCACTCATTTTGAAATATTAAACTTAGTTTTCTTTTCTTTAATTTTTCATCCTCATGTAGAATGCTATTATGAAACACACATTTGGTTGTTTATAGCATAAAGAACATCTGATTTAATGTGAGGTTGGGAAATAATCATTTGAGAATAAGTATGTGCATATAAATATGTAATTTACAACAGCTGTAAGATGCTTGAAAAGCTTGAAAATGCACCTTGAAAATGCTTGAAAAGTGCTTGAATTTGACTTTGGAAAAGGTGTAAGAACCCTGTGTTTAGCATTCAAGAGAGTGATACTGGGTGGACAGCAATCTAAATTACACATTTCCATATAAATTAATGTTCTGCACTCAGCTTGAAAGTCAGCCCGTAGTGATTCACTGAGATGAATGTTAGACTGTATAAACATTCTCCACTCAATGGAAATGAGTATAACCTCTCAGCGGTGTAGCGTACATGTGGAGGCGCTTTGCTGTGACCTCGGCATCCTATACATTTCAGGAGTAATAAGGTTTGAAAGTCAATGTGCTCTTTAGATGTAGAGAGCTCTGGCATTTAAATGTTGTGTGTATTTACACAAATCAGAAGGAACAACTCTATTATGAAAGTATATTCAGGGTAAATTAATATGATATTAAATAGTCAAAGGGAAACACATGCTACACAAACTGTGATAAATAGAATGTGTTGTTTGTGTCTGAAGCAGCTGTAGCTTTGGAGCAGCTCATTCTAACTGGCTAGCAAACGCAACCAATATTGACTGCTAGCGACTGTCAAGTCTACAAGAGCCAATTGATGAATTTAGGAATTGAACTGACTTGTACATATTTCACTTTGGCCAAACAAATGGCCAGATAATAAAAAAAAAGGGCCATGACACATCAAGTGCCACAATATTAAAGATAAAGATATCTACAAAGGCACTCTGCCTAGGCCGTAAGTGGATAAAGATCGTATACACCCCATTATGGGAATTTGCCCTGAAATACAATGGGTTCTTCTTTAGCCAATGCTACACTCTTCAACCAAGTTGAGTGGAAATTGGGATAGTAGTTTAACCACCACACTGCTGACAAATAGACAAACAAACTCTAGCACTGACATAAGGTTGACGTTTGTAGTTTAGAGTGAGATATCTACTATTGGATGGTGTGGCAGCGGGGTGTGGTTAGGGCACCGGCTGCTGGAGTGATGGGAGTGGCTCGGCCGGGGACCAGACAGCTGATCAGAATCAGGTAATCAGTCACTGGATAAAAGCATGTGGTAACCTGGTTCTGGTCTGTCTTGCAGTAGGCTGGATCCTAGAGGACGCTCTTGGCCGCGGAAACGGACCTATAAAGACCCGCACTGGCCACGTTGATATTTGTGTTGTGTTCTTTTGGACAATAAAACCCCTGTTGTTGCACCCAATCCTGTCTCCTTCCGTCCCCTTTTTACTGTGTGTGAGCAGAGAGGCTCACAGATGGATTTTCATTAAGTTTTTTGCTTAGATTATAGATTCTCATGAATTTGGTAATCCATTGAGCTAGCACAAAAGTCTGTACAAACTTCAAAATTCAGACTTTTACTAATTCCTTCTGAATCTGTGAATTGCTCTTGCGTCACCAGCAGGTGGACTGGTTTTAATTGTTATATATGACCAATGCATGCAGAAATATATTACAATAATTCATTCCTAATGGAGTTGACATTCATTGGCTTGAACTCCAATCAGTAGTGTGGAAAATTACACCGGCTGGCTCATTTTCAACCATTTCCCAGTGCGAGGCTATGAAGTGCTATGCTAAAGGGAATATATTTAATAAAAATAAACAGGGATTTTACAATTATTATAATTAATAAACATGCAGAACCTACAATTAATATTCTTCCTGCAAGCCACCAGATTTGTTTAAAATAGAAAAAGAAATATGGTGAAAGAACCACTGTAAGTGCTTGCTACTGTTTAAACAAACTTACAACAATGTTTGCAGGTTTTCCCATGTTAAAAGTAAAGTTTGGGTGGAAAACGGTATTAGCCTTGTGAAAGTGTTTTTTCGCTCACATTTTTAATGTATTTTGTCTCCCTCTGTTCTCTCTCCCTTTCGTCATTTATTTTTACTCTTGCTGAAATTGTATTTCGTTTTATTCTTCTCTAACCCAACATCCACTTTTATCATTGTATTAAACCGTGCTGTGAGAAGACATAAAGACATTTTATTCAGTAACTCTCGCTGTGCTTACCTTTTTTGAAGGCTCCAATGTATTTTCTTAGTGCTGGTTTTATAATAGAACAACATTACAAAGCTCCTTTTTCTTGGTCTTCAATGGAAATGTAACACCACAGGATGATGATCGTGCAGAATCACAGTAGCTCAAATATAGCTTTTGTAATGGACTGCAGTAAAGATATTCTTATGTCGAGGAGCAGAACTAAGTGTAAGATATTGTGTACACTAGGGGTGGGCGGATCGATCCCAAAATATCGATACTTCCGATATTACGTTACGTTTCAAAATATCGATACTAGAGCCAATAGGATCGATACTTTTATACTTTTTTTTTCCCTCTCCTCTACTCGTCAATTTCATCAAAAACTATGTGCAGACGAACACAAGTATATGCACTCTTTTCTTCTCTCTCCACTGCTGTCCTCCTCTCCTCGAGGCTCGCGCACGCGCAGCGCGCTCCCTGCCTGAACGCCGATTATCAAGCTGACTGACAGCAGCCAGCAGGGCAGGACAGCAGCAGCCAGCGACTCGCGAGTGTGACACACACGCGCATGATGGCTGAGAGAAAGAGGAGCGTTGTGTGGAGCTATTTCACAACTGCCAATGAAAACTTAGCGAACTGTGATGTGTGCAAGAAGACAGTTCGCTACTGTGGCCACTTTGTATTGTTATTTTTCATGTTTGCACTTTAAATTTGCAAAAATAAAACGTTTATTTTTCTATAAAAACTAAGCATAAGGGGGACTAAACTACTCAATAAAGCAGCACTATGCATATCCTAGAGGGATTCAGAAACTTATGACAACATAAGGAGACATTTATGGGACTTGGTTCATTCCTGAATTACTGACAGTTTCCTGTTGGCTGCCCAGACTTTAATTTTTAAAATTAAACTATCAAAAGTGTTATATATGAACTCATTGCTTCCAGCTGTGAGTTACAAAATGTCCCCATATGCCAAATAAGTCACTTTGGGTGCAGTCAGTGTTCAGGCAGTTTGATTATTCACAGTCTGAGCCGGAGCGCTGGGATTTGTCTTTTTGACAGCACCACTGCAGTCTGTCTCACTGCTGTACGACTTAGGGAGCCGGTGCCATTTTATTTCACACCAAGCTTAAACTGTGTTGCACGTGAGAAATACGCAGTTTAAAAGTCCCTTTGGCTCAAAATATTCATGTGAAGTCACATATATCAGCGTGTTCTAAGAAACACCAATTTGTGAGTTATATCAACAGATTTAGTTTTTCATGTGTTATTTCATGAAGTGAACTCAGAGTATGTGCTCCAAAAGTCAGGTGATAGTTATAGAAGATTGGGTTGCATTTCAAATCTTGCAAATCTTTCTGTGTTATCAAAGATTCTTGAGTCCTTAGTTTCTGCTCAGCTAAAACTTTTTTTAAATTCACACAACATCCTTAACCCTATGTAATCTGGATTCAGATCAAAGCACAGTACTGTGGCTGCTTTGGATAAGAAATATGTTTGTGTTGCATTGTTTATTGACCTAGCCAAAGCATTTGACACTGTAGATCACCACATTCTGTCTAATGTTATGTTGGTGTCTCGTTTCGGTCATAACGCCATTTGCTGGTTTCAGAGTTATCTAACCGACCGTACTCAATGCGTCAGGTTGGGTAGTACTGTCTCTGAGCCTGTCACCTTGGAGAAGGGAGTTCCACAGGGCTCTATTTTGGGGCCCTTGCTCTTTTTATTATATGTAAACACTATTTGTAATCAGATGTAATTTTCTACCTATCATATGTATGCTGATGACACTATTGTATACTCATTTGCTCCTTCTCTGGATATGGCCGTTTCCAATTTAAAATCTGATTGTATCACACTGCAGCATGCGCTTCTTGATTCGAAACTGCTATTGAACGGTAAGAAAACCAAAGCAATGCTTTTTGCTCCCAAGTCAGCGTCCTCTTGCCTCTCCATTGACACCCTTGATGGCGTCTCTGTTGAGTTTGTCAATACATACAAATATCTGGGCTTTTTGTTGGACAGAAATCTAAACTTTAAACACCATATTGAAGTTCGAACTAAGAAATTGAAATTCACTCTTGGCTTCCTTTACAGACTTAAACGTTGTTTTTCAACTTCTTCCCGTAAAAGGTTGGTCTCTGGCTTATTCCTGTCCCAGCTTGACTACGGTGATACAATCTATAGATTTGCCTGTCCCACTGTTTTGGCCAAACTTGACCCACTCTAAATATTCAGGAGTACAAAAAACATACAGAATTTGAACCCAGACCACAATCTTTTACAAAAAACCATGTCAGTCAAATACAGATGTTTTGTCATGGCCCTCAGTGTCTGACACTGAAGCAAAAGGCCACCTTTAGGTATTTTATGAGACATAAGTTTGAACTAAGTCCCATATAGTCCCATTATTAGACACATAGAGCAAGTGCTCCCAAAGTCAGGAGCGGTAGTAAAAAGGGTAACGGCCATGTAAGGTTAAACATTGTTACGACCCCCTCCACTCCACTAGGGGTCTCTGCCTTTGTGTTCTGCTTGCTGGCTCTTGTTTGTGTTTCAGGTGATCAACCTGATGAGCCACACCTGGGCCGTCGACATAAAAGGCCAACACCAACCCATACTGGCCTCTCACTCTTCTGTTGGACACGGCCGCGTCTTTGTTTCTGCACATTTTCACACACCCATACACGCAATCATTACTGATAACTGACTTCCACATTTATTAGGTTTCTTAGAAGACCTTTGGTTTTTGTGGTATTGTAAATAAACAATGTAAATTTTTGTTACACTTTACTTGTCTGGTCTCCCATCTTTGTTGCAGCCTATGAGCCAGGCCGTAACACATGGATGGTTTAAAACCAACCCAAGACCTTTTTTCTGTGTCCCGTGTGAAACCAAAACTCAATATTGACCACATATAAGTCAATTACAAATGTACAATATTTTACAAAAACTACCAAAATAGTTTGGGTGCCATAGGTGCCGACATGAGTCCGTATTATAGTTTTTAAAAAAGCATTAAGAGACATGCGAAAAGCTTTGAATGACACGCAAGGTCAATATTACGCAAAGGAAAAACTGAATATTTTAGAATTAAATGATTAAAAATCACCACCCAAGCTGCCATTAGTTTTATCACAAATTCCATTTAAATGAATGCAACAAGTCTTCGGAGCTAATCATTACTTTGTGCACAATGCAGCTCTTTTATCTGCCTCTCACTGCCTCTCGTAGGCCTTTCCCTTCAGCACCACGCTGCAGAGCTGCATCTAAAATTATAACTCTCAAAGTGGGCCAAAGAGATTTAGATTTCTCTGCTGTGATGTGTAGGTGCCCTGATGCCGAGTTAGAGAAAGCACTTGTGTTATGCTTCAAATAATGTGAGATTTTGTGGCTTTTATAATCACAGCTGATCAGATTTGGAGACATTTAGTGTTTTCAAATTGGTGCTGCGCTCAGTTTTCACTCTGTTCCTTTGGGCCATAAAATATACATATTTTATTGGCACAGATACTGACAATTGACAATGTGAACTAGCTTTAACAAAAACTCATGACTGTGGCCTGCGGAGCATCATGATGAGTATGAGAACTACAGTGTGTTGTAATATATATTTGTAAGCTGCTAGCAACACATTTAATAAGTATAATCATAGACAATTGGACAATTATGGGATAGTCAAGGGAAATAATTCGCTGTAAATGATGCCTCCACTATTATCAAAGCAATTTAGTACTTCACTCCCTTAAAGTTGTGAAATAATAAAAAAGTCAACAAAGAAAAGGCTAATATTTCCTATATGTCCCTACTACGGTGGCCCTGAAGTGCAAGTCAAAACATTTCACAAAACGCCACAGCATTTCAGAAAACGCCACAGCATTTCAGATTATACGGAAAGGGTATTCCTTTAGGGAGAACACTTCTTGTTTGTGATTGGACAGAGCCAGCCAGAGAAGCACTGCTGTGATTGGTTGTTTTTGCTGCCAGTCAAGAAATGACGCTTCGTGATTGGTCAGCACCCGACAGCGCAACATGTCCCGAAACATCAGCCGTTAGCTGTTAGCACACAGAGCTCACAGCTCCTCATATCTGTTCAGAAACTGGACAAAAGTTAAACATGAACAAACCACAGACTGTCTATGGCCCTTTCTCATTTCACAAATTTCCCCTCCTCGACTCCTCGAATCCTCGGTCCTCCGGTAGTGACCCAGAAACGAATTTCAGCGCGCCATGTTGAAGGACATCTAATTTCTCTAAATGCACACCGAGGATCGAGCGTCGAGGAGGCTCTTTGGAGGAGCTATAATCGAGGATACACTGATGGGTCCTCCACGGGTCCTCCGCGGATGCATTTCCGGCAACAGTGATGTTTAAAAGAGTCGTGACGCGCGGCCGGACTTATCTCAGCCAATGACAGCTCTGCATGCATCCCCTGGATATTATTTTATTAACTGCTTTCATCGCGACGCGATGTTTACAGTGAGAACAGCTGTGAGGTGTTGAATGTGTTACGTTATTATGAGAGTGCTCTCATACTTGTTTGATTCTGAAATTGTATATATTTATATAAATATATATATATATATATATACATGTGTGTGTGTGTGTGTGTGTGTGTGTGTGTGTGTGTGTGTGTGTGTGTGTGTGTGTGTGTGTGTATATGTCCGCATCTGTAGCCTGTTATTGTCTCATTTTACCGCACTGTGAATGAATTAAAAGTAAATATATAAGTCATCATGAACACATCTGTCCATCAGACAGAGGGCTGCTGTGCCTCCTGTCATCATTAATGGACGTCTCTTTAAAATGACTGCTCAGCGGAGAGAATTTCTCATTTCTCTAAACGCCTGCTGCTTCCCCTCCTCTCTCCACGGTTCTCCTCCTCGACTCCTCCGCTCGCATCTCCTGTGGGCGGGACTAAGACACGAGGATAGGAGTCGAGGTGGGGAATTAGAGAAATGAGAAATGGCCCTTGCGTCTCTCCATGCTTCCCTGGTGGGAGAGACGCAGGGAAACGACGCAAGTGAGGGACGCAAGGATTCCATTTAACCGAAGTGAGACGCAGCCACAGTCTAAGGCCCAATCCCAAACCACGCCCTACACCCTACCCCTACACACTCCCCCTCTGTGACGGAGTGAACTCCGTGGAGTGACACTCGCAGCTCAACGAGGCTCCCTCCTGTCAAATGGAGGTAGTAAATACAGCGGCAAGCTTTGGGACAAACTCCCCTCTCTCCGGCAGAAACAGGAAATGCCGTAACAACGGTTTCAAATCAACATCTCTTAGACCAAAAATTTAAATTAATAACTCAAATAAAACTCCAAACATCTTTAATTGTGTTATTTTTTGTAAAGCTCTTTTAATTTTAAACCTGATTTTTATAAGCTTCTTAGTTTTTGCAACAGTCTGGTATTCAGATGGAACATAGTAAAAATTGTTTAATTCTAATCTCTGCCTAAAAAAACCCCATTACTTATAGTGAAAACCACCCTTGAATGATGGGATAGTAGCCAAAAACCTTTAGGGATCCAAACCACAATATATCATAAGTACCCTGTGTCAAGATTGATGCTACTTTAGTGTAACTTTAATATCTTTTGAATATTTTGGCACAGGTAGGTCCAGGCGGACTCACCTTTGGGTACATTTGGTGCCATCAGTGCCATTTGACCTTTCTCAGGTACCACACTGTAAAACTCATTTAATTTAATTGAAATATCACTATAGGCAGGGGTGCACATAACTGGTACGCAGGTAATGCATACCGTCACTTGTGTCACAAAGCGCATTTGCGTACCGACGTACTTGTGAAGCTTTTCCAGAAGGCGGTTAGATCACCGTGTGCACAGACAGGGCTGCTGATAACGTCGGTCGGTACAGCCGCCCCGCGCTAAAACAGCTGATCACAATGTTCACATGCTCCGCGGTCACGAAGCTCTGTACTCCACTGCCACACTGTTAATATGAGAGGAAAATAAATGTTTTAGGAAATGAAAAAAATGAAGTTAACAAATACAACACTGCTCAGGGGCATCATGGACAGTAGGTTTTCCTACAAAGTTAACTCAGCCTCCATTGATTTTCACATCAAATTAACGTGTTAATAAAATAAGCTATCATGGCTTATACTTGCATATCTAAACAGAATCATGAAAGCCTGTTGGTAGAGTCAGGCACACAAGTCCGTTTGAGTGTGTGCGCCGGTGTCTGAACGCTCACTCACTCACTGCTCGCTTTGTAGCTAACTGTCCCTGCTATTAGGCTACTAGCTTTCATTGTTATGGATCTAAAGTTAACTTTCATAACACAGCTTTTTTTTACTTCTCACTTAACTAACACAATAAAGAAACAGACCATATAGTACAGCACAAACAACACAAATGATCAATACTTACCAGTGGCGAGCCGTGAGCTTTATACCTAGGCCCTCTGACCCCCACCAATTCCCTCGAAAAAAAAAAAAAAAAAATAGTTATTACGTCACAGCGTATACTTCAGCGGAATATCAAAACAACGGCCCAGGGTGCAAAACGCATCAATGACAGCGACCCTCTACCACACAAAACAACACCTGTGAACACAATTGGTGTTCTTTGACATTGAAAATGATATTGCATTGTGTTTGTTACTTTCGTTGCAGTTGTATGTCTTAAGTGTAATTTGTCATGCTTTTATTTTGAAGGCGAGTTCACGCTGTTGACAGGAAGATGTGGTTGCTATGGAAACAAGAAAAGTTTCACAGCGGGCGGAACTTGTCATAAACTCCGCGATAATAAAACCCACCCATTTAGAGGGAAGATATGATTGGTCAATTGTACTGTCATTTGACATTACTCTCTCGTTCAGTTACTATAGCTGGCCCTCTGTGAATCGCAGAGAGGGCCAGACAAGCTTCTTTCATGTAACCCTTCACATTCAAACAGAGACTGAACAGGCAGATTCGAAGGATTTATTTCTTTGGAAATGTTATTTTAAATACAATTAAATCAAGTTTTTTTTCGGTAAAACTAATGAAAAATATAACAAAAATAATATTAAAAAAATATATATTTAAAAAATATATATATTTTTTAAATGTTTTTAAATATTATTTTTTAGAATATCTTAGGCCCTCACAGAGGGCCTAGAGGGCCCTGACGGCTCGTCACTGATACTTACATATATTTTCACTTGTAGTATTATAATAATTGAAATGCTGGTTCTTCTGGGGGTCTTCTGTCCACGCTCAGCTACCGCACCGCAGCTGCCTGCACTGTACAATCGCTGGAGGACTGGGCTGTAACTCAAAAACTGAGTAGCCAATGGGGACGCACCCCTGAAAGTCCCGCCCACCTGGGAGGTTTGTGCCAGAATCTCAAAAAAAAGTGAAGGAGCGCAAAAGAGAGTGCTGCAGCGAGAGCAAAAGTCTGATCATTGAGAAGAAGAAAGAACTGCAAACAAAAAGATATGTTAAAACAAAGAAAAAATACTTATAGTTTACATGATTACACAAATGATTTGTTTGCAACTTATAGTTTTATTTTTGAAATTAATTTTATTTTGCTTGACTCAGTTCTTTTTTCTTTTAAACTCATAGTTATGCTCTATTCTGAGAAAGTGTTGCTTCATCTTTATGATACAAAACTAATCCCATAGTAACAGCCTCCGTATCTTTCAACAGAATGTATTCAAAATTGCCTCTGCAAAGATTTGCAAGGTAACCAACCCCCCTCGGGATAACCAAAAACTTGATAATTTTCTCTGCAATAATTACACTTATTTTTACACTTTGGGAACTACTGAGTTACACTTTGCATATTTAAGGTGCTTTCATACAAAGCAAAGTCATTCGTAGGCGAGTGAAAATGTTAACGTAATAAAATATTTGATGACCCAACGTAAAAATCCCAGGTTGTAAAAAGCTCACATTTTCCTTGAGAAGCCCTCCATGCTTGACCCGAGGCTCAGAGGAGTGACAGCTTCACCCTCAGTCGTCAGTGTGAGGAAAACAGAACACGGGTGGAGGAATAAATGCCAGTCACGCTCTCTGACCCGCGCTGACCCCTCGGAGGCGTTGAGAAATCAAACAGTCCGTTGTTCAGTGACATGACGGTGCCACCAGAACACCTGAGCTCAGCAAACGGTTCACGGCCCCTCCTCGCCCTCCATCGCCCTTCCTTCCCTCCGCCCACTCGTCCCTCCATCATCTCCCCTGTTGACCTTCACTCGCTGCAGCATCCTCTTTTTAACCGGCCTCCTCCTTCAGCTCCTTCTTCTCCTACACCTCCATCCCTTTCTTACTTGTAACGCTCTTCTCGCCTCCTCGGCCTCCCAACCTTTCCTTTATGAGATGCTTTCATTATTCTATCTCAGCATGTCCATTACACCACACACACACACACACACACACACACACACACACACACACACACACACACACACACACACACACACACACACACACACACACACACACACACACACACACACACACACACACACACACACACACACACACACACACACACACTGTCCCCTTATTTCCCGTCAGCCCGAGCCCCATTTGACCTTAGTAAATGCAGCCATAGAACGCCTATTGATTTATGCATACAGATGTGTGTTGCCTTGTACACCCTTCTCAATGTCACATGCTCGCTAGCTTCCTAAACCTCTTTCAGACTGTGTGTGTGTGTGTGTGTATTAGTCAGAAAAAGCCAGAGTGAGTGTTACGTGCTAGCTTCGTGTGTGTGTGTGAGAGAGAGATATTGAGATGAAGAGGGTGTTGCAGGGATGCTCGTCTGCATGCACAATCAGCCAGACCCCCACTGGAGTTTGACGGACAGCTCCTCCACCCAATCAGGGCAAGCAGATAAGGACAGGGCAGCGCAGTGATTGGCAGATAAAAGAGATGGATTAACCCCCGGCACTCTCTCGTTCCCGCGCTGAATAATGTAGCTGTTTGTTTGATGAAGAAGTAGTGAGGGTATGAGGCGGAGAGGGAAATGTTGGTGGGGAAATATCAAGCAATCCGGGGACACGGGTGAATCACAGGAGCAGGGAATCCAATGTGTCGATAAGAGGTGATGGGGAGGAAAAATAAAATGAAGGGAATGCCCAACATGAGGAATTCAAAGCAGGAAGTGAAGTGCAAATATATCAATACGGGTCAGACGATGCAAAATAGTGGGAATAAAGAAAGCCAAGGAGAGAAGGGGGAAAAGACAAATAAAGATGGGATGTTGTGACAAACACATTTACAAAGGTGTACATGCAGGCATTAGTTACAGAGGAAAAGAGTGTGAGAGATCTCTGTTCCATGTCAGGAAACCTTTCCACACAGCCATGCACAACGTCTGCTGTTTTATCACAAACATGGAATTTAATGTTTGCAAATAATGCCTTATCTTAATAGATTTGTGCACATACGTATTTTAAACAGTAATGTGAACACTGTAGGTTCAATAGGTTTATTTGAATGTTGGTTACATACATTATAATAGTCAAATATTTCTGCATTTTGGATTCTTTTTGTTTAATCTATCATAAAATACTGTCAACAGCCATTCAAAAGAATGCCCTGTAAATCAGGCTATGTAAGGAACCTGTGTAAAACCCTTCAAAATACTGATAGGAATGAAACTACAACGTTTGGTGTATCTAAGGGCTCATTTCTCACTGATACAGATGAATGGATATGATATATCACAATAAAACCACCCCAATCGATTACTTCCCGTAGACAATTATTATTTGTAACACATTTTCTGAAAAGAGGTGCTGCAGCACAGGCTGTATGAGAACAATAAAGCATGGAAAACATGTCGCAGTAGAGGATCAAAATACTAATAGGAACCTGAAAATGAGCATATGTTCCCTTTAACAAAAGTGAAAAATCATTTGTCCGCTCAATGATACTGATCTGCTAAAAAAAATCCAGTTTTCCACTGGCTGACACAACACCCATGTTTTATGAAAATTTGACTAGTATGTTGTTTTTCTTTACACTTGTTGAAAGACAAACTCAAAGACAAACAGATGGAGAAATTAAGTCGAATAACTTTCTTGACTGAGATAATAAACACAAGTGATAAGACATTTTTGGACATTTCACTTTCTTGAAAATTTAAATTTAAATGAAGACACTGACCACTAAATCAAATCAAATCAAGTTTTATTTATATAGCACATTTTTTAACTTTTTTTGGTCGAGCCAAAGTGCTGTACATATAATAAAATACCCTACAGTAAAGACACTTTACAGCAAATACAACAGCACAGTTTGTGCAGAATATCAGTATGAGAAAAACGACACCCTCTGTCCTTAGACCCTCACATCGTACAAGGAAAAACTTCCAGAGAAAAACCCACATTTCAAAGGGAAAAATGGGAGAAACCTCGGGGAGAGCAACAGAGGAGGGATCCCTCTCCCAGGACGGACAGAAGTGCAATAGATGCCGTGTGTAAATCGAAGAGATAATACATTTTACAGCTAAGTAATGCTCAAAGCAAATGTCTATTAATGATTACACAAGATAGTACATGTGTTCATAATTTTGTGTCCACCCCTAACATCTTCATATGACACTGATTGGCATACCAGATTATTAGAAACTCCAGTGATGTTTGGTGATGACACCATTTGCCCTGGGCGATGGTATTCTGTATTATTATAGTCTTCCAAATGTCGTTTCACCTTCAGTCATGGAGTGTTTTTGTGAGGCCCAGCTGGTCTCAGTGCTGCCTGTCACTCATTCTGATGGGCTGTCTAAAGTTACACTCTGTAGCCTGAAGGTGATGTAAAGCCTCTGTACGCTGTGAAGGAACAGATGGTCAGTCTACGATGACAAAAATCAACATTGAAGTGCAAAATATTTTACCGGCTGTTTCTGTGTATAGAGCGATACAGGAATGAGTTAGCACTTTAGCACTTCCGGGATTTCTCATCTCGAATTCATGCCTTTATTAATTCGTTTTTGGTTAAAATAAGGTCTATGGTTAGTAGGCTACAAGGTTTTCAAGTTTTGTTCTACAATATGAAATACGTAAATACCCTGCTGGTGAAGGTCTACAGCTTTTATTAAAAACCTAAGTTGCTAACAAGTGACTAAATAAGCTAGCAAAACATTGTCACGATGAACATGAATCGGCTCATCAATCAATATTAATCCAACTATTGTTCGTTTATACATTTTAAGAATGGCGTTTATCTTTTTTGAGAATGAGTTTTTATTTTATTTAATGTATTTGGGTCTACAACAGATGATACAAATGTTTGTGTCAGTAAATGTGTACTAACAGAGGCGGGGGTGTTTGTGAAAATAACGGGGACAGAGCTGCTGTCAGACCAACAGCTGTGCGGCGTCATCACTAACGGACGTCGCTTCACGTGACGCTCCGGAGGAAAGGACGTCCCATTGCTCTTAAAACTCATTTCCCTGCTTCTCGTGGTTTCCTTGCGTCTCTCCATGCTTCCCTGGTGGGAGGGACTAAACGCAGGGAAACGACGCAAGTGAGGGACGCAAGGATTCCATTTAATCGACCTGAGAAGGACCCCAAGTCTGAGTCACCCAAGGAGTGTCCGAGTCGAGTCTTGGACTTGGACTCGGACTCGAACACAGGTAATGATGACTCACATCATTACCTGTGTTCAAGTCCGAGTCACCCAAGGAGTGTCCGAGTCATTATTACCTGTGTTCGAGTCCGAGTCCAAGTCACCTAAGAAGAGTCCAAGTCAAGTCTGAGTCACAAGTCTTCATGTATTAATCTTCGTGGATATGTGTTGAAATGTAGCTATAGCTCCTACATTACTTTTATCCTGTCATGTTATACTAATTTGTCTATTGAACTGCTGTGAAGCGAGTTTGGCTACAATTCTTGTATACAAGGTGCTATACAAATATAAAGCTTATTACTAATATTCATATTCATATTATTGTAAATGACCTTTAATATGTCTAACTATTTAAAATGAGTTACCTTTTAGAGAAGTGATTATATTTGTATGCCAATATTTTCTTATGGTAAAGTTTTCGTTTTGCACTTTTATTTTGATAGTAATAAGATCGGGACTCTTATTTTGAAGGAACTTTTGCCGGAAGTCAATAGAGAGGCGAAGTCCCTCCCCTTCCGGTTGAGCTCCATGGGACCTTATTTCCGAAAAGTTATGCATTGAAGTCAATGGAGAGAGAAAGATTATCTTTCGATCCCGTTTGAATTGTGCCACGAATTACACATATGTTTGTCAATTTAAAAGATAATTTTACAAGTAAAAAAAAAAAAATGTGTCGTAAAACTGTGAAGTAACACTTTTTTTGTGTGAAACCGCTCAATGAACTACATCTCCCGTCTCGCACCACACACCAAGACCGCCGTCACGTTGGCATATTTCACTGCTTTCTTTCAGAATGAGGCGAAAAGTATTAAAAAGAGGTGAAAATCACTACAAGTCTGGGCATGTTGAGAGCTGTACATACACAGAAGGGGAGTTATTCGGTTCCGTAAGAGCCAGCATGCGGGACGGGGATTCTGGGATTTGTAGTCTTTCTAGTTGCGTATTTTTCATAGTCTTATATTTCAACCGTTTTACGACAAACTGTGACTTTTTTGACATGGAAATAATTATTTAAGATTGACAAACATCATATTCGTGGCACAATTCAAACAGATAATCTTTCTCTCTCCATTGACTTCAATACAAACTTTTTCCGAAATAAGGTCCCATGAGTCCCACCGGAAGGGGAGGGACTTCGCCTCTCTATGGACAACGGAGCAGTGTAAACACACATGTATAATGACGGATAGATGACGAATAAATTAACATATACTAAATAGTTGCATTCGGTTTTTAGCACCTGGCTGATAAGGGCACAAGCTCTTACGTTGGTAATGATTGTATAAAAGCAAGGGTGTGCAATAAACAGATACCATCAGTTAGAGAGTCTGACCATCATTCAGCCGGGGACGCTACAATTATTATAGTGAATGTTTAAATTCTATCAATAAAGATTAAGCCCCAGAAAGCACATGGCTACTTAGCATGCAAAATGACGACATTCTGCATGTTAAGTAGCCATGTGCTTTCGTGTTATCGGCTGAATCTTTATTTATTGATTAGATCACGTTACTCTGATGATAGCCTATATGTCTGAACTTGATCCTTAGAGTAATGTGTTACGGAGCCTTCTCTTCAATCTTTTTTTCACATAACAAGCATTTTGCGCTGCTCTTTTCCAATGTGGAAGCAGAATCTGTGAAAGCATACAGCAGGATGCGGGGTGTGTCTCTAGACATCTTTAGACTGGAATAGCGGGGCCCAGTACGTGAACTCGCCTCGCAGGTGCACACGCCGGGATAGAGGACATCAGACTCCAGAGAAAACTTGCCCGAGTCCAAGTCGGAGCGCCAATGTACAAGTCGAGTCCGAGTCATCGTGGGGGGAAAAATTCACGAGTCCGAGTCCAAGTCATCGTACGCGAGAATTCACGAGTCCGAGTCCAAGTCATCGTGCGCGAGAATTCACGAGTCCGAGTCGCGTCAATCAGTGCGCGAGTCCGAGTCGAGTGACGAGTCCCGAAAATCGGCGTCCGAGTCCGGGACTCGAGTACTCCATCTCTGCTGCACAGTAGTTCAATAAGGAACAATTCAATAAGAAATATAATTCACTTACATTGGGATAATACGTTTTTTATTAAAATGTTTCTCAAATGGAACGTTTGATTATGCAAATGAGCCAATATGTAATGCTACATTTCTGTAAATTTAAGTGAAATCATAAAACAGAAAATAGACAAATTAATGAAATTTTGGTTTTGGTTACTTATTTTCCACATACTATAGGAGCAGACTTGAGCAGTGCATAACATATAATTAGGGCTGTCAATTTAACGCGTTAATAACGCGTTAACGCAAAAAAAAATTAACGCCACTAATTATTTTAACGCGATTAACGCATGTGTATTTTTTGTCCTCGCCCGCCCCGCCTCGTAGTTTCAGAGCGCATCGAGTTTAAAATACCATCTACAAGCTGATGCTGACAGCCCCGCTCCTGCCGCCCGCTTGTGGCAGACCACACTTCCACGCTCACCGGCAGGCCCGGACTGGCCATCGGGAGGACCGGGAGGGTGTGTGTATGTGTGGGGCGAGCGAGGCACACCTTACGTGTTGTTGTTGTTGTTAGCATCTGGTGCTAGCTAGCTGCGCTAACAGATATAAGGAGCTGTTTCAATGAAAACAGAGGAGCGACATTTCGCCGACAACTGCGCCGAGCACTTGACTTTATGCAGGTAGCCAGACAGTGGGACATTGTACGAAAAGTCAGCACACTCAGCACGGATAGTGCGCGCAACATGATTGCAGCGTCCAGGCAGCTCCCGTTTGAGCATATATGCCTTGAGCTGCACATAGCTCCAACGATCCATCACAGTGTCTACACACACACACACACACACACACACACACACACACACACACACACACACACACACACACACACACACACACACACACACACACACACACACACACACACACACACACACACACACACACACACACACACACACACACACACACACACACACACTTTGTATTGTATGAGAGAGGTTCCAGGTTGAATTGAGGCGAATATTTGTAATGTTCAGAGGTTGTTGTGTTTAATATTCAAATGATAATAAACAAACATATAAAGCATATTTGTCCACTCATATGTTGATAAGAGTATTAAAAACTTGAAAAATATCCCTCTAAGGTACATTTAGAACAGATAAAAAATTTGCGATTAATTTGCGATTAATCGCGATTAAATATTTTAATCGACTGACAGCCCTAAATATAATATGTTAATGTTTTCTTCTTCATAGTTAGTTTAGATTAGATTCAACTTTATGTCAATGCACAAGTACCGAGACAAGGAAAAAATGCATTTAACCAGTGAGTACAGACTAGTATATTTACATATGTTTAGAAATAAATAGTGAGATTTGAACATCTGGGACAAGGTATTTTCCTACAGGGATTTTTTTGTTGTTGTAAACGATCTAAATTATTCTTCCATAACTACAATGATGACCAGACATCCAATGAAAACACAGCAATTGCCAATGTTTAAAGCCCTGAAGCCAAAAAGCGGATTTTTGGCAAAGATTTACAATCACACCCACACTAAAACTGCCAACAATAATCTGCTTACATTGGGTTTTTCTTTTGAAACATTGTACATTATAATATTAACAGTATATAGCTTCCAAAAGATTGTTTAAAGTGTTCGATTAAGTCTACACCTGCTCAAATATCATATCTGGCACAGTAGTTTCTGGATAGTGTGTTTAAAAGGTTACAGAATCCCCGCTTCACATGGGAGCCTGTTGATAGCTTTAGCCAAATCTGGCTTTGTGGGGAAATATGCCTGGACCATCATCAGCTGGATATCATACCGTCTATAAAACCAAAAATAGGTCACGGGCTGGTGGATCCCCATAATCAAAGAGCGAAGGGTGAGTTTTCATGCGTCCCCAGTGAGACTCTTCACTCGGATTCGGTCCAGCAGGCAAAAAACGCAGCCTCAAGTGTGAGCCCAGAGTGAGCACAGTGTGAGTTTAGTGTCATCTGCATAGCTGCTTATCAGCTGTTAATAAAAATGTTGACCATATTGAGTTCCTCTCTGGTTCAGGGACACACTATAGTAACAGATTATAAGCCGTAGTAAGCCTCGCTAAGCCCGTTTGAAAGTTGCTCCCGCTCTGCCGTATGCCCAGAGCATCGTGTGTGTGTGTGTGTGTGTGTGTGTGTGTGTGTGTGTGTGTGTGTGTGTGTGTGTGTGTGTGTGTGTGTGTGTGTGTGTGTGTGTGTGTGTGTGTGTGTGTGTGTGTGTGTGTGTGTGTGTGTGTGTGTGTGTGTGTGTGTGTGTGTGTGTGTGTGTGTGTGTGTGTGTGTGTGTGTGTGTGTGTGTGTGTGTGTGTGTGTGTGTGTGTGTGTGTGTGTGTGTGTGTGTGTGTGTGTGTGTGTGTGTGTGTGTGTGTGTGTGTGTGTGTGTGTGTGTGTGTGTGTGTGTGTGTGTGTGTGTGTGTGTGTGTGTGTGTGTGTGTGTGTGTGCCAGTGCCATAATGCCCAGAGGAGGTTGTTGGGCTGTAGATAGGCCACAGACAATGTTCCCATTTGAGATGGAGAGAGACAGGGAGGAAAGGGAAACAGACAGAACTGCGGAGAGGAAGTGAGTATTTTTGGGTCATGTGGGTTGCCCTATTTAGCGGTTTTTGCAGACATCTCGGGCACAGTACACACATAAATACACGCTCCCAGTCGCACACCAACAATCCAATTTGCTGAGTGACATAAAAAAAGGTCTGTTTTCCTGAGCAGCTTTGCAATAATATTCGTCATCTATAAATCATGCTCTTTTGATTTTTGCTGTTTCGCTCGATTATTCTGCAGGAACAACACATGGAAGGTTTCTCATTTCTCTAATTGCCCTCCTCGACTCCCCTCCTTGACTCCTATCCTCGTGTCTTAGTCCCGCCCACAGGAGATGCGAGTGGAGGAGTCGAGGAGGGGAACCGAGGAGAGAGGAGGGGAAGCAGCAGGCGGTTTGAGAAATGAGAAATCCTCTCCTCTGAGCGGTCATTTTAAAGAGACGTCCATTAATGATGACAGGAGGCACAGCACTGTCTGATGGGCAGCACTTTGTTCATGATGACTTATATTTACTTTTAATTCATTCACAGTGCGGTATAATGAGACAATAACAGGCTACAGATACGGACATATATACACACACACATATATATTTATGTATGCTATATATTTATATAAATATATCAAACAAAACAAGTATGAGAGCACTCATAACGTAACACTATCAGAGACTGGATATATCCCATGAAATTACGGGCCAAAAGTTTTATTTACAAGTATTAAAGGTCCCATGTCATGCTTTTCCGGTTATTACCTGTCCCCTTGTGTGTTATGAAGGTTTTTATGCATGTAAACGGTCTGCAGAGTCAAAACCCCTCAAAGTACACCCTGTAGCGAGTAAAACTCTAACACAGAAAATACCTCCCCAAAACGCCTCGTTGGAGATTTCTCATTTTCCATTGTTTACTTCCTGGGTATCGCTACGTAGGGATACCCAGTAGCCACGCCCAGAGCTATGGCCGCACCCTCTGCCAGCCTTTCACGAAACAAAGCTTCCCAAACCTTTCAGTGATTCATGCCGGATATGTACAGCGTAGGGCACTGAAGAACGATGCTGTTCCTACTTTGTTTGGACCAGCGGGAGATTCGGGTACACAACCTGTAAGTATTCATTGTTGTTTGTGTATTTATGATGTTTAAAACGAACAAGGTATATCTACCACGACTGTGTAAATGGGTAAACGTTTTTCGGGCTGCTAAGCCATTGACACAGTGCTAACTGGGCTAACTAAGTTGCTAGCGTTTCCATACATCAACTCCAATGTTAGCAGATGGCCTTACATGTATCTCATAGCTGGAGAATATCTGCAATCACACACGAAATACTCATAGACAGTATACTCCGGGTGATTTACCGTACGGTCAGTCGCGAAACTTAAAGGTAGGGTAGGTAAGTTTGAGAAACCGGCTCGAGATCGCTAGAATTTGAAAATACACAACCGGAGAAAATCTGCCACTTCCTTATAGAGCCCCTCCTCCAACACACACGAACGCGCACATGACCAATGAGGGCACGAGATAAGTTTGTGCACAGATGGAAGGCTGACAGGCAGGTAGGCCATCCAGTTATTTTAGCCGGGCCGGTTAAAATGATTGGTCGTACTTTTTACAGTATTACGGCTTCCACAGATGACATTTTTTTATGGATTTTTTGTCAAAGCACTTAAGATATTCATTGCTATCGGGATGTTAAGAGCATTCCATGGAATATAACAAAAAGTGTATGTCGAGCCGGTTTCTCAAACTTACCTACCCTACCTTTAATTACATTATAGTTGGCGTTCCTAGCATGTATGCTACGGAGCTAAACAAGAAGGCTACCAAGAGCTTGAGATGCTAGGGAAAACATTGTTTTTATGCAAGCTAAAAAGAATGACCGAAACGTAGCAGACTACCCGTATAAGATTGCAATTGTAAACACGTTCTTGCTAGCCTAATATGAACCTCTAGCTATTGTTCATAGTAGGTTGGCATATTACACTGAACAAGCCATTGACACAGTGCTAACTGGACTAACGAAGTTGCTAGCGTTTCCATATATCAACTACAATGTCAGCAGATGGTCTTACATGTTTCTCATAGCAGGAGAATGTCTGCATTCACACACGAAATACTCATAGACAGTATACTCCGGGTGATTTACCGTACGGTCAGTACATTATAGTTGGCGTTCCTAGCGTGTATGCTACCGAGCTACTGTTCATAGCGTGTATGCTACCGAGCTAAACAAGAAGGCTACCTAGAGCTAGACATGCTAGGGAAAATATTGTTTTCATGCCAGCTACAATGAATGACCGAACGTAGCAGACTACCCGTATAAGATTGCAATTGTAAACATGTTCTTGCTAGCCTAGACTAGCTGTTGTTCATAGTAGGTTGGCATATTACACTGAACAACTAGCAAACGTAGGTTAGCATATTAGCTGGCAAGCTAACTGTGTTGATTAGATAGATACACACTCCTACCACAACTACTACTTACGAATCTAAAACAACTAAGTTTCTCTAATATTTTGTGATTTGCATTTGATTTCGTCCAGCCAGATCAGGAAACTCCTGGCGTATCTGGCGGACAACACACACGGGATGACCACTCTGATGCCTCGTCCTAAAAAGCCCCGGCAGCAGCTTACAAAGCTGCGATAGGCAAGATGCCGAAAACGCCTATAAGGGGAGGAATGGATGATATACAGTATATATATATATATATATATATATTTACACATGTTCATTTTGTACATTTCTAAAAATAAAGTTTGATGGAAATACTTAGTAGCCTTTCTTCCCTGAATTATTTGCTCCTATAACATATCATTCATACATAGCAAACCATGATTTAATTTCTCATCAAACAGTAGTAGTTTATTACAGGTAAAAACGTACTCTATCACAACAGTTGTAGGTACAGTTCGGTTAGTTAGCATATAACATATACGGCTGTACCGACGCCATTGTAAGACTGATGTTCCGCTCAGAGTGAGCCGAAAAAAGCACTGTTAGACATGGGCGGAGCCTCTTTGGTGGTTGACTAATCAGAACAAAGTGGCCGAGCTGACCAATCGGAGCACACTGGGCTCACAGGGAGGGGGGGGCAAGAGCTCCAACAAGCCGTTTAGGACAGAGAGTGAATACCGGTGAATACACATACTTTACAGAGATGCTGCATGAGAAACCAATGTGAGTTTGGAAAATTGCACAGTATAAATCTATTTTAGTATACCTCAACAATGGAATTATGATCATGGAAATGGCCATGACATGGGACCTTTAAAAGTAAGCATAGGACACCAAACCAACTGAGACCTGTCTGTCCACCGCATACACACACACACACACACACACACACACACACACACACACACACACACACACACACACACACACACACACACACACACACACACACACACACACACACACACACACACACACACACACACACACACACACACACACACACACACACACACACAGGATACAGCCGATGTGTATGTATTATGTGAAGCACTGAATGGTTTTAGAAAAATATCGACTCTTTGTTTGTAGATATATCTACTAAACTAAAGCATACAAATAAAGAGTAATGTAGGCCTGTTATAATGAGTGATATATATTATACACACTGCTCTGCTTTCACCACGGACCTCTTTGAAACATCCCTGTGGCCGGAAATACATCCACGGAGGAGCCATCAGTGTATCCTCGATTATAGCTCCTCCAGAGAGCCTCCTTGATGCTCGATCCTCGGTCCTCGATGTGCATTTAGAGAAATGAGATGTCCTTCAACATGGCGCGCTGAAATCCATTTCCGGGTCACTACCGGAGAGTCGAGGAGGGGAAATTAGAGAATTGAGAAACCTTCATGGAAGAGATCACAACTCTGCAACACAGGTTGAAATCCATACATTAACCCTTGAATCTGAAACGATGCAAATATAAAAACTAAGGCTGGGCAAGTTAACGCATTAATTAATTAAGGTTTTTTTATATTATTATTTTGAAAGTCTGTTGCTCACTGGCTCTGAATACACATACAGACAAACTTTTTTCTCAAAGTAATGATAAACCTGTGAGTTGGATGTAGAAAAGTCAGAATTAATATAGATGTTTTTTATTTTAAAGAAAATTCCGATTTTACATAGTAAAAAACTGTAAATTATAGTGTCCGTCCAAAAATTATTTTGTACTTATAGTGAAAACCACCCTTGGATGATGGGTTAGTAGACTAAAAGCTTTAGGAATCCAAAGTACAACATATAATAAGTACCCTGTATCAAGATTGATGCAAAACAAGTGACATTTGACCTTTTTAGAGAGATTTAGCAAAAAGAAACCACTTCTGGGGTCATTTGGGTGGATTTTCCATATCTCTGGCTTCCCTTGCTCGATTTTGATGGTTGACACCTCTTTCTGACCGTTAGAGCCAATAGAATCGAAGGGGGAGTCCCCCACACACACACGTTGTGAAGAGAAAAGGTGTGGGCTTCGCGCATGTAATTTTCCATCAGAGTGAATCTATCTCTAGCTTTGACATCTGGAAACGGAAAAGCAGTTTTAATGCTTATGGATTATCAGAAATCATTTCAAAGGGACACAGACACATTAGATAAACCTATGAATTAACTTCAGCAGCGTTTTTATCGTTTTAATGCCATTGAAGACCAGTTTGAAGAGACTACAGAGACAAGGTAAAAATGTTAGCATTTTTAGCTACCTAGCGTCACCTGTTTTGATGTCCGTTTTTGCTTATAACGTCGCAAATACGTATAATTCAGTGGTAATGTCGGTGTCAATCGATTCTGTGTCACCTCACGATGTGAAACGATGTGTTGGATGTGGTGAAAATATAAATAAGGTTTTGTGAGGGATTTTCGGTGCAGTAAGGTGTTAGCATTTTTGCTCGTTGCTAATTCAGAGGCTCAGTGTTAGCATTGTGGGTTTTCTTTTGAAAAAAAAAAAAAAATGATCAGTTAGATGAGTTTCTTCCCGTTACATGGATACAAAACATTCATAGTTTTATTAAATGAACATGCCCTCAGACACTGTTTCCTGCAAGATGTTGCGGCAGTGCCCCGGTACCGGGGTCTCTCGGGCTTAACAGGTTAAAGTGCTGCATTAACGAAAAACTGCAAACTAAAAAACGCTGCAAGAGGCTAAAAATACAACGGAAACTGGGCCACTAAAAAGTGACGCACACAGCTGGGGCCGGAGCGCATGTTGATGTTCCGGGATTATAAAGTTGGCCAACTGTCACTCTCACAGAGCTACTCTGTTTCATAATTTTAAGTGTTTTGTCAGTATATTTGAAATGACTTGGTAAGCTACGTTAGCTAGCGAGCCAACTTTTGAAGCAATTTTTTATTTGCAGCATTTTGTGTTTGCAGAGTTTTAAAAAAAATGTATTTTTACTGAGTTAGTTACTGAATGTGTTTTTTAAATGCTTTGCATGTGCACATTTGTATTTTTATTAGCATCATTTTTGAGTTTTGTGTTTCTCCTAATGGAAATGTTTTGGGCAGTTGTAACGTGTTTGCACCTGTGGGCCACCGTACTAGTTTTACATTTGCAGTACTTGTGAATAATTTTGACATTAAAGTGATTCTGAAGGTTTAGACAATAATGAGTTTTTGATGCTAAATGAAACGTTTTTAAAGCTGTAGAAGTTGAAAAAAAAGGAAGTAGCTTTCGCCCCTCTTTGAACACTTCCTCAGATCTCTGAAGGATATGGTAAATACCTGTTTCTACTGATGTAAATGTCCAGGTCCAGCAGAACGGTTTGTGCAGTCTGAATCTCAATACCAGAATTAGCATTTCCAATTCTTTACTTGTCTCCTTGGGAGTAAAGGAGCTGTCCTCTGCCACTGCCTCACTGACTTTACAACAACTAATGTTGTTGTACTTCACCGTAACAGAATTTAAAAAACAAGTTCAGAGAATGTAAGGACAAGCACATTATAATTAAAGAACAAGAAAGTACTATTGAATTTAAAGAAGCCCAAACTAAAATATCACATTGTTTGAAGTTAATACGGTTGTCCTTTTACTAAAGTAATAACTTGAATGGAGGACTTTAACTTGTATTTAAAGTATTTTTACAATTTAGTAATTGTTGCTTCTCTTAATTATAAAATCTGAGTACTTCTTTCACCTCTGTCTTTAATGAAATATTTTAAATTCTTTGGAGATTTGGGCCACAGTACAAAGCCTTCTCCATGTGATTGAGGTATATTGGTCGGTTGGGAATTCTGCATCAGAAACCGGTAAACATTAGTTTTCATGCCTTTGTAACTCTCAATATGAATTATTTCCCCAGCACAAATAGTCACTCTGTTGCGTAGTTACAACAGCAAGAAATATGTCCTTCCTCTGAAGCACCCATTGTGAGCTGGTTCCATTTATAAATGCAGATGTCAGTCATGAGCCGTCAAGGCTGAGGACTCTGCTGATTTTGACTCCGCTCACACTGTAGCAGCTCACTTCCCTATTTAGCTCCCTCTGCTTTTGTCGAGGATATGTTAATCAGTGGAACCAGCTGCTAGAGTGCTTGGCTGGAATGAAAACCAGAGGACTCCCAGGCCTCGACGGGACGAGTTTGAAAGCATTGATGTGTGGTTTTCAGGAAGCTGACATCAGGATGCCGGGGAAGCTTTTGGGTAAAAAAATAAAAAGAGAGCATTAGTTAGTGTGGATGGCAACAACAACAGCAGAGTAATTGCATTCCGCCACCATTCCCCTACCTTTGATGGTTCTGGCTAATGTAGTGCCGAAGGAGTATTGAGCAGTTAAAAATAAATGTCAGCCATCTGTGTGAGTGTAGAGCTTTCTGTTGGTGCCATTCAAACGCACTTGCCTCAACGCCGGTGTGGATTTAGTCTTGATGTCAATGGCTTTGGATCTTCAATCTGGATGGATCAGGAGAGTGAGGGAACTGATCAGCGACGTGCAGTCAGTGGAGGCAGGGGAGGCAGAGCCTCACCTGTCATACTCCAATGTAACGGAAAAACAATTAAAGAAAAACTAAATAATAATAATAATAAAATGTCTCCACTGATCTTGTGTAAATGTGATTTCTGTATGATTCCAATCGCATTTTATAGTCAAAATCAGCAAATTGGCCGAGCTCCGCTACGGGAGCTATGAGAAGTGAGGCAGGCACGAGCACTGCCTCTCGTAAGCCCACAGTAACTTGCTGGAGCGCGGGCACTAATTTAGCGCGGCCACTTATTTTGTGAGTGCGCTCAAGCCATTTACTGTGGGGTGAGGTGAGGCACAGATGAGATCTGCCTCACCTCAGAATGCGTCACCCCACAGAAACTGTCTGGAAAGCGGGCCCTAAGCGCATGCCTGTTCCCATCTCACTGTAGGTCACCAATGTAATGTTTGTAGATCCCTTTATTACATTTATCCTCGCCATCCATAGTCTCTAAATAACTTATTTCACGTATATATGATATTTAGGCTCGCTGCTCTCAACGGCAATGAAAATGCACCAGGGGAGGCAGCCATAACCTCTGCCGCACTGAAGGGGGCGCACGTGAGCCCACAGGTTCTTGTTGCTACTGTTATTCTACCGCAAACAACAAACTCGACTTTTGAAACTACAGGAAGATACGGAGGACTTTTACAAAACAGTAATAGAGATTGTTGTCCAGAAGGATAGCATGGACTTATATTCATCTTCAAGTCAAGGTAAGACCACAACTGTAATGAAAATGGGATCTTACTTAGAAAGAACAATCCAATATTTAGATTTTGGGTATCCTTTTGTTGATCGGTCTGTTTAAAATTAATCATAGCATCAGACTAAAAAAGCTTTTGAAAATAACAGAATATTTCGATTAAGGTCAAAATAGGCTATAATATTTGTAAATCTGACTCTGAAAGAGTCAGTGCCTCACCAGCCATGAACCTCACCGCACGTCACTGGAACTGATACACCACACATAAGGCTTTTTCTATAAAGTACAGGAGGTGTAGCAATACATACAGTATGTGAGGCTTTACAACATTTCAAACGTGATCAGAATACGTCGCCATCGTGGTAACATCAGATGGGTATTCATGAGTATCACTATGCCACCTGTTGCAAACTCCACAATGAAAGGCTTTCGCCCTGCCACTGTGCATCATGGGGGTCTACATCTGTTGAACAGTCTTCACAGAGGGTCTCTGATCATAACACAGTAGGCCTGCAACCTGCTGATAAGAGCAAACTGAGCTACTCAAGCATCATTGCAAAGTCAAGATGGTTTTTCTGTCCCATGAGGCTGTGATGACTGCTAAGTTACTGTTTGTCATTGATACAAGTAAGGGTCCCTGATATAGAAAAAAAGGAAAGGTGCTCTGTGATGGCCAAAGGGTCAAAGCCCAACACTAGAAGTGAATAGGGCGGATTCACAATTTTTTGTTCACTTATATGAACGTCCTTGGAGGAGGTCCTTGTTCTCTGTGTTCTCTTTAAAGGTGGGGTAGGTAATTTTGGAGAAACCGGCTCGAGATCGCTCAAATTTGAAAATACACAGCCGGAAAAAATCTGCCACTTCCTTACAGAGCCCCTCCTCCAACACACACGAACACGCACATGACCAATGAGGGCACGAGATAAGTTTGTGCACAGATGGAAGGCTGACAGGCAGGTAGGCCATCCAGTTATTTTAGCCGGGCCGGCTAAAATGATTGGTCGTGGTTTTTTACAGCGCGACGGCTTCCACAGATGAATTTTTTTAATGTATTTATTGTCAAAGCATTTAATATATTCATTGCTATCGGGATGTTAAGAGCATTCCATGGAATATAACAAAAAGTGTTTCTGAAATAAATTACATAACCCACCTTTAAGTTACAAAAAGTAAATTATTGACACCTCTCAGGTAAAGTTTGGTTAGGTTTAAGCAAAAAACATGACTTGGTAAGGTTTAGGGTTAAATAGTTTAGTATAGTTGGAGTTAAAATTACATTGGGGACTTTTATACCTCCTAAATCATGGTTGCAATAATAGGTCAATAAGGCTATTTCCAGAGATAAGACTTTTTTCTTCTCTGTTCCTGATGAACCGGCATGTAACAGAATGACTGATGTGGTCGAGTTAACTTACAAGAACATATTCAACATCCCTATACATAAAAAGAAGTGACAAATCTATCAATTGTCGAAGGTTGAAAATAGGTTCAGAACAGCGGCTCTTCCATCATGCATTTGCTTGTGAAGTTGATGGCAAGAACACTTGATCCCCTTTAAGATTGCCTAGATTGTTTTCTATTTGTGGTAGTGGCCTTGAAATATAAATACATCTGGACAGAATTCCTATCCTACCAATCTAAAAACATTTCCAAAGTTAAGTCTGTGTCCAGTTGTGACCTTGAAAAGTTAATCCTTTTTAGCATGTTCATCACTGAAGACAAATGGGTTTGGGTTTTGCTGTTTGAACCCCGGCCTCACCATGTTTTTTACAGCTCCTCTACATTGGGTGTAATACAGACATTTATCATGGCCCTCATTGGCACAAACAAGGCAACCAATAGAGACTGTATGATGGCTCTAACGGTTAAAAAGAGGTGTAAATCATCAAAATCGACCGAGGGGGGCCAGAGATATTGAAAATCCACCCAAATGACCCCAGAAGTGGGTTGTTTTCGTCTAAATCTCTCTAAAAAGGTCAAATGTCACTTGTTTTGCATCAATCTTGATACAGGGTACTTAGTATATGTTATAGTTTGGATTACTATCCCATCATTCAAGGGTGGTTTTCACTATAAGTAATGTTTTTTTTTTTTGGACGGACACTATAATTTACATCTTTTACTATGTTCAATCTGAATTTACTTTTAAATAAAAAGATTGTCTATTGATTCTGACTTTTCTACATCCAACTCACAGGTGTATCATTGCTTTGAGAAAAAATATTATTAATTTAACCCTTTTAGAAGTGAAGATATAGTCATTTGTTCTGGGAATGTCATTTTCGAGCCTGAGACCTGGAAAAACAGGCTCAGGGCTTAACAGGTTAACTAAGTCAAAGTGTTTGTAAGAAGGGTAAAGTTCCTGTTGAAAATTAATAGGTTATACAAACTCTACTTTAACCTAGAAGTACTCTGTCCGGTGTGAAACAAAAACTCAATGTTGACTTATTTTAGGAAAGGTTATAAACTAACATAACTCAACCCTAATTCACGCCACAATCTTTTACGAGAACCAACCAAATAATTGTGTTGCCAAGAAGTTTGTGGGGGTTTGGAATGTATTATTAGAAGCGTCTTGCCATAACGGCTGATAAGGTTATTATTTATATTGTCAGTCTCAGCAAATGTTTCTGAACCTTTAGGTTTTGAAGAGTTGTCGCTGGAAGTACTCTGTGTCCCGTGTGAAACCAAAACTCAAAGTAGAATTATTTAAAGTTAGATTACAAACATACATAACTCAACCCTAGCCCAAGCCACAATTTTTACAATAACTATCAGAAGGGTTTTGTTGCCAAGGAGTTTGCGATGGGGTTGGAAACGATTATTTGGTGTTAATTCGGAAAGATTCTAATCTGGAGTTAAGAATCGTCTTGCCATAACAGCTGTTATCACTTCAGATGGCTTCAAGTAACTGTTACATTTACAGTGTTCGTTTTTGCATTTAACTATTCGTAAGCGGTCAACAAGCCATGTTTTCCTCAATGCAAGTTGGACATGAAATATGTTGCAGCAGTTTTTTGGGCTGCTATGACTGGGTTTTCTGGGTAGGTCAGCCTCGGCTAATGTTTCCAAACCTTGAGGTTTTCCGAAACGTCCCATAAAGGTTTTAGAGACCCAGGACTTATTGTGTCTCAGCTTCATTGCCTTCATACAGCTAAGGCTTCACATTCTGTTCTGGGTTGTATGATTTGACGCCTGATTTGCCTTGCTTTTAAGCTTTGTCATGTATTTTTATTTCTAGCTGTAACCAGTACTCCCCCTTGGCTGGTCCATCAGATAATATGAGTGTAATTCTAGTGGAAAAGCCCACTAACTAAAAATATGCCCATCACAATAACATCATCTGCCACTACGAAACACACAAACACACACTAACACATGCTGAGGACAAGCGCCGTACCTCCCCTGCTGCACAAACAAGCCATGTCAGTTTTCCGGTCACAGGCTTTCTCCATTGCCAAAGATTTGAATGGATGGTGATCCATAAATATTTAATTGGCCACATGTCCCCCCTGAGAGGAGCCTCCGAAACCCTCAACGTCTGACTAACTAGACTGAGGGAAGAGGAGGAGTAAAACCCAGCAAGGGGGGGAGTGGGAAGAAATGGCAGGAATAAACATGTGATGTTTGAGTGGGTAAGTCACCACCAAGAGCGCAGTGTGTGTTCTTTCCGAATGGGTAGCTGCATCACAACACAGCGTGACAGTGATGCTCCATTGACGTTCGCAGGCAGGAAGGGAGAGAGCAAGGAGAGGGAGGGACGGAAGGAAGCTTGAAGGAGGACAGAGAGGAAGAGGGAGGAAAGAGTGACACACGATACAATGACATCCACTTTAAAAGGAGATAAATAGACAGAGTTAATGGAAGGGCAGGGAGAAGTGCATCATGCTGGGTGTGATGGATGGAGGGATGGGGAAGGTGACGGAATAAGGTGGAGTTAGAAGTAAGATCTTTATTTGCCGCTCATTTTGCTAATGATTTTAGTTGGATCAACGTAAGAAAGAAGAAACTCAACAAAATGGCTTTGGTCATATGGAAAGCGAACAGTGCCACAATATCGCAGAAATGCGTTTTTTCACGCGTTTAATAGTTCAAAATGCGCGAAACACATGTAATATGCGGGGAAAACGCTGTTTTTGACTTAAGATCGTATTTAAATCGTTTTGTATTGTGGCACTGTTCGATTTCCATATGTTGAATAACAACTAACCCTACCAAAGTCAAAAACTAACATAAAAAACTCAGCTATCAAGGCAACTCCTGGGCTCTTTGAGACAAAATTACTGTTTTGTAGTCTTGTAGCTTTGAAAATAGCGTTTGAATTTGCTGTCTCAAGGAAAGGTAAAGGGGTTACCATTTTCTAAATATAGCAAACAAGGGTAAAAAAATATTAAAATATTTGTGTCTTTTTTTAATCAATGAAAATTCTTACCAATGATACCACATTATCTATTTTTTTTTCTCCTGTTTTGTCATTGTTAAATGTAACTTTAGTCAGTTTGATGCATCACGGTCCATATAACTACTCCATTAAAAAAGAAGATTATAAAAGTTGTTTTTTTAATTATTTTTTTCATCAACAATATTGCACTTTTATTAAGTGACATTTTAAGTCAACGTTTTTTGGTAACAAAATGAACTTGCGCTTTTGGCAATCTGGAAATATAATATATAAACGTTAAATGTGAAGTGGGAGAAGGCGGAATGCAAACAGCATTAGAGAATAGAAATAAAGTAGTGCTGTCAACCGATTTTAAATGGTAATGGCTTTAATAACAAAATTAAAATACTAGTATTTGCTTGTATTTTTTTTTAGGGGGGGGGGTGAAACAAAAAAACGCTGCCTTTTCACTGCCATCCAATTAATGGTAGACATTGGCGCTGGTATAACAGGAGCAACATTAGGTCATACATGGAAACGTGGTTAATTTGCGAATGTTGCCAGCCCTAAAATAAAGATGTAAAGAGGTGGGTGGGGGGGAGCAAGTAAGACGGAGATAGAGTGTGTTGTGACCTCCAGCAGCAGCATCGCTGAGCTGCTGTCGGGCTGATTAGAGCTGCTGCACACGGACTGTGGCACCAAGGTCGACGCACTGATAGGCGGGATTTAAAGGAGTATTAATTAATCTATGACCTTTATTGACATCTATTGGGGTATAGTAAGCATTGCTACTATGTTAATAGAAAATATGTTAGAGTGTAATTCGTATCTCCCTCACCCCTGTCCACTAAAAGTAACATTATGTATTGTTTGTAGCCTGTACCTTTACCAGGTAAAATCCCATTTCAAGGGAGACCTGCAGCAGGTTGGTTACACATAAAAACAACAGAAAACAAAAAGGACGTCATACAACATAATTACAGGAGTACAAACCTATTCACAATGACAGGTACCAAGAGTATCAAATAGCATTTCATCCAGCCGAGCTTTAAAATGATGCAGGGGAACCAAAATGCTCAGTTTCAAAAAATGTTGCATAGTGTTCCAAGCTCGAGGAGCAGCGCACATAAAAGCTTTTGTAATTAAAACAGTCCTAGCACTTGGCACATGTAATACAAACACATCCTGGGATCTCAGGCAATAGCTACTTGCCACTCTCTGTGATATCAGAGAGCAGATATAAGTTGGTAGTTTACCCAACATGGCTTTATAGATAAACATGTGCCAATGACTGAGCCTCCATACAGTAAGTGAAGGCAAACCTGCCCGGGCATACAGGGTACAGTGATGAGTAAGTACTTTACAGTTAGTAACAAATCTCAGCGCACTGTGATAGGCGGCATCTAACTTGAGCAGGCAATGGGCAGGTGCATTCATATAGATCAGATCTCCATAGTCCAGCACAGGTAAAAAGGTCACAGAGACTAGCCTTTTCCTGGCCTCAAGTGAGAAACAGGACTTGTTTCTGAAAAAGAAACCTAGCTTCAACCTCAGCTTTCTAATCAGATTATTGACCTGAAGTTTAAAAGAGAGACAATCATCAAGCCAGATACCAAGGTATTTATAACAGACAACCACTTCAATTACCTTTCCTTGTATGCATTTACTGTGCAACAAAAGTCCAACTGTGAACCTGTTCAGGCCCAAAGATGACAGCTGTTCATCATTTATTGCATTGTAAATGGAGAATGTTGGGATATATAGATTCAAACCTAGTAAGGAGAACTTTGGATTCTGTGTCGATACCTGGAATAGGACTGAAATGCACTTGAAAACACAGAAAAGTATTTTTGGAACCAGTTGCATGCGTGACAGACCCTGAAGTCATAACTTTACATTTTGGCCAATAATACAAATAGCTCTAAAGCGAGGCGGTTGCCATCAAATACTCTTTACTTTTCCACTTGAACTGTAGCTGGTTAACTAACTGCTAACATGTTAGCCTACGACTGGGCCAAACTGTAACAACTCTGATTTGAACCAGACAGTATCATGTCTTAATATGATAAGTAATTGCATATTGGTTCAAGATGAATTATTTAACAAAGTTTCAAAAGTACCTGAAACAAAGTTATTTTTATTTAAGCTTTTCTCTGGGCCAAGATTAAAATGAATGCCCTTGACGGCAAATCACTGCCTTACTTGTGTCTGTTGTGAATTAATGGTGAGAGCTAGAATATGAAGTGCCAGAGGTTCCGGGAATAGAAAACGATGAATAGGAGATACGTACAGACAGAATAGACAGATGAGGGGAAGAGAGTCGAAGGCAAAGAATGAGAAGATTTGTTTGAAGTGTAAGTTAGCAAGTGCTTTTGACAGATCATTGTAGTCTAAACATCTTATTCTCCCTCTTCCCACTTTCTCATCATCTCAGCTCCATTTCATTCTAAACATATGCAGTGACAGCCTCTTCCTTCATATCACATCGAATCAACAGAGATATAGCTTTGCCACAACATATCTCTTACGTCTTTCTGTTTGAACAACAAGCCTACCAAAGTCTGTGCCCTTCTGTTGACTTGCATTTGTAAGATGTGGAGCTATCTTTTTCACTTATCCTGCATTTCAATTCATTCTTCTTCTGATTTTCTTGCAGCCATAGAAGTCGCCCGCTGCTCTGAAACGCTCCTGATGCTGTCAGAATTCTGAAGAACTTGGAATATCGATTCTGACAACCGAACAGGCAAAAAACAGACACTTTGATGCCGGTAAAGGTTTTGATTCAAATTGTCTGGATAGCTTGTGGAATACCTTAATTGCCAACAAGGATTCATAGTTTCAATAATTTCTGATGTACTTACCTTTCCTTCTCGTTACAGAGCCCTTGACTTTCTGCCATTGTTTGTTTCCCGCCAGTACGATTGCCAATCCCACCATTGATTGTTACCACCTGTGTCCCATTAACTATTTTATAAATAGTCAGCGTCTCCTTTTGTTCTGTACCAGTTTGTCTTGTCTAGTCAAGGGTCCAGAGCTTTTTCAAGTAAATACCTTATTTAGTTTGAAACACGTTATTTGTTTTTGTATTTTTACCATTGTCAAGATTTAGCTCTTCAAGAGTTGTAATTTGTTTCTTAGAATTTATTAAAGAGTCTTGTTTCATTTGTACTTTTGTGACATTTGACAGTTGTGCATTTGAGTCCAAATCCTTGTGTCCCGTTCCTGACAAAAAACAATTTCACATTTCAGAAATACCACCATGTTTATGCCCGAAAATACAGTAAAGTTGTCTGCTAATTGTTGGATAAATCGAAATAAAATTGATGATACAACATTTATTGTACACTCCATAAGCATTTAGCAGAGGAGGCCTTAACGTGGATTTTATTCAGCAGCATCTCTTTATTTCTGGCCCTCATAATCTCTATCCCTAGAGGCCTGTTCCAAACCCAGATAAGGCATGGAGGGAGGAAACAACCTCGGCTTACATTGTACCGGGGGGGGGGGGGACTAATCGCTGTTTTCACACAAAGGCCGCCCAGAGACAATGATGTAGACTTTTCTTTTACGGCAGTAAATATGTGCTATTGGTAATAAAATGTCTCTTACTGTGTCATGGATGTCAGCTCGCTGATTTAAGGCCACACGTGAAGCCTGTTGGCTTAATGATAACTGAAATCAATATAAGCCACTGCCACAGATTAATGGTATTGATTTTACACATCAATTTATTAGGCCAGCCAGTACAGTGGTAGTTACTATACAGTATGTTAGTCACAGGGATGCATCCTGAATATGAAATAAAACCAGTGATTTAAAACAGGGCATGTTCTATTTACATATGGGTTATCACATTCCAGTAAAAACAAGTCTTTCTGTCTACGGCATGGCCACGCCCCTTTCTTGGTGAAAATATCTAGTCATTTGACTGGTGGTAAATACAAATTCTGAGGTCAATCAGATAGAAAAAATCTAGAATATCGTGCATTTTTATCTACAAAGAGCCAAAATTAGTCAGTCAGGCAACCAATAATACAATGTCATTAGAGATTTATGATCGCCATCGATATGGTGAAATTAAAAGCAATAGGGGATGGATGTACTGTCAGGCAACGGGGTTACATTTAAACTGGGATGTCCTTAGCTTGTCATTGTTTTGTATTTCAATGCATCATCTACACTCACTGACTTTAACATTACAAATGTTAACTTTGAAGATTAACGTTAACCTAATTATAGACCCATTGTTTACTCTTTTTTACCTCTCTGTGGACTTTTACCGTCCTTCTTACTAAGTGAAAGCAAAGAAATCTTAACTTTGGATTGTTTTTTTATTAAACTTGCAATACACTGCACAGCAGCTTTTAGGCATAATGAAAATATATACTTTTTTCTGCTTGGTGCCTATTTTCACCGGAATGGAGGCAGGGCAGTCATTTTGCCAAACAGGGACATAGCGCTGCTCTCCTTTATATCGGATTTTTACACTCATATTCAAAGACATGTTATCGTCGGAATGGTTTGCGCAACTTGCGGGAAACTGCTAAAGAGATTTGCTGCCATTCAGTTATGGGTGCATTAGTGCCGACTCACAACTGCTTTTAAAATATCAAAACTTTGGAGGGAAATCAGATCATTTAAAAGGATTCACCACAATCAGAATGTCTGTTAAGATAATACATCAAGTTTGACAAGCAGAGGTGTTCTACTGATCAATTGCTACCTATTTTACAGTGAACACCATTTTTTTTTTGCTGGTGTACACTAGGGTTCTCCGTCCAATACAAGTATATATTTGTCTACTAACTATTTGGCCCCTCATTAATGTGTTGTACACACTTATTTATAGCACATGGATCAGGAAGTCGGCCACCATTTGTTAAAGCTATTTTGTTTTGGTAGAACTCTCCATCTTTGATTAAAACCCTTGCGTAGCTTGAAAAGCAATTGCATTCAGACACACTCAACTGTAATAAAAAGTCTATATTTGACATGTATATTTATATTCTCATCCCCAAAACACAGTTATTGGTAGTAGTTGAAAGTTGAATTAAAAGTATTGCAAACCACAAAAAAGAGGACTAACTTGATTGAAAATGATGTGACTTCATCCCCAAAACACTATAGGGTTCTTGTATCTCTTGTCAATATCCGTGAGCTATTATGTGACATTCCAGTTGTGTGTACACAAATAGCCCCTGGTGGAAGGTCACCTGCTTGAAGAAATACTCTCGTCACGAATCAAGTTGTGAGACCGAGTGGTGGGGGGAGCATAAAGTGACTGTTGTCTCTAGTCTGTGTAAGTGAGAGGTCACCCAAAACGCCCGCACTATCTTCTGTGATTGGCTGTCGAAAGTCATGACGTGCCACAGATGTGTTGTGTTGGCAGGCGGTGAAGGGCCCATAGGTTTTACCAAATACCAAGAGGCTCCACGGCTGCCAGCTCAGGCAACAATAACTCTTATGAGATGTGACAAGGCAAGAGGGAAACAACAACAAAAGGGAATACAGATAAGCTCAAGTAATTTGACTACTTTACATGTGAGTAGGCATATGTGTGTATGGGAGTATTGTGGGTTGGGATATAGTGGAAAGGATAAAGGGAGTAATTGAGGATTCACAGTGGGCATCTCTGGTCAGTTTCCAGAATGAAGAGGCGTTAGGGTTTGGAAAGGGACAGGCCAGGGTTTTATTTATTCATGCAGTTTCTATCTATTCTCATTTTGTTTTATCCATTTGATCTATTTTTGCTTGATTATGTTTTGTTTTGTTAGTTTTTCTTCTTTTGTGTCCCAAGTCATTATTATTTTGGGGTGTCCTTCAGTCCGTTCCATTTTTGGGAACTTGAAATGTAGGGAACGCCTACAGGGACTGTCTTAAAGTTTGGCAACAAACATCAACTTGGACTCAAGGGTGAACTGACTATAATAGGGTGGTCAAAGGTCATGGTCATTGTGACCTCACAAAACACTCTAAATCAAGATTCCCAATTCTAGAGAGGTGACATGATGGGCAGACAAGGGTTTAAATACAACTTCTCACTTTTTGGTGGAGGCAAACAACTGAAGACGGTTATTATTTTTCCTCTTTTCCTTTTGCGTTCTCTTAAAGACAATCGCAGACACTTGATAGGTTAGTTCCTTTGCTCCACATCTTAGAGTCCTATAGGACTTTCCTCAAGTTTTCCTTACTTTCCTAAATTCTCCCATCACACGAAACCTTTTCTAACCAAATAACTGCCCGGAAATCAAACAAATGAACCCTAAAACAACTGAAACAGACAGGCAGAACCGCTTATGTATTCAGATCTTAGACCATAGGAAACCAACTATTGGCGTGATCGCATTGGTCATTCACACCACAAATGACTTAGATTGTTTTGTTCATTTTGGAGTGATTGTGGGAGGTACAACAGGCACTGATTGCATCTGTTTGGTGGCCTGCAGCTGTGCATCACATGTCTTTTGCATTTACATGTTGCCATGGAAAGCAAGAGATTGAACACTTTTCTGATGTCTGCTCCTAGTTTCTGGTCTCAGACCCATCCATCTAATTACTAGTCTCATTCTATAATACTTTTACACGCTTAATTGTTTATATTCATTTAAATGTTTAGAACGTGCAACACTACAGCCAAAACCATAGTTCTTCCCTCGAAATTCCCCCCCAAAAAATCCAAAATACAACAATTAGGTGTTTGTTTTCATCATTTTGTTTATTATCATCTGTAAAGTTTCTTCGAAACTCACCAACAGTAAGCAATAGATTATGCCTCATGTGCATATTCAAACATAATAAATATGCATATTTCAGAAAGCTTGTAAAGGATAAAATTGTTTTATTATTGGTATTTAAATGGGGAAGTTCTTTCATGATGTTTATTGTGTGCATCTACTGTGCCTCCATGCTTTAATGTTCAAAAAGCTCTTTATTTTTCTCATACTGCCTGTGCTGCAGCACCTCTTTTCACCCTCTGTCTGAAACCAGAGCCCAGTCTGCTCGGATTGGTTAGCTGGCCGGCTCTGTTGTGATTGGTCAACTGCTGAGAGCTGTCCCGCCCCTTAGCCTATCACGTACAATATGTTGGAGCGCTAGCCAATAAAAGCCCAAGTGTTACATAGTGATGTCACTATGTTACGGAAGAAGTCCAATGTAGGCTTTTCAGGCAGGGGTGGGAGTGTGACGGAGAGAAACTCCCTCTGGGTGCACTTTGGGATTTTAGCCTTTGCAGACCATTTACATGCACAAAACCCTATAGAACACAGTATAGCGGAAAGGGAAAACCATAAATAGGGTCCCTTTAACAGTCTAATGTCCCAATCGAAATCCGTGGAATAGTTGCCCAACTGAACCCCTATAAATTGTTTTGATTCATTTAACGCTGCCTTTCAGTTTTGGATTTAAGATATATTCCAATATTAAGTCCCCCTCTGCATTGCACCGTTTTGTTTTGTTGACAATTTGGACTCAAGTGCCTCTTAAAGATTATTGCAAAGCCACGCTGTTTCCCATTGCATTGCCAAGTGCTCTGAGATTATTAACAAAGCTGTGGTGCTTTTTCGCAGTTGGCTGTGGAGTAACAGCTGGCTCTGAGCCAGCGCATGAATATATTAATGATGATGCATGAGAAAGCTTGTAACTCTTGATTTTTTTTTTCTTCCCATTTTCTCACTTGAATTGAAAGTTTTCATAGCCTTCAATGTGCTGAGTAAGTTCTAATCCTCAGACTCATTACGGAGCCACTTAAAATTGTGAAGGGTAGGGGGGAAAAAATCAATTGGCAAAACAAGAGCTTAGTTTTTCAGCTGCTTACATTTTGGCAAATCCATGGCAGGCATCGGAAAAGAAGCATTATTGAAAACAAAATGTAAGCTTCCTGCCCGGATAAGTGGCTGACTGTTAAGTGACCTGTCGCCGAGTTTAGGTCCGAGAAATCCCGTCGCTATGAGTGACACGTTGACAGCTCAGAAAATGAAATCCAGCATTTTACTGCCAGCGAGGCACTTAGGCATTTCCTCCGGGATTTGCATGGAGAGTGGGGAATATCATACGGAGACACACACAGGGCAAACACACACTTGATCAGAGGCGAATGGACCAGTCGACAACGCTTTAACGGTCACAGGAGGATGAGCCTGTTTGCCACACAAACACTGTTCACGTCAGTAATAATTCTCCTTGCTCTAGAAAGCTGCTCCGCGTGGCCTGGTTATGTTATCACCTTAGCAACAAGCTGCCTTATATCCTAGATGTTTGTGTGAGGGAAAAGAAAAAGCCATGAATTGCCTTCATATGTGTTAATTTAGCCGATGTATCCCTATGTGAGTCCATTGACGTGCATAAAACCTGGATTAGGGTTTTTTGCAGCAGCAGCCGGGGCCCATTGTGCCCCGCATGAGGTTTAATATTCACACAACAAATATTGGATTACATTTACACAGGCCTGTTACGGTAACAGCAGCTCAATAGCCCTGCTGCTCGGGGCTTACTGTAATTGTTGCAGTTATGGTTAATTAGCTTGCGAATACAGAGGATTCAATCCCAAATCAATAAGAGAAGCGAGGGGGGAAAAAGAAGCGTGGACAGCCTGCTGACCCACAGGTGCCTTTAAATAAATACGAAGCACTTAAGGAAATGAGGCGCCGATATGAATACTGCTTTCAGTAGAATTCTATCATCAATAATTCGAAACAAGCCTTACTTCAAGACCGGTATAAATAACATAATTACTGTACCAAGCAAGATCCTCATTGAGAACACTGGCAGCTTGACAGTCGCAGAGAAATTAACATTGTTTGCCAACCAAATGCAGTCCTATTGTTCTGATGGAAGAATATGGAAATGAATGCGATTCCTCCGGCTCAAAATGGAGTCAAGGCTTTCTGGTTGTCATTATGGTTTGAGTGAAAGGCTGATGAAAATTGTAATCTTTCTTAAGCAAAATGTGCCTGCCACAGGGACGGTGGACAGGAAACACTTCCAGTAACACGGACATGGAATTCAGGGTAGTCATTTTCTTGTACACAGTATTATTTTCTTTATACTGATTATAGGTGTCATTTCAAAATTGCACACACAAATACTTTTTTCTCAATAGTACACTTTGCTTCAATACAACCAGAAAAAACCTGTGCTCAAGTCCCTCCTTTACTTATTTTGTTAATCTAGAAAATATTGGGAAAAACATTTTCCAGCTGTAGGGAGCATAGACAACCTATGCTCCCTTAAATCAGACTACCTAAACATATTATGGATGGGGTTTTTTTAAAGTCAGCTTTGGTTTGGATTGTTAACATTACCAAACAAGGAGAATGGCATGTAACTGCATTTATAACCCCCCAAAACTGTAGATTTGTTTGAGTTTGCATGTGCAGAAAAATAAAAATGGGATCACTGAAGTCAGTAGGGTCAATCATCTGGAGACATTGAATGTGATCTAAAATGTCATGAAACTCAATTGCTGTTCAGACATTTCAGTCTGGACCAAAGTGTTGAGCAACAAAACACGCTTTCCATTTGCATACTGTAGATACATCTGAGGATTTTAGCCATCATTTCTGGCAAACCACAAATCCTGGAATGGTGATGACAAATGTTTTCTAACCTCCCTGACATACTTGTTGAGGAAGATCATGTTCCAGGTCTGCAAATGTAGTAATTTGCATTTTGTAAATTTGACTTTTATGTTTTCTCTTTTAAGTACCCTGTGGATTTTGTTTTCCACACAGAAGCAAAATGGGTCCTTGTTGAGGTGCATGAGCAAGTGTGTGATGTGATACACGTTTAACACTGATCTATAAAAGTATCGTTAATATGCTAAGAAATTAAGCAATGGGCCTGCGAAGAAATACAAACTATGTAACATGTTTCACATTTTAAACATAGGGTATTCAAACCATGACTAACTCAGTATAAATGAAATTATATAAAAGGTTTTATAAATGAAGTGTATATATAAACTGATATAGATTTATTTTGGTGGGCTTTGCTTTTAGATGGCTATTAGACTTTTAACGGCTGCTAAAATTACTCCTGTCAGTTTCTCCACACTGGGGGCATACTGACCGCCATTTACTGTATACTCTAACTATCTAGTAACTCCTGTAAATATAATGTATGATGTCCTTTATTGTTTTATGTTTCATGTGGAACCTATATGCTGCAGGTCTCCCTTGAAAAAGAGATCTATGATCTCAATGGGACCAATCTGGTTAAATAAAGGTTTGAAATTAAATGAAATGTAATGAACTCATACAATCCCATTTAAAAAAACAAAAAACTACCCCTGAACACAATGGGGTTTAATAAGAAACACTGAATGTACCTAATATTAAAGAAAATGTCACAGAGTCCATTTAGGTTCCCAATAGATTCTTTATTTATGGTTGGTATTAAATAAGGGCTAAAAACGATATATATATATTTTTTTTAATGAAATGTATGATTAAATAACGCATCAATACAAAAAGATGCTCAATTGCACTATTGTGCAAAGGTGAATGCAATTATATTTCAGCAGTGAATATTGTTATTGATCTGAGAAACAAAATAAAGAGAAAAGAAAGGAGAGTAGCTGTGCAGTAATATGGTTTACATCTAAAATCAATAAAGTGAAAATAGGATGATACACTATGTTGCCTTACACACTATTCAGGAAACATTGCAACAAATGAAGTTATTTTTCATAAGGTCAGCTATAGAGTGGTGTTGTGATGACATATTTTTGTAGGCCAACCCAGACATCGGATTTTGTAATAAGATCTGTGGCAAACACACGTTTCGTTCAGCACAATAATTTCCACATGTTAACTCCACTTTATGATTTTTGAAGAGTAAATGCAATCGCCATAAAGGAGCTAATTTATAAACAAACTTCATCACGGTCGGATATCACGTCGCCACCGCTGAGCTAAAGGTGGCGAATGTCCGACTTGATTATGTTGAGTAGTCTCATTTAGTCACTTGTTAGCAACTGCTAGGCTAAAGACGGCTAATGTTAGGGCATTATGACATTTAGTTATCTCATTTAGTCACTGTATTGTTAGCAACTGCTAAGCTAAAGGCGGTTAATAGTAGGGCGTTATGACATTTAGTAATCTAATTTAGCCACTTGTAAGCAACCGCTAAGCTAAAGGTGGCTAATGTCATTATGACATTTAGTTGTCTCATTTAGACACTTGTTAGTGCTGAGGCTGTGAGGTAGAGTGTTCGATCCAAGTGTGAAGATGTGTGAATGTTAGCTTCCTTGAGCACCTTGTGGCACCTTGCTCTGTATGAATGGGGTGTGAATGGTTGAAGGTTGACTTGTACATTTAAAGTGCTTTTAGGAATTGAAAAGACTGGATAAAGCGCTACATAAAAACAATCTATTTACCATAAGTAAGTACTCATATTGTAGAACAAAACACGGAAATCGAAGACACTATTTCATGCATCTAAATGAAAACACGCCTAAAAAACAGAGACGAGGGAACCGGAAGTGGTAAAATCCCATCCAATTTCCGCATTTAAGGACTCATTCCTGCACTACTTTATAATGTTTGCTGCCCACGATAATACCAATCAATAGGATAAAAAGCAAAACAAAAACATATTTTGTTCCTGAGCTGCCACAAAAAATATTGAATGAGAACAGCTCTTGATACTTGTCAACAGTTTCTGAAGTCCTCTTTGAGATTGAATGAGCTGGCAGCAGTAAAGCACAATATTGTATATACAGTAGGGCTGTCAGTCGATTAACATATTTAATCGCATGATTGTCCATAGTTAATATCGATTAATCGCACATTTTTTATCTGTGCTAAATGCACCTTAGAGGGATATTTTTCAAGTTTTTAACACTCTTATCAACATATGAGTGGACAAATATGCTTTATATGTTTGTTTATTATCATTTGAACAATGACAAATATTCTCATGAATATTAAACACAACAACCTCTGAACATTACAAATATTCGCCTCAACCTGGAACTTCTCTCATACAATAATACAATACAAAGTGTGTGTGTGTGTGTGTGTGTGTGTGTGTGTGTGTGTGTGTGTGTGTGTGTGTGTGTGTGTGTGTGTGTGTGTGTGTGTGTGTGTGTGTGTGTGTGTGTGTGTGTGTGTGTGTGTGTGTGTGTGTGTGTGTGTGTGTGTGTGTGTGTGTGTGTGTGTGTGTGTGTGTGAATGTGGAGACACTGTGATGGATCGATGGAGCTATATGCAGCTCAAGGCATATATGCTCGAACGGGAGCGGCCTGGACGCTGCAATCATGTTGCGCGCACTATCCGTGCTGAGTGTGCTGACTTTTCGTACAATGTCCCACTGTCTGGCTACCTGCATAAAGTCAAGTGCTCGGCACAGTTGTCGGTGAAATGTCGCTCCTCTGTTTTCATTGAAACAGCTCCTTATATCCGTTAGCGCAGCTAGCTAGCACCAGATGCTAACAACAACAACACGTAAAGTGTGCCTCGCTCGCGCCACACATACACACACCCTCCCGGTCCTCCCGATGGCCAGTCCGGGCCTGCCGGTGAGCGTGGAAGTGTGGTCTGCCACAAGTGGGCGGCAGGAGCGGGGCTGTCAGCATCAGCTTGTAGATGGTATTTTAAACTTGATGCGCTCTGAAACTACGGGGCGGCCGAGGACAAGAAATACACATGCGTTAATCGCGTTAAAATAATTAGTGGCGTTCATTTTTTTTTGCGTTATTAACGCGTTAACTTGACAGCCCTAATATACAGTATACTATATATAAGGATTGCTGACATGTCCAATTGAAAATCTATGGGAGCCATTCCCTTCGTAGCAGCAACAGAGCAGATAATGGAAAATAAACCTGCATCTCCTGAGCGTTTTGCAATTGCTAGGTTATCCCTCTATGACTTGTGAGGCGTCTCACTAAGCTTCTCCCTCATTCCTCCGCATTTTTCTCTTCTCACGCTATCATCCCTACATCCATCCGTGCCCTTCCCATCCACTTTATATGTTTCCTCGTAGGTCACCTCACTTATTCCCCACCCTTCACCCCATCTCTACCTTGACACCTCCGTTCCCGCAACCTCTCTCGCTGTTCCTCCTGTTATTTATTTTTTTATCTCACATCCTCATCCCAGTTTATTTCCTCTATCTGTAGCAAGCAGAGGAACATAATTGAAGTTCCCTCTCTTTGATTTCCCCCCAGGCAGAAAAAGGTGTAGATATATGTGTCGGAATACTAACAGTTTGTTGTTGGGGGTTCAATGGAAAAGAAACAGTGAATTTAAACAGCAAAGGCAGCATTTCCTAAGAAACTGGATGGAGTCTGTTGCGATTGAGCATTGTCCTGGTTCAGGAGAAATACTTGGAAAACATAGGTGGATTGGACTAAACACATCAGGGGAGAATAATGTCGCTTGTCCATGTATTAAATGTTTTATTGTGTGATATTTCTTCTGCTAAAACAACAAAAATCCTCAAGCAAAGTAACCTCTTCATTTGACAAGGACATGTTCAATTGACCCTTTACTTCCTTTTAAGTTACCCTATTCACAGTTCTTTTGTACAAATGTGAAGACTTGTTCCATTGAACCTTAAAAGCATTTAGTTATAGAACAAAACCACTTCAGCTCCTCTCTAAAAAAAAATAGTTATTTAAATAAATGAGTGATGCTCAGGGCTAAAACATTGCAGCACAGTGTTAAGAAACTGCAAAATCTAATTCAATAAAACAGATATATGAACAGGTATTAGATAATGGAAATAATTTCACACAAATGATGTTAAATATTGATTTAACACATTCAAATCTTGATTTTGCAAACCCCCATTGACTTAACATGTCTAGTGGGATATTTCTTCTTTTTGCTAAATCATTTTAATAGATTAATATTATATAATAAGAAAGAAAACTAGAAAATGCATAAACCTCTTACATTTGAACGTTTTGTTGAAGACCCGTAGCAGCTTTCGGTAAAATGTCAACGCGTGAAGCATGTCAGGACCGTGAGGAGCGTCGGAGTCTGCTTTTTGTGTACTTTCGCGTCAATAATGTGGCATTTTTGGCAGATTGACTAAAGGTGTGCAGCTGCTGCTGTGAGGATAGATCAGGCTGAATTTACAATGGGCCTTAATTGAGACATGTTGAAAGTGTTTGTCACTTCATGCCCTCATGAAAAATGATGTCCAAGGAGTGTAGGGTTTGGGAGTTATGGCAGGTTTAAAACGGGCGAATTTCAAGCACTCCTCCACTCTGTTTTGAGATCAAAGCACTCAAGACTTAAAGTGGACCTATTATGCTATATTGGAAAAACACATTGTAGGACCATACCTATAAAAAACATGTCTGTGAAGTTTTTTGCTTAAAGTAGCAAACAGATCACCCATTGTAGCCATCCCTCATACTGCTCATACCCCTCTTTTGCAGCCCTGTTGGAGAAAACGCGGATTTTGGGTCCTTAGCTTGAAAAAAAAGAAAGAAGAGAAGGCGGAGCTAATGCCTGATCAGAATTCTACCGGAGATAAAGTTACATTCGGTTGTGATAAAACGCCATCCTGTTTAAACCACGTCAAGGATTATTTCTGAAACAGTATGGAGCTCAAATGCTTTTCTCTTGCAGGTTTATCACAAGGTGAGTTCCTTTTTTTATTTCCTGCTTTTTAAACACATGTGCTCTTCAGTACAGGTTAGCTCTGAGTGTTAGCGAGGCTTGCTAATGTAAACAAAGACGAGATTACGTCCAAAACACGTCAGGCATTGTTTCTGATAGCAACTTTCTGTGGGTCCGCCGCCGATTTGACGTCATATCGGCAGTAAATCTGTATCTGCTCGTTGTACACCCGTTTTTAAAAGATTTGGGTACGGAGGAAAAGAGAAAGGGTTTTATTTTCTGATGCTGCGTGAGTTCCCCGGCACACCGGGGACACATATTTATGTATAAAAGACATCAAAAAGTGCATTTTGCATGATAGGTCCCCTTTTAAAGGTAGGGTAGGTAAGAATGGAGAAACCAGCTCGAGTGCGCTAGAATTTGAAAGTACGCAGCCGAAAAAAATCTGCCCCTTCCTTCAGACTTCCTTACAGAGCCCCTCCTCCAACACACACGAACGTGCACATGACCAATGAAGGCACGAGATAAGTTCTTGCACGAGATGGAAGGCTGACAGGCAGGTAGGCCATCCAGTTATTTTAGCCGGGCCGGCTAAAATGATTGGTCATGCTTTTTACATCGCCACGGCTTCCACAGATTACACTTTTTTATGTATTTATTATTAAAGCATTTAATGTATTCATTGCTACCGGGATGTTAAGAGCATTCCATGAAATATAACAAAAAGTGTTTCTGAAGTGAATTACCTACCCTACCTTTAACGAGCGGCGCAATACACACTAATGTTAAAATCTGAAGAAGGCCTCTATACCAAGCTCCAAACTAAGTTAAATATCTCAAAAAGTGTAAAATATATGAAAAACAAGCTCTTGTGATCATTTTAAAGTTGGAATGAAGTCTCTAGCTGAAAGTGTGTGGAAGGAGTAGCATTTGGCGCAAGGTGTAGGTAAAAGAGGATTTGAAGGTTCCTCCCATTGAGTTACATGTTAAAAAAAGAGTTTAAAAAGCTGAATATTTTAAAAAGTATAACATATTTTGAAAAAGTTCAAAGTTTGCCATCATGTACTGAAAAGGCTGAATATTTTTGATATTTGAATGGTTTCTGTAGCTGAAAGTAGGCTGAAGTTATTCGATGGCAAAATATTGGTTGAAATAATAAGAAGAAGATTAAAGAGAAACAGAAGAACTATAGCACAGCATTCACACTAATAATTGGGGCAGATGAATCCAACTCCATGTGGAATTAAAAACAATAATGGCTCAAACAAAGTGAACTCACAGATGGTAGAATTCCACCAGTTGTGACTGCAACAACCATGGCTGTTATAGTTGATTGAATGAATACAAAGGACAATTGCGTAACCCTCTGTATAGACTTGAAGATCATTTTATTTTTTATTTTACGGTCTCCCAATGACACAGTGCAAGGTCATATCCCAGCTTTGTCTCACAGGCGCAACTACACCATAACCCTAACCCAGAACCGTGTATTTAAGATACGATTTTTAGAGTGAGATACCACAACCATGACAGGTCCTTTAACATAAGGTAATAAATGAGCAAAAAATCATATTTGGCTGATGCGTCCAGTAGTATGCAGGATTAGATGTGGACAGACACATAATCTCCTCCAGACTAGTAGATAAAAATAATAAGATTATTTTGGGCTGTGGCTTAATTTAGAATGATTTTCAGAATAGGCGTGGCACAAATCCGATCCGTACCGGTTTGGATAAACCAGACGATTGTAAGAGGATCATTTGGATCGACAGCATTTGCAAGGACTCCAATCTTTAGCAGCTGCAAATCCACACCCACACTTTTTGAAATTGTAGGCTAAGGCATGTTTGATTTGATTGTTTTGTGCTCTCTTTTAAATCTTTTGCTGTCAATATACCTCCAAATGTTTGGAGAATCAACAGCAGGGTTAATATGAATAAGGAAATCTATATTTTGATATGCTTCAAAGAAGCCATTGAAGTAAGCAGTACAACATGCATGCGAAAGTTGTATTTTGCGAGGGTGTTTGTACCCCTCGTAATGTAGCAGCAAACACAGTCCAATTTCTCCCCTGAGTACTTCAGCAGCCAAAGAGCCATCTGAGTATCATACACAACATGAACAATTTCCCTTTAGGGTACTCCAGTGTGAGTTGAATTATTTGGAACTGAAATGGCGTGGCAATTTCCTCCTCTGCAATGCATCAAGTTCTTTTGAAAAATTCCATTACTCTTTACTTAAGGCGAGAGAAACTCTCCGGTCATTATAGCTCAAGGCTCAGTTTGCTTAATAGAAGAACCCAGGCATTATGACCAAAACTACTTGACCTTTTCTGCTTGGCTACTTCATACGAACTGTGATGTACAATCCCACTTAAATTCCCCTCTCTTGGCAGTTCAGATAAATAAAGATACTATGGTAGAAGTTCCATTATTTCGCTTAAAACACAAAACCACATAATCTCCTCTGCACAAGCTTCCAAAGAAACCTTACTGTTGTCCTCTCCAATCTCTTCCACAGTCATTGGGTTGTATCCAGTAATAATAATATACTTTATTTATATAGCACCTTTCATGCTTGATGCAGCCCAAAGTGCTTTACAGAGTAATGGATCTATAAGTCGATTTATATGTCTTATTAAATATATGAACCTGCAAAATATCTATTTGTCCAATAAATGTAGTGGATCAAAGTTGTCAAATGAAACATTTGCCATACATCCATGTTCCTTTCAAGGCTCAGTGACTGAGTCATTTTGTATTCATTGTCCTTTATTCATTTGTTGACAAAAGTTATAGATATTACATGGTACATGGTAATTTAAGGGTATCACCTTGGTTGAAGTTCCAAATGATCTGAGCCAATGCTAGAAGGTAGAGTTAAAACTCTGCAGACCATTGATTGGCCAGAATGAATCACAGCACAACAAGCAACATCCTGGCCAACACCGCCGATTTAATAACGACCAGTATTTTTTGTATTCACTTTTACAAATGGCAACCCTCAAAACTCTACTACACCAAGTGCAGGTTAAGATGATGACACGGCAGATTCTTGAAACATGATTTCCTCTTTGCTCACCGTGAGGTTGGGCGCAGAGCCTTGCGGCGAAAACTGTCAGTTTTGTAGTTTCTAAGGTTACATCACCAGTCAGCTTGCGCCGCTTAGCACATCTGTCATCTAATTGGTTGCACATCAAAAGGTCAGTGGTAAATGAGGTAAAAGTTGTAATAATCCCACCGCTCTCTCGTCAGCATACTCAGCAAAGTGCCGTTTGAAAGTGTATCATGTGAATGCAGCTTATGACTTCAGGGTCTATCCACAGTAGAAAAATAAATAGAGTAGGACTGGTAACCAAAGAGTCAATTCCAGCTGAACCATGCCATGGAAATGACGCATGAGGACAAGTGAAATTGTTCGAAGGTGCATTTCTCACAACCACCTCCTCACTTTGTTCCCAAAACATCCTAAATTCAAATGTAACCAAGTTTTGTTAATGATTATGTACTTAATTTGACACAAAACTAAAGGTGTAATACTGGTTATTTTAGTGTTTGTTTGGCCCCTATTTTGTGATACAAAGCTCAGCACTGCCTCAAATCCGTCACGGAAGACACCTTTAGATCAATCAAATCTATGGGATTTATTATCACAAAAACATATGAAAAACACAAAATAGGCTTCCGGTGTTGAGATCTCCATATTAGGTTGAATAATTAAAACGAAAGTTAGTTATAATCAATTATATTCTTGTATAACCCACAATGAAAATGCTTCATATTTTATGATTTTCTATATTTACAGTATATACAAAACACAAGTGGTTTGTTAAGTTGAGTGTAAGGCCTATTATGGTTTATGGGTGTCACTGATAAGAGAGGGGAGACAGTTTCTTCCTTCTTCCCTCACAGCAGTACACAGGGAGGGGGGCTCCTGACTTTTTGGAGAAAGACTGAGGTCCCAAAAAGGTGTTTGTGCCATAGCCGAGAATAATATTTTGCAAATCCTGCACACTAGAGGCCATGCCCAGTTTCCACAAATATGGGTATGGATGAGGTGTCTTTAGGTTTTTCTGTCCTGTTTCGAGCATAAAAACACTAGCAGAGAGGGAGCAAACTCAAGAGAGGGGGGTTTTACCCCTGGTAGCTCTCTCCCGGTAAGCTCTCTCCCTGGAGAGCTGGGTTTTCCCTCGGTAAGGTTCTCTCAAACTTGGTAAATATTGCTTACATTTCTGTTTATTGAATGCTGAGTGAATTGTTGGATGAAAGTTTGAAACTGTTAGATCCCACTGACCATTTACAAGGAACTGCCTCTGAATGTTGTCAGGCTATAGGTGTGAATGTTAGTCCCGGCGATCCGTGAGGAGATTCCTTTGGATTATGTCGGAAGACTTTAATGTCTAAACTATGAATTAAGGTTTCAGATTAGAAAATGACCACAGCATGATATGTTTTATATTATTGTCATGTTGTAACGAGAGAAGGTAAAAACCCTGTACAAGTGTGGACCAATTTTTCTTCAAATAAACTGATCCCACCTTTTGGATTGGGACAATTTAAGAAACATCTGCGCTATCCTCTCCTGATTTAAGGTAAGATTGCACAACTGCCACACACACTTAGGTAGGGCCACACCTCATTACTGATACCAAAATCCTTCGGGATCGCTTTAACAGACTTAGCGGGTCGTCTGAATTGAAACAGCAGTTAATTGAACCTGGTTCTTCAGGAGTTAATAGAGGTGAGACCTTGCTGATCGTTGGTGGATCTGAGCAAAGCAGTAAACTTACATGGGCTCAATAACTTTGGTTAGGTCAATTAGTAGGTCTGAGTAATTTGCCGGAATAATCAGGCCTCCCGACTCCCAAGTCTAGCAGGCCTGGGGTTCGCAGCATAGAGTGACAGGCTCCCGATAGTGAGAACTCAAAGTTGCCCGTTTTAACTTGAATACCCAGGAAAGGATTTACAGCAAGCATATACACGGCGGGCGAAGTAATATGCCTAAAAGGGGTAGGAAAAGTATTGCACCAACAAAGGAAAACGATGAAAAGGAAGAAGGTCAACTGTCACGAGCTAGCAGCATTAGCAACATGGACGACACGCAGCCGGACTCTGACTCGGAGCCGAACGGTGAATCTAACATGGCTTTTAATCTTGAAGGAGCTACGAGAACTTAGAAAAGACTTCGGTCAACAACTGAGCAGCATAAAAGAGGGTATTAGTAAAATCGGCAAAAGAGTGGAAGAAGCAGAGGAGCGTATTAACGGTGCAGAGGCCAGAATCCAGTCATCGGAGGACGTTCTGTCGGAGCTGGTAAAGCTTCAGATGCAAACGGAGGCAAAGCTGACTAATTTGGAGGGGCGTTGGCGACGCGAAAATGTCAGAATACACGGGGTAAAAGAAGGAGCCGAAGAAGGCACAGCATCAGGAATCGCTTTCGTGAAAGATTTGCTGACAAAAAGCTTGGAGCTTCCCTCCTCCACCGTGCTAAATATCGAGAGGGCGCACCGGCCGCTGGCACCGAAACCCCCAAATGAAGCCCCTCCGAGATCAATCGTGGTTAAGTTCTCAAGCTACAAGATGAAGGAAGATGTGCTGAAAAGAGCTGGGCAGAAAAAAGGATTTGACTTCCAAGGGAAAAGGATCCAACTGGACCATGACTATGCACCGGAGGTACTGAGGAAGCGGAAGGAATATACAGAAGCAAAAGCTGCGCTCAAGGGAAAAAATATAAGATTCCAGACGCCATTCCCCGCCCGATTAAGAGTGTTCTACGAGGAAGGTACGGTGGTCTACGGCTCGGTGGAGGAAGCAACGATGGACATGGCAAAGAGGGGAATTCCGGTGACTGTGGTGAAAAAGACAACCTCCCTTTTGGACCAGATCAGCCGGATGACTTGGCGATCCAGTGAAAAGCGAGGAAACCGGGACACTACAGCCAGCCAAGGCTTTAAGGAACGGCTCCATGCATACCGTCGTCAGGACACCTGATAAGTACTACTGCTCTAATATAAACATTCAGTTAAATTATAATGTTACTTCTAGAAACCACAGAGAGTCTATGCTAATTATCGAACCTACTTTCCAAAATTAAACCTTCTCAGAAAGGTAATGTAAATGGCAATTAAATTATAGATTTGAGGTCGTGACGCCTGCTATTGGACACTATGGACCTACGTATCAGCTTAAAGGCTGAAGGGGGCCCTTTTTCACTGCTAGGAGGAAGAGATTTTCCCCCTATACTCATATTACATCAGAGTCACAAGGCCGTTATTTTGGAAGTCAATGTTGTTATCTTTGATTGTGATTTTCTTTTTTTTGTTAACTTGTTATTTGTTAACGATTTTGTTCATGCTACTGTTCCTTGTAGCACCAGGGGTGCGATATATGTGCTATATAGAAGCGTGAAGGGCCTTGAGATATACCTAAAGACAAACCATGCAAAATACCAAGTCAGTTAAGGTAGCTACGTATAATGTAAATGGCCTGGGAAACCCAATCAAGAGGAGCAAAGCTATGTCGAAATTGAAGAGGGAGGGAATAGAGCTGGCTCTCCTCCAAGAGACTCACCTAACACAAATAGAGCATGAAAAACTTAAGAAATGGAGATACAATCAGTACTCTTCTTCCTGCAGCCAGGGTTCTAAGAGAGGGGTTGCAATTTTGATCACTGGTAAACTAAACTTTGAGTGTACATAAAGAGGGGAGATATGTTCTGGTTAGGGGGAATCTGGAGGGAGTTCTAGTTACTTTTTTGAATGTGTATGCCCCTCCTGGTTCTCAATGGAAATTATATAAAGAAATGTTTGAGTTATTAATCGCTGAGGCCCGGGGCATCCTCATTTGTGGGGGTGACCTTAATGTTAGACTTCACCCAACCCTGGACACATCAACATCGTACCACTCGGGAGAGAAAAAAACCACAACAATATTCTTTATGTTTCAAAGAGACCTACATAGAGTGAAAATGTGCAGTATTGGGACCATGGATCTATCTGACCACACTCCAGTATATATAGATTTATTATTAGGTTCTGACAAGAAAAACACAAATCTGGAGGCTAAACACAGGGATGTTAAATCAAATGAGGCAGCAAATATGGACGGACATTAAAAATTATCTAGATGAAAATGATAACGGCGAAGTGTCACCACAGATTCTATGGGACGCAAGCAAAGCTGTTCGGAAATTATAGGCTACTGTTCTCGTTTAAAAAAGCATGGAAAATAAAAATTGGATAGGTTACCAACAAAATTGGAGAAATTAGAGAACGAACACAAAAAGACACTGAATCAAGGAACAAAAATGGAGATAGCAAGGAAAAAGAATGAGTTGAAATCTATTCAAACGACATTAAAAAAAAGATGATTTTTCTAAAACAAAGATATTATGAAGCTGGGGGAAGATCTGCTAAATTACTTGCTTACAAATTGAAAAAACAACAAGCAGAAAACACAATTTATAAAATAAAGGACCCTACTACCAACTCTACGTATTGCAAAATAAAGGATATACAACAATCATTTGAGACCTTTTATAAAAAAATGATATACTCAACCTGAAATAGATCAAACAAAGATGGAAGCCTTTTTTGAAAGGATACACCTGCCTAAAGTCGGGGAAGAACAGAATAAGATTCTAATTAGCGAAATTACGGAAGAAGAGATTAAGAGGGCAATATCACACTTAAAACCTAATAAGGCAGCAGGACCTGATGGCTTTCCCTCTGAGTGGTACAAGGAGATGAAAGACCTACAGGTCCCTATGATGAAGGCCTCATTTAACCATGTGCTTAAAACAGGTGTAACCCCCCCTTCTTGGAAAGAAGCGGTGATTTCCTTGATTCCAAAAGAGGGTAAAGATAAACTTGAATGTGGGAATTATCGTCCGATAAGTGTATTGAATCAAGACTACAAGATTTGTACCCATGTTTTAGCAAAGAGACTTGAAAAGATCCTCCCCCGGATAATAAGTCTAGACCAGACAGGTTTTATTCAGCAAAGGCAGACTGAAGATAACATCCGGCGAACCTTACATGTGATTGAACATATAACAAAAAATTAAATTGAGGCAGTATGCGGAAAAGGCTTTCGATCGAGTCAATTGGGAATTCTTGTACAGAACATTACAGAAATTTGGATTTCACCCATCGTTTATTAGAACCATTCAAGCACTTTATAATGACCCAAGGGCAAAAATGTAAAATAAATGGGGACATATCAACATCATTCGGCCTGGAAAGAGGCTGTCCAATAAGTCCATTATTAATAGGCTTTAAGCCAGGGGGTTAGTCTTGCCTAGGATATTATATTTGTTTCAAACTCTTCCAATATAAATAACAGATAAACAATTCAACGAATGGGACACATTTATTTTGCGATACATTTGGCAGGGAAAAAAAACGAGAATAAGATTTCAAACTCTTCAATTGGCTAAGAACAAGGGAGGTCTTGCACTGCCCTGCTTAAGGGACTATTATATATCGGCCCAACTGAGGATTTTGTTTTGTTGGTGTAAATCAGATTACCAAGCAAGATGGAAAGAAATTGAAGAGAGGGTGTCCGGGGCAGTTCCAATACAGGCACGACTAGGGGATAAAAGACTCATTAAAAACCTAATGGAAACAGGTAATAAGTGGATCAATCTGACTCTGAAAACATAGTTAAAGTTTATAACAAAGAGTGGCTTGCTTGAAGAGATAAAGATCCTGAAATGGTGCTCCCATGATCTCGACTTTCCCCCCGAGTAAGCTAGACGCAAGCTACAAGGGATGGGCTGATCGGGGCCTCTCTTCCTACTGTACTTTCTTTAATCGGGGGACACTGAACAATTTTCAAACGTTGAAAAGACAACACTTTTTCAGATTCCTTCAGGTACGCTACCACATAAACAGTTCTATGTTAGAGAATCAGAAGGCGTTCGAAAACAACCTACTGAAAGTTTTTATGGGTGCATATGGTACAGATTCAGGGCTCAAAGTGATTTCAAGAATATATAAGGGACTCATGGAGATGGAAAAAAGCAAGTACCATATACATAAAATAAAAATGGGAAAGGGAAACTAACAGTTGTATTCCAGAGGTAATCTGGACCAACTATTGTGAATTCCAATGGAGAATATCAAGCTCCTCCTCATGGAGAGCGTTCGCCTGGAAGAGTCTCACTAGATTTTTTTATCACGCCTGCCCAGCAGTCTCACCATGCTGGTTCTTCCAGCTGCTGGAGGAATTGTGGCTCCCAGGAAGCAAACCATTACCACATGCTCTGGGATTGCCCAATAGTAAACACTTTTTGGCATAAGGTTTATAAAGAAATTGTCAACATATTTGGAACAAACATTAATTTTAATTGGGAAAAACTCCTCTTCGGTTTCCTGCACTCAACATCCACAAATATGAAAACAAAATACTTATTTGGGATGTTGAGTGTAGCTGCCAGGAAAGCAATCACAAAGAAATAGCTCAAACCAAACAATAGATGATTGGTACGATATAGTTTATGAAATCTTTGTAATGGAAAGAATAACTTTCTCTATGAGGCTCCAGGAAATTAAATTTGAGGAAATTTGGGAGAAATGGAAAGTGTATATTAGCCCGATACGCCCTTCTTTTGTGTAACTGCTTGAATCTTTTATTTAAGGATCCATACTGTCAATGTTTTATATTGAAAAGAAAACACCCCATGTTCTTGTGTGCTTATTGTTGTTTTGTCAAGAAAAAGAAAAAACACGGACCACTCTGTAAAACGATTTAACTACATATGTATATGTACACTGAAGCTGAAATGTGATCCAAAAAAAAGAAAGAAATGTAAAAAAAACAAAAAAACACAAGATAATATAAAATCCTTGGATAAGCAGCAGCAATACTTGCAGTGCCCACACCAAAGGCTAGCAGTTTGATTGATATTCTCTGGATTGCAGCAAAACAGCTTATATATTTTCATATACAACTGTCCAGAACTTATTTTCGGAAAACCCTTGCGACTGGAGGCCATAATGTATCAAAACATGTGGTCTAATGGAGTGCATATGACCTTACCTTTCAAATATGCTGTGACTCATAAACTTCTCAAATACCTTGTTACATTCTACCTTTCAGGACAATTTCCTATACATGGACTGAAAATGTCAACTGTCATTTAAAGCGACGGGGAGAACTCTTTCCTGTTCAAAACACAGATGATCTGTTCTCTGCTGCAATGAATTCACGAAACCCCAAGGAAAAGTGGCTATCTGGATCAGAGGTGGTGTTAGTGCAATTTATGGCTCACCAACCTTAAATGTTAACACAGAGAGAGATCAATAAAACACAAACACAGACATGGTTGAGATTAATTATTATTCAGTTGCGCAACAACAATAATAATCTTGGAGTACATCACCTGCCACAGCAGTCAATCGTGGAAATGCCCTACGAATACAAGAAACACAGGGGCAAATATTCGTTTTCTAAATGACACACGAACATGTTCCCTAACCATGTTTAACACACACACATTGTCAGGTCTCCTAAACTTGGACATGTTCCAGATGTAGAAAGGTCATCATCTCATGACGTCTTTAGGAGTCTTGCAGGATATGAATAATCCAATTAACAAACTATAAATACATCTGCACATGAACGCACATACATTTCTTTACATTAACTAACACACAAACCTCAATGTTTTCCCTCCTAACTCTATTATAATCTAAACATCCTCTTTGTCAGCTCACTTTAAAGGTGGGGTAGGTAAGTTTGAGAAACCGGCTCGAGATACACTTTTTGTTATATTCCATGGAATGCTCTTAACATCCCGATAGCAATGAATATTTTAAAGTAGGGATCGACCGATATGGCTTTTTCAAGGCCGATACCGATTATTAGTAATCAAGGAGACCGATAACCGATATTTGGAACCGATATACATTTGCAGTAAAATCAGATGTAAAATCTTGGTGTCAAAATGTAGAATAAGAGAACTTCTATGAAATGCCTTTTTATGTTTAATGAACTTTTCAACATTTTAAAACTGGTTTCCTCTCTGTGACCCTGAGTAAAGTAAATGAAGTAAAAATAAAAATAAAAACTAAAACTTGTTCTGAACTTCTGATATTTGAGTCTCACTCATTTAGTAGTCCCAATTCAGCAGCACCAGATTGTGGTGCAGAAAGCAGAGTTGCTGCGAGGCTCCATAGCAGTCGTCCCAGCGCGTCCCAGTTTCTCCGCTGCGAGACGCTACCCGCACCCCCCCCCTGTCCCTTTGTAACTGGGAAACTGATAGAATTGGATCATAAGATCGTGGTGTTTTTGCAACTTCGGCATAGGGGATTGGGATGTTTATTGAATTTCGGCTTTCAACTGATTTACCTTCGAAACACCGCTCACTGCTGCTTGCCTCTGTCTGTGTTCTTCGCACCTGCCTGGCTGCAGCCCGGAAAATCTTGAGTGTTGATTGACACTTCAGTAATAACCTATCAGATAGGCCGCATCAGAGCCAAAGTCGTATCGGCAATTTGATTTTAAAAAAGCCAATACCGATAATCTGTAAAATGCGGAATATCGGCCTCGATAATCGGTCGACCCCTATCTTAAAGGTAGGGTAGGTAATCTTGGAGAAACCAGCTCGAGTGCGCTAGAATTTGAAAATACACAACCGGAGAAAATCTGCCACTTCCTTACAGAGCCCCTCCTCCAACACACACAAACGCGCACATGACCAATGAGGGCACGAGATAAGTTTGTGCACAGATGGAAGGCTGACAGGCAGGTAGGCCATCCAGTTATTTTAGCCGGGCCGGCTAAAATGATTGGTCGTGCTTTTTACAGTATTACGGCTTCCACAGATGACATTTTTTATGGATTTTTTGTCAAAGCACTTAAGATATTCATTGCTATCGGGATGTTAAGAGCATTCCATGGAATATAACAAAAAGTGTATCTCGAGCCGGTTTCTCAAACTTACCTACCCCACCTTTAAGTGCTTTGACAAAAAATCCATAAAAAAATGTTCTTACTGTGGAAGCCGTAGTACTGTAAAAAGCACGACCAGTTATTTTAGCCGGCCAAAAAAAAACTGGATGGCCTACCTGCCTGTCAGCCTTCCATCTGTGCACAAACTTATCTCGTGCCCTCATTGGTCATGTGCGCGTTTGTGTGTGTTGGAGGAGGGGCTCTGTAAGGAAGTGGCAGATTTTTCCCGGTTGTGTATTTTCAAATTCTAGCGCACTCGAGCTGGTTTCTCCAAAATTACCTACCCCACCTTTAAGTGATTAGCAAAGAGACGATTAGCCTCTTGGCTCTGAAAACTGTAATTTAATAACATACCTAGTTACTATGACTAGGTCCAAGATTGATATAACAGTGGCGCTAGACTTTTTTCGCGGATCGTAACATTTCCGTCAAAATCCATTATTACCCGTCGGTCTGACGGGGGGGGGGGGGCACACTCGTGAACTGTTAACGCCGGTGTTATGCCGTGTTATTATGCATGCCCACTGCACCTTGCGGGACTGTTCAATGATTTGTACAGCAAAGTTAGGTTTGGAAACGATATAATTTCCTTTTTGGCGGGCCTCGCTGCGGGGAAACTTTGCCGCTGTTCTGAGTTTGTTCTAATCTGTCAAAATGACGGACTGCTTTCAGATTTTTTTCAGATCGGATGTACAATACACCACATTTCTCTGACAGTGTGATGGAGAGATTGCATTGTAATCCGAATGGCTTCAAAAATCATTTGAATAGGTAGGACGAATCCTTTTCAACAATGACCACACAACACATTGGATCCATTCTATGGACTTCCTGTCAGGATTCGGGAAAAGGTAGGACCCAAATGCAGTATAAAAAAGACAAAAAGGTCAAGGAACTAAAGGCGAGCTTTATTGCTGATAACAGAAAAAACATGACATAAAATAAACAGGTAGCACGAGGTAGCATCCAGACAAAACTGACCGTGACAAACATGGAGGGTGACAGCAAAGACAATGAACCGACATGGAGCACAGGGGAAGACAAGACTAAATACAAAGAAGGGTAATCACAGGACAAGACACAGCTGGGCAGGGGAGGCAGAAACACAAGGGCAACAGGTGAACACAATCAGACAATCAGACACAGGAGGGAAAATACAGGAAGGAAGACAAGACACAGGGAAGGCTTCTCAATTCTCTAATTTCCCCTCCTCGACTCCTCGGTCCTCCGGTAGTGACCTGGAAATGGATTTCAGCGCGCCATGTTGAAGGACTTCTCATTTCTCTAAATGCACATCGAGCATCGAGCATCGAGGAGGCTCTCTGGAGGAGCTATAATCGAGGATACACTGATGGGTCCTCCACGGCTCCTCCGCGGATGTATTTCCGGCAACAGAGATGTTTCAAAGAGTCGTGACGCACGGCCGGACTTATCTCGGCCAATGACAGCTCTGCATGCATCCCCTGGATATTATTTTATTAACTGCTTGAATCAGACGCGATGTTTACAGTGAGAACAGCTGTGAGGTCCGTGCAGAAAGCAGAGCAGTGTGTATAACATATATCACTCAGTATAGAGTTATTATGAGAGTGCTCTCATACTTGTTTGATTCTGAAATTGTATATATAAATATATGTGTGTGTATATGTCCGCATCTGTAGCCTGTTATTGTCTCATTATACCGCACTGTGAATGAATTAAAAGTAAATATATAAGTCGTCATGAACACATCTGTCCATCAGACAGAGGGCTGCTGTGCCTCCTGTCATCATTAATGGACGTCTGAGAGGAGAGGATTTCTCATTTCTCTAAATGCCTGCTGCATCCCCTCCTCTCTCCTTCCCCTCCTCGACTCCTCCGCTCGCATCTCCTGTGGGCGGGACTAAGACACGAGGATAGGAGTCGAGGAGGGAAGATTTGAGAATTGAGAAGCCTTCAGGGAGAACAGAATTGCAAAATAAAACCCATGACAAGACTGACAAAACTAAAATCCTGACATAAAACTAAGATCGTGACACTTCCTGGCTATGAGTCATTCACACATGTATATTTATTTCAGCATTTATTAAGTCCCCAGGTATTAACACTGTGCCGTCGTTTTTTCCCCATAATAATTGATAGGGGCAACCTATGCCATTGGGAGTAATTTTAGGAAATTCAATCATGTCCATCTATTTTAAACTTCCTGTTTTCACTAGTTGTAACTGTCTTAATAACTAATATAATTACATTTTGTTAGGATAAATGACAGTTAAAGTTGGACACACCCTCCTGGTTTACCTCATGATTGACTAATGCATGGTTCATACATTAATGGTCGCCAGAGGATGCATCCTACTGAACCAACCTGACTTTTCCTGCAAGACCATCCTTGGGTCAAAATTATATTTGATCCAATACTTTAATTTATGAGCAAATATTGACATGGCCATCAACCTCAGCTTTACTTTTCATTGCTTACTAGCCTATCTTAGCATCCAGCCATGCTAAAGATGGTGAACGTGATAGACAAATGTTAATATCAGGATGTAAGCATTGTCACTGTGAACATGTTTTTGGTATGTTGGTAAAAACGTTGCCCTTGTAGCGAAGCATCACTGACAAGGAAGTCCCTGTTAAAGCATAACATGCTTTACCGTCTATTTTATTTTAAATGAGACCGTAATTCACAAAATGAACATCATGATGTATTGAAAAGGACATAAACCTTGAGTTTGCCCCTCTGTTTTTGATTATTCAGTCAGATGTAGGGCTAGCATAGTCAGTCAGACAGTTGGTCTGCCATTTTAGTCCACAAAAGAAAAGAAAATCTCAAAAACTACTGGATCGATGCAAGTACATTTGGTTTGGACATTAGTTGTCTTCAGAGGACACATTCTACTGACAACAAACTGCAACCTAACTTTCTTTCCAGGACCATCCTCTCGTCCAAATGTATTTTTTCCCAATTCTTGAGTAAATGGCAAAATATCAATATTCCCATTAGCCTCAGCTGTACACTGTTAGGCGCTTATTAGCAATTGTTAACATGTTGACATGTTAAACGACAATGGTGAACAAGGTAAACAATGTTAAACATAAGCATGTTAGCAACGTCACTGTTAACATGTTTGTGTCTTTTATGTTCATTGAAACATCAGTTTTTGATTAGTCCGGTGGTGAACTCAACTATACGATTTTTATCAGTGTTTGAGTGGGGAAAGAGTGGGCATGCAACACATAGAGTCGATCAATTTTGCAATTACTTCTTCATGTACCAAGTTAATGTTTGTACATGAACTGGTATTTATCTACCATAGGCTGACTGAAATTAGCAGAGGCATTGATCACGTATTGATCACTGTGTTAACATCCCACAACCTGCTGATAAGCCACTGCTGCAGCCAAGCAAAGTCAACACCTGCAGTGTACCCACACCGAAAGTAGTAACCATGATGCCAGACAGAACGTTGCATGATTCTTCTTCAATCCCAGGTTGTTTAAGATTATGTTTAATAATTATGTTTTTTTATACAACACCCACTTTTTTGTCTTATTACTTAAATAAATGTCACTGCTTGTATGGAACATTTTAACACTGTAATACAGAAAATGTTAATTTAATTACACCACGGAAAAAAATCTGAAATAGAAAAAAATCTTTTAGAAATTGTTATGATGTTTGATCCTATAGCCAGTTTATCTAGCAGCTCTTCATAAAAGCATACAGATTGAGAAGCAGCCTTGACATTTGATGAGAATATCACAAAATCAATATACTGAGCCTTTCCCTACTATGATAATAAAACTCAATATCTTAAAAAAGGCGGAGCATATAACCCATTATTAAATGCTTTTGTTTCTAGTGTGCATTTTTTTTTATAAGAAACTGCGAGAAACGCTAAATAGTTAGCAGGCAAACATATTAATTTGACTAATTTCACATGAAAATACTTCAAGAACGTTACTAAATTTGAAGTATAAGTAAAGCAAACATTAAAAAATATATTTGTAAGTTTTCAGGGGACGTTTAAATTGGAGTTAGACATCCCCTAAAACTGTTCTTCACACGCTTATCTATTTTTTTCGAAATGTCTCTAACTATTAAACTCAATACTGTGTACAGCTTAAGGTGTTTTTTCATAATAATTATCAACTTAAATTCACAACGGGGGAGCCTAATCCTATGAAATAATGTGCTTTGGCTATTATTTAGAGGCAATAATGAGAGAAGAACAGGATAAAGAAAATTGGAAAACTGTAGGAGGCAATATAATGCTGTGGTTTTGAAAAAATATAAAAAACATAGACAGGTTGGGACTGAAACTGCTAAACCTGGTAAATCCAACAACAGAGAGATTTAGAGGAAAAATTGCTTAAATGAAAAAGTGACCATATAGCATAAACAGGGAGCTCTTCTGTAGGGTGCAGTGGTGTTTATTCAGGGGAAATAGGATTAATATAATAACATATTAATATATGTAAATCCGGCTTTCAGGGCATCACAAAAATACAGAGAATGGAGTATATATTTAGGATTAAATATAGAAAGATAATGTCAATGTATTCAGTGTGGTTGTAGGGTAAACAACAACAACTGCACTTTATGAGGCTACATTGGAATGGTGATGCATCACAAAACGCCAGCAGCTTTTTGCCTTTTCCCTCATTAAAATGTGCACTGCAGAGTCATGTAATGTCAAACCCAGCCATCTCACACCCACTCACAAACACAGACAGAAATGCACACATGGAAATGAACACACACACTCAGACCAGCAGCCGTGGGCGGTCAGTTAGCGAGTTGGTGGTGCTGGCTGAGGACTACCGTGCCCTAAAGAACTACAAATTGTGCGTTTACGTGTCTCGGTCGTCTGTTTCAAACAAAAGCAAAAGTCCTACAGCCTTTAAAGTGGCTCCTATCAGTGGTAGTGTTTATTATAATTCAACATATGACTACATTGCAGAAGACATCTTGGTGCAAAGGTGGGGCTTGAAGAAAGCCATGGAAACATGGAAAACAGATACATTTCAACCTCTGGGGACATGAATGTCCAATATTGTGGAATGTGGTAATAATGTATCCTATGTACAAAGTAAATACTCTGGGATTCGAGGATAACTAAGGGAAGGATCATACCATGCTCAAATGTTCTTCAGAGGAACAATAGGATTCATCTTCTGGGGACCACAAATTTCAAGAACAACAATAATACTTTATCTAGAACAAAGTCTCATCTCTTCATCCACTGCGGCATAAAGGTCCAAATAAATAAATAAATCTGTGAGTTGTAAGCACTTCAAATATAGGGATTTTGCCTTTTGAAGCCGTCTTATTTGAACAGTTTCTAGAGACTTCCACATATGTGGAAGTACACAAAAGATGTACAGTATTTCCAGAAGAATGCAAAACAATCAGAAGAAGTTGTCAGTTAGTGTTGTGGTTATTGACTAAGAACTAGATACATTTCATGGGGGTTTGCTTCAGGTTGGTTTTGAAGTGAGACTGAGCAATTTAGATGTTAGCTAATATTAGCACTTCATAATGCAAGTTATTCCCACCATGTTATTTACACCACAGCAATTTTTGAGTACGTGTGTGTGTGTGTGTGTGTGTGTGTGTGTGTGTGTGTGTGTGTGTGTGTGTGTGTGTGTGTGTGTCTCTCCACATTAACTGTGGAACCATGATTAAATTATGCAAGATAAAGTTGTTTGACAAAACTCCATACATTATTGAACCAGGTACAGAAAATTAAAAGCTATTCTTCAGATAGCATACCAGTGTAACCGACATTTAAATAATGTAGCTCAGTTTCTCTTTTTACTTAGTTCACTGCAAACAATCCCCTCAAAGAAGGGCCACGAGACAGCCTCTAGGGAACACACTTTTAAACTACACTTTTGCAGGTCTGTTAAAAAATTCATATCTAAAAGATGGCCACTCACATAGTAGCTTTAGAAGTTAGCTTTATTTAAAGGCCTATGTGGAACAGTTTTTTAATTCTGTTGAGAAAAAGACAAAAAAAGCTAATTTACAACACTGGTTCTCATGAGTAATTTACTTAATCTGTAGTCTGGATGTATTTAGATGGTCACAATAATATCTTTAGCCATGCTAGCGTAACAATAAAGTAACAAATAGGACGCACCGTTATTAAACGGATTTATTATTAAAACTACACAAGGTCAGTAGCCACTAGCATTTTAACTTGTAATCTGCATTTGTTTTGTGTTGAGACAGTATTTCTTGAAGGTTGGAATTTATGAGAAACGTATTCACAACAATGCTTATAAGCATAACAACACAACTGTGTATTTGTGTGTGTTGGCTATTGTATACATATGTATAAAATGAGTACGACTTGTTTCTGATTGCATCAGAAAGGGTTTTGTTTTATACTGTATTTGTCCCCATGTGAATGTTTTTGAGTGCATATCATACAGTCATCAGAAGGCTTTTTCTGAGCTTTTCGATCTTTGGCTGTTTGCTTTCTTGTCCCCGATACACAAAACCACATACATCAGCGTTGCATCAGGCGCCGATTCCTCGGCTTCTATCATTCCCTGGGCTTTGCTAACGCCACTTGAAGATTTTTGTTACCCTATCAAATGCTTACATTTAATATTAGAAGCATATACATTTAACAAATACAAGCTGTTTAGACAAATTGTATTTTCTGTCCTAGAGAAATACTGTACATTCCCACATCATCCCGAGTGTCGTGAGAGGATTTTTCTTTGTTTCATTGTGCTATTGAATGGCTGTCAGTGTGACAGTAGAGATCTACTTCTCTTTTTCTTCTTTTATTCATAAAATTGTGTGAGTGTGCATGGAAGACAAAATGCAAAGTTATTTAGTTGTTCCTCCATGATGACTATAGGTCTGTTCATTTTAAATTCAATGGTCTTATTTCAATCAACTTAAACATTGATCAAAACATTTGTGTGTTAACTGTTACTTTCACATTGTTTAAGTGCCTTTTTCTATCCAGCTATGGTGACTATTTTCTGTCTGACTTCCAACCATTTATAAAATAAAAGATATAAAACATTGCATTATCTGCATAAAAAACGTTAAAGCAGATCCAAAACAATAGAATGATGCAGACATATGGCCAAGAGTAAGGGTTGCGAAGTGAAACTAGGTGTTTTTTGTGGACAACTTCCTTATCCATAACAGGTTTTCATATCGAATCACATATTTCCATTGATAATGCCCACTGTGTTTTCTGTTCTTGTTGATATTATAGTTGTGTCACAAGAATTGTATGCATCTTTATTACAGTTTGATTTGCATTTTTTGTGTGCTTTTTTCTCTTCCTCACTGAGAATATGTTTTACAATTTTTCTCAGGTGACACAGCAATTGAGAATTAAACAAAAATAAAAATAAACTGAAAGAGGGAGACCTTGAAAACAAGCAGAGGGAGAAAGCGCCACAGCCACAGTGTTTTTTAGGCACTTGACTATGCCATGTATTAAAAATGGTAACAATAGAATGTTCTTTTTGAAAAGTACAGTGTTTTGATACAGTTAATATTCAACATGAAGGTTGTTCATAGATTTTCGGAAAAATCCTTTACTTAAAGGTGGGGTAGGTAAGTTTGAGAAACCGGCTCGAGATACACTTTTTGTTATATTCCATGGAATGCTCTTAACATCCCGATAGCAATGAATATCTTAAGTGCTTTGACAAAAAATCCATAAAAAAATGTCATCTATGGAAGCCGTAATACTGTAAAAAGCACGACCAATCATTTTAGCCGGCCCGGCTAAAGTAACTGGATGGCCTACCTGCCTGTCAGCCTTCCATCTGTGCACAAACTTATCTCGTGCCCTCATTGGTCATGTGCGCGTTCGTGTGTGTTGGAGGAGGGGCTCTATAAGGAAGTGGCAGATTTTCTCCGGCTGTGTATTTTCAAATTCTAGCGATCTCGAGCTGGTTTCTCCAAAATTACCTACCCTACCTTTAATTGAAATGCCCAATTTTCGAGTAAAAGTCCAATCGTTACTTAATTACAGAAGTATTATCACCTAAATGTACTCAAAGGAAAAGTACTTAGTATTCAGAATGGATCTTTTCATAGTGTTACTTTAGTGTAAAATATCATCCTGTTTTCATCACTAACAAATGTATGCACATAATGTCTCTATATGAGTTTGATGTTGATCCAATTTTAGATACTTTGTAAAATACTTGGTGGATTTTTAGGACAGTTCTGCATTTAATCATAGAGCATATCATGTGCTAAGAGTATTGAATCAATTTAGTGGGGTACAACAAAAGCATATAAATGTCAACATGTTACTTAATATAGTACTATATTAGTTACATTCCACCACCTGTTGTACATTGTACCCAAGCAGTGGGTAATAAACAATAAAATAAATGTATAATTAATGCTTTATGTGATTGATTCTTTTATGTAATAAAGTTATGAGGCCTTGAACAGAGGTGCTAATGTACAGTCCTTGACTGACAATTAATTCCCCCCCCCACCCCAGCTCCAGATATGCAGTTCTGAAGCTGACCGTGCCCTGTGACCTCACTGTGAGGAAAAGTACATTTAAAAAAGATTGGGAGAGAAACTATTAGAGTTGTTTCTTTGGGTTGAATTGGTGACACTGGGTATCTGTTTCCATATTATCATTCTTCTTCACTTCTCTTTTTTTGGAGTCAGGGGTTTGGAGGGAAGTTTGTTGTTGTCTGCTGCTTTGTTTGCCGAAGGTGCTTTGACTGAGCATTACGCCAGTGTTCAGTAAAAGCACTGCTACGGCGAGATACACAGTTGGAAATAGATGGGTGGGAAGATAGCGAGAGACAGACGGCCTGCCACACAGGAACTGACTACAGGGAGGCAGAACGAACTCAGTGTATGATGTCTGTGCCCGGCAAATCCTTTTTTATCTGCAGAAACTTTTCAGAAACTGAGAAAAGCGACCATTCTTCCCTACTGACACGGCAGTATTTTAGAAATCATTACCACAGGGCTGGCTGGAGTTACTTCCTATACATGTGACGGGCAATGTTGCCTTTCATTTTCAGTACAAAGGGAAGAGAAAGTGATGCTTTGAGGCTTCCACAAATGTGTTGGTGTCTTTGAACCATATTTCTGTGATGTTGTGTTATTTTTGTTGCATGACGCTTTCATTTCAAAGGGGTTGAGGTAAACAGAGATGCATAGAAGCAAGGACTGATGAATAATATATATATTTTTATTACACCAGCTACTTGTGCGGGGGCCGGCAGGGGCAAATGCGCTACAAAGGCCCAAAACACTTACATTAGAAGAAACACACTGTAAACAAGGCAAATCCAAAAACACAAATATTCCAAAACACATGCAAATAAAGAAACATCTCCACCAACTTGAAAACACATGCGCAGCATTTAGAAAACATTGACCAACTTGACGAATGCCCAGCATTAACTAAAAGCGGTGCACAAACCAGACGCTGCAAATACAAAATGCTTCCCCGTTTCCATTGCTCAAAACACAACGGAAACGGGGACTTTAATAAGTGATGCACACAGCTGGGACCACTTCTTGACGTCGGGGAAGTTGGCAAAATATCACAGTCTTTGGAGAGTTTCCTCAAATTTAAGTTTTATTGGTCTATTTTGAGAATGTGATCACATGACCTACCGATTATTTCAGATCTGCTGTAATCTAGCTAGCTAATGTAGCTATCTTCGTCCTTTCAAATATACTGACAAAACACTTACAATTATGAAACAGACTAACTCTGCCAGTGAAGTTGGCCAACTTCATAATTCCCGAATGTCAGCATTGAGCTACTTACAGTTTTTTTTTAATGTTCAAATCAAATCAAATCAAATCAAAGTTTATTTATAAAGCACATTTAAAAGCGATTTTTGGTCGGGCCAAAGTGCTGTACATGTAATAAATATTACAATCATAAAAACTAGGGCTGTGAAGTTAACGCGCTAATAACGCGTTAACGCAAAAAAAAATTAACGCCACCAATTATTTTAACGCGATTAACGCATGTGTATTTTTTGTCCTCGGCCGCCGTAGTTTCAGAGCGCATAGAGTTTAAAATACCATCTACAAGCTGATGCTGACAGCCCTGCTCCTGCCGCCCGCTTGTGGCAGACCACACTTCCACGCTCACCGGCAGGCCCGGACTGGCCATCGGGAGGACCGGGAGGGTGTGTGTATGTGTGGTGTGAGCGAGGCACACCTTACGTGTTGTTGTTGTTAGCATCTGGTGCTAGCTAGCTGCGCTAACGGATATAAGGAGCGGACATTTCGCCGACAACTGCGCCGAGCACTTGACTTTATGCAGGTAGCCAGACAGTGGGACATTGTACGAAAAGTCAGCACACTCAGCACGGATAGTGCGCGCAACATGATTGCAGCGTTCAGGCAGCTCCCATTCGAGCATATATGCCTTGAGCTGCACATAGCTCCAACGATCCATCACAGTGTCTTCTTCACACACACACACACACACACACACACACACACACACACACACACACACACACACACACACACACACACACACACATTGTATTGTATTGTATTATTGTATGAGAGAGGTTCCAGGTTGAATTGAGAATATTCATGAGAATATTTGTCATTGTTCAAATGATAATAAACAAACTAGGGCTGTCAGTCGATTAAAATATTTAATCGCGATTAATCGCATGATTGTCCATAGTTAATCGCGATTAATCGCAAATTAATCGCACATTTTTTATCTGTTCTAAATGTACCTTAGAGGGATATTTTTCAAGTTTTTAATACTCTTATCAATATATGAGTGGACAACTATGCTTTATATGTTTGTTTATTATCATTTGAACAATGACAAATATACTCATGAATATTAAACACAACAACCTCTGAACATTACAAATATTCGCCTCAATTCAACCTAGAACCTCTCTCATACAATAATACAATACTGTGTGTGTGTGTGTGTGTGTGTGTGTGTGTGTGTGTGTGTGTGTGTGTGTGTGTGTGTGTGTGTGTGTGTGTGTGTGTGTGTGTGTGTGTGTGTGTGTGTGTGTGTGTGTGTGTGTGTGTGTGTGTGTGTGTGTGTGTGTGTGTGTGTGTGTGTGTGGACACTGTGATGGATCGTTGGAGCTATGTGCAGCTCAAGGCATATATGCCTGTGTGTATGAGCTGTGTTGCGGCACTATCCGTGCTGAGTGTGCTGTCTGGCTACCTGCATAAAGTCAAGTGCTCGGCGCAGTTGTCGGCGAAATGTCGCTCCTCTGTTTTCATTGAAACAGCTCCTTATATCCGTTAGCTCAGCTAGCTAGCACCAGATGCTAACAACAACACGTAAGGTGTGCTTCGCTCGCGCCACACATACACACACCCTCCCGGTCCTCCCGATGGCCAGTCCGGGCCTGCCGGTGAGCGTGGAAGTGTGGTCTGCCACAAGCGGGCAGCAGGAGCGGGGCTGTCAGCATCAGCTTGTAGATGGTATGTTAAACTCGATGCGCTCTGAAACTACGGCGGCCGAGGACAAAAAATACACATGCGTTAATCGCGTTAAAATAATTAGTGGCGTTAATTTTTTTTTGCGTTAACGCGTTATTAACGCGTTAACTTGACAGCCCTAAAACAAACATATAAAGCATATTTGTCCACTCATATGTTGATAAGAGTATTAAAAACTTGAAAAATATCCCTCTAAGGTACATTTAGAACAGATAAAAAATGTGCGATTAATTTGCGATTAATCGCGATTAAATATTTTAATCGACTGACAGCCCTAATAAAAACACATTACTACAATCACAATAAAAGACAATAAATTACAACAGATATTTAAAAAACACAGGGAAAAGTCAGGAAGTCGTGCTCCGCTCTGACTAAAAGGCCAGGGAGAAGAAGTGTGTTTTAAGAGTAGATTTAAAAACCCCTAGCGTCTGGGCCGACCTCACATGGAGGGGCAGAGTGTTCCAGAGCCTAGGGCCAGCTGCTGCGAAGGCTCGGTGCCCTCTGGTTTTGAGCCTGGTCTTGGGCACTACCAGCAGCAGCTGGTCAGCAGACCTTAAAGCTCTGGCTGGGGTGTAGCGCTGGAGGAGTTCAGCTATATATATATCACAGTCTTTGGAGAGTTTCCTCAAATTTAAGTTTTATTGGCCTATTTTGAGAATGTGATCACATGACCTACCGATTATTTCAAATCTGCTGTAATCTAGCTAGCTAATGTAGCTATCTTCGTCCTTTCAAATATACTGACAAAACACTTACAATTATGAAACAGACTAACTCTGCCAGTGAAGTTGGCCAACTTCATAATTCCCGAATGTCAGCATTGAGCTACTTACAGCTTTTTTTTTATGTTAACATTTTGAGTTTGCAGTGTTTCGTTTATGTAGAGCTTTTAGTAAAAGCTGCTCATGTTTCGTCAAATTGTGAATGATTTTTAAGTGTTCTCAAGTTGGTGAAGATGTTTTTTCATTTGCATGTGTTTTGGCACTTATGTGTTTTTATATTTTCATATTATTTTCTGATGAAAGTGTTTCGGCCATTGTCGCGCGTTTGCCCCTGTCGGCCACCATATATTAAAGACTTAAAAGATTTGCTGTATAATTGAGACTCTGATTATAAAAACAACTTTATTAAAACTGTGATGATGATGAGTTTTCTCCTTGAAGGGGACACATCAGGTGAAAGGTTACTTGCCTCCATTATAAAAGTGTATTCTTTATTAGTTCTAAATGTATCTGAAGCTGCGGGAGACAAGGTTATTGTGTATTTCTCTGCTTAATTCACGGTTCAGAACTGCATCACAGTTTCAACCCCATTAAACAAGATGCTATAAATTCGCTCTGCATGCCTAACTGAAATATCGCTGTCTCATATTGACTCCGGGAAAGTCACTCCTAACATGGGGAGTGATAAATTAAATAGCACACACACAATAAAACAGTGAGTCAATAGCGAGTGCTCCAACCCTGAGAGTCACTGGGTAATGGAGTCCTTCAAACTTTCAAGTTCAAGATTATTTATCACGTCCAAAATATGTTGTTTTGCCTCATTTCTTTGAAGATGAAAACATAATAACTGCTTGAATTATTCTGGTTAAATGGTATGTGCTGTACCCAGTGGGCTACAAAAGATAGAAAGATAAAAGTGGACAGAAGAAAAGTTGTATTTGACATTGGAAATCCCCTACTGTGAGAAAAAGCACTTTGTCTGTCGTATGGTGACACAAGAAGCTTTGAACATAAAACTGCAGATAACTCCAGAGTCACTTGAAAAGAAAGATATGACAGTAAAGTTGTTGACAACAAAACATTCTCACAATACAAGTTAGAGGTACCACCTTAAAAATGACTCAGAAATTAAAAAGCCAGGATATCGTCTTCCCTAGAGGACTTTGAGCAGTCCAACAATAAGTCATCTTAGAGCATGCTACCGGCAACATCTGGTGACATTTACATCAAAACAGGCATGAGGACTATAAGTCAAAAACCAAGAGGCCATGACTCGTATCAGAAGGCAGACAAGGATAATAACATAAGCTTCACGGAGATTGGGGAAAATGAGTTTTGAGCCGTGTTTGCAGCTGTCCATTGGCGTTGTCCACTGAACCAGCAGCTGGTCTGTAGTTTTCGAGTTCTCTGCAAATTGTAATATGTTCAACAAGCCCCCAGGAAATGTGCCTGCTGGTGAAGCGAATTATTGTAGTGGCCAAATGGTGGTAGTACACTTCAGTTTTAGTCCAAAAATACTATTTCCCATTGACTTACATTGGGAAAGCGACGTTTGTAAATCACTGTTTTTTTGTTGTTGTTTTTTGAAGTTATTCAACTTCCCAGTACGAAAGCTTGAATAGCAAACATGTTAGGTCATGTTTTTCCCCTTGAATGTTGGGGTTTCTTTGGGGGAGAGGAAGGACAGACAATGTTGTACACGGCACAGTCTGTAAAGCCCTCTGAGCAAAATGTGTAATTTGTGATATTGATGTATATAAAAAACATTTGATTTTAATTTAAGGTGGAATTCATTGCAATAAAACTGATCAGAAAACACAATAAAGCAAATAAAGGACTGTTACTTGAATATATACCCAATTTAAGGTTTAAAAATGTGGAGCTTATACTTTCTTTCTCTCTTTTCTTCAATTAATGGGATTTGATACCAACAGTTGTCTTTTTTAACTGTTGTCAACAGTTGTCAACCAACTTGTCTTTTCTTTTATACACCAGTATAAAGTTATTGCAGCTCTCACTCATACTGCATTCCTGCCTGTTGATGTCATTCCTTTGACACCATTATTTCGGAATGTCCTGAAATTGTTATAGAAAATATGAGGCCTGTGACCTTTAATAAACACTTTGGCCTTTACCGTTTTATTATTGTGCTTTCATGATTATTATTACTTAGAAAAATAAGGAGGAAGAGCACAACAGGAAAGCGAGGGTTGAAGGGTAGCACTGCACGATGGATGCTAAAAAGAAGCAGGCTGGTTTTTCAATCAGTATTGTTGACCTTCAGAGGGTAATAATGCAGGCTTTAATATATTTAGAGAAGAATCATGAAACCTATGGTAGCAACCACTAGAGAAAAAGCATTTTTTCCTTTGGCACAGTGAAAAAACTGAACCGCTGACTTTAATTGAATGTATTATGCCAACAGAATTCAGTTTTTTTCAGTGCAAAAGGTTGTAGGTGGGAAAAAGCATACCCCTGTGCCCTTAAACATGAATGACATAAAAACATGTGGTCTATGAAGAATAAAAACGGGTTCCCCCTCATCGCCGCCATCGTGAACAGTTTTACATTCGCTACTGAAGACATAACCATTAAATATAACGAACCAGGACACATTTATGAAGATTAATGATGTGGAAAGGCAATGAAGAAGCAGCCAGGAGGAGATTTCCAAGAGTTCCCCTATTCCAACATTGTAAATGGCCAAGTCCAACTCCAAGAAAGTAACCATGATTGAAATCCTTGCATTAAAGAGTAATTACTCATTGGCTATAGTAAAAAAAATGGCATCAACATTTTAGGAGGTGGTTGTCATCCACATCAGAAGGGTCTCCTGGAGTTCTCGAAGAATTCACGATGCAGATTTCAAGCAACTGGATTTCCTTTTGACAATGCCAAGTCCCAATGATAAGGGTGTTGAGAAGCAAAAGCAGAAAAAAAGATATTCTGAATAATTTGGCCAACTAAACCTAAACAGGACAGCTGTGGCTCAGGGAGGAAATGGGCGTATACCAATTGGAGGGCTAGTAGTTAAATCCATCAACATTTCAAATTGTCTTTGGCCAAGGTACGAAACCCAAAATGGCTCCCGTAGGCATGTCTACATTTGCAGTGTATACAAGTCATTTTGGATAAAAGGGTCAGCAAAATGACATGTATTTATAGTAGTCATTTAAAAGGAAATGAAGAAAAGAAATATACACAATATGCAACAACAAAAGTAATCTAATACTGATCATTAATGATACACAATGACACTATAGTCAGACAAATATAAATGTTGACCATTATGCTTCTAAACCTTGAACATTATTACTATATGAAAAAATAATTAACGTTTCTAACTTTTTCTAAACTAACTGAATGTTCTACAAATGTTACGTTATATTTTGCTCTCGGTTTACTTTTTTTGGATGTTTGTCTGCAGTATTATGAAAAAACTGCTGGCCTGGATCATTAAAATGTATGAAGGCCAAACAAAACAGGAACTCTGATCTGATTTAACACTATTTGCCAAAAAATAATGATGATATGATATTATCAGTTCACTACACTGTTGGCTGGCCACTGCAAACAATTCCTTGCCACGCTCAGTAGTTACTCCCTCTCAGTGAATAATATTGACTGATTCATGCAGTCCAGCCAGCAACAGCAGGGACTATATTTCCTTTTCATGTGATATTTCAAACGTTTCCTTTAGGCTTGGTTGGAAACTACCTGATGGGCAGGGGTGAAGGCAGAATCATGACGTGCTGGGGGTTTTAGAGTGAATGTGTAGGAATCCAGTTGTATTGCATCACTTTTCTGGCCGTATAAATCTATTCTCCTCTCCTGCCTTCAGGACATTTTCTTTTTTACTTGCTTTTACTGGACTGTCTATCATCAAGGTTGTTTCTCACTGTGGAAATAAACCTTTTTACTCGTTACATTGCGTTAATATTGGTTTCTGAACCCAGCAAATTGGTGAGTCAAGACACTTTACTAATTAGAAAATACAGTAAAAAGGCGATTTGTGTTCTGGAGTTTGTGGGTCTGATAATCTGGCAAAAAAAGTTACACTGACTATCACTACCATTGTGTCTTTTGTATTGTTCATTATCTTTCTATTTTTGGTGATTAATGACATAATCTGTTTTTGGATTTTATCACAGGGTCACTTTGCTTTATCAGTCCTGTCAGCTGAATTGCTACAATATAAACAAAAAGCCTTGGAGGTGCATTTTTCAAACAACTGACTTTACACTTCCACACACAGAACATGTTTCAGGAACTGAAACATTCTGTAACAACCCTGAGTCTTTGCCTGCATTGGTCCAAGCTTATACAACACAGTTGCCTACTTGCATAAACATTTTTGGATTCTTATCCTAAGCTCTGTTTTCAAGTTGGAATTAAGTCTCTTAACTGTACACACTTGTTGTAAATTGCCCATTACAGTCTGATAAAGAGGTGAATGTTTGTGAGAATGTATAATTATAATAGTTAAAGCTGTTATAGTTGACATATAAAGTTACCTGTTTTGCTAATTTAGTGGGAAAAAAACATTTTGGGGAAAATAAGTGTTCTGATGTTAACCTGTTAAGCCCTGAGCCTGTTTTTCAGGTCTCAGGCTCGAAAATGACATTCCCAGAACAAATGACCATATCTTCCCTTCTAAAAGGGTTAAATTAATAATTTTTTTTCTCAAAGTAATGATAAACCTGTGAGTTGGATGTAGAAAAGTCAGAATCAATATAGATGTTTTTTATTTTAAAGAAAATTCAGATTTTACATAGTAAAACACTGTAAATTATCGTGTCCGTCCAAAGATTATTTTGTACTTATAGTGAAAACTACCCTTGGATGATGGTAAGGTAGACTAAAAGCTTTAGGAATCCAAAGTACAACATATATAAGTACCCTGTATCAAGATTGATGCAAAACAAGTGACATTTGACCTTTTTAGAGAGATTTAGCAAAAATAAACCACTTCTGGGGTCATTTGGGTGGATTTTCCATATCTCTGGCCCCCCTTGGTCGATTTTGATGGTTGACACCTCTTTCTGACCGTTAGAGCCAATAGAATCGAAGGGGGAGTCCCCCACACACACTCATTGTGAAGAGAAAAGGTGGGGGCTTCGTGCATGTAATTTTGCATCAGAGTGAATCTATCTCTAGCTTTGACATCTGGAAACGGAAAAGCAGTTTTAATGCTTATCGATTATCAGAAATCATTTCAAAGGGACTCAGACACATTGGATTAACCTATGGATTAACTTCAGCAGCGTTTTTATCGTTTTAATGCCATTGAAGACCACTTTGGAGAGACTACAGAGCCAAGGTAAAAATGTTAGCATTTTTAGCTACCTAGCGTCACCTGTTTTGATGTCCGTTTTTGCTTATAACGTCGCCATTTCGTATAATTCAGTGATAATGTGGGTGTCCATCGATTCTGTGTCACCTCACTACAGAGGTGGGGACTCGAGTCACATGACTTGACTCGAGTCAGACTCGAGTCGCATATTTTTTTACTTGAGACTTGCTTGACTAACATTGATAAAAGACTTGACTTGACTTTGACTTGGTATTCATGACTTGAGACTTGACTTAAGCTTGAGACAGATGACTTGAAAGGATTTGACTGTTTAAAATTAAATATTTGCGTTTGTTTTTGTATTGAGATTTTACGTTTAGTTTTTTCGAAAAACGTGATTGGGTGATTATAGCGCCATGCGCGCAAACCTGGCAACCCACTCGACGGCAGGAGTGTCAGTTAACATGGCAGCGGCTAGCGTTATTCCAAAAATAGTGAAGTTTGGATTCAAGGATTATGTTGTCGATGACGCTAATAAGAAGAGAACAGCGGTATGCAGGGTCTGCAGCATAAAGATCAGTGACACGACCACCACAACATCCAACTTCATTCGTCACTACAAAAAAACCCACAGAGAAAGGTGCGTGAATGTGTTGTGTTAGCTAGAAAGCTAACGTTAAGTTTAAGCTACGTTAGACTTGGTTTCAAATCGATTAAGTATTGCAAAGAGAAGACAAAACGGTAAATGAACACGAGAACCGCCAAGGGATTCATTTTGACTAACCCCGATACTGACGGGCTGTCAGGAGAGGGAGAGAGAGAGAGGAAAAGAGATGCCTCGTTTATTTCCCCTGTGTTATTATCAGAAGTTACTGTAAACTTTTGAATAATGTAGTTCATCTACTTTTAGTAGTTTGTTTAAATGTTTTAATGATGTTGTTTTTGTTTGTAGAAGTGCATCATTCCTTGATTTATTGTAAAATGAATCTGAACTTTTTAATCTGTTATGATGATAAACTGAAGCAATTTCAAAATTAACCCAATTAAGTGAGTTTTAAATCGTCCTACTTAGTTTATAAGGAAATGATGAAGAGGAACAAATTAAATGATTTGAAAATGATATCTATGTAGGTGCTGACGCTGTTGGCGGTTCTAGTGTTAACAGACATTTAAATTAAATATGTGTAATGGCAAATGCCATATATGATTTTCTTACCTGGAATTCTGCCTTTTTGAACAGACTTTTTGATTGAGTCCTAGCTATATTGTCTGCAGTTCTAGGGTTAATATGAATCTAATATGATTGCCATCGGTCTAAATTAGATTTCAAATGATTAACTGTGTATGTAATGAAGATCATAGTGTGGGTTGAATCCATTTTCATAACCACTGTCTTTTAACTGATTTAAATGCGGAAACTGGGCTTATTTATCAGAATTTCGTATGACTTGACTTGACTTGACTTGACCTGAGCAATGACTTGACTTGACTTGCTTGACTCTCACCACAGTGACTTGGGACTTGCTTGATACTTGTAGGTCAAGACTTGAGACTTGCTCATGACTTGCACATGTAGGACTTACTCCCACCTCTGCCTCACTATGTGAAACGATGTCATGGATGTAGAGAAGAGATAAATAATAAGGTTTTGTGAGTGATTTTCGGTGCAGCAAGGTGTTAGCATTTTTCGCTTGTTGCTAATTCAGAGGCTCAGTGTTAGCATTGTGGGTTTTATTTAAAAAAAAAAAAAAAAAAATCAGTTAGATGAGTTTCTTCCTGTTACATGGATATAAAACATTCATAATTTATTAAATGAACATGCCCTCAGACACTGTTTCCTGCAAGATGTTGCGGCAGTGCCCCGGTACCGGGGTCTCTCGGGCTTAACAGGTTAAGTTACTAAACGTTTTATTAAAGATGATATAAGAGCTGGTTCTGTTATAGTCCAACACATTCTCACTCCCTAAGCGTCCAGGAGCGACGCTTGGTCAGGGTCCTGTGGCGTCCAGTTGTGACGCGCCGAGGCTCCTTCAGCTTCATAAACGGACGCAAAGAGCTTTCAACTGATTGCAATGTATTCCCATCGGCGTCGGTATTTGACGCTTAGGGAAGCACGGCATTCGTTTGTGTCGGAGGCTGTTAAAGGCAATGTGAGCGTCCATTCCCATTGGATAACGGAGAATTGTACACCCGGAAGTAAGTATTCCCCTTACTGTCGATTTATTTGACAGTGATATCTCCACTACTCATCAACTCAAAAACACCAGATTATCCTTGTTAATTAAACGACATTGATAGGTTTTAGTGTGTGTACAATGCTTTTGTCACGTTTTCCCCTTCAATTCTGAGAAACAAGTCGTTTTCTATGAGTTTTGGATGGCCGAAGACATGACATTACCCACAATCCTCTGTAGCAACCATAGACTGTATAAAACCATAGACTGTATAATATATATATATACTATATAATGACATATCTGCCGTAGTTAACTCTATTTATAGAGCCCTGATGACAAGACTTCTAGACAAACAGGAACTGCCGCCAAAACTGAAAACTTGACGTGGATCTTAAATATATAAGCAATTAAACAACATCTTACATTTCTTTCACACAATACGTCTCCTTGCAGTATCAACACTAATTCGGCTGACTTTTATATTTGATCCAATTGGTAGATAGGCTGTATTTACGCCATAATGGTGCACAGCTGATAGAAAGGGACACCTACTGGTTAAAGCACGTTATTGCATTTTATAATTTTATTATTAGATATTAATAGGAGGATGTGCAAAACAGACAAACTAATAAGGCTTTATTTAAACATTAAAGAATACTTTAGGTTAAGGTCTTCTTTTGAATAAGAAAAAAGCTTTGGGGGTATAGAAGATGAATATGGAGGGATGAAACCCTCTTTGATGGTCACACATGCAGAGCACACAGCACACACAGTGAAGTTTGTATCTACAGATAAATATTAAGCCTGACAAGGTACTTAACGTCTAATATATTGCTTTCCTGCAATGTTAATTATGTTTAAGCACTTATTTGAACTGGTATTATACATATGTATTATACTCTTATAAAATGTATGTAGATAGTATAAGAAATGTGCAGAATATGACAATGTAATGGTGGAGGTACACACATATTGATAGATGTCTTGTAATGCACTGTTGAGGAACCTGCGACCCAAGTTTTTCATTCATTGCATAATTACACCGTAGTTGTGTATAATATGATATGTCAATAAACCTTAGAAAATCTTGAAATCTTGAATGGGATGTGCAAAATAGTAATTATATACAGTCTTCAATTAACTATTAGTAGAGAATAACGACGAGTAAAGAATATACTTTATAGGGATCCTATTAATATCTAATAATAAAATTATAAAATGCAATAACGTGCTTTAACCAGTAGGTGCCGCCGCCGATGGGAATACATTGCAATCAGTTGAAAGCTCTTTGCGTCCGTTTATGAAGCTGAAGGAGCCTCGGCGCATCACAACTGGACGCCACGGGACCCTGACCAAGCGTCGCTCCTGGACACATAGGGAGTGAGAGTGTGTTGTATAGTCATATCAGAAGTGGTATTAGAAAATATAGCTCACAGATTTCGCTAAATCTAAAGGGAAAAACTCAGGAAATTGGCATACCATGATTATTAAAGTGATATTTTACATGTTACCTTGTGTCTTTCAAGGTCTCTTTTTGTTTAGCCTTGGTTTTAATACTGAATACTTGTAATTCCAGTTCAAACCAGTTCAAACATGAGAAAACCAGAGATTTTTTGTATTGTTCTTTGATTATGTATCATTGACTTCAGTATAACACTTGGTAACTAGTGAAATAGCACTTAAAACCAAGTAGAATTTCAGCATCAAATCATTGAGTCGCTTACTTTCAACCAAAAAAGCCTTCTGTTCGCTCTATAGAGAAAACATGTGGTCACCAACGTTCGCAGGATTAATCATCTGGGCACCATGAAAATGTTTATCAACTGTCATGCTGATTTATTCAATATCTGTTTACAGATTTCAATTAAAAACACACAAGTTAACCTCCTGGAAGGTTCTAAAGGGACAGTAATAGAATTCCCAAAGTGAGGTGATTGGATCATCTGGGGACCATGAATGTCTGTACCAAAATTAGTTCCAGTCCATTTCTTAGAAGTAGATGTTTCCTTGATAAGTGCACATCTTGGCTACATTTGAGTCAACAAAGGTTGTATCTTTCCATTCCATAGCTGTCAAGAAAAAACCACAAAAGCTTAATGCTAGGTCTAGAGATGTATATGTATGTATTTTATGCCCTACTGTAGCACTTTGGGTTTGCTTTTAGCTATGAAAGATGCTTTACAAATACAATGTATTATTGTTAGAAGTTGAGGGATCATTAAAGTCCTAAGGATAAAGCCTTACTGTGTCAGGACCTCCTGAATCAAGTTTACTGACCAATTGTCAGAACAAAAACTTAAAAACAGAATTGTTTGGGCCGCCGGAAATAATCATTTTGTGCCTAGTTAGCCGTTTTCGAAACCCGAACCGGCTGAACAATTCAGGCAATGTCCCCCCCTCTGTCTCCCCCTTTCACGTCTGAGAACTCCAATAAAGGCCCTCTGGCCCAACAGTACCTTTAAAAACAAAAACGTTTGTTTTCACAAATCTCTCAAAATCTTGACATTTTAGAATTCATATGCTCATCAATAGCCTTTGTTTGCATATTTCCAGTAGGCCTATAGTGTCAGGTGAACCTTCTGTTGTTATCAATAGGAGCTCAGCTAGGTGAAAAATAGCTGGTAAAATGAAAAAATATTAATTCCTGGAATAGATGTATTCACCCCTTAATGCATTGTTTGCCTCCAGTCTTGCCCTTCCACAATAAAATTACATTGTTACATAAACTTCATGCAGGGATGATACAATAAACCACAATTCTGTGGATTATTTTTCCATGGGAACCTGCAGCAGCATCAAAACATGTTTACCATATGAAATGTTGCATTCACGATACAGCATAACAGAGAAAACACGTGACCTCATTGTTAATACAAAAACATCCTGATACCTCTGCATCATATTATGTTCCTATTTCATATGTGAAACATTTCAATGACTTTCATTCTGCATAAATACCAGTTTCCACATGAATTTGTATTATTGAACACATGAATTGGTTATAGGTTTCTATTTAGATGACTTAAACTCATTCTGGTGCTCTAAAATCCTATCTGGTTGCCATAGCACCGAGCTTTTCTATCATCGAAAGCGACCTTAGCACACTTTGGATTATTATTAATTTTCAACAATGACCTGCTCCACACTCACACTCTTATACAAGCGCAGAGGTTCTGAGGAAGTGCTTCTATCAGTGTTAAACCCAGAAACACCCCTATTGTAGAGGCGGCCACCTATGATATCTACTGCTGGGTGTTAAATAGTAAAATGTGTATGGAGAAGGCAATTTGGCCTTAGGTCAATAGATGGGTTTCGTTTTATACAAAGGCATCTATTTCTCTTTGCAGTGATATCAGGGAGGCTTGGAGCATTTGTAAAAATGTGCACACCATCCACTATCTCATTATACTGGAGGATATAGAACTCTTTATACTTATTTTTATCTCAAAATCACAGATAAGGCTCTCCAACCTACCACTGTCGGACAGCATTTTCACTTCGGTTAATGCAAAGTGGCCCAGAAATGAATAGAACCCATACTCTGGGAGAGTGTTTTCCACTTAACTTTCAAGCTATCGCAACGTCTTCAGTTCAACAGTGAGCGCTCCGCTCCGAAACCAAACTACCAAGAAGTCCTAAGAGCCACAGCAGAGGCTCCAAAGTTATCTCCATCATTGAGGATGGAGTGGTTTGTGGCAGGAATATGTCACAAACAGCTGCTTGATGTAGGCCTCAGACATTGTAAAATCTTAACTTTCATTGTTCTGAGCTGGAGAGAGGCAGTTAATGGGTTAGATTAGTGCGTTAGCTAAACGTTCCATGGGTTAGCTTGGCAGTTTAAGAGTTAGCCTCATAGTTTAAGGGTTAGCTTAGTGGTTTAAGTTTAAGCTTAATAGTTTAAGGGTTAGCTTAGTGGTTTAAGGGTAAGCTTTACGGTGTAAGGGTTAGTTTAGCAATTTAAGGATTAGTTTAGCGGTTTAGGGTTAGCATAGCAGTTTGTGCCACATTCCCACAGTCACTGTGGTCAAGAAATACATAGCGTGTCTGGTTCCACGTAAATGTGTCAACAGACCTCCGTTATGAAGCTGAATAAGAACCGATTGAGGTATGAGATAAACTGTTCGTCAATGACAAACCAAGCTAGAAGAAGCTATTTTCACATTACCAAATCTAACCCCCATTAAAAAAAAAACTGCCCCTTGCCACAGTGACTTTTGTAGCAGTTATACAGAAATCTGTAACTATATTTTAGTTTAGCCCTTTACAAACGATACAAACAGGATGCATTACATGTCCTTGCTTTTCTCCGTAAAAACACACATCCACTTCAATACAGGAGCAATTCGGGGTTACGTCTCTTGCCCTGTGACACTTAGACATGTTGACTGCAGGGGGTTGGGATTGAACCACTGGCCCTCCGAATTGTTAATGCCCATGTTTCCCCTGAGCCAGAGCCACCAGCAATATGTTTCTGCCCTGCTGTGTTTTCCAATAACTCCGTCACTGCATGTTAAATGTGTTGGTCGGTATTTTGCCAACATATGTGTGTTTGCGGCCACGCACAGCCTATATTTGCGTCCCCGTGGATCTGTGGTCAAGATGTTCTGTCAGCTGGGTGAATTATAGTCAATTGGTTACATAATCATCCCACACATTCATCGTAGATGCTGTTCCCCTTGGCAACTCTGTTAAATAAATCAGTCCCTCTCTGGTTTGTGGCGCCCGCTGATTCCCAAGTCGCCCTTTAATCTTCCCTGTTGCTCAATTCGTCTTTTTTTCTCCTGTGTCTGTCCTTGTCTCTATCAGTCCCTTAGTCATTTTCACTGTCTTCTGCCTTCTTTATTTACCTCTCTCTTTGTCCTTTCTTGTCCATTCTCTGTGAGCTGCCCGCCTCTGGGTGTCCTGTGTCTTCCTCTATCTGTCTAGACATCCTCCCACCTCTTGAGTACTGTCTCCCTCCCTCTCCCTCTCCCTTCCACCCTCTTTTCTTTTTATTTCTGTCTTTCACATCACTTTTCTCTTTCCTTCTTTGTCCCTTTCTCTAGTCTCCAGACAGTAAATTAGGCGGATACTGACACCCATTGACCTGCACTCAAATTCTAACTACATTCTAAACTGCCAATGGATAAATACACAACTAAATACAAATAAAAAACTAAGAGAAGTATTGCAATCTTTTGCTGTAGCTGCTGGCAGATATGTAAAAATCGTTTATAAAATGAAATTACTTATAGTTTGGTGCTGTTGCTAGTTTGGTTCGCAATTGGTTCACAATGTTGAACCAGATGTGTACCGGTTTGTTTTCCACCGACCAGAGCCCTGTAGGAGCCTTGCATGACGTCACAGTTTACGTTCCAGCGTAAATGACAACAGCAATGGCAAACTGCGTTGGATCTTATATTATATGAAACCCCAGGTCGTGGAACTTTCAACAGGTATATGGCATATTTCTTCTCACAATGCTCTGGAAGAGTAGCCTACTCTTTGTGGCATTCGCCGTGTTCTACCAACATATTTTGCCATGGTATTTTTTACGTTGATCTTGTGATATGATCAGAAAACTTGTTAAGGTTATATATTGATTACACCAAATGGCCAATATTAACAATAGATCCGCCAACGGGTACATTTTACCCGCAGCTGTTTCTTGATTGTATGTAACTTTTTTTCAATAAAATATTGAAGTCTCCCAGTCTGTGACTTTTCCTGAAAGTGTGTTATGTAGCACCCTCTGTTCGTCAATATGAAATGGCCCAAAAAATTGCCATTTATACCCATCAGCGCCTGCGGGTAATATTTACCTTGTAGAAAATGCAGTGATTTTCGCAATATTTTATACTTCATGCTATCTGCACAAACAAACAAAAGCATAGGAAAGCTGAGAGTCCACCGATTCTATTGGTGTAAGTTGCATCACTGTGCGATCAAAACTCACTGATCTAGCAGCCAGGAAAGACAACACACAACTTCACTTTACGGGGCAGAAACAGCAAATACGTCTTACCATTGCCGTTGCTGTTTTCAGCCTTGTGTTCAAGGCATTCAAACGCATAAAAACGCTGCTGAAGGTTAATCCAATGTATCTGTGTCACTTTGAAATGACTACAACTATAGCATTTTATTAAAGACGAGAACCCTGTGTTCTGATAAATAAAAGAACATTGTACCTTGAAAATCAATGCATTCTAATAGCGGGTACATTTGACCCGTTGGCGGTTTTAGGTATACAGCGACCCCTGGTGGTTCTAGTGTTAAAATATTGCTTGGGTGGCTGAAAATGAGCAATGATAACAAACATGCGGTCATTGAAAATGATGGAGGAAAAATAGTCTGCCTATCTAGACATAAATACATGTTTGAGGTTGCGTTCTAGTCACGTAGCTTTCTAGGCTCCACTGCTTGTAACAAATGTATTCTTAAATGTATTAATCTTGCCTAAGTATCCGACAAAACTTTCTTACGTATGTATGAAACACAAAAAAACGGTTCAAAATTGGGCACAGACTGGCCCTGGAGGGGCTTTGGTGGAAAGGGGTATGTGAAAATGTCTTCAAAAGTTGTCCACTATTTGATTTCTCCAAAAATAAGGTCTCAGGTTTAAACTATTTCATTTGTTTTATTCCTGTATTCCCATAAGGGCAAAGTGAAATATGACTGACCTCCTCTTTCTCTCTTCTCCAGTCGCTAGACAGAGGCCCTTTCTCATTTCACTAATTCCCCTCCTCGACTCCCCTCCTCGACTCCTATCCTCAAGACTTAGTCCCGCCCACAGGAGATGCGAGCGGAGGAGCCGAGGAGGGGAGCCGAGGAGAGAGGAGGGGAAGCAGCAGGCGTTTAGAGAAATGAGAACTCCTCTCCTCTGAGCGGTCATTTTAAAGAGACGTCCATTAATGATGACAGGAGGCACAGCAGCCCTCTGTCTGATGGACAGATGTGTTCATGACGACTTATATATTTACTTTGAATTCATTCACAGTGCGGTATAATGAGACAATAACAGGCTACAGATGCAGACAGATACACACACATTTATATATATTTATATAAATATAGGCTATACAATTTCAGAATCAAACAAGTACGAGAGCACTCTCATAATAACGTAACACTATCAGAGACTGGATATATCCCCCCCCCCCCCCCCCCCCCCCCCCCCCCCCTCTGGTCGCTAGAATGAGGAAAATAAATTACGCGTCAAAAGTTTTATTTTTATTTTATACCACACACACCTACACCACACACACGCACCTACAGCTCCTAAAGCATATAATCAGGCTACAGCCGTTGTGTATTTTATTATGTGAAGCACTAAATGGTTTTAGACAAATATCGACTCTTTGTTTGTAGATATCTACTAAACTAAAGCAAATAAAGAGAGTAGGCCTGTTATACTGAGTGATATATATTATACACACTGCTCTGCTTTCTGCACGGACCTCACAGCTGTTCTTTCTGTAAACAGCAGTTAATAAAATAATATCCAGGGGATGCATGCAGAGCTGTCATTGGCTGAGATAAGTCCGGCCGTGCGTCACGACTCTTTGAAACATCTCTGTTGTCGGAAATGCATCCACGACGGAGCCGTGGAGGACCGTGGAGGACCCATCAGTGTATCCTCGGTTATAGCTCCTCCAGAGAGCCTCCTCGACGCTCGATGCTCGGTCCTCGAAGTGCATTTAGAGAAATGAGATGTCCTTCAACATGGCGCGCTAAAATTAATTTCCGGGTCACTACAGGAGGACCGAGGAGTCGAGGAGTCGAGGAGGGGGAATTGATGAAATGAGAAAGGGCCAGAGACATGGGCCTCAAAGATCACCTATTGACATCTACAGTATTCAAAATCTATTTACACTTCGACCTGCCGATGGATGAATACATGACACATTACACATAAAAGAAATGTGAAAATGTGAAAAAATGATTACTGCAGATCAGTAAAAAGCAAGGTTCAAGGTTCTTTATTTGTCATACGAACAGATTAAATAAAGAAGTTTGGAAATGTTTTTTATCAGTCCGTTGGTTTCTTTATGGCAAGGCTATTAAGGTCCGAAGGATTGAGAGAGACTGAAACTAAAATGTAAGTAGAGACAGAAACAACATGCCCTGCTCGTTCAATCCTCTCCGGTCCAAAGTGGTCTGGCGCTCTCGTAGACTAAATAAACAGGTTTAAGGTGTAAGGTATCCCAAAAGATTAAGTGCATGACACAGAGGTCACTGATGGCTTTGAGTAACACCTCACACTCCCTCACACTTTAGTAAACCTAGTAAAATTAAATGCGTTTTCAGGGAGATTAGAGAGGATATTGAGCGTCATGTTAGGTTAGTGATAAAATGTCCAAATGTGTCTTGTTTCTGATGAAGTTGCATTTATTCCATGAGTCACATTACACATTTGTCTCCCCACATAAAATCTGTCTCTGTAATATAGGCATTGGTGGCTAACAAATGATTTTAAAGAAAAAACATAGAATTGAAAAAAATACTCTTAAGAAATATAATTACACACATGTTATATATAGGCAAGGCAAGGCAAGGCAAGGCAAGGCAAGTTTATTTATATAGCACCTTTCAACACAAGGTAATTCAAAGTGCTTTACAAAAATGGAAGACATTTTAAAAATGGCATTTAAAATCAGTCATTAAAAAGAAAAGATAATAAAATAAACATTAAAAGAAAAAATACATGGATAAAAGTTAAAAGTTACAGTGCAGTTTAAGATGTGAATAGTTCAATTAAAAGCAGCGGCAAAAAGAAAAGTCTTCAGCCTGGATTTAAAAGTAGTAAGAGTTGCAGCGGACCTGCAGGTTTCTGGGAGTTTGTTCCAGATATTTGGAGCATAATAACTGAATGCTGCTTCACCATGTTTAGTTCTGACTCTGGGGACAGAAAGCTGACCAGTCCCTGAAGACCTGAGAGTTCTGGATGGTTCATAATTTAGCAGTAGGTCAGACATGTATTTTGGGCCTAAACCATTCAAAGCTTTATAAACCAGCAACAATATTTTGAAATCTATTCTTTGACACACAGGAAGCCAGTGTAAGGACTTCAGAACAGGAGTGATGTGATCCACTTTCTTAGTGTTAGTGAGGACTCGAGCAGCGGCGTTCTGAATTAGCTGCAGCTTTCTAATAGATTTTTTAGTGAGACCTGTAAAGACACCATTGCAGTAGTCGAGTCTACTGAAGATAAAAGCATGGACAAGTTTTTCCAAATCCTGCTGTGACATTAGTCCTTTAATCCTAGATATGTTCTTTAGGTGATAGTAGGCTGATTTATTAACTGTTTTAATGTGACTGTTGAAACTCAGGTCAGAGTCCATGACTACACCTAGATTTCTGGCTTTATCTGTTGTTTTGAACATTGCAGACTGAAGCTCAGCGCTAACTTTTATACGTTCTGCCTTGGCTCCAAAAACCATTACCTCAGTTTTATCTTTGTTTAATTGGAGAAAGTTCTGACACATCCAGTCATTGATTTGTTCAATGCACTTACTCAGTGTTTGAATTGGAGCATAATCTCCTGGTGAAATTGTTACGTACATTTGTGTGTCATCCGCATAGCTATGGTAACTTATTTTGTTGTTTTTCATTATCTGAGCCAGTGGTAGCATGTAGATGTTAAAGAGAAGAGGCCCCAAGATGGAGCCTTGAGGTACCCCACATGTCATATTTGTCAACTCAGATGTGTATTTACCTATAGAAACAAAGTTTTTTCTGTCCTTTAAGTAGGACTCAAACCAATTTAGAACTGTTGCCGAAAGTCCCACCCAGTTTTCTAGTCGGTCTAGTAATATGTTGTGGTCAACAGTGTCAAACGCAGCACTGAGATCTAATAATACTAACACTGAAGTTCTGCCACTGTCTGTGTTTAAGTGGATGTCATTGAAGACCTTTACAAGAGCAGTCTCAGTGCTGTGGTTTGGACGAAATCCTGACTGGAACACATCCAAACAGTTATTTAAATGCAAGAAGTTACTCAACTGTTGAAATACAACTTTTTCAATGATTTTACCTAGAAATGGCAGGTTTGATATTGGCCTGTAATTGTTCATTACTGAGGCATCTAGATTATTCTTTTTAAGAGCGGTTTAATGACTGCAGTTTTCAGGGCCTCTGGAAAAATACCTGAGTGAAGAGATGTGTTTACTATATGAAGTAGATCTGAGGCCATGCAAGGAAAAACATCTTTGAAAAATCCTGTTGGAATAATATCAAGGCAGCAGGAGGAGGATTTCAGAAGTTGAATAATGTCCTCTAAGTTTTTACCATTAATCTGATGGAATTGTGTCATGGTGTTTGAATTGATATTAGGTGGACATAGGGACAAAACATTTGCTGTACCTGATGTAGAGGCACTGACTGCTTGTCTAATTATCTGAATTTTGTCAGTGAAGAAGGAGGCAAAATCATTGCACGCCCTGGTGGATAGAAATTCAGAGGCTACTGACACTGGGGAGTTAGTTAGTCTGTCGACGGTAGCAAACAAGGCACGTGCGTTGTTTTTGTTTTTGGTAATGATGTCAGAGAAGAAAGACTGTCGTGCGTTTTTCAATTCCAAATTATAAAGGCCAAGTCTCTCTTTATAGATTTCAAAGTGAACCTGGAGATTTGTTTTTCGCCACCTACGTTCAGCTTTTCGACACTCTCTTTTTTCTGTTCTCACGGTCATGGCCTTTCTCCATGGAGATATTTTCTTGCCAATCACTTCCTTTACCTTAGTTGGAGCAATGGTATCTATAACATTTTTAATTTTTGAATTAAAATGATCTACTAGCTCATTTACTGAGATGTTAGCAGGGGCAAGTGTGGATGAAAAATTATGAGTAAACATTTCCCTAGTATTTTCTGTTAAATATCGCTTTGTGGTTACCTCTTTCTGAACATTTTTGTGAACAGAAATAGAGCTCTCAAAGAAAACACAGGAATGATCAGAGAGTGCAACATCAGTCACCACAACCTTTGAGATATTCAGACCCTTTGAGATAATTAAGTCCAGAGTGTGCCCCTTATTGTGCGTGGGCTCCGCCACATGCTGAGTCAGTCCATAGTTATCAAGAACACAAAACAGTTCTTTAGCCCCTCTGTCCTGGGGGTTGTCAACATGGATGTTAAAATCACCAACAATGACTAAAACGGTCAAAGTCAATACACACTATAGACAGCAGTTCAGTAAAGTCATCAAAAAAGCTTGCACAGTATTTGGGTGGTCTATAGATATTTAGGAACAGAGCTCGAGAGGAGCATTTCAGCTGAAGGGCCACATATTCAAAAGAAGCAAAGTCCCCATAAGATGTCTTCCTGCATTGAATGGAATCATTGAACAAAATAGCAACTCCACCCCCTTTCTTATGCATTCTTTCCTGACTCATAAAACTAAAGTTGGGAGGGGTTGATTCGATAAGAACAGCTGCACTGTTATTTTGTTCAATCCAAGTTTCCGTTAAAAACATAAAATCGAGATTGTGCTCAGTGATAAAATCATTGATTAAAAATGTTTTTCCTGCCAAAGACCTGACATTTAATAAAGCTAGTTTAAGTTTGTTAAATACACTATCAGTAAAAAATGTTGTGACAAGCTGTGGCTGACATGGAATCACTGCTAAATTTGATAACCTCACACAAACGTTTGAGCACTTCCTGTTTCTAAGCTGATTTACCGCTCTTAATCTATTACCTATCAACACAGATATCGGCAAAGCTACTGGCAGGCAGGGCCCCGGCATGTGCTGGAAAGAGTTGAGAGTGCCATATGCCCTTGAGCCTGGACCCAGCACATATCAGTAAAAGTTTGTTTTGCGTTTTGTACACACACATCCTTATCAGGCTTCGGAGACTGCAGATGCTTTCTTGAAGGGATGGGAGGTGGTTGACGTAGGCACGGTGATGAAGACGGGGGAGATGGTGCGCGTCTCTGCTTCTGTGATTTTGGTGGGCGTTGTGGAAGGGCGGGGGTAAAGGAGATGCTGCCAGGGGGGGGAGGTGGTTGACGTAGGCTTGTCTTCGGTGATTTTGGTGGGCGTCGTTGAGGGGCGGGGGTAAAGGACATGCTGCCAACCCTGCATCTCGCCTTCATGCGGTCATCGAACTCCAGGGGGGAGGGCGAGGGTGAAAGGGTGAGCGGAGAGTAGAGAGAGCTGGGGGATGAATGAAGAGTATCCTCAAAGGCGTTGACAGGGGGGGTGACGGGCAGTGGAGACTCCTCCATTTGTGTCATAGGTCTCCCATAATCAGAACATTCCTCAGGCGGGTGCAGTGATACTTCTTCAGGGTTTTCTGCGCAATGTGTTGTGTCTTTCTCCTGTTTTGATTCCTCTTGCCGCTTGTCCTTGGCAGAGGGAACAGATTGCTGACGCAGGCAGTTGAATATGTTAGAGATAAACAATTTCACCCCTGACTTGTTCAGGCAAACTCCATCTGCCTTAAAAAGATGTCTGCGATCCCAGAAAAAGTTAAAATTGTCAATAAAATGGACAGAATGGTCAGTGCAGGCAGCTGAAAGCCACATGTTCAATGCAAACAGTCTGCTGAATCTCTCCACTCCTCTTCTGACTGGCGGTAGAGGGCCACTGATGAACACCTCCGCATTTAGAGAGCTGACAGTTTCCAACAGACATGTAAAGTCTTCTTTCAGCGCTTCTGACTGTTGTTTCACAACATCATTTGTTCCAATATGTAGTACCACATTCTTCACAGTTGGATGTTCAGCCCCAATATGCAGGATCTTCTCAGCCAAGTCAGAGACCATATCCTTGGGAAAACAGAGTACTTTGGTGTTGTTCTTACTACACAGACCTTTTACATCTCTTACAGCAGAGTCACCCACAATCAGAGTTTCAGGCCCAGTCGTTAGCTTTCCCTCTAGCCTTTTACTTTTGGAGTAGCTATTGGTCCTTACCCTGCTGTGTGAAGAGGACAGGTTATCCAGGTCATCAGAAAGAGATCTCCGGTTCTCGGTCAGCGGAGCGTATCTGTTCTGGATTGGCACACTTGGTGGTTTAGGAGGATTGTTTGTAGTTCTCCCTTTAGCAGCTGTCCACGGCTGTTTCCTAGTATGAATAGGGGTTGAAGAGGCACTCTTCCTGGGTGATAACAATGCAGGCCAGCCGGTCGCATCACAGATTTCAGAGCGCTGGGCTCTGCCTGTTATTCGTCCTCCCAAATCCAATGGAAATGATTTACTCTTAGGCTTTGCACCCAGAGAGTTCCAGGGAGGACTACCACTTGTAGATTTATTACCCAGTACACAGCCCTCCTGTTCCTTGGAAACCTTGTAGCTGCTAAGTAGCTGTGAGTTAGCATACCCTTTTCCATTATCTTGCAACACTGGTAAAGTGGTGTTATTCCCACAACATAGTCCATTCACTTCCACGTTAACTTCCAACCGTTGCATTTTCATTTCCAACACAGCCATCTTCTGTTGAAGTTTGTGGAAGTCATCTGTAGAGAACGGAGGCATTTTGCTACCAATGTGCTATATATATGTTATACATAAAACAAATAACACAAAATATAAAAACTAGTTTAAATGTTTCATTGTCTGCAGACATAAGAAATACAGTTATGTGTAAATAACCATGTAAAACCTTTGCACATTTAGGTGTTTAAAAAGCCTAAACCCAATGTGAAACACTTTACATGTACATTACGATAACTTAAAAGAGAACTACCATGATCATTTTTCTAGTTTATAACTGTATTTTGGGTTTCTGCTAGAACACGTTAACATGCTTTCAAGTAAAAAAACGTTGTTTTTCTTTAACTGTCTGTCTGAATATATATGTATTTTTCCTTCAAATATGTTAAATTACCTACACACAGAGAATGTGGTTGTGGAAACATTTAAGAAAATTATATATAATAGAGTTCACTTTAAAAACAAGACCTTATAATGACACAAAAAACTAATGAAATGCACTCAGACCATAATATATATTTTTTATAAATTATTTATTTATTTATTGATATAGTTATACAAATTATTTACAGTCGTTCCCAGAGAGCAAGCCAGGCCGACTCATCTCCAAATATGATGTTAAAAATATGAACTGTCTGAAAATAAAATCTAAGTTTAAAAAAAATATATATATTAGCGGTCTGATCCGCTGCCAAATCAGACCGAGGAGTTGGAGATGAGTTCTGACTGGGCCTGGTAAAGATTCAGAGGCGACGGCGGCGAGGAAAAACTCCCTTTTACAGGAAGAGACCTCGGGAGGAACCTGGCTCTCTGGGAGAAGCCCCTCCTCCTGAGGGCCGGTGGAGAGGGGGGGTCCTCTCTCTGCTGCAGGCCTCATCATCTGCTGGTCCTCCAGTTTCAGCACCTCCAGAAACACAGGGTGAGACCTCCCTGTGTGGTCCCACGTCGCTGCTCAGCGTCAGCCCGTTTCCTGAACCCCGTCCTGGCCCTGAGTCCCCGCCCTCCCCTGGGGAGAGACTGAGGGGAACTCACACTTACCTCTTTGGTCCCCCGTAGCCCCTCACCTGGGCTCGTCCTCAGCCCGCCTTCATCCACCGCCGCCCCTCTACAACTGAGAACACAGAACACTCAGAGTCAGGACAGAGAAGCTGGGTTTACGATCAGAGTCAGTCTGAGTCCAGGAAGTTGTATTGTGAGTACTCCTTCAAGAATGAGTAAAGAAAGCTGGAAACAGCGTTTGAGGCGGGGTTTAATCCTCGGTCCTCTTCCTCTGGTAGAAGAGGATGAAGGCGGTGTCTTTCCTCTGCTGACACACAGCCTCCTCGGTGGTGCGAGTGACCTCTCCATCGTTGCAGGTCAGCCATCTGTCGGAGGGGTCATCAAGCCCCATCTCCGGATGAAGAACGTCGCTGATGTAGTGTCCTGACAGGAGACAATTCACTGTTAGATCAAAGGTCATACATACTGGGGCATATTAGGGTTATTTGAGGTAAAAATATATTAATATGGGGCCGGGGAGGGGGGGATATTCAATGAAAAAACTGAATTTACGTGATTTTAACTGTCACATTTTTTCCAAATTATATATATTAGATATCCTGAATTTAAAGTGGTAAACTTAAGAGAAAAAAGCTCACAAATCTACCAGAAATCGAAGTTGTACATTTTCGTAACAAAGATTCCAAAATAAACAAGAAATAAACTCTTACCACTGTTTGCATTGTTTCCAAGGTGGTTGATGATGCCCACCAGGCTGTACCATCCAATATTCTGAGAGAAGCACAGTAACACACATTTAAAACAATAGTTTCACACACACACACACTTTAAAACAGCTGTTTCTCACACACACACACACACACACACACACACACACACACACACACACACACACACACACACACACACACACACACACACACACACACACACACACACACACACACACACACACACACACACACACACACACACACACACACGTGTCCTGTGTTATTCTCACCTCAGTAGAGGTCAGCATCAGCTCTCTGAAGATGGTGACCGGGTCGCTCATCTTCATCAGCTGCATGCTGGGAGTGAAACAGATCCGCCTCACGTGCAGTATCAGAACTCTGTGGACAGGAAGACAAACATACAGACTGTTACATTTAAATTAAACAGTTCATTTATTATCACCGTGAAGTAGTTCACTCACTTTGGCAGCGTCTTGAAGGCCCGCTGCTGGACTGATCTGTTGGAGCTGCAGTCACACCTGAAGTCCAGCTCTGTCTCCTGAACACACAACATACTGTCAGATACTGTACACACAAGGACTGTGTGTGTGTGTGTGTGTGTGTGTGTGTGTGTGTGTGTGTGTGTGTGTGTGTGTGTGTGTGTGTGTGTGTGTGTGTGTGTGTGTGTGTGTGTGTGTGTGTGTGTGTGTGTGTGTGTGTGTGTGTGTGTGTGTGTGTGTGTGTGTGTGTGTGTGTTACCATGAGGTAGCCCTGGAGCATGTCCCACACTGAGGCTCCAGGCAGCAGTTTGAGTGACAGGTTGGTGTAGTCTTCCTCACGTGTTGACCCGGCTCCACAGCTGCACATTAAAGGGACAGTACACAGTAAACTCACAGCCACGAGACAAAGTGGACCACATCCAGTTTATCAACACAGAGCAGAATATTACTTCTCAAAAAACACATTTTGAATTTCTATACCGCTACAAATACACTCACACTGCGCCCCTATTGACAGGGTAGTGCTTCACAACTGTCCACAACTTATTGATTGTCTGGAGCTCACTATTGAGGGTCCATTATATAAGTAGCAGTGACTGAGTTAATAAGGGAGTGATTCAGACTCACTTTGTTACTGTAAGCTAACGGAGGCTAATTAATAAGCATTAGCTAATGCTAATTTCTTAAATTGTTACTAAATATATACAGATTAGATATTAGTGGACCTTATTAAACATATTGTTTGCCCCTAGCTCAAGAATTCATGATGTAATTACATCGACAAGCGTATTTTTAACATGAACCCAGAAGTCACAGAGAAAAGTCATGGACATGTAGGTCTGTGTTTTCCTGCGTGCTCTTACCTCCTGCAGGTCCTGGTGTTCTGCATCTTGAACACCAGGTGTTCCTCGACGGGGCATCTGTAGCCCCTCCCTAGGCAGGCAGCGATGTCCTGCAGCTGGGGGGCCACACTCCTCATCTGGTCCAGGACGGTGGTGAGGAACTCGTGAGCGTCCTGAACACACAGAGTTAGACGCACAGACATATCAGGAGGAGGTGAAACATAGAGAAGCAAGGTGGAGGACTTACTTTCTGGTGGTTATTTCTAAACTCAGGAGCCCCGACCGAGAGGGCCTCCTTGAACAAGAGGAGGGCCCATAATTTGAGGGTGGGGTCAGCAGAGCGGTGACATCCCACAATGTTCATGAATCTTCTGCAGAGGGCGGAGGGATAATATATGTTGATGTTATATAGTGTGGAACAACCGAAAAGGATGGAAAAAAAGAAAATGCAGACCTCACAAAGGACAAAACCGAGAATATGTGTGAGTGTGTACCTGATGATTTCAGCCTCTGGTAGGTGACTCCACACCTCCTGCTGTTGGCTGAGGTCTCTGATGAAGTCCTTCAGCGTGAGGAGGCCCTGCAGGCTGGAGTTCATGTAGCACAGATTGCTCGGGTTCGGAAACCTGACGCATAAAAAAAACATGTCAACATGTAGAATTCATTAGCCAATACTCACAGGACATGGACAGGAAAAACAAAAGCAGCTGAAATATCATTTGATTTCTCATCAGGGTCAATTCTCATAAAATACTATCTTTAAAAATAATAAACACCATGCATTTGAATAAACGTCTTTGTTGTTCATCAGTAATTCTTAGCAATTTAGTACCAAAATAACAAAAATCCACAGATTTGTGTCTTGTGTGTTTTCAGCAGATCTACTCACCCGAGCCAGTCCTGCTGCTGTGCGGGGGTCCCACAGCGGACGGGGACATAACGCTCTCTCTTCCTACAGACAGAGAAACACATACGGTCAGTAAACATGACAGGCAAACGACTGCAGAAAAACTAAGTATAGTAAATACATTTAGCATCGGTGATAAACTTGGAGACTGCTCAACAAGTATGTGGACATTTGTAACTAAAATGTTAACTTGTTCAAGATCAGTGTCATTCTACTTAGACAAACTACAATTTCTGATATAAAGCTGTAGCGGTCAGATTAAGGTTTTGGACACTGAAGCGGCCACATTTCAGATGATTCTTCAGCCCTACATGTGTTGATGTTGTTTTGAATGAAAACTTGGGAAACCTGATTGTACTGGTGGACTTACCTGATGGAGGATATGTCATGGATCTCCACCGTCTTTTTATCCTCCTTCTCCTCCTCTGCTTCCTGCTCCTGATCTTCTTCCTCGTCATCAATAAAGGGATTGAACCTCTGCACCTCAGTGACCTCATACAGAGTTTCTCTGGCTGGGCTGCAACATGGAGGGAGAAACAGATTGTCAGTGTGTGTTTTATTCTCGGTGACACACACAGTGATGTGTGTGTGAGATCAGTGTACTTACCTCCTGTGAGGTGTGTGAGGGGTCCTCTGCTCTGTCCCTTCATTTGGTGTGACTTTACGATTTTTCTGTGACGAAACAGGAAGTTCAATGTTACAGCGAGACACTTCTTTAAAACAATGTTCAGAGATGTGTTGCAATGGAGCAGTGGCAGTGTGAGACTCACTCTGAAGCAGGGAAAGATCCAGCAGTTATCACTTCCTGTTGACCTTGCCGAGGAATGGGCTTGGCTGATGAACACACACAGCTGATTAATCTACTGTTCAGTGATGTGAGCTACACTTACATTTAGCAACACTACAAGAAGACTTTGGTTCACAAGGAGCATGCTAATGCTATCGGTATAGGCCCGGGGTAGCCAAACCATGGTCCATGGTGAATTTATTTTACGTATAAACATAGCTTAGCATATTTGTAACAAATTGCCCCTTATGAACATTGCACATTAAAGTTCAAAGGTTAGCTGCTATCTGAATGTATAAACACTATGAGAAGACATGTATTCACAATGAGCAGGCTTGGGCAGGCTTGGGCAGGTTTGAGCAGGTTTGGCTTTCCCAGTAGGCCTGGGAAAGCCAAACCTGGTGCATTTTATAAAATAAACAAGAATATGGCTTTGGGATATTTTTTATAAATGTTCCTTTGCGAACATTGCACAGTCAAGTTAAAATGTAAGCCGCCGTCTGAATCTGCATTACTAAAGAGACATTAGGAAAATTATTTACAAAAATACATGTGGAGTTCTTACAAATGATTCATAAAATCTTACTTCCCATTTCTAAGCAAGACTTTGAAGCATTGATTCAAGACATTTTAATATCAATTAAGGCTTTACATTAAATGAATACATGCAATGCCTTATACAACATGTGGAGGAACCCTGTTTAAACACTAAATATTAACAAACAGGCCAATAAAAAGAGCTTGCCCCCCCATGCTCTGTTGATGGAGGAGGGGTCTCCTTACCTCTTCTGCTGTCCACTCTCTCCACCTTTCAGGTGTTCTTTCTTCTGTAAAACAACATGAGAATAAACTGTGTCAGGTCTCTTTTGTTCACAAAGTCTTGATTAAAACCCTTAAAAGAATATAAATGAGTTCATATGAAGCTGGGCACTTCCTGTGAAACATACCTGTGTTGGTCTGAACAGTCGGCAGATCCACGTAGTCCTCCCTGTGCGGGTCTCAGAGGACGGCTTAGCGGCAGCAGCGTCTGGGACGGGGACTCTGGAGAGACAGACACACAAAGGGTTAATACCTCTGAACACATGTTAGGAAGCGGAGCAGCTGAAACTGTGAGACAGCTATTGATCAGTCAAGGAACACAAACATATCTGACCAATATTCCAGAGAATTCGGGCCTGAAATAACTTTTTATCTAAATGTTATTTTATAAATTATCTGGCAATCCGGCAATTATTTTCTAGATTAAGCATTTGGTCTATAACATGTCAGATAATACCGAAAAATTCTCATGAGGTCCAAGATAATGTCTTGACATTTCTTGATCTGTAACCAAAAGATAGTCAGTTCAATGAAAACAATTCTGGTGGCTGAAAACAGCATTTTCTGAAATGGCATTATTTGAAAAATGGAACAACAATTTTTCACTCAACCAACCTATCGATTAGTCAACTAATCTTTGCAGCTCTTTACATTTAAGTAATTGAGCAAGAAATGCTAATTAAATGTAGATTTGCTAATTGTTTTCCCTTCTTTCTATCACTGTTCACTTTCAATGCTTATTTATTTAAAAGTGATAGGCAAAAATATTGATATAAAAACATGAACACAATATAAAATTCAACATAAATTACCAACAACTTAGAGAAATCTGCCCTCTCCTAAACAGTTTGCATAGGATGTATTACATTAGCTTGATGTACGTGTCCCTAACAAACTGCCGTTATAAGTGGAGAGTGTAGTGACTGTTGTTCTATTGGCTTACAGCATGTTTTAAGGTGTTTTATAATATATTCCAGTAAACTGTAGTCTAATATAACACCACCTCACATTTCATACATTACCGAGGTGATGTATTTGTTTAGTTATCTACTTTACTTTAACTGGAATTAACTTTTCTTACCTTCCACTAGAGATGGAGCACGGCTTGCTCCTGGTCTCCTTAACCTTTTCATTGGTGTTGTTCTGTCGAGGATAAAGAGAAATAAACATATTTAATTACACATTTTCTCCAAAAAGTGGCTTGAATACTGATATAAGATGATTTTGTTGGACAGTTGTGCCTTTAAAATCCTTTCAAAGAAGATCAAAGCCAAACTAATATTTATCATTCAATATAAGTTGAACTAAATGGTTTAGAAAGTGTAAAACAAACCTTTCTTAGGAAATTAAACATGGCTGCAGTCTTGTGGTAGATACAACTAGACTAAAGTGTTAGTGAACCTGCACAGAGTGAGTTTAGGTCTGAACTAAATGCTGTCTGGTTTGGTTCTGAGCAGCAGTTTGTTAGTGTCAGAAGGCATGAGAGTTCTAGATTGACAGAATGTGTTGAAGTCCTGTCTTAGACATTCTGTTCTAGAACACATGAAGGTGCCTGCAACAGTGTTCTTTATGCTTTCTTGCCTAGTAAAGCCCATTTGAGCTGAATTAACCCAAATTAAAAAGTTCAAACATTGTTATGGCCTCTAGTTCACCTAAGAAAAGTGTAAAGAATTTCATCAGGCCACATTAAGTAGACCAGTGCAGAGTTCATTTCATTTTCAATGGATATCTGCTGGTATTTATTGTCAACAAATAAATAAAAACATTATATATGTTTTTCCTCTATTATAAAACTATGAAAACACATTAATAAGCAACACTTTTGGGTAACATTACTTTAAACTCACACACTGTTGTATATTTTTTAGTTAATACCACCTAAACCTTCCTGCTGTCACAAATACTCAATAACACCAAATATGGATTAATCCGCCACTTAAAGGTCGGGTAGGGGTAGGGGCTCTGGTAGGAAGTCTGAAGGAAGGGGCAGATTTTTTTCGGTTGTGTACTTTCAAATTCTAGCTTACTCGAGCTGGTTTCTCCATTCTTACCTACCCTACCTTTAAAATAGTCCCTAATAAAAAAGCATTATGTACTCCTGTAATGTTTTTTAACAACTACAGTGACCAGCTGTTTTGGGAAATTACTGAGCATTTTTTATTTATTTTTATTACAAATAGTAATAAATTAAGCTTGTTTAAATCAAATACATTCTGCTACATGTATGACTTTATATATGAATTACTTTCCAGCCAGCCAGAAAAAAACATTTAAACTAAAACTACATTTATATATATTTATATATATATATATATATTTAACATTTATAACAATCATTTTTAGCCTTTTAAACTGTACAGACCTAGCTTAGCCAGGGTTAGCTGAACACAACATACCTGTTCTTCTGAAATACTTTTCAGTTTACATTAATAATGCATTCATTCATTAACAAATGAATTAAGTTCTAATAAAAAATAAAACCAAAATCCATAAAAAAATGTCATCTGTGGAAGCCGTAATACTGTAAAAAGTACGACCAATCATTTTAGCCGGCCCGGCTAAAATAACTGGATGGCCTACCTGCCTGTCAGCCTTCCATCTGTGCACAAACTTATCTCGTGCCCTCATTGGTCATGTGCGCGTTCGTGTGTGTTGGAGGAGGGGCTCTATAAGGAAGTGGCAGATTTTCTCCGGTTGTGTATTTTCAAATTCTAGCGATCTCGAGCCAGTATCTCAAACTTACCTACCCTACCTTTAAACAAACAATTACATAGCCTACCTTTATCTGTGTTATTTTTCCAGCTTCATATTTCCTTTCTTCTACCTTTGCGTCCAGTTCCAAAACATGTTTAATCAGCCATGGTTTTCTTTTTCAGCCATATTAAAAGTTGGCTTGACTTACCAAGTAGTCAGTGCTGCCACACAGGCGTTACAGCAACTATGCTAACGTGCTAAAGCTATCCATGCAGTGCAGACTTGCAGCAGTTACTCTCCCTGAGTTTTCTGCCATTTCTAACCCCCGCAATTGTTTGTTTTTTGGGAGGGAGTTTTTCCGTGTGTGCTGCAAGGGTCTAAATATGGCAGATTGTTAAGGCAGTGGCAAACATATGTTGAAATTGGGCTACATAAAAAGAAAACTTCATTGATTAATTTAAAATGTTATTGTTTAAAAAAAAATCAAAGAATACATTCAAATAATCAGAGCACTAAAACATATGTTACACTTATCACAGATTTTCGGTCAAAAACAGGAAAGGGGGAAGCATATAGAAACAGCTATTATCATCATGCAGCTCTCTCTCTTTATGTCTATCAATTCCCTGCTTTCTCTTTCAGTTCAACGGACAGTGTCTGCACACAACAAACAGCCCTGACCATTGTTCTGAAACTAAAGCTTAGTTACATGTATCTTGGCCAATAATTTGGTTTTTTGTTTGTTTCTATTTTCTATAGATACACAAAGCTTAAACCGAGGGGAATAAATTAACAAGAGACTAAACAATTATTCAATCATCAGTCGAAGAAGGCCAGACTTGACCACTTAGACATGTTTATTATTCTTTGTGTTGAATAGCCTACCCATGCTGTGATGGATGGTTTACCAGGTACAGTTTAGAACATATTTGTACTTTTTGTCTTTAACTTTCTTTGCATCATGTTGAGGGATCTGGGACTTTGTTTAAAACCTGAATGATAATCCTGGTCGTGTTTAAACGTGCTGGTGAGATTTCCATTCACTGGACAAATTGGAAATTATCCAGTTAAATTGGATTTGTTTTTATTATTAAGCTGAAAAACAATTGCTCAAGAATGACATCCCCAAGGCATGTATATTTTTATTTTGTAGAATTTTTTTTTATTGAGGAATTGAATCATGCATAACCGTGGATTGATGTCGGGGTAGTGCCATTTGTGCCAGAGCAGCTATGAGTCGACGCATGCCGACTCATCAATTCAGACTTTTTAAATACATTTCAAACAGTGCCAATCATTTTTATACGCAAAAATATGACTGGAGATATTCAAATGTAAACACCGGCTAACGGAAACGCTGGCACAAAATGCAGGTATCCTAACCCAACCGACTGACCTGAGGCCTGTACTACGAATCCAGTTCAACATACCCTGGACATGTTTGAGTTATCTGGCTTAACTAACCCAAAACAAACGCAAACTCGCTAAGCGGTCCTACGACGCTGTTTATCAACTCGATAACTCAAGCCAGGGTTGCTCTGTCCGGCTTAGTGCGCGTTCACATGAAAGGGGCGGGGTTAGCAACATTTGACCAATCACAAACATGGACAAGCGTACTGACAGCGCAGCGTCATACTTCCTGAATGAAAAGTAAACTATAATATTAGACAAATATGAAGACGTTAAACTTTAAACATCCATGACTTAAACACTTTATCCAGGATAAATCCACATAGTGGCACCTGCAAGGTGAATACAGCTGGTAAAAGAAAAAGTGTTTGAATGCGTACATTAACAGGTTTATGATATCACTGCCGTCTAAGACACGAGTGGATCTGACTTTAATTACATTTGACTCGAGTGTTTCGTCAACTTAATGTGTTGCTTAAAATAATACTTCTGCATACAGTATGTGACACTGTGAGTGTTGCACGGCCAGATACGGCTCAAGAAGCTGACTCAAATAAGGAAATATATGATACATTATGATGTGATATGATATGAATGATAATGGGACACATCGACGTCTGCACTCACAGTGCCGTGGACTGTACGTAATGTTACTTTGATCCGGTTACTTATGTTGTGGCAGATATTTAAGTAAGCTTTCTTAACGCTAATATTATATTAGTCAGATTGCTCTGAAGATGGGAGGGGATATTCTATTAATTTTCACGTTCACACAGTCAGTTGATTTTTGCCGGCCGTCTTTCCTGCAACGGCAGTTTTTCTGTATTTCCTTTCTCCTGTAATATGACTTGATCGCTTTAAACTCTGCACACTGAGCTCTGATTGGTCAGCAGGCGGTGCTTTCACTGAGTTGATCTCTTATCCTGCTCCGGAGCAGGTTTGCCGTTCAGCATAAGTTACCATGGAGATCTACCCCGGTAAGAAGAGAACCAGCGTCGTAGGACCGGAAACCTAGAGTTTACCCTGAAGTTACCTCGCTAAGCGAAAATCCGGCTTCGTAGTACAGGCCTCTGGAATTACCTCTTTGAGAAAGAAAAATCTGCTTGTTTTGTTGCTCACTTCATGAACTGATGACTTTTGAAGACACTCGGCTTTGATCCAGTGCCCCTACTTTGTTTTCTTTCAGACTTCAGAACCAGAAGTCCTGGATTAAATTCCTCATCTTTGGAAAGTTGCCTTATGAGATGCACTTTACAGCTTTAGTGAGAAGTAGGCACAAAAAAAAGAGCCCTTTTGGCTGCTAATCTGGCCCAGCATGCCGGGCCAGATTAGCAGCCAAAAGGGCTCTTTTTTTTGCCTACTTCTCACTGAAGCTGAAAGGCATTTCTCTGGTGGCTGCCTTATTTGTTTCATCATCAAAACTCTCTTTGGAAGGATTTGCTCAGTTTGGCTTGAGTCTGCAGGGAATAAAAGTAGAAGAAAGGCGGAAGAGAAAGAGGAGGAGAGGGATGGTCAAGCTTTAGAACAGATTTGGAAAGAGTTGGGAATAGATGTGCATGGTTCCTTTATTTAACAACATGAGCTGCATTGAAAAGATGCCAAGGAAAGAAGGAAGAGGAAGATGAGGATGGGAAGAGTGGCCAGACCTTTATAGAAAAGAGAAGAGTTCTTGGCAATTGGACCGACATTAAAGGTCAAGGAAGACAGTTTTCTGCGACAAAAAACGAGATTTAAGATGAAAATGTTACCTATTATACTACCTTTAACGCATTCCTATTAAAATGATGTATTTCTCACATTATTTAGTTTTTCAACAGAATTTGGCAAAAAGCCCTTACCTAAGCATGATGTATCAGCACTTATAAACACTTAAAGTTCTTACATTTTATGTAACAGCCATTAGCCTCTGAGGGAAGCTGAAATGTTCTTCCCCGTACTGTCAGAATTTACGAACAAAGAGCAGCAGTCTTCATTGAGTAAATGTGTCGCATCACATAACATTTACATGATAAGTGGGGGGAGAGATGATGAATGTTTTTAGCTTTTACTGGACGTGAAGGGCGTCCTTAAACCAACTTAGTTTACAACCTGATGATTATCCGACTGGTCCTGTTTCTTGTTTATGCCTTTTTTGCAAGGTTGCAGCAATCCAATGACTTTTTTGAATACATAGTCATAACTGATAGAACCAATGGCAAGTATATACATATATTAAACCAGTTTAAATTCCCATTGAGATTAAAGTCCTGTAGTTTGTTATATAGGTTTTTGAGCATGTAAATTGTCTGCAAAAGCTACAATCCCTGTGTTCCCCCCAGAGGGACTTTCTCTCCCACACACTCGCCCCCCACCCCGCCTGAAACGGGGGTTCAAGGTTCAAGGTTCAAGGTTCTTTATTGTCAATCTGACATAGCTACAGAGTAATTATGCAGTTGAAAATCTTATGTCACAGGCTTCTCCAACAATGCAACATAATAACATAACATAATAACAATAAGAGCAAGAGCAATACAAAAATAGTAATAGTTATAAAAATGAAATAAAGTTATGATGTGGAATAGTGCAGTATGAGTCTATATACAAGTTATTGGAATGATATATATATATTAGGTATTAGATACATACTACTGAGTAGCAGTTGAATGTTTGATGTTGTTTCAACAGTTCAATTGTTTAACAGTCTCACTGCCCGCGGGAAGAAACTGTCTCCGAATCTTCTTGTCCTTGCCCGGATGCTGCGGTAACGTCTGCCAGACGGCAACAGAAAGAACAGTTTGTGGCTGGGGTGATGGGGGTCTTTGATAATCCGTAGTGATTTCTTCCTGAGCCGCTGGGAGTAAAGGTCCTCCATGGATGGCAGCTCCGTCCTGGTGATGTGCTGTGCAGTTTTCACCACCCTCTGTAAAGCCTTACGATCGAGGTCGGTGCAGCTGCCGTACCAGGCCGTCATGCTGCCAGTGAGGATACTCTCTATCGTGCACCTGTAGAAGTTGCAGAGTATCCTGGAATCCATTTTGAACCTCCTCAGCCTGCGGAGGAAGAAGAGCCGCTGTCGAGCTTTCTTGGTGATAGTGGTGGTGTGAAGAGACCATGTCAGGTCCTCAGTGATGTGGACCCCAAGGAACCTGAAGCTTTTGACTCTCTCCACCGTAGTCCCATTGATGGCGATGGGGGCGTGTCCCTCTCCCTGCTGCTTCCTGTAATCCACAATCAGCTCCTTTGTTTTGCTGATGTTGAGATGGAGGTTGTTCTCCTGGCACCAAGATGTCAGGTTTTCGACCTCCTCTCTGTATGCCGTCTCGTCATCGTCTGTGATCTGGCCGATGACGGTCGTGTCATCAGCAAACTTCACGATGGTGTTGGAGCTGTGTGTGGCCACGCAGTCGTGGGTGAACAGGGAGTAGAGGAGAGGGCTGAGCACGCAGCCTTGAGGGGCACCGGTGTTAAGAATCAGGGTGGAGGATGTGATGTTTCCCACCCGCACTGCCTGGGGTCTGCCCGTCAGGAAGTTCAGGATCCAGTCGCAGAGGGCGCTGTTGAGCCCGAGGTCTCTGAGCTTGATGGCCAGCTTGGAGGGCACAATGGTGTTGAATGCTGAACTGTAGTCAATGAACAGCATTCTCACATATGTGTTCCTGTTCTTCGGGTCCAGGTGTGAGAGGGCAGTGTGGAGGGTGAGGGCTATGGCGTCGTCTGTGGACCTGTTTGCTCTGTAGGCAAACTGCAGGGGGTCCAGAGATTCAGGGAGGGAGGAGGTGATGAATAATTTGACTAACCGCTCAAAGCACTTCATTATGATGGAGGTGAGTGCTACTGGGCGGTAGTCGTTGGGGCAGGTGATGATTGTCTTTTTGGGGACAGGAATGATGGTGGAGTGTTTAAGACATGTGGGGACTACAGACTGCAGCAGGGACCTGTTGAAGATGTCTGTGAACACCTCTGCCAGCTGAACTGCACACACCCTGAGAACACGGCCAGGGATGCCATCAGGTCCAGGAGCCTTGTGTGGGTTAACCCTTTTAAAGGATTTACACACATCTGCCCTATTTAAAACAAAAGGGCAGTGTAGCTCCTGGTCCCTCTGTACCTCCACAGCCTGGCTGCTCTCAAAGCGTGCAAAAAAACTGTTTAGCTCATCTGGGAGAGATGCGCACGCAGACACTCCCGCAGCACCCCCCGCTGCTCCTTTGTAGTCAGTCATTGTCCTTAGTCCCGCCCACATATTCCTAGTGTTACAAGCCTTTGAAGTCAGATTCCACCTTCTCTTTGTACTGTCTCTTTGCATTTTTTATTGCTCTCCGGAGATCATACCTAGACTTCCTGTACTCCTCCAAATCTCCCGCTGTGTGCGCGAGAGTGCGCGCTTTCAGTTTGCCGCGCACCTCACCGTTTACCCAGGGCTTTTGATTTGGGAATGTCCGTACAGAAACCTTCGGTACCACGTCATCGATGCATTTCCCAATGTAGCAGATGACAGTGTCCGTGTGTGTGTTGATGTTATTGTCCTCAAACACACTCCAATCCGTAGATGCAAAGCAATCCTGCAGTGCTGAATCTGACTCCCTCGCTCCATCGCTGTACTGTCCTTGTTATCGGTCTGTCCCTTTTAAGTTTCTGCTTGTAAGCAGGCAACAACAGTAGTGAGATATGGTCTGATTTGCCGAAGGGAGGGCGAGGGAGAGCCTTATATCCATTCCGGAAAGGGGAATAAACATGGTCCAGTATGTTTCCCCCGCGCGTCGGGAAGTTGATGTGTTGGTAATATTTTGGCAAAACCTTCTTCATGTTGGCGGTGTTGAAATCTCCGGCCACAACGAACGCCGCATCTGGCCGTGAAGTCTCGGTTTTATCAATAAACCCAAACAGCTGATCGAGTGCCGTGTTGTTGTCGGCGAGTGGCTGCGGCGGGATATACACTGCTGTTATCACAACAGATGTGAATTCCCTCGGCAGATGGAAGGCCCGACATGAGATCATGAGGTGCTCTAGCTGTGCGGAACAGTCCGATGAAATAATCTTCACATCTGAGCACCAGTTGTTGTTAGTCATTACACACACACCCCCCCCCTTACTTTTCCTCGAGTTTGCAGTCCGGTCCTGACGAAAAATAGAGAATCCGTCAGGGACAATAGCGGAGTCCGGGATAGCGGGGTTGAGCCAAGTCTCAGTGAGAATTAACACGTTACAGTTCTTAATGTCCCGTTGAAAAGCAATCCGGCTTCTGAGTTCATCTAGCTTATTTTCAATGGATTGAACATTAGCCAGAAGAATACTCGGAAGAGGGGGCCGATTCTCACGTTTCTTAGTCTGACCAGCAACCCGGCCCGGCATCCTCGCTTTGTCTTCTTCTTGCGTCTCTCAGGTAGAACAGCAACAGGTAGCCATGGTGAATCTCCATTGTCTGTCGGAGGGTTAATATTGTCCACGAAGTTTCGCAATTGGAAAAGTTCCTCTCTGCTATATTGTATGGCAGAGTAGGTGCGGTCGGCTAGCATGTTGCGAACCATGTTAAAAGTAAAACGGCAAAAGTAAAAGAAATATGTACAAAATACGAAAATGGGCAAAGTTGGAGAGGAGCACAAAGACAATGCGGCCATCTTCACCGGCGCATCATAGGGCATTACGTATTGTAACCCTAGTTATATAAGCACAGGCGGAGCCCTCTACTGGACTCTATGGGTACTACCTCTCAACCATACTATGCAAGCATTCACCTACTGAGATATCTATAAACGTAGCCGGCCCCTCGGGGCGGGCCTACCTGAATGCGCGCGCAAGCTCACCGTATATAAGGCAGCCACGCCTCCTGACTGTCATCCTACACCCTCTTCAGCGAGCGGCATAGGACAGACAGGCAGACCGCCTGTGCTTATATAACTAGGGTTACAATAAGTAATATCTTACACAGGCTCCGCCCTCTACTGGACTCTATGGGTACAGTGGGTGGAGCCCTGATGCATAAACGCCCTGTCGTCCAACAACATCGACTCATCACACTGCCCCTGACCGGCTTTTGGTTAACAGCCACTGCACCGCAACTTCTTCTCCTCCGGTTGTGACCATGGAGAAGTCGGGGCCGCAGCTTACTTGGCTGGTAGAGCACACTCAGACACGCTTACCTCGTGAAGAGTGTGCATGGAAAATAGTGAGGAAGGCTTCCAGCCCTGCATGGGGCTTACTGCGCACCATGTTCCCCGGGTCCCTAAGGAGCATGGGAAAACATAAGTGCATTATGTCCAGGGGGGGGTCAGATACCTACTGACCCACAGCCCCCCCCCCCCCTCACCAGTCCTGTGTTGAACTCCTTAGGCTCTTGGGAACAAAGGAGGGGTTCGGCCATAATGCAGCCCTCACCCAGACGGTAAAATGCATTAATCTGAGTTTTTACGCTAGGCGCGGTGTGTCTCCTAACAATAACACGCCGGCCATAATGCCCCTGTACCCGCATAGCGCTTTGATAGCATTTCCTGCGGTTTATCACTCTCACCTGCGCATGCCCACTAGCTGCTTCCTTTACTGGAGTTACAACTGGGGCAGCGAGTGGGGAATCTGTACGGTTAACATTATGTGGAAGTGTGGAATTGTGGAGAGAAATGACACTTAGACTGGGATATATGCAATCATTTTTATTGAAAGTTGAATGTTTCACAATTTTTGCATTGAAGAGGGACGAGGCGGGATTTGCCCTCGCCCCCGTGTACAATGAAGGCTCGATAATCAGCTCACGGCATATAGGTGTAAGCAGGGGTAAAGTGCTATTTTTATAGGTGGGGAGTGGACCTAACATCCTCTAGGGGGATCCTCACCTCCTCTAGGGGGGTCCTGGGGCATGCTCCCCCGGGAAGATTTTTTTTTAAATATTGAAGTTAAAAGCATCAATCTGGTGCACTTTGAGAGCAAAATGAAGAGATCTATGGATACATCTCTCAACACCCATATGAAACAGAACTGTAAACAGATTTTCTTTTTCTTATATTTTACAAATCACTCCCCTTTTAAACTGTATTCTTGTTTTACTGTCTTATAGTATTTCACAACTGTTTTTCATTTGGCTGTCCATCTCATAATGTTCACATAGAAACTAGCTGTCAATAGGAATATCATTCAGATGAATTATAATTTCATGCAAAAATCTGTCACAAAAAGAGGTTGCACATTTAAATTCAGGTGTTGTTATGTGGCGTCAGTGGCCAAACAGCCACATTTACTGCTGCAAATACGTTCAAACATGCTGTCGACACGTAAAGCAGTGGCAACTATGCCACCATTTCAGCTGACTTTTTCTCAGAAATACTGTCACATAACATCCATATAGTTCAGTGCTAGGTTGATGCTTAGCTAAGCTAACTATGAAACACTTTAACTGACAGGACTCAGGATCAACTGCGTACTGTAAGGTAGCTTCTAGCTTCATGTCGAACAGTAAGTCAACATTTTCCAGAGAGCTTTCTTTGAAATCACCAGGTAACGCTAAAAAACATTACATTTAGATTGTATGACAAAGTGTTTATTTAATATCTCTGGCTAGCGATAGCTACTTGCTAACGGTTTAGCTCTACCCCTGCGATTCAAAGTAACGTCAACGTAGCTGTAATTTATGCTTTGCTTACATGTTCGCATAACTTGGAAGTTTACTGACATTTACATACCTTGTTTACCTGGCTCGAGTGGTGGCTCTGGGGTTGTTGTGTGAGCCACAACCTGAGAATTGTCGTCTTTTTTAAGAAAAAATGTGCTTATGTCCATCTTCAAAAACTCTGAGTCCGACTGACAGTTTAAACATTGTCACAGCTCACAGGATAGGTACCTGTCAGCCAATAAGACAGATGTTTATTTCCATTCAACTCTCTGGTTGGTCTGTTGTCTTGCCTCTGTTGCATTCACTGAACACGGGAAATTACAATTCTGCCGTCCTCTCTAGTGTCATGATGAGGTTCAGGTAAAGCACGGTTAATGTATTATATTATTGAGGGAGAATTGTCCGGGGCTACAGAAAAAACATTCGGGGCTAAAGCCTTTGAAATGATTACTGATAATCCATCTTCATATTTATGTCAATAACGGAGATTTCATATTAGCTGCTACGAGAGTGTATGACAGTGTTGTGGAGATATCCAGCATAACACAACAGGAAAGAATGAAACAGAGAGGAATCAATAAAACACAAACACAGATATAGCTGATAAGTAATTATTATTTAGTTGTTGCAACAAACAAACAATAATGGGAAGTACATCACCTGCTGCCACAGCAGCCAATCGTGGAAATGCCCCCCAGAACAGAAGAAAAACAGGGCTAGATATACTTTTCTAAATGACACACGAACATGTTCCCCAAACATGTTTAACACACACACATTTTATCATGCAGCCAACCACACAAATGTCACATGTTTTTCTCTCTGAAAGCTATACCTGTATATGTTTAAACGTCATCATCTCATGACATCCTTAGGATTAGTTAACTAACAAAGGTTAACTGTTTTTATAACCCGAGGCCTTCTCTGAACTTCCTATACCCTTGGTGTCAGCTCACTTAAAATGAATACATCTATTGATAATTCAGAACGACCATTGTCTCTCTAACTGTGTGTGACCCAACTCAGTAACACACATCATATGGAATACCATGTGATCATTAATGAATATCATAAATACGCTGTATTAAACATTCTGCCATAACACTCCCTCCTTTTATTAATTAAGATCACTTAATCAAAAAAAAATTATTATTACAAGTAACCTACTGAGTTCCGCCCTCGAAAGCCCAAAATGACTTTCTGAAAAATATTTATCGATGGGTAATCATTTTACTTAAGGCAGAAGTCACAGGTCACATGTACTGTACCTACTCACAATAGCCAAAAAACCACCTTTTTGATTATAACACAAAAAGTGGAAGAAAAGACAATTGCGCTAATCCTACTCTACTTAAATGGAAAATCATTTAAAAACCTCAGTATGTTTAAGAGGAAAAAATCAATTTGTCCCATTCAAGTTTAACAAACTTACATACATAGCCTAATAACAAAGCAACATACAATTAATACTTGATTATACATAATGAAAAATCTTCCAAAACACTTATAGCAAGATGTAACTGTTGTCCACTCTTTCTTCTTCTGTTATATTGTCCAGTAATCACTTCTTCAGGGTGCGCACGTTCCGATCTCCATGCGTAGCCTTTAGATGGAATATCTATCTTAGCCTTCATGCTGTGGTGTCCCATCTCATAGCAAAATCCCTTGATGACATCTGAAGCAACATCATTACCATTTGAATTGGACGGAACTGTAGTCAGAAAACTGAGACTTCAGTAAAAGAACAGTTAACGGTGGATCTTCTATATGTTCTCTGGAGTGTTGAGATTACGAATATACTTGGCTGTAAGTCATCTCAGAAGTTTTGGGTTTTGTACTTCGTGTTGACCCAAACCCATAAGACAATAGCAGTAGAAGAATAGCTGGAAGTCATCCAGCTGCCTTCATTGACACTCCAGTCTGCCTCAGAATGATCCATCTTCCCTCCTCAAGATTGCAAGGGGAAAAACAGCTTTGGCCTGGGTAGAAAATAGCACTTGCATTCTGGGTTAACAGCCTACAGTCGACCACTAGGTCTTAGAGTCTTATCTATCATTTTTAAAACTTCTTGAAACCATGAAATGTTGTTTGTGTTGTGTTTTATACTTACCCACAATTTCCTAAACACACAACAAACATCTCCTGCAACATTGTTCAGCCATGGTGCTGAAACCAATCAGATCTCAACTTCGAACAATACATTTAATCATACGTCTTAGCAGAACCCAATCGAGACCTTAACCATGTAGGAAAAAGTTTTTTTAGGCGACAAGTTTCATTTGCCCTCTGGATCATGTGAGGGTTAAAAGATTCACGTGACAAGAATTCAAAGAAATCTGAAACCAATGTGTCACAGAAGAAATAATGAAAGATTTCAACTGGGATGGAAACAAAATATTATCAAATACATCTTGAAATTAAATTACTAAATTAAACAATAAACCCATTATACCCCTCCTGGAAACATTGTCCTCCAACCCATAGAGACCATGTTTCCCAAATAAGACACTTCAGAGTACCCATCTTCACATACAATGTTATTTCAAAGTCCTATGACTCATCATCAGGAACACCTAAAACAAAGGAAAAAAACGTTCTCCTGTCAAAAAGCTTGAAATTAAATTAAAAATCAAGCTACATAGTCATCAAGCCATGCAGGGATCATGCAGAGTCAGACAAAGTTCATGCGTCATGTCTCACAATGGTTCAACAATGGCATAGTCAGAAAACCATTGCCAAAAGCATTGTGTGCATCCCAAAATAAAATCACCTTGTCGGTGGGTCAGTGTTACTGTAACAGTCAGGAATTGACAAATCAATTCACATTCATTCAGTCTTTGCAAAGTCTAAGTCAGTCTCGAGATCTCATGTCCTATAGTAGTGCACTTTGATATTCTACCAGCTGGAGTTTTTACTAGTGACATCATGGTGTTGATGTCAAACAATGCAACAAAGTTTTTCCCGTGTTCGCAGCACAATTTTCTTCAGATGTTTAAACAAACAAATTATCAATAAACTTCATTAATGTACTGCCCCTAGGAAACACAAAGCCTGACAAATGTTCATGCAAGGCATTCCTAAGTGAACCTGCAGATAACGGCCTTTTTAATTAATATTCCAAATTAATCAATAATAATAACAATAATCCATTTTAATCAATTTGTTTACCCTTAGAAGTGAACATATCCCATAATGTTTCACCAGGATGTTAAACTAAGCTTTAGCCAATCAATCATTATTACTGTATGAGATTTAACTGGTGATTGAACAAACAAAGCCTCTTTGTTTACGACATGCAAACACATGTTTTCCAAGTTCAGCATCAGCCTTTGTTACTCTAAAATTACGTTTGAAATAGGAATATTATAAATGGAACAAATATTAAATCTTCAGAAATGTTCGTAACAATTGGAGAGTAATGCCATCTCTCCATCTAGGAAATAGCCAACATGTTTCAAAAATGTCAGATATATACAAATAAGCCTAAATACTCCTTTACTATCAAAGTCTAAAGCTAGACCTAAGGTGAACAGTTTTGGTAATGGACAATTTAATCTAAAAACAAAACAAAATTGGACTCGTGTTTTTGTTATTTGTTCTTCAAAATACATTAGTAAACACTTTGTGAAGTATTCACAATATAACTAACCCTCTCTAGGATATCAAATCCGTTCATCTTTAACCAGACTATTTCCCTATTTATTTTTAGTTCATGATAACAATGGTGTAACGACCACACGTTTTACCCATAGCTAGTTTATATGTCAAGATTATTATGTGTGACATAATAATCAGATGTCTTGTATGCTAAACAAGGATATTAAACTTTAATCTTTTCAGTATTCCAGACCATCGTTAAACAAGCAGCCTCTTTTCTTAAACACTAAACATAATGTTCTACACCACCCTCTGGAAAACCCTTGCACAGTTATGCTGTAAAATCATTGCATCATTTCTTCAGGGCCTGAACAGTCTGAGACAAGCCTGTCTCAAGATCTTGTCATAATGAGAACAGTCAGTGATTCGTTGTCCTCTGCAGCTGTAGTCAGTGGCAGGGTCCCCAAAAAGCTAGAAATGGCCCTGGTCAGTGCTCAAGGAAACTCTCTCTGGCATCTGGAGAGAAGGAAACTCTTGGATCAATGTGGTACAATCAGCAGACACACGTTGTCCTCTGCACAGTAGAAATCCCCAAAAACTGCAGTTCCTCTTCACACCACTGTTGCCTTGACAACGAGGCACAAGCAAAATGTCAAAACCTCCTCAGAGATGCGTTCTTTGTACAGTTCTTCTGTTTCTGTAGTGAGCAACATTTCACCAACACACTGATTCAGAGTACAACCCAAAGGTGGCGCATAACTATCCAGTGCTGCTGTAATCACAGCCAATCAGCTACTAGAGAAAAACTCAATTTAAATCTCTCCCCCAACGGGTTACAAAATGGCTGAGTGTCCATATGGTCAGGAATGCTGAAACATGTGAATGTTAAAACAAACTAACGGTGGTAGTTTACCCAGATTCTTTACTTCGTTAAAAGTAGTAAAACTAAACTGTAAAATCTCTTTTGTCTAGTTGACGTCCTGCTTTTAAATTCTAGTCAGGAAAATAACATAAACATCATCTTTAAAATCTTCTTAAATTCGAAACTAAAAAGGTATTAATTCTCCACCATGATCCATTTTAACATCAAAGTCTATAAAAACTGATGATTTATCTTTAAAAACCATGAGGAATGACAGTTCTCATAAAACACTATTCTTCTTTACTTCAGTTCTAAGTCAATGAGCAAAACAAGGAAACCCTCCTTAACCACTATAGACTCATCTTTTATCTATTTGCTTATTCTATTCATTTTCTAATTGTTTATCCAAGTTGTGTTACAAGCATGGTTAGGTTGTAATAATACAAAACTAACTGTATTCAGCGCTATATTTGAAAAACAAGTAATCTAATTACAGTTAATGAATATATTTTTGGAACACTTAAAGGAATTCTTGGTGGAAAAGTTTCCTCACAAAATGTAATCTTCATTACTAAAGCTAAAACCTACAGAAATCATCACGGAACAGTTTTCTTTATCACTGTTTCAATAACAACAAAGAAGGCATTGTGAAAACTCCCACTTTGAGAACATCTCAACACTTTATTCCATCTAAGCATGAATGTTTATGACAGACACGCCCTATTAATCCAAAACGGTCTTTAATGATATCAATTGTGAACTTTCCTAACATTAATTGTAAATTCAACGTATGTTCTCTTTAGAACAAAGATAGGATAGTTGCAGCTGAAACTGGTTAATAGCAACTTTCTGTTAACCTAGATAAGCATGTTGTTCTTATATCTAGTAAATACATATATTTTTATTTTATGTTACTCATAAAACAGTAAACCATAGGAACTTTTCCAGAATAGTAGTTAACTTTATATAACTTTTACTCTCTCTAGACTTTTCAAAACATCTTAATTCTAGGTGAAAATAAAACTAAATCTTTTTATTTCAATATAGCTACTTCATATACTCAGTAAATCTCTTTTTACTTTCCCTTAATGTTACTGTATGAAATATAATTAAGTACAATTCTTAGTTAATGACAAATACCATGAAATTCACAATGCAATGCAATGGTAACAATCAGTTCTCAATACTTCTCATAAAATCCACAATGTGACGTAACTGTATCCTACAAAAACTATGCTAAAAACAACAAATCATTGTTTCTTATTTATTTCAATATATGTACTACATCAAATCACACATTGATCTATTAATTTTCAATGTATTCACTCCAACTTCAGATCACTCATTGATCTTTCACTTCTTATTTAAACTCACTCCTTTTTTTAGGCATCAGAGAAAAGAGCACACAGACGCACTGCTGCTCTCACGGCTGATAAAACAAAGGGTCTCCTCTTCTACAGAATCAGAAAGAGGGGGAAATACTTTCACAGACAAATACAGACACACCCCGGCTGGAGCTCTCAGCCTTTTCAGGAGAAGGGGGCTTCTTTTAACAATTAACAACAAACTATGGTATACCAAAACATTTAGCGCTTTATACTGAGTCTCTAACTCATTACGGCCTGACAAAACATGGTTTCCTCCACTTTTGTATTTTGTGAATTCACAGAGTCGCGAGCAGAGCTTTTTATATTTTTAACCCCCTCGACTCAGATCGGGCTTATTAATCTCTTAATTACCGAACGGACCGGAACAGGCATGACCCTCCACCCTGTTTTTGTGCACTTGGCTCGCAAAGCAAATTTGTATTCCTCAGCCAATAAATCTCTGAACCTTAAGACAAATCATCAGGATCTTCTCAGGCAGAATTCAAGACTACGAGCAAATACAGTGATTCCTCCAGCATAACATGTCCTTACGGCTAGCAAAGATCATATCCCCTCAGTCAAACCCTTAGCTTCTCAGGCAGACTACGAGCAGAATACAGTGATCTCTCCAGTATAAACATTTATCAACATAAAACAAGACCTTTACGAATCAACAATGACAACCAGCAGACAGAACAATCAACAAATATATCTCAGCCATAGCTGTGCCTTAACTCCACTCCTCTGCCTTTTTCCTCTTAACCAATACAACTTCAAAAGTCATTTCATTCCAAATACGTTTTGCTTACTGTGAGTTGGTATTTCCTCTGTGGAAGTCCCAAGTCTGGTTTCTCAATTCCTTGAGATTTTACCACAGCTTTCTATGTAGCTGCCTGATCAGGGTGAGTTGAGACCTCCAGAGAAGGAACACAGCAACCCCCAGCATTGGCAATCTCGGTAGAACCTCCAAAATGTTGTGGAGATATCCAGCATAACACAACAGGAAAGAATGAAACAGAGAGGAATCAATAAAACACAAACACAGATATAGCTGATAAGTAATTATTATTTAGTTGTTGCAACAAACAAACAATAATGGGAAGTACATCACCTGCTGCCACAGCAGCCAATCGTGGAAATGCCCCCCAGAACAGAAGAAAAACAGGGCTAGATATACTTTTCTAAATGACACACGAACATGTTCCCCAAACATGTTTAACACACACACATTTTATCATGCAGCCAACCACACAAATGTCACATGTTTTTCTCTCTGAAAGCTATACCTGTATATGTTTAAACGTCATCATCTCATGACATCCTTAGGATTAGTTAACTAACAAAGGTTAACTGTTTTTATAACCCGAGGCCTTCTCTGAACTTCCTATACCCTTGGTGTCAGCTCACTTAAAATGAATACATCTATTGATAATTCAGAACGACCATTGTCTCTCTAACTGTGTGTGACCCAACTCAGTAACACACATCATATGGAATACCATGTGATCATTAATGAATATCATAAATACGCTGTATTAAACATTCTGCCATAACAACAGCTTCCGGTTTTGTGGGCCATCTAAGCTAATTTACAGATGGCCCTGAGCCCAATAGAGATTGCCCTGAAAAATGCGCGCGGACGAAATGATGTACGAAGGGTTTGGGGGGCCTCCCCCTAGACAATTTAGATTTTTGCAGGTCTTAGATGCTGTCTGGTGCATTCTCTAGACTGAATTATAAGATGAACCACCACAATATTATATTGTACAATTTCAATTTTATTCTTCATTTCACTTGTATGTTTGCATGAGTTCTTGTTTGTGTTTGCTCGCTTGCATGCCCTGCATAGCTATAAGAAATACTTAAGTTGTTGGTCAAGACACTTTCCATCTGATGAAGGCAAATGCCTTCCCAGATGTAAAATAAAAAACATTACATTCAGTTATAACCGCCAAAACAAACATTATTTACACTATTATGGCCCATGTTTGTAATGTTATCTACTGTTAGTCTGGGAGACTGTATGGGTTGATTGTGCGTTGATCTGTTGGTAATGCCTCGGGGTTCCGGTGGGCATGTAAACAAATGCATAATGCTGCGCTATACTTTGTGGCCTCACCCGGTTGCATAGCGACACTTATTGTTTAGGTGTCTTTTAATAAGCAGGTAGTCATATCATTAGCTAGAACTAGCTGGATCTGATCGATATGGACATAAACGCGAGTGAAGTCTAATCTGACGGGATAGAGATCAGCTGCTGATACTCAGCTCTGCATAAACACATGCAGCGGTGAGCGGAACAAAACACACACTTCAGGTTAGAATATCACACGTAGCTATTTTAATTACCTCTCAAACTACCTAAACTAGTTATAGATATGTTTAGTTTTACTGTCGGGTCACTCATTACTGGATCCGCGAGCTGCATGATAGGCCTACTGGCGGGCTGTCAGGAGAAGGAGAGAGTGCTCCGTTTATTATTCCCATGTTATTGTAAGTTACTGTACACTTTTGAATAAAGTAGTTAATCTACTATAATTAGTTTGTTTAATATCGAATCATATCAATTTGTTTCAAAGCTCAATAAATAACAAAGACCTTTGACCGGCACTTTTCTACTTTTGTCCGGAAGATTTCAACTTTAACGGACATGTTGACTGGCAAAAAAAAATTCTAACGGGAACTCTGGGCGACGTCCATGAAGAAAGACGGGTTGACCGACTTTTGGCAACTTTTTCATCGTTTTCCAACCGATTTGACCGCTGTCAGGCACTGACACGTCTCCACAATTGCCATAATAGATTGCCCGATCGGGCAACCAGCAGGTGAGGCTTCATTGCCCGAGCTAAATACTAGATTGCCCCGGGCCATTGGGCAGTCGAGCCCTGAAAATGCACCCAAATGACCTCAGAAGTGGTTTCTTTTTTTCTAAATCTCTCTAAATGTCACTTGTTTTGCATCAATCTTGATACAGGGTACTTATTATGTTATAGTTTGGATTCCTAAAGCTTTTAGTCTACTATCCCATCATTCAAGGGTGGTTTTCACTATAAGTAATGTTTTTCTTTTGGACGGACACTATAATAATTCTTTTTTTACTATGTTCAATCTGAATTTACTTTATAATAAAAAAAATCTATATTGATTCTGACTTTTCTACATCCAACTCACAGGTTTATCATTGCATTGAGAAAAAAGATTATTAATTTACCCCTTTTAGAAGTGAAGTTACAGTCAATTGTTCTGGGAATGTCATTTTCGAGCCTGAGGCCTGAAAAACAGGCTCGGGGCTCAACTGGAATGGACTTAACTTCCCCATAGCGATACATTCTGACAATGCTCCCTCGTTCTGTATGTAATTTCAGGAAGAAGGGGCAGCGGATTGAAAATCTTTGTTGCCTGGTTCTGTTGTAACCTTGGGAAACTAGAATACTTTGGGAATTAAGTCTTATGCAAGTTCTTTCTACACATGTATATACACCAATAAGAAGCAACCAGCCCAAGGACAGATGTATTTATATACTTATATCAAACCCAATCAATATGAAAGTTTCTGAATATACAGAGATTGTCATTTAGTAGCAGCAAACAAAGAGCAGTGGTGTACTCAATGTTCACAAGAATCTAGATTGTTTAGTTACTTCTTGTTATATAAATGTATTTCATATACTTATAGCGAAATTGCTCTCTATTCTCTTTGTGTAATTTTTGATGACTCATATTGAACCAAGGGAAATGTACGTAATGCATCGAATAACATGTGAGCAACTCTTGAACACCCTCATTATCTTGTCAGTCGTCACTAGCAGCACTTCTTAAAGAATCCTTTTATGTGTTCAACTTTTGTGAGAAAACAAATGTGTAAATTTGACCCAATATTTGACTAATATTGAAACCTTCTGATGGGGTTACACTATCCAATTTATTTCTGTAACTATCAAGTGGAAGGATTCTTGGCCGGTAATGTGTTAGCGGTTAGCTCACCAGCTAGCTTAAAGTTAAACTTTGCTTGCACTGACTTATTTGGTTGTTTTGGTGAACTTCATTGTCCCATTTTATTTGTTTAGCTTTTTTGTAAGAATGTTGATGGTTTATTCCGCTCCAGTAACGTCTTGGTAAATAATGCATGCATGTAGGAACTTGCTTTGACTAGAATACATTTTACAATAGAGTAATTACCAGAGGTGGGGGACTCGAGTCACATGACTTGACTCGAGTCAGACTCGAGTCGCATATTTTTGGACTTGAGACTTGCTTGACTAACATTGATAAAAGACTTGACTTGGACTTGGTATTCATGACCTGAGACTTGACTTGAGACAGATGACTCGAAAGGACTTCACTTTTTTAAATTAAATATTTGCATTTGTTTTTGTATTGTACGGAGCCCCTAAAGGGCAATGAAAAAAAAATATATACTGTATCTCGTTCGCACAAGAAAGTTACCAGAGCGCCAAGTAGGAAGTGGAGCACAAAGGAGACAACCGTTTCATTGCAGACTGTAATGTTTATTTTGGGAAATGGCAGTGCATACATTATTTTAGATATATTTCGAACTCGGACTCTCATTCACTTCATGAAATCGCTACAGCACCAGGAGGCAGCGGGACGTGTAACTCTGCCTCTGAGAAGTGCAGCACCAGCGCGCAAAGAGCTGTGCCTTTTACGCAACGCCTTCACTGTGTTGACTTTCATTAGAACAGCTAAAGAGCGACCGCAGGCTGCTACGCTTTAACCACACACACCTCTACACACATCGAACTGCCCGATTAATCCCCCTATTACTCGTTGTATGAAGGAGATTTCCCGGACATCTCCTTCATAAAACGAGCAATTGTCATCATGTCTGGTCACTAAGGCGCATGATGTGTGTGTGTGTTTGTGCTCTGCTCTGTGTGTGTGTGTGTTCGGTGTGTTTCCGACAACGGCATTTGTTTTCAAATGACCATGAACAGTAATTTACACACATCTGGCCAACTCCATATGTATATGTGGGTGTTCCCAAATGAAAGAAATTTGTTTAATCTTAATGTTGCACTGTCTGCACACAAACACACACACACATATCATGCGCCCTGGTACATACACTATTCCGTTGTATTGGCTTTGATGCAATATTTATTTGTGCACAGACACAGTTAGGAAAACAATGAGACAGTGTCATATGGGAGCACCTTAGACAGGAGAAATACTGTGACCCTGCTGAAGGGGAGCCAGGGCAGGAGGCTTAACATGTTGATGTAAAATATGTGTGTTGTACTCCTGTTTTCACTTTAGAGCCCTTTTTGAACTTATAGGGTTATCATTTCAGCGCCCCACTCTCCATTGCCGTTTATGTTGAAAAGAAAAGAAAACTATTCATAACCACCATATTTTAACTGATTTAAATGCGGAAACTGGGGTTATTCATCAGAATTTCATATGACTTGACTTGTGACTTGCTTGACCTGAGCAATGACTTGACTTGACTTGCTTGACTCTCACCACAGTGACTTGGGACTTGCTTGAGACTTGTAAGTTAAGACTTGAGACTTGCTCATGACTTGCACATGTAGGACTTACTCCCACCTCTGGTAATTACTGCCATTACAGAGCGTCCTTACTATGGAGATGTATACGTCTTCCTCGGGCTGTCATATCAATGTCAAAATGTTTGCAATGCATCGGTGGCAGCACTACCACATTCCCATGCCAATAAACCCATTACACCCACACCCAGAGTTGTGAGGATGTAGGGAGATTTACAACGACAAGTGTCTGCCTTTTTTCTGCTCGAGCAGCACTAAAAAGATGGACGGGTCTTGGAAGGAGCACATGAGAGGGAGCAGAGGAGAAATGATGAGAGAGGAAGTGACAGAAAGAGGGAGGAGGAGGGAGTCACCATTCCCCTTAATGGAGCAAGCTTGTGCAATGCTTTTCCCCCTGATTACACTAATGACCCATTTGAAGCAGTTTAAGAGACTCTGACTCTCGCTCACTTTCTTCTTTTCTCCCCTTCCCCTCCACATTCCTCCTTCCTTATATCTTTCTTTTTTTATCCTCTTTATTCTTTCTCTATATTTGTGAGGGCTACAAGCCTCACAAACGAACACACATCCTAAAGGTTATGCTTTTGTTTACATCGAACAGACACATTTATTTGAAACAGCTATATTTTGCTAGATTGAGTGCACGCAATCTTGTTTAAAATATCTATTGTTAATTGTGTTGTGTGTAATCATATTGTCAGTGTCTTACAGCTCACCTTGCTCCTGGCAAAAGGCTGAGCTGATGGAAAACACCTGCCTTTATAGATGTCAGCTAATTGGACTACGCCATTCCTCTCAAACCCTGAAGGGTGTTTAAAGAGGCCACTCCATTTAAGCCACCCTTTTTTAGAGCCTGTTCCCCCTGCACGCAACAATGGACTGGCCAGTAAGGCTATAAATTCCTGCAGTGCGGAGATGAGGGGGGGTATGTGAGTTGCTCTTGGGAGAAGAGCACACAGGATGTCACCCATTTTTGTGACGTTTTGTTTATGCATTAAATGCTAGATTGTGTCTGTTTATATCTACACCTTTTTGTTTAAACCTAATTGATTGTATTACCCATCTTAAAACTGTACATATATTGGCTAAATAAAATCCTTATTTTTGCACCTCAACCTGCATTCCTGATTTTTGCGTACCCTGGTCCTTCACATATGGTGGCAGTGGTGGGATCAGCAGTAGGAGTTGCAGAAGAGATATTAGTAGTTATGTGTCTGTGTGTGTCCTCCAGCAAGCTGCCCATTTGTCTGTATTAAATATACGAAGTGCATTCGAATCAGAATGCTTTATTAACCACAGGTCGAAATTTGGTTATATCTCTCACAGGCTCCGCCCTCTACTGGACTCTATGGGTACTACCTTATCCTGCGAGCATTCTCCTACTGAGACTTCTATAGACGTAGCCGGCCTAGGGGCGAGCCTACCTGAATGCGTGTGCATCTCATCGTATAAAAGGAGGCCTTGCCTCCTGACTATCATCCCTTTCTCTTCAGCGGCGGAAGTGCGGCCCATCTGCTTCCGCGGGCGGCCGGTTGGGTGGAGGGTAAACGACCGCTGCCCCGGGACCGAGACACCTTGGAATATCTTGATAAGATATTCAGGCTCGGTACACAGATGGCGGCTGCGGCCAATAATCTTGGCGTGTTGGACGTCTCCCTGATCACCCCTCAGGCAGACGCCCCCACCCTCCCGCAGCAGGACGGGAGCGATTATCCGGACCGTGCTATTGGTCAGATGAATAATCTAATCCATGGCGTGGCCACTGCAGCAGGGCGGGTGATGTCCTTGGCCACAGTGGCGTCTCGTCACGTGTGGCTAGGACTCACTGCCCCATCCAAAAAGGACCGAGAAGATGTCCTCGGGGCCCCCGTGTCCACGGAGGGGCTCCTTGGGTCGATCTCCTCGGTCACCCAGCGCTTCAGCCGCCTGGAGGAGGAGAGAGTCCAGCTTAGCCGCATGCTACCGCTGGCCCCTCCTCGGGCCCCGCAGCACGCTCCTCTACGGGTTTCCCTACAGGCGAGCGAGCGCAGCGCGACAGCGAAACGGAGGGAGAGGCGCCGGCACAGGGCTTCCGTGACCGCGGCGCCCTCCACCTCTATGGCCCATCCCGTGGAACCGGCGTACCGGCATTCACGGGGACGGGCTGCCCGACCTCGGCAGGCTCCCCAGCAGCAGAGAGCGGCCGGGTGCAGCGGTGCGTTCAGGGACCTCAGTAAAACACACTACGCCTATAAAGACTCCGATTAATGCTGTTTACCGTAGTGGTGAAAACAGCATTATGGTGGAGAAGCGCGCTCACACAAAAGCGCGCGGCGGTGCGTTCAGGGACCTCAGTAAATAATCGGCCCTTTCTGTGTCGACCCTCCATGGGCAAATCTTCCCTTCACGGGGAGTTTTGCGGCGGAACGGGTCACCAGAGGGTATCACAGCTTCATAGCTGCGGCCCCACAGCTGAGGGCTGCCCATTAACACAATGTTATGTGGAATGGAAACTCAGCTGTGTACTAACAAAGTGGATGGACAGGACGCTGAAACGGGGCTATTCACTCCAGTTTTGCAGCGTCCCACCTCCTTTTATGGGCATGCGAGAGGTAAATCTGTCTTCCCAGGAGGAGATGGGTTTCCTCTCAGCAGAGATTCAGGCTCTGGTGCAGAAACAGGCTGTGTCTGAGAGAGAAAAGGGTCTTTATTCCATGTACTTCCTGGTTCTCAAGAAGACAGGGGAATTCAGACCTATTCTAGTTCTCCACGGCCTGAATCGCCACATTTCCTGCAGGAAATTCCGCATGTTAACTGTGAAACAGTTACTAGGGCTTGTGCAGCCAGGCGATTGGTTCACCACCATCGACCTGAAAGACGCGTACTTTCATGTAGAAATTGCTCCAGAGCACAGAAAGTATCTGCGTTTTGCCTTCCAGGGGATAGCCTACGAGTACAACAGGCTGCCGTTCGGCTATTCCCTATCCCCACGCACATTCAGCAAATGTGTGGCCACAGCGCTTCAACCGCTGAGTTTTCTTTTACCTAGACGACCTCATAGTCATGGCTGGGTCCCGGGAACAGGCAATGTTTTGCACAGCATAATTGATCACACACCTAACAAAATTAGGCTTTGCGATCAATTGGAAAAAGAACACCCCCATACCTCACCAACAGGCGTTGTATTTGGGAGTGGTGCTCGATGCAGACACGCTACGCGCCACCCTGTCAGACAGCAGCTGTGCGTCCCTTCTCTGGGCGGTGCTTTCCACCGCTGCGTCTCATTCTCCCTCTCCTGGGGAGAGGGAGGCGAGAACGTCTGTCAGTCATCCTAGTGGCTCCGGACCGCGTCGGGGCGCCGTGGTACTCAGAGATGACACAGATGAAGGTGGGCCAGCCCTGGGCGGTTCCCCAGTTCTGGGGGGCGATGTCTCAAGAGGCAGGTGCAATCGGGGCGTTACCCACTCTCGGCCAACCTCTCCAGGCTTGGCTCCTGAGAGGGACAGGCTGAGACAGGGTGGATTGTCTGACAGTGTTATTCAGTCTATCCAGGCAGCTAGAGCTGGATCCACCACAGCCTGTTACAGGCCAAAGTGGCTAGGATTCCAGCGATGGTGTGAGGAGCGGAGAATAGAGCCCCTATCTTGTGAGTTAGGCTCTATTTGATCCTTCTTACAGTTACTGGTGGACAGAGGGCTTGCGCATTCCACAGTGAAAGTGTATGCAGCAGCCATCTCGTCCTGCCATGAGGGATTTGGCGGCAGGTCAGCCTTTAGTCAACCACTGATGTTGCAGTTTTTACAGGGGGTCAGGAGGCTGCGCCCAGTAGTGCACGCCTCCACCCCGCAGTGGGACCTGCCGCTGGTGCTCGAGGCTCTGGTCTCAGAACCATTTGAGCCTCTGGAGCTCTCCTCCCTAAAAGCACTGTCGTGGAAGACAGCATTGCTACTTGCCTTAACGTCAGCCAAAAGAGTGTCCGAGTTAACCGCTCTGTCGGTGCACCCAAGCTGTTTACTGATTTGGGGTGACCGGAGTGGCGCGACACTCAGACCCAACCCCTCCTTTGTGCCCAAAAGCCTAAGGAGTGCGTTCAGGTCGAGGGCTATTCAGTTAGGGGGTTTTAGTCTTCCCCCCCATGGTGGGGCCAGGGAAGCTAAACTGCAGCTCCTCTGCCCGGTGCATGCGCTAGCATGTTATGTGGAGCGCACGGCTGCCCTTAGACGCACCGAACAGCTGTTCGTGTGCTTCGGGGGGCGGGGTGATCGGGAAAGCTCTGTCCAAGAAACGCCTGGCAGGCTGGCTCTGCGAGTGCATTGCACATGCCTACGGACAGGCGGGGAGGGCCTGCCCCACGGGGATTTGTGCGCACTCCACACGGGCTGTAGCTGTGTCAACAGCCTTATTCAACGGTGTGAGTGTGGAGGATATATGCACAGTGGCGTCTTGGTCAACGCCAGGCCCCTTCATAAGGTTTTGTCTCTTGGACATGTCTGGCTCTTTCTCCTCGTCTGTGCTTGCTGGGGCAACACAGGACTGGTGAGGAGGGGGGGGGGCTGTGGGTCAGTAGGCATCTGACCCCCTCCCCGGACGTAATGCGCCTTCGCCTTTCCCGGGCCCTCTGAGGGGTCCCGGGATGGGCGAGGTGCGCACTGGCCCATTACGGGGCGGAAGGGCTACTAGCAGTAGCCCTCCATACTTTTGTCCACACACACTCTGCACGGGGTCAGTGTTTGAGTGTGGGGCATGGGCACTTGCACTCTCCCTGTGATCCTTAGGGACTCAGAGAGGTAGGTGCACAGTGAGCCCATACAGGGCTGGGGATTCTCCCCATCTGCCTATGGGCGGAGGGGGGGGGGGGCCCTCAGCACTGTTTTTTGAGCACACTTTCTGCGAGGCAAGCGCAGCAGAGTGTGCTCTGTCAGCCACAGCCCAGACTTCTCCACGGTCACAACCGGGTTAAAGGAGAATGTGGGGCAGCAGCTGCTGACCAGAAAAGCCGGTCAGGGGCAGTATACTGCTTTTTGTTGGACGACAGTGCGCGTATACATCAGGGCTCCACCCACTGTACCCATAGAGTCCAGTAGAGGGAGGAGCCTGTGAGAGATATAACGCCGGGTTACGTATTGTAACCCTTGTTATATTAACACAGGCGGAGCCCTCTACTCAGGGCACTGTCCCTATTGAATTCCGCTCGCGCGCGCATTCAGGTAGGCCCGCCCCTAGGCCGGCTACGTCTATAGAAGTCTCAGTAGGAGAATGCTCGCAGGATAAGGTAGTACCCATAGAGTCCAGTAGAGGGCGGAGCCTGTGTTAATATAACAAGGGTTACAATACGTAACTTGGCGTTTTGTGAAAGCAGTCCCATATTAGAATACAATCAATATATATGTACATAAACATAAGAAGTTGAAGTAAAAATGTGAAGCCATGTTTCCGTATAGTAGGGGTGGGCGATACCACAAAATCTGGATTCGATCCGATACCATGTATTTCAGGGCCAGTATCGCCGATATCGATACCGATACTTTTTAAAATGAAAAGCGTCTTATGTACTTTCAAATAGGGGAGAGCTGCATGACATGATTTTTGAGCTGAAAGCATCATAAATAGACTAAATCTGAATTCATTTTCATGAATAAAGACAGGACAGTTTTTATAGACTAATAAACGTTTTACTTTTGCAAATTTAAAGTGCAAACATGAAAAATAACAATACAAAGTGGCCACAGTAGCGAACTTCCTTCTTGCACACATCACAGTTCGCTAAGTTTTCATTGCCAGTTGTAAAATAGCTCCACACAACGCTCCTCTTTCTCTCAGCCATCATGCGCGTGTGTGTCACACTCGCGAGTCGCTGGCTGCTGCTGTCCTGCCCTGCTGGCTGCTGCTTGATAATCGGCGTTCAGGCAGGGAGCGCGCTGCGCGTGCGCGAGCCTCGAGGAGAGGAGGACAGCAGTGGAGAGAGAAGAAAAGAGCGCATATACTTGTGTTCGTCTGCACATCGTTTTTGATGAAATTGACGAGTAGAGGAGAGGGAAAAAAAAAGTATAAAAGTATCGTTCCTATTGGCTCTAGTATCGATATTTTGAAACGTAACGTAATATCGGAAGTATCGATATTTTGGGATCGATCCGCCCACCCCTACCGTATAGCACAACCCTCCAGAGATTCCCTCTGACTCCTAGCTATAGGTGTTAGCTCGTCCATTTCATTAGCCAGTGATCTTACGTTGCCGCTGACGAAATGGGGGAGAAACAGCTTGGATCTCATTCTCTCCATACATTTGGACACAGCTCCCTTCCTTTGTCTCTTCGGTTTACCCTGCATCCTCTGAGTCCTTCTCCAGATTTCAGTGGGGATAGAGTCGTTCCGCCATACCAACATGCTAGCCGGCTTTAGCGCGATCAGCTATCTCTGGGGTTGCTGATCAACAGTGGCGTGGACGGCAACAAAATAAAAATCTCTCTATACAAGAAAGTTTAGAGAGAGCACAGCTTAATAAATTCCTCATAGAAAAATGACAAGTGAGATTATTACTAAGAACATTATGGCGCATTTCCACTGCAGGGCCTCGCACGGCTTAGTACGGTATAGTTAGGCCTTGGTAGGCCAGGCTCACTTTATGCTGCGTTTCCATTACAGTTTAGGAACTGGGGTAGTAACTATAGTAACGCAGTGTAAGCGGAGCCGTGACGTCATCTTCAATGCGAAACACAAAACCAACATCAGCCGTTAGCTGTTAGCACTCAGAGCTCACAGCTCCTCATATCTGTTCAGAAACTAGACAAAAGTTAAACAAGTACAAACCACAGACTGTCTGTGTCATGGCGAATACAGTCGCTGGTTTATTTATGTCTGTAGGCCGTTGTTGTGAGTGTGGACGGTCGGAGCATATACAACGTTAGCTTAGCCGATCTCCATTCAGAAAACACGCATTTTAAAAGGTTTTTCGCCTGCCGTCTTGTCTGCAGACTTGTCAAAGCATTAATTCATGGTTTTTACTAACAGGTATCAGTATGTTGTTACTTCGGCATCATTTTGAAACGTGTATTACAATTAAATCACGGTAAAATATGTTCATTTTGTTGTAGTTGTAGCCCCCTTGCCAGCGATCAGCCATTTTCTATGGTGTGGCCTGCTGGGGCAGCAGCATCTCGGCTGCTGACAGGAAGAGACTGAACAGACTGGTAAAAAGGCCGGCTGTGTCCTGTGGAGTCCTCTGGACACTGTGGAGGTGCTGGGAGACAGGAGAATGGCAGCCAAGCTGTCCTCCCTGCTGGACAATGTGTCCCACCCCCTCCAGGACACCCTTTCCTCACTGTGCAGCTCCTTCAGCGACAGGCTGCTGCACCCCCGCTGTCTCACGGAGAGATACCGCAGGTCCTTCCTTCCTGCAGCGGTCAGACTATACAAACAGCACGGCCCCTAGTAGACCCCCACACCAGTGGCGGTTCTAGACCAATTTGACTGGGGGGGCCAGGCTGGGGCCAGTTATTTTCTGAGAGGGGCACAATACATGCAGGACGAAAAAGACAAAGACAGTATGAAGTAATTGCGCATAAGAAAACAATGCAATACAGTTATTGGTATTTGTTTCAGTACACATATTTATTTCAGATACTTATAGTTACAGTTTTTACGCTCTAATGGGTCCGACTAGAATGAAAAATAACGTTAGTTCCGCCTATTCCGTCAGCCAAGAAATCGTTTAATCATAAACTTTTCATTTTCAGGGGGGCCACAGGGGGGTCCAAAGTCAGTGTTAGGGGGGCACTGGCCCCCGTTGGCCCCCCCTAGAACAGCCCCACACACACAACAACAAAGACTATAACACCCCTTGTTGTTAAATACCAGCCATGTGCAATAGAGTGGTGCAGTGACGCGTCCTAAAACCCGGAAGTAAGCTTCTTCCGGTTCCCTCGACAAAAAAACTAATGCAATTTCTCCATAGGATTTTGGAAAATAGCTCTAAATAAGGTCTGTGAAGAAAAAGTTTTATCTTTAATCTTTTTTTTTTTTTTTATGCATACTTCTTTGTTAAACATTAAGCTGTCTTTGGCTCTTTTCTGCTGTAACAAATGTAAATTTCCCCTCTGTGGGACGAATAAAGCTATTCTGATTCTGATTGCTCCATATACAAAAAAAATCGTTGCAGTAAGTGTAGTGGCTTTTAACTTTATCCATACTTAAGCCACTGAGGGATGGGAACGGGAGAACTAAGTTCGGACGCGTGTTCCAGATGACAAAACAATGTCCATACGAGTGTATATCTTTCAATCCATCGATCTTTTATTTTTTTGTCCATATAGCCTTTCTGTTACCATTCAGATACCAATATATGCACGTCAGTCACGCTGAATACAAACAGGTTTAACACACAGCTCATATTGACACGGCTTCTGCCGACACGGTCGACAACTGTTGCTTCCGTCCCAAAACACCTGCACCTGATCACCCAGTGATTACATTTATACACACACACACAAGTGAATAATCCATCTTGTGTAGAAAGTTGGAACTGCATCATTAATTAAACGTGCAGATAAAATACAAACCAAGACACATGCATTATGGCTCCAACAGTAAGATTTGTAGAATTAAAGCAGATAAATAAATACATTTGCTTTTTTTAATGAATCCCAACAACCTGTCTAAATGTTTTCCTCTATACTATTTTATGTATGTAATATAAACAACACATTTCCTTTTAAATCGCCTGTATCTTTAAATGAAAAAGTTAAATCAATGTTTGAATCTGTTGGATTTGAATGTGAAGTATTGTTATATTATTGTGTTTTTGATATTGTTATATTGTTTATGGACAGAAACTGAACAAAACTCTTAACCTGTTAAGCCCTGAGCCTGTTTTTCAGGTCTCAGGCTCGAAAATGACATTCCCAGAACAAATGTCCATATCTTCCCTTCTAAAAGGGTTAAATTAATAATCTTGGGGAGTCCCCCACACACACACGTTGTGAAGAGAAGAGGTGGGGGCTTCGCGCATGTAATTTTGCATCAGAGTGGACCTATCTCTAGCTTTGACATCTGGAAACGGAAAAGCAGTTTTAATGCTTATGGATTATCAGAAATCATTTCAAAGGGACACAGACACATTAGATTAACCTATGGATTAACTTCAGCAGCGTTTTTATTGTTTTAATGCCATTGAAGACCACTTTGGAGAGACTACAGAGCCAAGGTAAAAATGTTAGCATTTTTAGCTACCTAGCGTCACCTGTGTTGATGTCCGTTTTTGCTTATAACGTCGCAAATACGTATAATTCAGTGGTAATGTCGGTGTCGTTAGATTCGGTGTCACCTCACGATGTGAAACGATGTGTTGGATGTGGTGAAAAGATAAATAATAAGGTTTTGTGAGTGATTTTCGGTGCAGTAAGGTGTTAGCATTTTTCGCTCGTTGCTAATTCAGAGGCTCACTGTTAGCATTGTGGGTTTTCTTTTGAAAAAAAAAAAAAAAAGATCAGTTAGATGAGTTTCTTCCCGTTACATGGATATAAAACATTCATAGTTTTATTAAATGAACATGCCCTCAGACACTGTTTCCTGCAAGATGTTGCGGCAGTACCACGGTACCGGGGTCTCTCGGGCTTAACAGGTTAACTGAAAAAGTAACATTTTAATTTAAAACATTTCTCAGTCCTCCAGTTATAATTTTGTGCGGATTTCATGTTTGCACAATGATTTTGTTGATAAAATTGCATTCCCAGAACACATGACTATAACTTCACTTCTAAAAGGGGTAAATTAATAATCTTTTTTCTCAAAGTAATGATAAACCTGTGAGTTGGATGTAGAAAAGTCAGAATCAATATAGAATTTTTTTATTTTAAAGTCAATTCAGATTGAACTTAAATTATAGTGTCCGTCCAAAGAAAAAACATTACTTATAGTGAAAACCACCCTTGAATGATGGGATAGTAGACTAAAAGCTTTAGGAATCCAAACTATAACATATAATAAGTACCCTGTATCAAGATTGATCCAAAACAAGTGAAATCTGACCTGTTTAGAGAGATTTAGAAAAAAAAAAACACTTCTGGGGTCATTTGGGTGCATTTTCCATATCTCTGGCCCCCCTCGGTCGATTTTGATGATTGACATCTCTTTTTAACCGTTAGAGCCAATAGAATCGAGGGAAAGTTCCTAAAATCCATCTAAACATTACCCATTGGTGAATGAGTGATGTGTAGCCAGAATGCCTCGGAACTGGAAGCTGTCATACACTCTAGTAGCTATCGTAGCAGCTAATATGAAATCTCCGTTATTGACATAAAAATTGAATGAAGGATTATCAGTAATCATTTCAAAGTGACACAGACACATTGGATTAACCGTCAGCAGCGTTTTTATCATTTAATGCCATTGAACACAACTTTTGATCAGAACAACAGCTAAGGTAAGACAATGTCCCGTTTTGCTCCGTAAAGCTCAGTGTTGTGATGTCTGTGTTTGCTTCCCCTGTCGCAAGTTCAGATCGCTCAGTGATGATACTTATACCCCTAGAATCTGTGGAATCTCAGCTTGCTAATCGATATCTTGTGTTTGCAGATCCGATATGTAATAAGGGTATTTATACCTAGACTTCTGTGCTAAGTGTTTTAGCATTTTTTCACTCAGGGCTCATTTAGACGCTTCTTGTGAGACTTGTGTTTTGTTTCGGTAAAAATGGTTTGTATCGTCAGTTAGCTGAGTTTCTTCCCGTCAAGTTGGTATGACACATTCATAGGTTTTTAAATGTTAACCTGTTACGCACCGCCCCCCCGGTACCGGGCGGATAAACGCGTCATTTGCAGGAAACAACGTCTAAGGAATCTTAATATTTAATAAACTATGAATGTTTTATAGATAGATAGATAGATAGATCGTACTTTATATCCATGTAACGGGAAGAAACTCAGCTAACTGATCTTTTAACATTTTTTTCTCCAAAAAAACCCCACAATGCTAACACTCAGCCTCTGAATTAGCCACGAGCGAAAAAATGTAACCTAAAACTGCACCTAAACTCACTCATAACTCCCTTATTACTTATCCTAGATGCACAGCCAACCCCTCGTTTTGCATCTCCTGGAGACACAGAATCTGGGGGTGCCCATCTCAATACTCAGTGATAAACATTTGCGACGCTATAAACGAAAGCGTACATCATAACATGTGGAGCTAGGTAGCTAGAAACGCTAACATGGTTTACCTTGGTCAAAACTGGTCTTCAATGGCATTAAACCGATAAAAAAACGATGCTGCAGTTAATCCATAGGTTAATCGAATGTGTCTGTGTCCTCTTTGAAATGATTTCTGATAATCCATAAGCAATAAAACTGCTTTTTCGTTTCCAAATGTCAGAGCGAGAGATCGGTCCACTCTGCTGCAAAATTACATGCGCGCAGCCCCCACCTTTTCTCTTCACAACGTGTGTGTGTGGGGGCCTCCACCTTCGATTCTATTGGCTCTAACGGTCAGAAAGAGGTGTCAACCATCAAAATCGACCAAGGGGGGCCAGAGATATGGAAAAAAATACATTTTCACCCAAATCACCTCAGAGGTGGGGTGGTTTTGGCTAAACCTCTCTAAAAAGGTCAAATGTCACTTGTTTTGCATCAATCTTGATACAGGGTACTTATTATATGTTGTACTTTGGATTCCTAAAGCTTTTAGTCTACTAACCCATCATCCAAGGGTAGTTTTCACTATAAGTAAAAAATAATATTTGGACGGACACTATAATTTACAGTTTTTTACTATGTAAAATCTGAATTTTCTTTAAAATAAAAAACATCTATATTGATTCTGACACTTCTACATCCAACTCACAGATGTAACCTTGCTTTGATAAAAGAAATTATTCATATAACCCTTTTAGAAGTTAAGTTGTAGTCATTTGTTTTGGGCATGTCATTTTCGAGCCTGAAACATGAAAAACAGGCTTGGTGCTTAACAGGTTAAGAAGCCCTGAGACACAGTTTTGTGAAAAGAAAAAACCCGCAGCCCCCACGGGGGCCTCCGGGTTGAACAGGATAAAGGAAAAATCACAAAATCATTCAATGATCATGAAAATTAAAATCTGCATATTGATAATGCATTCACTTAATAAATGATGACGCATTGCTCTCCCCTACTCGAAAGTAGATAAGCTGCTTTTCTAAGTAAAAAGTATCGGCAGTACTGGCCCTGTTTTAACTTGGTATTGGATCGATATTGGACGTGCTGTCCCTGTGATACAATTGTACTCCCATCCGATGGTGACGTGTGTCCAGTCCCTCCCACCTGAAGAGTTGAGGATCCTGATTGGTGCGCTAATTGGCCCAACCCTAAAATCCCAGCACGCACCTGCAGACTGAGCCTATAAATACTTCATTGATCTGGGCCTTGGGGGTGCTGACATTGATTCAGACGCCACACACCTCCCGTGTTGTATTGTCATTGGTAACTAGGTTACCTCGTTAATTAAGTACTAGACATTAGGGTGAGGGATCACTATTTAATTGTGTTTTATTTGTTATTATCATACCTTTTACTGCACAGTTAGTAACCGTAGGTGCAAGGGTGCTGTTTTGGATGTATTTTTTGTTAAATAGGATTTGTATTGTTTGTTTTTGTATTTCTTTATTTGGTAACAAATCATACCTTGTAGCGCTCTTTTTGTTCTATTCCGATCGTTGTTTTTAAGATCACCCACCAGACCCTTCTTCTGTTACAAGAGCACTACCTTATTGAGTTTTTCAATAAATAACTTTATTTTACCAAGAACATCTGGTTTGTGTTGCTATCCTTCCTTCCTTTAAAAAGGCTTGGTCGTTTCAAAAGCTAAGAGCTGACAGCAGTAGAAACCTAGCAGGAGCAACTGCAACAGGCTCCATGTACGGTTGGTGCATGCATGGAGAAGACTCTGCGGAGGGAGAGATCTAACAAATCCAACACAGAAGCACATGGAGCAGTAGGCAGATTGAGTTTACTAAAGCAAATATTTCTTTGACGCTTGTCTGGATGAAGAAATAATCTAATTGGTTTAGCAAGACCTCAAGGGGCAGAAAGACACAGTGTTTGTGTCCAATTAGAAAAGCTATCAATCAAGTTAAAATGTAATATTTTCATGGAACTTCAGCAATTCAGCAAGCCGAGGTCCCTTAAATTGCATTTAAAAAGACAGAAGCCTTAATTCAACTCAACTGCAGAGAGACCCAGTCTTTTATTCAATACAGGCAACTTCTTTAGTTGTTTGTTAAAACAACCAATATCTTCCATCAAGCACAGTTTAAGTAATTTATTTCTTAATCATCTCTAAACTGCCTTTAAGAAAGACTTACAAATGCCTCTCGAAATGGGAAGGAAAATATGCTTTTTAATTAGACTTGATTTTCTGTCCTAAAACAAGTTTCAAGTTCACCAGCGAGGGATATTGAGCTGGAGGCCAACGGTTAAGTTGTAGTGTACACATTACTCATGCTGTTTGCTCTGCTGACATTACAAAATGAGATTATGATATTAGCCGTGTCCTCCTATAACCTTTGCTTCAGCAAAAAAATTACTTTAGTTTTACACTGGAAAATGACATGTCAGAGTATGCAAACGACACTGTACCTGCCGGAAGGGACAGAGTTTGAACTGCTCCAAAAGTTGCCTAATAGAGGAGAACTAGGAGAGAGGGAAAAACAAGGATATAAATAAAAAAAGAGAAGGAGCTGGGTGACAGACCTAGGTGTCTTTGTGCGGATAGACTCACGGCATAAAACAATCTTGAGGCAAACACACACAGGAGGAAAGGAATAAATGGAAGGGAAGGAGTTCAGTTTGTTACAGCTAATACCAATTTATATGAAACACTTATCAGCAATTATGTCAGTATGTGAGGGACTGGGACAAACTCAGACCCAATATTAATTTACTTTATTGAAGTTCACATAATCAAATTGTCAGAATAATTTCAGAAATGTGTTTATGCATTGGAAAACGAATAATAAATAATGTCTAACTTCTCGAGATTTTCCAATTGAAATTGTGTAAGTACATTTTAATGATGCCATGCCTTTATTTTGGGGGTCCCCTTGTTTCAGCGGCACATTATTATCCAGAATGACATAATTGGACCTGCTGGGCTGTAATATTTGTTATTCTTCAATGGCCTAGGAATGACCTGCCTCTGATAGGCTTTCCCTACACCTATCAAATCTCACCCATTATTCCTAAACCTAACCCACCCATCCAACAAAGGAAACAAGTACTAGCCATTCAAAGGCAGAGTAGGGAGGGTCATGCAGGTTCAACGTCATTCTACAAAAAATTGATCCCCATGCTTCCATTAGTCGAAGGAGATTGTGTATTTTAGACATGTATAAAGAGAACTGGCGTTGGAGGCGGGGCACTGTTCAGGAAAGTTGCTCAGTGGCTAATGACTCGCCGTTCGTACTGGGAAGTTGATTTTGTATAAAACTACAATATTTATATACGCTGATTTACAGAGGTCTCTTTCCCAATGTTATCCAATGGGAACAAGTTATTTTGGGCCAAATTACATCACAAACTCACACGAAAGTTGTAGTATCGCTGTTTGACCACTACGAAAATTAGCTTCAACACATGGCACACTTCCTGCGGGTTTGTATTTAGGCAACACAGTCTCACTCCCTGATAGTCCAATAGCGACGCTTGGTCAGGGTTCTTTGGCGTGCAGTTATGGCGCACCGAGGGTGTTTTTCAATGTCGAGGACGCTTGCTTGGTAGCACATGTCTTCCGAGTCACTTGCTTCAGAAGCGAGGCAAGAATCCTTCCTAGCCTCGGAAAACGAAGAATTGTGGAACAGGCTAACAGGTGTGCAGGTGTGCGTCATATGCGAGGCCCCGTCTTAAATGGAGCGTGATTTCCGCCAAAGATTTGGTAATTGGTCCGTGCGCAAAGCATTGTGCAGCCTCGAAATTTCTCGCTACGAAGTACGCCGGCCTCGGTAGAATTCCAAGTATGCTGGACATTGGAACAGTCCTTCGGCGGCACTCAATGACGTAGTATGCTTGAAATAGTGGCTGTGGATCAGCCTTCCACGACATTCAGAAACACCCCGAGTCTCCTTCAGCTTCATAAACGGACACAGAGAGCTATCAATTGATTGCAATGTATTCCCATCGGCGGCGGTATTTGACGCTCAAGGAAGACCGCATCGGTCCATGTCGGTGGCAGTTAAAGGCAATGTGAGCGTCCATTCCCATTGGATAACGGAGAATTTTACACCCGGAAGTAAGTATTCTCCTTACTGTCGATTGATTTTACAGTGATATCTGCACTACTCATCAACTCAAAAACACCAGATTATCCTTGTTAATTACACAACATTGATTGGTTTAAATTGTGTACAATGCTTTTGTATTTTTCCCCTTCGATTCGGAGAAACAAATATTTTTTCGGAGTTTAGGATGGCCAAAGACACTACACTACCCATAATCCTCAGCTATTGTTTGAGACTACACCATGCGCTTTGCTTGACAAACCCCGTGATTAGTCCTCAAGCTCTGTGATTGGATGTTGGAGTGGCAGTGCGCGAAGTTTACGCCGAGCGTCAAACAGCACTTTGAAATGGAATGAAACCCATCGACGGCACACTATCCAAAACTGGACTCGAACGTGTCCACCCCCCCCCCCCAGAACTACACATGCTGGATATATGTGTGTTTCGCAACATGTTCTATGGCGCGTCTCTATGGGCGTATTTCCCATAATTAGAAGTTGCCAGTATTAAACTGTATTCATCCCTGGAGGTTTAGGGGATGGGAAACACATTGGTGTCTATATACAAGTGATTGGAATATGGTATATTAGATAAATAATTTCTAAGTAGCAGCCAGATTAATATTATTACCATTTTTACCAAAACAAAACACAAGGGTAATACCAAGCCTCTGAATTAGCACCAAGCGAAAACGCACTTAGCACAGAACTCAAGATAAAGATACCCTTATTACTTATCGTAACTGCACATACAATATATCCGATTAAAGCTGAGACTCCACAGATTATATAGGTATAGTATCATCACTGAGCGATCCGAACTCACGACAGGGGAAGCAAACACAGACATCACAACACGTACCTTTACGGAGCTTTTACGGGAGATCGTCTCACCGTAGCTGTCAATCTGATCAAAAGACGTGTTCAATGGCATTAAAACGAGAAAAACGCGGCTGAATCGGTTGATCCATAGGTTAATAATATATCTGTCGCTTTGAACAAATTATTTATAATCCATAATTCCATTTTTATGTAAAAATCGGAGAGAAAAAGTTAGCTGCTAATGGTAGCCAACAGAGTGTATGCAGCTTCCGGTTTTGGCCACGCGTCACTCTCACTCCTTATTTGTTAATGTGTTGGTGTGTGTAGAACTTTCCCTCGACAACCAGAGATATGGAAAATCCACCCAAATGACCCCAGAAGTGTTTTTTTGTGCTAAATCTCTCTAAAAAGGTCAAATTTAACTTGTTTTGCATTAATCTAGATACAGGGTACTTATGATATGTTGTACTTTGGATTCCTAAAGCTTTTAGTCTACTAACCCATCATCCAAGGGTAGTTTTCACTTTAAGTAAAAAAGAATTTTTGGACGAACACTATAATTTACAGTTTTTTACTATGTTCAATCTGAATTTTCTTTAAAATAAAAAACATCTATATTGATTCTGACTTTTCTACATCCAACTCACAGGTTTATCATTACTTTGAGAACAAAGATTATTAATTTAACCCTTTTAGAAGGGAAGATATGGTCATTTGTTCTGGGAATGTCATTTTCGAGCCTGAGTCCCTGAGTCTGATGGTTGTAGTCCTGATGCTGCGGTACCGCCTGCCAGACGGCAGCAGATAGAACAGTTTGTGGCTGGGGTGACGGGGGTCTTTTGTAATCCTGAGGGCTTTCTTTAAGGTTAACCTGGTATTTTTACTCCACTACATTTATTTTAGTTACTTTACAGATTTGGAATAATGATGTGAAATATAAACAACCCTTAAATGAGACTTTAGTTACACCTGAGTAAAATTCAGTGAAGGTGATTGTCAAGTGCCAACAATCAGGCGAGATATTTGATAGTGGGTGCTTGAGAAGACTAAACATTTATCTGCAGATCCCTATAAAGCATATTCATTACTCGTTATTCTCTAATCGTTCATCAAAAACTGTATATAATGGCTATTTTGCACATCTCTTTCAAGATTTCAAGATTTTCAAAGGTTTATTGACATATCATATACACAACTACGGTGTAGTTATGCAAAGAATGAAAAACTTGGGTCGCAGGTTCCTCAACAAGACATCTATCAATATGTGTGTACCTCCACCATTAAACTGTCATATTCTGCACATTTCTTATTCTATCTACATACATCTTATAAGACTATAATACATATGTATAATATCGGTTAAAATAAGTGCTTCAACATAGTTAACATTGCAGGAAAGTTGATTGTCAAGTCCCAAAACAAACCATGCAATATATTAGACTTTAAGTACTTTGTCAGGCTTTTCATTTCAATCTTTATTTCGAACAGATTAAAAAAATAACAAATAAAAAAATAACAAATGTGAAAAACAGAATTCCGTATTGTTAAAATACAGTATTTATCCACATTCATGATAATATTTATATATTCAACAAAAAACAAAAAAGTCTTCATATTAATAATAATAATAAATCATATGTGTCCGAAAGGGAGTAGGAGGAAGCAAATGCTTATTAATTCCCACCCCTTACTTGATCAATGATTGTCCTTTAAATCATTATGCAAGTTATTCCTACGTACATTTACATTTATATATACATATACAATAATTTCTCATCTTCAGTCACCTCTCTTCATTCTCATAGTTTTCCAAAAAAGTGTTTCTGTACATCCTTTTAAACTGAATTATGCTTGTGCTTTGTTTTAACTCCTGCTCCAAACCATTCCATAAAATCACCCCACAGATTGTTATACTCATACTTCTCAGAGTTGTTCTGACCTTGAGTTGTTTAAAATGTAGATTTCCTCTCAAATTATACTCACCCTCTCTGTCTATGAACAATGTTTTTAATTTCCTAGGAAGTAGATTATGTCTTGCTCTGTACATGATTTGTGCCGTTTTAAATTTAACCAGATCAGTGAACTTCAATATGTGTGACTTCAAAAATAATACATTAGTGTGTTCAAGATATCCAACATTATTGATAACTCTTATAGCCCTTTTTTGTAATGTGCATAACGGCTGTAGGTTGGTTTTGTACGTGTTTCCCCAAATCTCCACACAGTAAATCAGATATGGCAATATTAGTGTGTTATATAGAGTATACAATGAATTGTAGTCCAGAATGTGTCTGGCTTTTCCCAATATTGCGATAGTTTTAGCCAGTTTTGCTTTTACATGAGTGATATGAGGTTTCCGAAACGGTCAGAAAGAGGTGTCAACCATCAAAATCGAGCAAGGGGGGCCAGAGATATGGAAAATCCACCCAAATGACCCCAGAAGTGGTTTCTTTTTGCTAAATCTCTCTAAAAAGGTCAAATGTCACTTGTTTTGCATCAATCTTGATACAGGGTACTTATTATATGTTGTACTTTGGATTCCTAAAGCTTTTAGTCTACTAACCCATCATCCAAGGGTAGTTTTCACTACAAGTAAAAAAGAATCTTTGGACGGACACTATAATTTACAGTTTTTTACTATGTAAAATCTGAATTTTCTTTAAAATAAAAAACATCTATATTGATTCTGACTTTTCTACATCCAACTCACAGGTTTGTCATTACTTTGAGAAAAAAGATTATTAATTTAACCCTTTTAGAAGGGAAGATATGGTCATTTGTTCTGGGAATGTCATTTTCGAGCCTGAGACCTGAAAAACAGGCTCAGGGCTTAACAGGTTAAACCAATCAATGTTGTGTAATTAACAAGGATAATCTGGTGTTTTTGAGTTGATGAGTAGTGCAGATATCACTGTAAAATCAATCGACAGTAAGGAGAATACTTAATTCCGGGTGTAAAATTCTCCGTTATCCAATGGGAATGGACGCTCACATTGCCTTTAAAATAGAAAAAAACACGTTACTTTACGAGCAGAGAGAAAATGGATTATTAAATTATGAATGTGACTAATAAAGAGCAGTTTGATTATTAAGTATTATTCTGTTGATCGATGTCATTACATTTGGTGAAAAGCACATAAGGACTTGTTTAAGACTCGTTTTGTCAAAGTTTAGGACTTGGACTTGACTTGGACTTGAGCGCAAAGACTTGAGACTTGACTCGGACTTGAGCGCAAAGACTTGAGACTTGACTCGGACTTGCAAAACAATGACTTGGTCCCACCTCTGCTATATGGTCAGAGATGTGTGGGTTAATGTAAAACTGTACCATCATCGGTGCATCATTGTGTGTTGTGTCATCTCAATTTGCACTTCATTCCATTTGGATTCATATTTCTCACAACCAATGCTAACGCACACCAACTGAGTGCAGTGTGACACTTCCCTTAAGCTCTGTGCCAGATATGTCAGCCATAGAGTAATTGCATATTCAAGGCACGTGGTAATGTCACAAGCTAGGTGAGCTTCTTCTAACGGATCAGAAGGAAAAGCTTCCAGTTTTCTCTTCAGTGCCAGCTCTCACGCTGTCATTCTGGCAGTCTTTCATTTTTCACCAGCCTGTTCTGTGTCCTTCTTCTACTTACTTTTACATTCTTGCGAAACAGTTTAGTTTTATCAGCAGCTCTAACCTGTACCACTATAATGGTTACTGGAGAAGACGTATTGCACAAGTATTCTTTAGTGTCACAAGTCAGTTGGTAATGGCCAACTTACTCTTTAATTTAGTAAGTAATATGTAAGAGTAAGCAGTTTGCAATACATTCTAATTGATATGTAGAATGCGGTACATTCAGGGGCCATCTGTGAGTTTTGGGGACACACAAATGACAGTTGACAGCGCTAAGCGAGCGTTTGGCTCTTACTGGCCAAATAAAGGTATCTTCGATAATACTATGAGCAAAGATTAAGACATTGTGACACCACTACTGAGGGCTCCTGCATTTCCATAAAGAAAGAAAGAGACATTTGAAAACACTGAATCCATTTCCTGCCAGACAAAGAATTGAAGCATATCTCAAATAAAGAGTCACCTTTTCTGGTTACTAATACGTTTATAAATAAGGCAATATTATAGTCATAATGTAACACCAACATTATGGCCGCAGTTAACTGAACAGTTGAGCAGTCGAAGGAATGTCTTTTTCTCTGAGTGCAGTGGGCTACAGATTCACTGTCGCCTACAACCACCAAGCCCACGGTTTTCAATTTGCACACATCTATCGGCACAACAGCTGTGCCAAGAGTAAAAAGTTACTAAATGCGATTCTGACTAAAGAATTATGTGTTAATTGACAGTGGTTACATTACATTTGAAACCAGCCAAAATCAAACGCTTATTGTTGTTCAGTTCATCAATTCCTGTCTGTCCGTGGGTTACAACACAACCTATGGTCAAATTGAGTCAAGTTGATAGTGACAATGTTTCCAATTTTAAGGCGAGACACCCCAGGTGAATAGGGTAATTTTTTTAACTTAAAGATATCAGCTAAACATTTCTCCAGTTAATTACTTACAATAAGGCAATTGTTTTTTGTATTACAAGTTTTCTGAAATAGCATGTTTAAATATGCAAATGAACCATTATCTCATGAAATATGCGCATATTTTAACACATTTCAGGAACCGAAATCTGAACTTTGGATAAAGCCAGGATCAAAATTATTGTTTCATTTTGTAGTCATATTAGTATCTAAGGCTTTTACTGAAGGGATTTTGGATATCTCTTTGTATCACTTCATATATCAGAAAATACTGTCAACAGCCCTAAAATATCAATTTTCACCATGTTTTTAGGTATAAAATGTTATATAATTCAGGCTATGAATTATATATGACCAAACCCTTCTGTAAAAGCCTTCATAATATTGATAGGAATATAACTGGAAGGTTTGGTGTATGTAACTGCTACTGAAGTGGAAATTTCGAACTCAGAGTAGGAGAAAAAACTCATTTTGAGAAAACGACCTTTAAAGATTGCAGTGTGACGCTAGCTAAACCCTCCTGTTATCTGGATGATAGCTTGCGCATCGACGCACTCCGTGAAGGTATTTCATGTTCGGGGTCATTTGTTTTTTGTATAACCTTGCTTTGTGCAAGTGACAATTGTTGTCGTCTTCTCTGTGAACGTTTTTTTCTCCGTTATTTTGCCATTTTCAGATTTAAATTTCTAGTGGAAAGCTAACCAGGAAGTGCTTTAGCACACCACGTGACGCATCTGAACGAATCACGTTGTCAGAAATTGACACCAGCCAATGAGATTTTGTTTCTTGGTTTAAGACCCCTTTGCACTTTCACGATTGGTTGCTGATACAAAGGAAATGACCATATTTGGATCCGATGAGATTGTGCAGGAGAAACGGAGCTTTCCAACGATACCTCTGAAGACATGGTGCAAACAGCGGTCGCGGTACTTTATGCTACGTTAGAATGCTAACTTTTGGTGAATGTAGGAGAAATCTACAGATGCAAATAGACAAACTATAGTAAAATAAACACTTAAGTGTGTATTTTGTACGTTTTCCTTCCAAAAGCCTGAAAGAAAACATGTTATGGAATCAAAATAGCACAAAATCTCAAAATTGACCAGTGCAGGAAAAACGATGTTTTTGCCTGCCGTGTCTCGCCTTAAGATGTATTTTATTATCCTTTAATTATTCTTTGATTATCCTTTCAGGATGAGTTTGCATGATAGGTGAGAGAAAAGAAAGCCTTTTTGTCAAGCAACAACAAACTGAGGCTCAATTAAATCGGACTTTGAAAAGTCTTTGAAATAGCAATCAGATCATACAAATAAAGTCCAAGAAAAAACATAGTACGATTCAATCAATGTAAATGTTTTATTATTTGTCTTGTGTCCTCTCAAATTACTTGCAGACATCTACCCATGTAACATGAACCAGGATTGGGATGTGTTCCTTTTTTTCCCCCTTCCTCTTTTTTTGTCTCATCTGTCAATCTTTGATGGGTTTGCACTTTTGTACTCTCTCTTCCTGTCTTTCACATGCACGCTAATTCATTTTGTCAAGCCATCACATTTTGAAACATTTATCCTTCAGATCTTACCCAACTGTCCCTCCGTTTCCTCATTTCTCCCATTCCTTTGCACTATCTCTCATTTCACCATCTCAGATCTATCTCTTTTCATTTGTCCTTAGCTCATTTCTCTCTCCGTTCTGTCCTTACAGCTTATTTTTGTATTCTTCGTACCTCTCTTTTCCAGTGTAATAATGAGTGAGAGGTGCAGTGGGACCCCAGGCCCCCGTCTCTTTCCCTCCTCCATCCTCACCCTCTCTCCTTCCTGTTGCTCCCTCATTCATCTCTCTTTGTCTTTCTGTCTTTAAAGCCTGAGTACAGGGGGGGCTAATTATACAGATGGTATTCATGTAACCAGTTCCCATGGCGACTGCACTGTTGCGACGCAGGGTACAGCGAAAAGGCTGACAGTCGGATGCCAAGAAATCAACTAATGTTTTTGAGGGCCAGTATCAATATATCGACAGGGTTGGAACTCGACCAGCAGGCCAACAGTGATGCTGTTCTTTTGGTGTCCATCGACCATTGTATTCGTGTTAAAGGGCCAGTACATCCCCAATGCATTTTTATCTCCTACCTGTTGTCTATTTATCAATGTAGATTGTTTTGGTGAGAGTTGGAGGTATTGACCGTAGAAATTCCTTACTGTACGTTTCTCCAATGTAATGTCCTGTGTCCAAATAGCGCTTTTTTCTGTCAGAAATCACTTTTTTAACTGTTGCTGTGACAACAACATCTTTACAATTGCTGTTGTATGACAGATTCGCTTTGCCCCCTTAAAATATATGATCTGTTTGTGGTACTATATATTTGTTTGACATTTCAAATTCCACCATAAACCGGAAGATACGGATAAAAAAAACAACCCTCATTTGTAACAACATCCAGGGTCCGCGGGCCAATATGCTCCCACAAATGAACTTTTATGTATTTGTTATGATAGTTTCTGTCTAAAAGACACAACCAAAAAACAAGCTTCTCCACCAATTTCTACAATGACGTGTGGCGCTTTTCTGTAAAGTTACACAAAATGCTCTTGAGGGGTGGCATAAAAAGGCTGATTGGAAGAAGACAAGAAGACCCTGTCGCTTAGAAAATATTATTCAAAGAATTCCTGTTGAGTGGCAGTGTGAGATGTATGCAACACAAATGTCCTCCACAACTGAGATGTAATGTTAGGTAGTTCAGGTATTCTCAGACGAGCCTCTTGTCCGTGAGTAGATGCATACTTCATGTGTATTGTTACAGTTTGCAGCGATGCATTTATGTAGAAAGAAATAGTTCCTACATGCTTACACCTAGGTCTTTTCATTATCTTAAAATACCAGTTCTTGATTCCTGGAATGACATTGCTGAAGAGTTTTTTCCAAATGTATTTTTAGTCACTTTGAGCACTTCAAGCCCAGAGCCATCTAGTTCTATTAAATTTGAGAGAAGGCAGATATCTCTATGGCCAATATCTCCAACACTTGGCAAATCACATCTAACTGCCTGGCCGATAGACGGGTTAATATATTGTTTTACACACTATACTTATGGCTTCATTATCAACTCATTACTGATTTTGGTCTTGGCATTGGGTTTGCTGACCCTAATTATATCTGAAAAATCACTAGACATATCTTGATAGTTAAAAAAGGGCATTTAATAATTACTATTTATAACAGTGTGTCTTTGACCTGCATTACAGATTTTTCTTCAATATGTATTATTTCCGGTTGAACTATTACATCTTTATCAATCTGATATGGCTGAAGTGTAAGGAATCTGCCTGTATACGAATTCAGACAACGTGAAACAACAAAAGATTTGTGTTTGTGTTTTGAGAGACCATCAAAATGTAAATCCAAAGTGATTCCTGAGGGAAATATCTGTCTCTTAAATGCTCTACTATATTAACCATCGTGTCACTAAAGGCATTTTGTACTGTCATATTTATCTGTGAGCTCATCACTAAGATTAACCCCTTTCACATCCTAGACAATTTTTTGCATGGGGCTTTAAGGCCTGAAATCTTCAAATGACTGTGGGGCATATGACATAACAAATACACAAATACACATGGGCTTAAACTCATTGAAATCTTTTGGAGAAGACTTCTACAAACTGAAATATTAAAAGCGAGGTATTATTCATGATATTTTAATAGCTGGATTTTAACATGCCCCTTAATTTAAAACACTTATCTTACAATTCCAATCACCTCCACTCTAATTCCAGACACTTTACTGCCACTGTAAATAAATGGTAGGTAACGGCCACCGTAAATACATTTCTAATTATCCCTGGTCCATCCCTCAGCGCACAATGGCTCCGGTGTAATAACATCATAAACTCTCGGGAAACGTATGCGCACCGTGTTATGGGCGCAGGGTTACGAGCCTGAGGGGATTGGTCAAATACGGTTGTACCATGCGTTGCAAATCCTTTGACGGAGGGTCCTCACTGTTGCTGTGGCAACTGATTGATTACCGGGACACTGGAGTAATGAGAAAAGGCATTACGGGTAAAAAGACGAGGGCCATGGCATAGCATTAGGACATAAAACCAAATGACATTTTTCTGTGTTTATAATGAAGATACAAGTTTTTTGCATTTAACATTTATTTATCATTTAAACTTTATTGTACGAGACAGAGCCATACAATACAAAGAAATTGCTCAAACACATAAAAAGCTAAAAAAATCGATCGAATAAAGGGTGGGGTGGGGGGGGATAAGTGTACATTTTATTTTAATGCATGTGTTTTCATTCCCATGTTTAATACGTAGTGCAACACATGCATGCACATGATCTTGCATTATGTGGTTCTGGTCTTGCATCAGTACTTTATTTACTGAAATACATATGTACTGTATACTTTTATATATTATTAATTGTATTTATTTATTGTTATTTGAATACTTTTTTACTCCTGATGTATTTTCTAAATAACATTCACAATCTTCATCCCTGGCGTCAACATTAAAGCCCAGAGTAAACACAATGGGTCCAAAAGCGGTATCTGTTTTTACAATAATTGTTTTGTACTTTTTGGATTTTATCTAGCCATCTAATTTATATTCTTTGTCTGTTTTGTTCACTTGATCTCTGGGCATTTCGTTTTAATTAGTCCACCCAAAATAATAAGAAAGCTTATTACTTGTGACTTTAATCAGGGGATTTTGTTAGTTCGTTTCTCGTTATTTGGTTGAACACTGCGTACACAAATGGATAAGCATCTGAAATCGAGGGGTTGCAAGTCAAGCTTGTTGGTATTCATTTCCATGGCGCTGTCTTAAACCAACCCCTGCTGGGCCGCTTGGACTGTCACTGGTGGAATCCTAAAAGAGTTACAGGCCAATTAGTCCGGTGAAGTATGAAGGCGCGTGCCACGAGATCAGTGTCTCCGCCAGTGTCTCCGCCAGACAGCTTACAGTTGGCTAATCACCCAAAACGCTTTACTCCTTAACAGAAATGTGATCATCACACGAGGGACGGGCACGAGATCAGTGCTCATATATAATGAAGCCCTAAGTGGCCAGGCTGGCAGACCCTAGATCCATCTGGGTCTCAGTCATTCTGGAAATACCCTATAGAGTTCAGGACTTATTTTATGCAAAGCAGATTGAGTGCATAAGGGAAATGTCCATGTATGGGGGAAAGGAACATTAAGTGTCTGGCCTACACCTACACTGTCATATAGAATTACATTTGAATATAATAGTTAGGATATCAGTTAAGCAGGACGCTAAACATACATTTGACTGAGTGTTGAATTAGATAATAGAGTCTTGGTCAGAATGATGCTCCTTTAAGGCAAGGCAAGTTTATTCATAAAGCACATTGCAACAACAAGGCAATTTAAAGTGCTTTAAAAAGACATAGAGCAAAATAAACACATTCTAAAATGACATTTAAAAACAGCCATTAAAAAGAGAAGAGAAGGGTGAATAATCTAGCCCATGTATAAAGTCCAAGAATAAAAGAGTGAAGTGTAAGATATGAATAGTTATTTAAAGGCGGCAGAAAAAACAAGCAAAATAAGTGTTTTACTGTGGACCTGCAGTTTATTTCGGTTATAATGAGCATAGAAACTGAATGATGCTACTCCATCTTTACTTTTGAAGTACATGTTATGCATTTGTTCCTTTTTTATTTTGTGGATGTTGTTTGGTCTCTTGTTCGGAGTACTGCCCAGTCATTTCTTCAAGTGCTGTTGAGAAACATATTTGAGACAACTGGTTATAATATGTGTGACTTCAATTGTCCTCAGAAAGTGAAAGACTAAGAGAGGTGAGTGTAAAGAAGGTGGAGCATCAAACTTAAAACATTAGACAAAATTCAATATCTTTTTTAATTGGATGTACTTCTGCAGTGAACCCCAAATGTGCTTTATATTTGATGTCAGTAGTTGATGTTAAATGCCATAAGAAAATCAAGTGCTATTACTTGTTCAGCTTTATCGTGTTGTTTCTCAGTTGTGTGAGTGTTGAGGATAAATTAGCATCTAGTCTTCTGGTACCCAATCAAACACATCTCATTTGGAAAAGCATTACAACTCTTTAAGTCAAAACTAGAATGTACTCGTTTTGGCAGAGGTATAATACACAAGTGTGCACATCATGTTGTTGTGCCCACTAACTAATAACACAACACATGTCACTAACAAAAAATGATGCTATCTTTCATATGTGTTGTTTTAGTTATTGCTCTTTAGGGATTTGTTTTCCCTTTTTCCTGTTTTTACATATTGTGTGATCTTAAATAGAGGTGTTGTTTTTCTGTGGGCGCAAGCCAGCCACTTTGTAAAAGCAAATTGAGATCTAAATATAGAATACAAAATATAAAACTTGTACAGTGTGTACAGCTCTATGAAATTACAGAATCAACAAGTGCTACTGATACCAAAACAACTTCCACCACAAATGTATTTTCAATCACAGCCAAAATCGACAACAAATAATATGATGTTAATAGGTATTAAGTGTATCTAACATCCCCCTTGTTGAACATACATTTTCATCATTTAGAAAAAAGGTACATTCAAAGAACAATAAATCACTCTTTCCATTGGAAATCTAATGTAGTGGTGCATTCAGAACGAACAGAAAGCTAATGTGTCCCTCTGAAGTCGATGCATACACACGAATAGAGGCATTTTCTCGGTGAGAGTTGACATTCGGTTTCCCAACATATCAGAATTCCACAACATGTACTAAAAAGCAATAAAGCTTTTTCAGCCATGGTTGATGAAACATTGTTGGTATCTACCATGGATTTATTAACATTAACAATCGCCTGTCGAATCAGTCAAATTAATGGAGAGGTAAATTAACTCTAAATTCAGTTTTTTAGCGCATTTTCAAACTTTTAGGAGCATTTGAATAAGGGCTAATCTTGGTAGTTGATTTCGCTTGAATAAAAAGATTTACGGATGTCTCTTTTCCAAGGTCATTTTTGTTGCCCAATGATGTCACAAACAGGCGCCCTTCAACGCCTGGCGCACTTCCACGGTGCTTGGTATCTACATAAAGCTCCAATTCAACGTGCCCACATTAGCAAGTTGAATTATCACGACTAAGCGTCTGGTGTGAACATCATAATACTTGTTTCTAAGGTCTTCACAGTCTTTAAACCAAGCTGTTACACACTGTATATCACAGCTGAGTTGACAATAGTGCCGTGAAAAGAGCTTCTTCGCTAAAAGCTAATTAGCTGACCTCTGACACTGATTCACTCCTTTCAGCCTCATCCTATATATTTCATGCATTCATGTTCTCACGATGATGTCGACAAGACTTAGTCTCGAAGACATTACACCATGAGGTCCATGAACCAGATCTGTACAACATATACGATTTAGAAGTGGAGAAGTTTATATCTCATCCTCTGTCACGACATCCAACTAAGAGGATGCTGATGAAGGACGCTAATGTATCAATTCATGCTAATTCACAATCATTATGGCTCATTAACCTGAGATTTATCATCAACCTGAGACAAAGTCTTGAATGTAACAAAATGTATTTTTAATTCCAAAGATCAGGTAATCCCTCTTAACAGAGTAGGAGCGGGCATAAACAAAAGGCGCTCACAAGGAGGAAAAAACTAAGCATAACAAAAAGAGAATTTAAGAAAAACTTAAGCCTACAAAATTAACAACAAAACAAAACCTGACATGAGTGAAAGCGATCTTTTCTTAGCCGAGGCTTGGCACGACCATTCGGGGAAACAAACCAGACGAACTAACACAGGACAGGGGAGAGACAGGACTATTTAAACATGAGGTGAGTGGGAACCGGTGGAAACAATCAGGGGCGGGGCAGACACTGATGATGGCGGGAAAAACACACAAGGGGAGGAAGAAACAGGGCCTGAAATGAAAGACAAGAGGTAAGTACAAAATAAAACAGGAAATGACAGACAAAATACATAAACATAACTAACATTTGACAAGACACAACACAACCTCATTAGTGGCACGGTGCAATAAATGAAGTTAAGGAGGCAGAAAGCCTGCAATAGTAAATAAACTGATCATATAACAGAGATGACTTGCTTCAAGACATTTAGCACTTTTTCTGCATCAGGTAATAAAATGCTAAATTAGCTTCTTCGATATGTTCATGTTTATAATGTCACGTAAGCCTTGGTCTGTAATGATCTATGTCAATTGCTTCCAAAAAGGTATTAATAATGACATTACAAACGTTCATATTTAAAGGATAAACATTTTTAAAAAATGTTGAAGGTGTATTTCTAGTTAAACAAGACATTCTTTTATTTTGTTTCTTTCTACTAACTCCCCCCTTTCTCTCTTGTTATCACACACACACACGCACGCACGCACACACGCACGCACGCACACACACACACAGTATTTTATAAGTTGATGGTCATGAATATGCAGGGTTCTGGATCAGGTCCCTTGTACAAACTGACAGGAAGACAAATGATGCAACGTACTGAAACATACCAAAAACACCCGTGTCCTTTCTGTGTGTGTGTGTGTGTGTGTGTGTGTGTGTAGTTATACAGTACGGTACAGACTTACAAGAGATGTGAGTAAGAGAACAAATAAATTGACTTCTCTGTGAGCACGTATAAAGGAGTGGGAGGCAGACGGCGAGCGGCAGGTGTCAGAAGGGCACGGTGCGTTCCGTGCATATGGCAGTGTGTACATGCCATAAGCTGCACTTCTGTGAAGAGCCATTTACCAGCTTCCATTTAGCATGCGGCAATTTACGTCCTCCTGAGCCGCAGCGAGCCCGAGTGCTGCTAAGTGTTGCCAGCAGCAGCAGCAGCCTTTGTTTGGAACAAGGACAGTGGTACTATGTAGGGGCTGAAAGGGTGAGCATAATTCAAGTGGCACGGAGATGTAGTAAATATGCCTATATTCAATTTCCAATCTGAAATGCAACAAGCACAAACATGGACCCCTGGATTTACTTCCCTAGAAGGTGGCATGTTGGCAAATAGAGTGAGAATGTATTTTTATTGCTAGAGTTTGCGAATTTCTGACCAATATTCTCAATAATCTGAATCTTTTGTGTAATTGCAAAACTCAAACACCAAAACAATAAAATCATGACACCCTATTGATGCTTGTTTGATCTGTTAGTGAAATATTACAAATGTATTCATTTAGCCATCAGCGAGTTAGTGGATCTGCTACCTCAAAACGAATTTGATGAATGGCCTCTAGATTTGAAAGACATGCATGGTTCCCATAGGGAGAATCCTGATGACAATAATGATCCTCTTGGACATCTTTGTCGGATCAAAATTCCAAATGTGTACCTAATTCCACATTATCCTGTTAGCATGGTCCTTTTTCTTTTTTTAGCACTTTAGCACACTTATAGCTTAAAGTACTGCCTTTTTGTGTTGTTTTGCCATCAACATATTGAAAATGTGAAGGACAATTGGCTTGTTCTTTATGTTTTTATTACCCTTGTTATTGAACCACAAAATATCAAAGCATCACCTTAGCCTCATTACCTTTTACGGCCCGTCCACACAGCGGAGTGCGTTGAAGCTTCAACGCTTCTGCCCATTTACTTTGAATGGGGTGACGTCACGCTTCGCCGAACTGCATTGTGGGAGCGAATCGTAGCGTTGCTCGCGTTGCTCGCATTGCTCGCTGCAAAAGTTGAGCAATGTTCAACTTTTGAAGCTTCGGCGGAAGCGTCAGCCAATCGAATCACATGCCAGTACAAGCTCTAGCCAATCAAACCGCGTGCTTGTGTGTCCGGGGCGGGAGATTCATGTGATTGGTTGTTGGTCGAGTTTCAGCCCCCCCCGCCGGCAAGCTTCAACGCACGCCGCTGTGTGGATGGGCCGTTAAAGTACTTATTAAGTAAAAACCTCATGAGCAAGACAAGAGGAAGGCTTTCTTCTTATTTCAATATGAGAACATTTAAAGAGGATATCATTTGGTCATTTTCAGGTTCATATGTCTTTGTTGTGCCTGGACTGTGACTTTCATGTTCAAACAGCTCTTTATTCTTCTCATACTGCCTGTGCTGCAGCACCTCTTTTCACCCTCTGTCTGAAACCAGGGCCCAGTCTGCTCTGATTGGTTAGCTATCTGGCTTTGTTGTGATTGGTCAACAACTTGGAGTTGTGTCTGAAATATCCTGCCCCTTAGTCTATCAAGTACAGTGCATTGGAGTGCCAGCCAATACAAGCACACTAAACCCATACAACCTTCTACAGGAAAGAGAAATCCCCAGTAAGCATTATAGGGCCTCTTTAAGACGCACAGTGTTACAGTGTCACCATAAAACAAGAAACGTGCTGTGAAAGCTTCTGGTTTGCATTTTTTTTCATGGCTTTCATTGGCTCGTTAGACATGATGGACAAAGATTGCAAAATGGAACTGCACGCTTGAAAAAAGTCCAAATTACACCGACTCTTCCAATCTCATTCCTCTGTTCTCTCGTTTCCCATGTTAAACTGTGTAATTGAAAACACAGAGCACCGGCTTCTTTTCTCCATCTTCTCTTTGACACCTGGCTTCTGTGCGACCTCCGCTTTACGATCACTTCCCAATTTTCCCCAGGAGGAAACATCTGCAGCTATGCAACATTTCCATTTTGGGAGATAATGTTCGGAAATCAATTAAGGAATGATGGGGGAACTAATGGCAGCCGCAGACGTTGTGGGAATTGAGAAATCAAGCTGTATTCCCCTTTAACCAAAGCTCTCAAAAATGGTCTTCCCATGTGACTTGGTTTCTATGTCAAACTATGAAACCTAATGAATCCTGTGCAGTAAAAATCCCCATACTACTTTCCGTTATCTTTAATTTGACGCGTGACTTTCTTGGCGACCGCTGTTGTACAATCACACTGTCATTTCCCCCCAAAGCAAAGTTTGCCCAGTCTCATGGCACATAGGCACCAATGATTAACTGTGAGCAATTACTATTGGAATAAAGGGCCTTCCATATATTCTCTATGTATTAAAAGGCAGATTAGCTATCAATACAGAAATACAACATCGGCTTTGTGTGACCTGTCACTTTTACCGTATTTCTCCATCCTTTCAGCAAGGGCACACTAGTCATTTTCTCATACACGTAAACATAAATACTTAGTAAGTGCACACACACATAAATTGTTATTTCCCTGACATTTAAAGAGAAAAGAAATGGATTGATTGTCTAGCAGAACACAGCTCATCAAACAAGAACATTCACAAGTGGCAGCTCCGTCTGATAAATGCTACGGCTTCTCACTTTAACGCTGGCATTTGTCTTCATCTTGTGATGTTCCTTGTTTTCTTATATCTTTTTAAAAAGGCACAGAGGATGATTTCAAGTACAATTTCATCACTCATCACAGTCATAATGAATGCCGTCGTTGTCGTTTTCAGACAATTAGTGGGAAGCTGTTCAAAAAGAAATGAAAAAAAGGAAGAAAGATTTAAATATGGTGCTGTATAAAAATAGTTCTCGAGCCAAACAAAGTCATTGAGATTAAAAGAGACACAAGAAAACCTAGCATTCTTTTATAGATCATCAGAAGGTAAAGATCACTGTTTGCTTTTGGGTTGAATCATTAATTAATCTTTCCATTAAGGCCAATACACATTTTTTAGAGAAAATAAAAGTTACAAAAAAAGGAGATGAAAAAACTAATTTTTGTTAGTGAAATATTTGTATTTTATCCGCACCTCAAAATCTAAGGCCATGGTTCTCCGCAGAAAACCGATGGACTGTGCATTCCAAGTAAGGAATGACTTCTTACCCCAAGTAAAGGAGTCCCAGTATCTAAGGGTATTGTTCTTGAGAGAGGGCCTATTGCTGTCGCTTTACATCACCATTGTGTAGAAAGGAAGCTGAGCAAGAAGGCAATACTCTACCATCCATCTTCATTCCTACCCTCACCTATGGTCCTGAAGGGGGGGTCATGACCGAAAGAACAAGATCGTGGATCAAATCGACCAAAATTGGTTTTCTCCGGAGGGTGGCTGGCCAATAAGCGGTTGAAGATGGCTAAATAAATGGATGGAAATATCACTTTTTTTCTTGTTAATGATTGGCTTCTGCTCTAAAATGTTTTTACCCACAATTTCTCATTCTTTTTCTTCTACTCATCTAATAGTGTCCCTATTACAGTTTTTGGAGGATATCCGCCTCCATTTTCTCCACTTTCCTGTTGTTCTGTTTTACAACCCCATGCATGGCTAGACCCAGTACATCAATAAAGGCAGAATTCATTAAATCAGCACTGAGAGTAAACCTGGGTATTTCATGCTTTTATTATTTTCCAAATGTTTTTATTTTCTTATGATGGTGTTTTTTCAGAAAAATGCTGACTGGATATAAAAGAAAAGATTGTGGACCTTGAATATTAACATCCAAATCCTGTGTTGGCTTTATAAAGCCAACACAGGCGTATCTATCTCTCCACTTGTAAGCAAGCTCTCTATATGACAGATTAAGGAGACCTTCCATCTGTTTTATGTTCTCAGCAATGTTTTTTTTTCCTAGGTCAAATGTTCAATGTATGTTTCCCTGGGTCAATTTGTGGACTCTGGACTTTAGACATCGATAACCCAACAATTTATTCCTGCCATTCAAACTGCATTCTAAATGTATTTTCATCGTTTTTTTGCAATGTCAAGTATGACAATAGCCTTTATCATTACCCTACATCGAGAACCTTAGAAACCAAGTTAATAGAGTGGTGCAGTTGCAGGCCGATACAGAAGTTAGTGTGGGGGAAACTTCTGAAGCAAATGGAGTCAGGACTCAGAGAGACACGAGGAGAGCTGGAGCTTTGATGGCAAACACTGACGGTTTATTTAGAGCTTCGGCCGGAGAATTCACAAGACATGTCACGGGCCACGAGTTGACCACACAGTATGCCACAATCTATTCTCAAGAACTCCCCCCCAGACCCATGTATTTAGCTAGTTCAGAGAGAATAATCAACATTGTGCATAACAAGATAAAACCATAACACCTCTATCAGCTGACGCCAACAGGCAGGAACAGGGAGACAAAACACTGAGAGCACAGCAGCCAAGGTTACAGGTGCCTGTGCTCAGTCAGGACAGTATGAACTGATACACTGGGTCAAAGTTATGGACCTTGGAAAGTATTTCCCCAACATTCAACATTCAGATGTTTCCATTGGTTTATTGCTGAAAATAAACTCTGTGGAAAACACACAGTTATGATACTTAACATTTTGTACAGCAGGATCATTTCTACATATAAACACAACTTTTATGATTTCTGAAGCACACATGCAAGAAGTGAAGTGAAAAGCAAATGTTAGGCTATAAACAAACTACATTACGGTCATATGGCTATGCATCATCTGACGTATTTAATGTCATAGAACAAAATGTGAAATGCTCTTCAGCTTGTGTTAACCACAGACCTTATTTCAGGCATCTAACCAAAAACACATCCAAACGATGACTCCAGGACAAGGGAACCTGAGTTGGTAAAAGCTAACTCATTTCCGGGTTTTATGGCTCATTCCTGAACCACTCTACAACCTTAAACACTGATCCATGTAAACCTGATCCTTCAAGCAGTGTTCAAAGTCAAACATTAAACTCCAATTTTACCTCCCGTAATGGATGTTCAGAGCTATGGTTTTTAATTATTTCTGGGCCGACACACGTTGATGAATTTAGACGCTTGGCCTTGGACCTAGATTAATAAAGAAAACTCTAATTCATGTCAAAACCCCCAACTCCAAAACCACAAATGTAATTCTCAGATTATCTTTTCAAATGACCAGCAATTAACATTTGTTTAACAAAAAAACACTGTTACTGGCAACAACAATGGGCAGCTGGCCAACACCAAGGACTTCATTTGCATTTTTAATCACCATTCAAACACAGAGCATTTACATACAACTATGAAAATATGAACAAAGACTTTGTTAATTTGTTCTGTAAAGGATTTGCATCTGCTTTATGATTTAAATATATTATATTGCAGTAAAATTCATTATATTATACACAGTGTTTAATTTGCATTACATGTGCACGGTAACAGTGTGTCATGTTTTGGAAGCATACTCACTTTAATATGGAATGCCATGATCATTATGAGGATGAAGTGCACACTGTCAGCTTTCATCTGTGTGTATTTTCCATGCTATTTAAATGAGTTTGTACTCTTTGTTTAAGGAGCCTTTAGGTCTTGTTCATGTTTTATTCATGATCTAATTATTCATCATGTAAATGAACCAATGGGACTTTATGTTTATAACGATGACAGTTACCACAGATATACATTTCAAGCATTCATTTTATGTTAATTTTCCCATGCTCCTTTTCTGATTAAATAGTCAATTATTTGTAATCTTAATTTAAGCTGTAGCTTAAGCTCATGTATACAATATCATATATATTTGTACTGCTTAACCTTGTTTTAAACAATGTTTCAAGTTCCACATTATTAAGGAGTCCTCTCCTGCTGATGTTCAGGTGTATATCGGTATGTAGTGTCTCTACTTTAAAGAGTCCTCTCCTGCTGATGTTCAGGTGTATATCATTATGTAGTGTCTCTACTTTAAAGAGTCCTCTCCTGCTGATGTCCAGGTGTATATCAGTATGTAGTGTCTCTACTTTAAAGAGTCCTCTCCTGCTGATGTTCAGGTGTATATCAGTATGTAGTGTCTCTACTTTAAAGAGTCCTCTCCTGCTGATGTTCAGGTGTATATCAGTATGTAGTGTCTCTACTTTAAAGAGTCCTCTCCTGCTGATGTTCAGGTGTATATCAGTATGTAGTGTCTCTACTTTAAAGAGTCCTCTCCTGCTGATGTTCAGGTGTATATCAGTATGTAGTGTCTCTACTTTAAAGAGTCCTCTCCTGCTGATGTTCAGGTGTATATCAGTATGTAGTGTCTCTACTTTAAAGAGTCCTCTCCTGCTGATGTTCAGGTGTATATCAGTATGTAGTGTCTCTACTTTAAAGAGTCCTCTCCTGCTGATGTTCAGGTGTATATCAGTATGTAGTGTCTCTACTTTAAAGAGTCCTCTCCTGCTGATGTTCAGGTGTATATCAGTATGTAGTGTCTCTACTTTAAAGAGTCCTCTCCTGCTGATGTCCAGGTGTATATCAGTATGTAGTGTCTCTACTTTAAAGAGTCCTCTCCTGCTGATGTTCAGGTGTATATCAGTATGTAGTGTCTCTACTTTAAAGAGTCCTCTCCTGCTGATGTTCAGGTGTATATCAGTATGTAGTGTCTCTACTTTAAAGAGTCCTCTCCTGCTGATGTTCAGGTGTATATCAGTATGTAGTGTCTCTACTTTAAAGAGTCCTCTCCTGCTGATGTTCAGGTGTATATCAGTATGTAGTGTCTCTACTTTAAAGAGTCCTCTCCTGCTGATGTTCAGGTGTATATCAGTATGTAGTGTCTCTACTTTAAAGAGTCCTCTCCTGCTGATGTCCAGGTGTATATCAGTATGTAGTGTCTCTACTTTAAAGAGTCCTCTCCTGCTGATGTTCAGGTGTATATCAGTATGTAGTGTCTCTACTTTAAAGAGTCCTCTCCTGCTGATGTTCAGGTGTATATCAGTATGTAGTGTCTCTACTTTAAAGAGTCCTCTCCTGCTGATGTTCAGGTGTATATCAGTATGTAGTGTCTCTACTTTAAAGAGTCCTCTCCTGCTGATGTTCAGGTGTATATCAGTATGTAGTGTCTCTACTTTAAAGAGTCCTCTCCTGCTGATGTTCAGGTGTATATCAGTATGTAGTGTCTCTACTTTAAAGAGTCCTCTCCTGCTGATGTCCAGGTGTATATCAGTATGTAGTGTCTCTACTTTAAAGAGTCCTCTCCTGCTGATGTTCAGGTGTATATCAGTATGTAGTGTCTCTACTTTAAAGAGTCCTCTCCTGCTGATGTCCAGGTGTATATCAGTATGTAGTGTCTCTACTTTAAAGAGTCCTCTCCTGCTGATGTTCAGGTGTATATCAGTATGTAGTGTCTCTACTTTAAAGAGTCCTCTCCTGCTGATGTTCAGGTGTATATCAGTATGTAGTGTCTCTACTTTAAAGAGTCCTCTCCTGCTGATGTTCAGGTGTATATCAGTATGTAGTGTCTCTACTGGGACATGTCTCAATGCTTTAATGTTCAAAAAGCTCTTTATTCTTCTCATTAATTGTCAAAGACTAATACATTTCAATGGTTTTATTCATGGTAATTAATACAATATTGATTGCCAAAACTAAGTCTCTCCTGATTGAGATGGCATGACACTCCCCAGGCCCTGTGGCCGTAGGAGGCTCAGTGCATGCACATCAAAGTTTTGATGTGGTCTGTCTTCCATTTAATTAATTGTAAAATGTTAACTGAATTTGAAGAAAATCAACAAATGTAAATTGTTAAAGAATGTTTGTTTCTGTTGACTACAGTCCTGTGATTATAATCAGTGGTCCGTTGAGGAGCAGTTGTGCCAATTGTCCAGTCACAAAACAATGTAAAAAGATGATATGATTAACAGAGATTCAATATTCAAGCTTCCATTGTTGAAAAACAATCAGGTACGTGTAGATGGAAGAGTACACCATGTTTTTGGTCTTTTCGGTAAAGCAGAGGATGGATAAGTGTTAATATATGGGGTCATTCTCTCAGAATCAATGTCACCCTCATTTATGGCTGGAGAAAAAGAAAAACCGAAGAAGAAAAGGAAGAAGGAGGAGAAGAATAAAGCAACACAGGGATTGGGAGTCCCTGGGTGACTGGGTCTAATTGAAATACATTCTGACTAAAGCAATGACTTTAATGACATTTTGAATCCAGGACTGGAGTAATGACATGGAAAGGCCCCAGAGGGAGAACAGCACTTTAAAAAGCCAGAGCGAGGGGGAGGAGGGCAGAACATGGAGACAAAAGGAAAGAGGAGAGACAAGAATGGAGAGGTTTGAGAGGTTACATTTGGAGCGAGGATATTCATTAACAGAGCCGGGAGAGATGTACGGATAAAGACGGACGGACAGAGACAGAAAAGTCCGAGGAGACTTTAAAGAGACATCCAGGGAGAGAAGAGGTGTTCTTTCTCCTTTGCATCACTCTGTCCAGCCCTTTCTCCTTTTAGCTCATGTCCCTGACTGCAAGACACTGTTGATAGGTCAACGGGATGAAGTCACCATCCCACACTCAGTGAAACCACCTGAGGTCCCCCCACCGTCGCAATATGAACACTCCATTCTGTCATTAAATATGAATCACTTTATGGCATATTCATGAGCCTAAAATATAATATTGCTTTGCTTTGAAGGGGCTTACACTGTATATGACCACATTGTTGGATGGTGGAGGCGCATTTCAAAGTTATTTGTATTTACAAATCTTTAAAGGTCACCTATAATACAGTTTTTCATCAATATATTATAGGTCTCAGATATATACAAAACATGTCTCTGAAGTGTTTGGCTCTAAATACCAGAGGTGGGAGTAAGTCCTACATGTGCAAGTCATGAGCAAGTCTCAAGTCTTGACCTACAAGTATCAAGCAAGTCCCAAGTCACTGTGGTGAGAGTCAAGCAAGTCAAGTCAAGTCATTGCTCAGGTCAAGTCAAGTCAAGTCAAGTCATACGAAATTCTGATGAATAAGCCCAGTTTCCGCATTTAAATCAGTTAAAAGACAGTGGTTATGAAAATGGATTCAACCCACACTATGATCTTCATTACATACACAGTTAATCATTTGAAATCTAATTTAGACCGATGACAATCATATCAGATTCATATTAACCCCAGAACTGCAGACAATATAGCTAGGACTCAATCAAAAAGTCTGTTCAAAAAGGCAGGATTCCAGGTAAGAAAATCATATATGGCATTTGCCATTACACATATTTAATTTAAATGTCTGTTAACACTAGAACCGCCAACAGCGTCAGCACCTACATAGATATCATTTTCAAATCATTTCATTTGTTCCTCTTCATCATTTCCTTATAAACTAAGTAGGACGATTTAAAACTCACTTAATTGGGTTAATTTTGAAATTGCTTCAGTTTATCATCATAACAGATCAAAATGTTCAGATTCATTTTACAATAAATCAAGGAATGATGCACTTCTACAAACAAAAACAACATAATTAAAACATTTAAACAAACTACTAAAAGTAGATGAACTACATTATTCAACAGTTTACAGTAACTTCTGATAATAACACAGGGGAAATAAACGAGGCATCTCTTTTCCTCTCTCTCTCTCTCTCCCTCTCCTGACAGCCCGTCAGTATCAGGGTTAGTCAAAATGAATCCCTTGGCGGTTCTAGTGTCCATTTACCGTTTTGTCTTCTCTTTGCAATACTTAATCGATTTGAAACCAAGTCTAACGTAGCTTAAACTTAACGTTAGCTTTCTAGCTAACACAACACATTCACGCACCTTTCTCTGTGGGTTTTTTTGTAGTGACGAATGAAGTTGGATGTTGTGGTGGTCGTGTCACTAATCTTTATGCTGCAGACCCTGCATACCGCTGTTCTCTTCTTATTAGCGTCATCGACAACATAATCCTTGAATCCAAACTTCACTATTTGTGGAGTAACGCTAGCCGCTGCCATGTTAACTGACACTCCTGCCGTCTAGTGGGTTGCCAGGTTTGCGCGCACGGCGCTATAATCACCCAATCACGTTTCGAAAAAACGAAACGTAATATCTCAATACAAAAACAAACGCAAATATTTAATTTTAAACAGTCAAGTCCTTTCAAGTCATCGGTCTCAAGCTTAAGTCAAGTCTCAAGTCATGAATACCAAGTCAAAGTCAAGTCAAGTCTTTTATCAATGTTAGTCAAGCAAGTCTCAAGTCAAAAAATATGCGACTCGAGTCTGACTCGAGTCAAGTCATGTGACTCGAGTAAAGTCATGTGACTCGAGTCCCCACCTCTGCTAAACACCAAACAGATCATTGCAGCATCCCATAATCCCCTCTGTTTCAGCCCTGTTTCAAAAGTGCTGATTCTCTGTCTGTTACTTTAGATGAAAATAAGGAGCCACTCCCCACGCCCATCTGATGCCCCTTTCACACCGGCGCTTTTCCAGCTCCGGCTCTTACATCGAGGCGTGCAGGAAACTAAACCCACCTCCCCTGAACATGGGTCGACTGAAGAGTCTCGTCATGCCTGCCTACAAGCAGTAGCGCTGAGCAAAGTCACTAGAAGGCAACCACACACTTATAAAAAAAAACACACTTTATAAAGTCAGGCAACACTAACCAGGCTTCGTGTGATTCTGTTTATTTGTACCTTACTTTAACCATCCGTTCGCTGTTATTGATCATTGTGGAGAGCAGGCAGACGGGGGGGGGGGGGTTACCTTGGTTGGTGATTGGCTAATGGTTACACAAGCCAAAACATCGTTATGACATCATAAAGTGGCCAAAATCTGATCAGCTCATTTTCAGACAGGTTTTTATATAAATGGATCAGGACAAAAAGTGAGAGAATCTTTTTTCCTGAACCTTTCAGTCTCTTTACACAGAGGGGACACATGTTTATGTATAAATGTGTACATATTAATATGGATTTTGCATAATAGGTGACCTTTAAAGTGATTTAAAATATGGAAAGGACAATCCGAGGTTCCCGCAGAGAAAAGTGTGTTGTAGTTATTAAAGCGGACGTTGATCAGGAGGCGAGGGGACTATGGGTTAGAATCAGTTATCAATATGGATGCTTAAATAAATGTTCAGGTAGAATCCAGGAGAAAATAACAATAATATCTGTTTCCGAATATACTATGGCAACACCGGATCCCTCACATTATTGTCTCTTGCCCCCAGAATCTGAATTATTGTCTGACCGATGGCCGGTGGTTTCTGAGATTGAGCTATGGTGTTCAAGATATCTCTAAGAAAACATTTGAAAGTACTTTGTTTTTACAAATCTGTTAAGTGATTTCAAATACGTATAGGAGAATCCAAGGTTCACGAAGAAAAATGTTTTTTCTACTTATTACAAGCAAAAAGTTGGTCTGGAGGCGAAAGGGCTCAATTGTCAATGTGGAAGGTTAAATTGAACTTCAGGTAGAGTCCAGGACTCAAGAATATCCTTTAGCCGAATATACGATGGCTACACCGGAACCCAGACATTATGGCTCTTGCCCCTAGAAGCTTAATCACTGTCAGACAGATAACCGGTAGTTTTTTCCTAGATTGAGCAATGAAGACAAAGACACCTCAAAGAGAAGGTTCAAGAGGAATACAAATCACCAGCTTGTAAAACGAGCTGGACATTTACCAATGAAATGTTTGTGGATTCTTTAGGTTTAAATAGCGTCCTGTGTCTGTGTCAAATGCCCTAATGGATTGTGCCTCTTAGTTTTTCGAATGTGTTTGTGGTTTGATTCCTGAAATGAAGTCTATGGTTAACACAAGCTTACAAGATGTTCAAGTTTTGTTGTACGACTTCAAATTTAGGCTCCCCAGTGATATGCAAGCCTTGCACCTTGAACCCATGAGCAAAGTAGTGCAGTGGAAGCGGGCCTGGCCCCATAACCCAGAGGTCAATGGATCAAAACCATCCTCTGCTAACACAGGATATCCAGCAAGGCTGTCTTTATACTCTCATTGTGCAATAAGGCCGATCTGTAGAATGCTACGACATTCTTTAAAACCCAGTCAGCTGATATAATTGTCCAATACCTTCCATCTTTCACTCTAAATTCAACATCTTATCCTGTCTATTTGCTTCAACAGTTCCTCTAAGAATTCAGAAAATGGAGGTTTTACAGGTAGTGTGGCCCAGTGGTTTGAGGCGGTGGATTAAAGCTCCAGTCTCGAAGGAGACGTTGGTTCCATTCAAAAGTAATAGTTATTTAAAATAAATGCTTCTTGACATAATGTCTCTTCTTTCACATTTCCTAAGGCTTATAAATCTATCTTCAAATCTTAGAAAGGGGAGAACATTGTTGCAGCATTTATTATTCCCACAAACCACCAACTTCTTTGCACAGCTGTCAGGACTAAGCACCAGGGCGCTCTCCAAGGTGCTGATCCTGCTACTCAGAGCATCTTTACCCTGTCTCCTAAAAATGACGTTCCCACAGAACTAAACTGCATTCTCAATTACGTTTAGCTAGAAACGTATTTTCTCCCACGTTACGTTTGTTATGAACGTATCTTAAATAAGTTTATTTTCTACATATCTTTGCCATTTATTGTCTTGCTTATAATAATGATAATAGTCATTTATAAATATCATTTTAGAGCACACATTTGAAATCGACGATCGGGCTCGATATATGGTTAAATTAAAATCAGTAGGCGAGGCTGTAATTTCGCCAGCTGTTACTCTCATGAGCGAGGCAGAACATAGTTTTAACATGCCAAAAAGCTGCTGTGTCGTTTATTGCACCTCAAACATTAAAACAAATCCAGAGTTACGTGTTTCTGTAAGAAAGGACAGTAACAGAAGAGCTCTGTGGCTTCAGGCTTGATCGCCGTTCAAATGACAGCGTTGGTTTCCCCAAAAGTGGGCGGGGCTGTAAAGTGACGTAGATGTTACTCTCATCTATGGACATCGATCGCCTACTGCTATATTTAACCATATATCGAGCCCGATCGTCGATTTCCAATGATTTAATGTAATTGTTTGCCTGTCTGGCCATCGTAATCAGGCTCTTTGAAGATCCAAAAATCCATGGTTTTCTTAAATTTCTGATCGGATTCGCAAAAACCTTTTTTTTTTATTATCATCCAAACAGCCTCTTTCGCTGGTACATGAAGGCACTGTGGGTTATTCAAAACCATTCTATTTATTCTAACGTAAATTACATGCCAGTGTTTTATCTTTTTTTAAATAAGTGCTTCAACATAGTTAACATTGCAGGAAAGCAATATATTAGTACTTTGTCAGGCTTAATATTTATCTGTAGATACCCCCAAAGCTTTTTTCTTATTCAAAAGAAGACCTTAACCTAAAGCATTCTTTAATGTTTAAATAAAGCCTTATTAGTTTGTCTGTTTTGCACATCCTCCTGTTAATATCTTTGGACGTCCGCACTAAACTGTTTTATTGTAGAGCTCAATTACAGTATCTTCTTGATTTTGTATATTCTATATTTATATCATTGACCTTCTACTTTCCCCCTATTTTGTATGTACTCTTAATATTTTTTTCATCAAATATAACATTATTTCAACAAAAAAATGCAATAACGTGCTTTAACCACTAGGTGTCCCTTTCTATCAGCTGTGCACCGTTATGGTGTAAATATAGCCTATCTACCAATTGGATCAAATATAAAAGTCAGCCGAATTAGTATTGATACTGCAAGGAGACGTATTATGTGAAAATAAATGTAAGATGTTGTTTAATTGCTGATATATTTATGATCCACGTCACGTATTCAGTTTCAGCGGCACTTCTTCCTGTTTGTCCAAAAGTCTTCTAATCAGGGCTCTATAAATACAGAACTACGGCAGATATGTAATATTTAGTGCAGCCGAACCGTGTATTACAATGCCGTTATGTGATGACTTCCAAAGAGAAAAGCAAGCACACTCGGAATAAAGTATTATTTTATTTTTTTTAAATGTTTTCGGATTTCACATCGCATAAACAGCATATCCCAACGTGCATTGCGGCTAAAACATCCAATATACACACATTCCTTCACATTTAAATTTTTTTATTTACATTAAAGTATTTTGTGAGGCCTTCTAAAATGTTTTTAAATATAACTAGGGTTCTAGTTGAAGAGTTTGTAAATTAACATGAAGCCAAGCTGTTGCCTGGCAACGCAATCGCACAACGTCACGTCCGGTAATTCCACACACATGGATTAACATCGATTTAATACATTAATGTAGCCTTTGTTTCTGCTAAAAGAGGTGTCGACCAGCTGGGGCAACAAGAAAATCGGCGAAATCGAGTGTGACTATTAAAAATAAATTATTATTATATTAATATTGACAATAACAACCGACCGTCGGGGTAGAGCATTTGCTTGGCATTTCCGGGTATTTCTCCACTGGTTGGGCCATGTTAACAATACTGAAGCCACAGAGCTCTTCTGTCCTTTCTTACAGAAACACGTAACTCTGGATTTGTTTTAATGTTTGAGGTGCAATAAACGACACAGCAGCTTTTTGGCATGATAAAAATATTATGTTCTGCCTCGCTCATGAGAGTAACAGCTGGCGAAATTACAGCCTCGCCTACTGATTTTAATTTAACCATATATCGAGCCCGATTGTCGATTTCAAATGTGTGTTAAAATGATATTTATAAATAACTATTATCATTATTATAAGCAAAATGGCAAAGATATGTAGAAAATAAACGTATTTGAGATACGTTCATAACAAACGTAACGTGGGAGAAAATACGTTTCTAGCTAAACGTAATTGAGAATGCAGTTTAGTTCTGTGGGAACGTCATTTTTAGGAGACAGGGTTGGTGGGGGGATCCAGGCTTGTAAACAGTTGTATTAATCATTGAAAAGCAGTAAAAACAAGATGAACGGTTTCACACAACTGGCTCCACCATTTTAATTGAATCTCTTTTCGACTTAATTTAGTTTAAAAAAAACTTGAATCCATGGAATAAAAAGTAAAGTAATAAAACATAATGAACAAACAATATTTGTTTTGTTCCACAGCGGTGATCTTTTGATTAGAACAATTTCTTTGGAACTATGTGGGCGTGCAGAGCTTTAATTGTGCTCCTCTGTGGTTATTGTGTGTGTGTGTGTGTGTGTGTGTGTGTGTGTGTGTGTGTGTGTGTGTGTGTGTGTGTGTGTGTGTGTGTGTGTGTGTGTGTGTGTGTGTGTGTGTGTGTGTGTGTGTGTGTGTGTGTGTGTGTGTGTGTGTGTGTGTGTGTGTGTGTGTGTGTGTGTGTGTGTTTGTCTTGATATCAGCAATAATCTCCCATTAGTCGTTTCGGTTGCCAGGCTGCGGTGCAGGAGAAATGACACGAGAGAGAGGTAGAATAAAGGCAGGGAGGAAGAGAATAGAAAGGAGTGACAGTGGAGAAGAAAGAGATGGAAGCGAGTGATAAAAGTGAGACGGAAGAAGCTAGAAAGAAGGGTTGAAGAATAAAGATGAGAGGCGGAGAGAACGAGGAGAGATGGTAAAGATAGTGCAGGTTGACAGACATGGCAGAGAACAGCAGGTGGAAAGAGAGACGCAGGAAGAGATAGTTAAGATAGAAGTGTAGAAAAGGTTACAAAAAACGGATGAAGACTTCCTTCCCTTTCTTCTCCGTGAGCAATCTTCGCTCCTCTCCTCTTTTTTAATCATCCTCTGCATTCTTCATTTTCTTGATCATTCTTATCATCCCTCTATGTCTGTCTTCCCTGTCGTTATTTCCGTGCCTGATTATAATTTCCGATTGACCTATGAAATAAATATGTGAATACATTATGTAAAAATACACAAAGCATACCATCACTGTTATGATAAGAGACGTTATGAATTTAAATAAGACATGAAATACAAGTCATCGAGAAAAACGGCGGTATGAAAATATAACTTTGGAGAGTCATAAATGAAAAAAAATATGACATTTACAATATTTAAATGATTAACATGTTTCATTCACATTTCAAACACCACAGAAATATTTGCCATTATGAAAGTGATTTCACAAATTGGAGTCTTTCTTTTTCTAACTACTTCTCCTTAACGTCAGGGGGAAAAAATCATAGGCTTGAGGAAAGATGATTGGAGAATTCATCAGATTCTTCCCTGAGGTTAGAATAAAATGGTTAGGAAAGACAGAGGACCTGAGTTTGTTACAATTCTACCGCAGCCTGTGTTTAAAGGATTCAAAACTAAACTGTGATGTTACTGATAACCCGGAAACAGATGACATGTAACAGTATTATGTCATCAGGATACAAAAAAAGCCTGTAACTTGTTTCCCTTACAGTTACGCTTAAAAAAGGACATTAACAGATTACTGGTACATTAAAAAAAAAGGGCATTTACAATGTTTTTCGAGTTTTTTTTATTCCATTGCATTTGATATTAAGGTAATCCAAAAGTAACAGAAAGGTATGATGCAAATCGTTTTATATTGTAATACTTAGATTAAGTAACTGATTACATTTCTTCAAACGTTATTAGTTATTGTTGCAGAATACATTGTAAATGTAACCCTCCTAACCCTGTTCATCAAAGCAAGAGTACAAGAACTTCCCTGGACTACAGAACACTTGACATTAATCAAATATGCATAGGCACATCTGTATTGTATACTACCTTTTCTACAGCTTTATGCTTATAATATATACAGAATCAGCAATGTATGACAGCTGAGGTCTGCTGAATGAGGTTCAGTAGATCGAAAACGCTTCATTTGGCAGTTCCACAGGAGGTCTGGCCAAGAAAGAGACAAAAAAGACAGAATGGGGGGGGGGGGCTGTGAACATCGTGCCACCTCTAATAAGAACTTTGGCTGAGGTAGAGATAAAACGGTTTGACCTAAAAGAAATGCCAGAAAAAAGAATGCAGCAATGCAGCAGACAAAGAGTTGAAGCCCAGACATGAAGAGATAAAAACATACCTGCCATCATTAATGAGCGCCCCCCCCCCACACCCCCCCCCCCCCCCCCCCCCCCACACCCCCCCCCCCCCCCCCCCACACCCCCCCCCCCCCCCCCCCCACACCCCCCCCCCCCCCCACACCCACACACTGGACAGAAACTGAGTTAATTGCCCCAACTCTTTGTACAAATCGTAACCATAGCAGAACATATAACCAACAGAGCTAATTAAATTAGAATTAATGGTGCCAAAACCTCATAGGTTATCATTGATGCAGAATGATTAAAAGTGAATGTCATTAGCATATCCTCGGGATTCAACATGGCTTACTCCATAAACTGGGCCACGAGGAACCACGGGAGGTCAGTGGAATGAAAGTGAAATCATTCCCTTGTTCCCGAACTAAAATAAAACATATTTTACATAGAATTTATCTAAAAATGTTGGATTATTCTGTATCTAAAGACATTTCCACATATCCGAATGTGCTGTGGGATATTATATTCCAGCACAGACCTGAGACTAAAAATCCTGTAGGTCACATCTATAGTTCAGTTCGTTTGGGGAAAAATATATTATTATTATAAGTATTTTTTAAATGTTCTTTATGGTCTGTGATGGAAACTTCTGGAGCAATGGAGTCGAAACACAGTTAGACACGAGGAGAGCTGGAACTTGATGGCAAACACTGATGGTTTATTATGAAGTTACGGCCGGAGAACTGACAAGACATGTGCTGCCGCCACGAGGTGACACAGAGGTTGCCAAACCAATTCTGAAGATCTCTTCCATAGTCAAAGGTTTTAACTAGTTCAGAGTGTATAATCAACATTCTTCATTACCAAGACTAAACAAACAGGGCACTAAATGGAACTAAAACTGTAGTCCATGGGCAAAGAATGTACGCCAGTGGGACCTACGCACCTGATAAGAAGGACTCACAGATATCCACAAACAATAAATTATTTCAGGTCAGCTTTGCTCTCTCATGAACAACAAGGATCCAGAGCTGCCCCTCCTTAAGACAGATAGCAGCAATACCCCAAGGCCGTAGACCTATGTCATGGTGAAGGAGAGAGTGATGGACTGGGTTAAAGGTTAGATACCTAAGCTAAATATTCCCCAACAGTATAGTTCCTGTTTCTGCTGACTAAAGTAAAAAACAGTTGGTTCATTTGTTTAAAAACCCTACTACGTCTACATTTTATCTTGGATGGCCTTTGGCCATCAGTAACATCAGAAGCTGCCAGCTAAAGGTGGATTTAGTGGCCCTGTAGATGAATAAAAGCACAATCATCAAATCATCAAACCTGAAACACACTGCCAGATGGTGAAACTCGCCATCACTCACCATTCCTGAACCGTTATCAATCATCCAGCCAGACATTGGGTTAAAATTACCATTTTTGGGTTTTTGCCTTAACCAATGCAAAATAAGTAATCTGATTATCAGTCAAGCAAAGCAATTGCTGGAACTTTGGAGTTTTTTTTTTACGAACTTTACAACAGTAAGTTGACCTTAACAACATGGCAGCTGTGTCACCATCTTTGAAGCAATATCTTTTTAATGCTATTCTTCATGAAGGTTGCTTGTTTTTACCTATGAAGAAATGTTCCTCAACATACTTTATCTTTTCCACAAAGCATGACACCACACCTAGTTGAATTATTGCCAAGAACGTTCAAACTAACAGCCCCTTAGTTGGAAATGTGAACACTATAATCTTTACAAAGCCTGAAATGGTGGACCATTACTTTTTACAGCTCCAGCAGCACTTTATTTTTTACAGTATTTTATTACCACTGCACAATCGTAACAAGAACCTCATGTCAGTCCAACCTTTTACGCACCTCATTGTGAAAGCTCATTGTTGCACTTTAAAGATTTTACTCATATGACTCATCATTAACGATGTAATAGCTTTCCTTTACAAGGAGACTGGAAGTTAATAGGAGGGATTAGGCAAGGTACTGTGCATAAATTCAACACAAAACATTAATCTGGCCACCTGAGATAATACAGAACAGGAGATAAGGGATGTAGTGTGTTCGTATTAATTGAGGTATTTAATGTTTGTGAGCGCTTATTAATGGAGGTGTTTGTGCTGTTGTATGGGGATAATGAGAAATGCTGAACAAATGTGTGATAGTCACACATTCTCAAATACATTTGGGAAACATCAAGTCACTAAAGTAATTTACTGATTAAAAGATGAAATATAAGATGGAACAAGTAATATTTTCTTATTATTGCTGATGTAATGAGTGAAGACATATTTCCATTGTTCCAAGTACATTGAACATGAAGTAACACCTACTATAGTACATCTCTTTAGGGACTTTTTAATTGTGTTACACAACATTTTCCTTCTATTTTTAAGCCCCAAATGGCTGATTTACACAACGTAATGATTGTGCGGTGAATGCTGTGATTATTCTGGCTGTTATACAGTGAAATGATCTAAAGTGCTTTACAATTTGTCTGCCATTCATTCAAACCCATAAAGGAGCTGTCCTCACTGATGGGAACAATTGAAGTGATCTTGAACAGAACCACTAATACAATAGTTATGGTATATTGAAATACAAACTGTAATTCAATATGACTTGTTTATATGACAAGTATAATTTGCTTCTAATAATATACAACATAGAGCCAAAGCAAAGGTAACCCACAGTTTAAAAAAAACACATCACCAGGGATACATGGATGTGATGCGAGGTGATCTGGACAAATGAAAATGTGCCATACGCATTTTCATTTGTCCAGAACACCTGCTAGGCAACTGCTAGCAAACAATCTAATTGTATGAAAGTTAATAAAAAAATTACTGTACTTTTCACTTGATTTAATACCTCAATAAACATGTTTCCTATGTGTTAAAAGTCTGAAGCGGTAGTTTTAAGTCTTTATCAAAAGAGCATCAATTATGGTTCTATTCGGAGTAAAAGGGACGATTAACCAGGGGCTACCTTGCGCTACTACGGTGTTGTCTGCAATTTCGTCTTAAAACTTTAAACATTTCACTGGTCGTTTAATTTAATTCTTTAAACCCATACGAAAATTGTTTATTGACGTTATACATCAAGTGAGAAGTAAGGTAATTTCTTCATAGACTTTTATACAAATACCAAGATGGCCACTCAAGGCTTCCGACCTGTGGTCCAGTAACCAATGGGTGATCATATTGGCTACGTCCACTGCTTATATGTGTGTGTGAAGTGGCTATTTCCTTTTGTTAGCATGATAAACACCGAGGGTTTGAGGTAACAGCAAACTTTAATTACAGAAATTAATTATTGTTTAAGAAGTCTGATCCTTTCAGTAGATCTGGTGTCTTTAAATATATGCTAACTCTCTTGCACTTATACATATAAGAGTTTTCTACCTCAAAGGACAAAATGCTTTACAATTTGCCGTTCATTCACCCACACCTCGGGCTGTCACGCTGGCTGACAGGAGGATCGAACCCCCGATCCTGTGACTGGAGTGAGTATTTTCTGGCAACAGTGAAAAGAGAAGCATCATAGCTGATCTAATTGGAAACGATAACTTTAAAATAGAGATAAGAGTAATCATCAAACCAGTGTGACACTTTTTAATCTTAGTTATCTTTTCTTTAGCCACTCTCTTAATTCTCTCTATGCCTCTCGCTCTCTCTTATCAAGAGTTTGTAGAGTTTTGATCTTGTTGGATGTATCCTGAGAAGCCAAGGCTTTACTCTCTGTGTTTAAGTATATGATGTACACTAGAGCGTTATTTTAGGGAGTGAGCTACATTGAGCCTACTATATGCTTAACCATAAGCCAGGCTGAATATGCTGGTTTACCATGTAATGTATGAGAGCTGGTTGTCATCTGTGTCTCAGATTTAATGTACTGTAAATGGCCGCACACAACATCCTGTTGGGGAACATGGCACAGTGACTGGGACTCAAATGCAATCCCCCAAGGAAGTGTGAAGCAAATGTTTTTAGTGGCCAAACAGTGCTACTACAATTCCTGTGTCAGTCCGTGATGTCATTGGGCCTAAAATTTGACCATTGACTTACAATGAGTCAGAAAGAGACGTACGGAAGAGGATTAGGGCCACATGAAAAAAAACAACATTTTTTTCATGTGGCCCTAATCCTCTTCAGTAGCGACGTCTGTAAATCAGCAGATACATAAACTACCCAGTATGAACACTTTTTATGCCCTTATTTGAATAATTAGGGTATAAAAGTTGTAACGTGCTAAAAGCAGATTCCAAATGTATTTTCTCTCTCCATTCATTTGACTGAGAAGACAGCAGGAGATCAGAGGCGGGGCTTAAGGGAAAAGTCAACTGTGCTTGCTCTATGGGCCATGTACGAATATGGGTCATTTGTGACGTTTTTCTCTCAAGAGCGTTGGCCACTTTGTCTTCATGCGCCAATGAGCAACTCTCATAGGAATGAACGAGGCCTTGCCTCCGACGCTGTATCCAGTTATTTTAATACATCCATGCTCAAATGCAGTGACTCGACACAAAACTATAAAACAAAAAAAAGTATTTACTTTAATACAAAATAAATTGGAAAACGATGGCTCTCTTGACATGGCATGCAACAAGGTGAGCTGGCACGGGACAATGGAAGACAAGGACTATTTATAGTTACTATAGAATAGTTAATAGGACACAGGTGGCAGTAATCCAGGGTGAAGCTGAAAGCACACTCGCACGAAAACAGACAATGGCCGGAAGTCGAGGGCTGCGAACAATATGGAAAGGTAAATACAAAATAAAATAGGAAGTGCAATGAAAGATAGCAAATGACAAGACGAGACATAAGTTACTGCAATTTAACACGTGAACCAGACATGACTAAACATATATATATCTAAACTAAACATGAAACACATAACATAAAACTGATAACTAACAAACTAAACATGAGTAAACAAGAACTAAACATGGCAAAATGAACAATTCGGGGTGATTTGACACATCCACCTTTTTCATAATTGCTTATGACAACCTAAAACACATTTTCATGTCGATGAAATCCATTTTTGCTGAGATCTGAGATGTTGGCCATTCCTTCAAAACATCACCAAGGTAAGTATTCCATATCGTCCCTGCTTGTAAACAGCACTACAATACATTTCAAATACATATATTAAGTGGTATAGATCCTCACTTGTCCCAAACCAGGTTTACTGTAGGTATTTATGCATGTTGAGTTTCATCTCGTACTGAATGTTTTGTTTCTTGAAAATCAAAAGAAATAGCTGATTTAAGAGTTGGGCCTGTTGAATGACTTAAAAACATGTGAAACTGCATTCATCTTAATCACACGTGTTGCCATTTTTTGGCTTCTTTATGTTGATATTTCGTCATGGTTGTATTTTGGTTGCTAGGTAGCTAAGAAGATGAGGCTCCCATTCACCTTTGAAAGTTTGAAGGGTCGATTGTTTCTCCAACTGAATGAGCACAACTAAAACCAAAAAATAGAAGGTTAGTTGATCTGGAATCAGGGTGTATTGTTCAGGCTGTACAGAAAAAGATCAGTAAATAAATGTTCGTTCATGTGGGTGGGTTGACGTTAAAAGGCCTTTTGAAGACAGTCAGGGATTCATTTGAATGTGGCTGTTTCCCTTGTCTTTTAGGCATGATGCTTCATTAAATAGACCCTCCAGAAAAACGCGATTATGCGATCGCATAATTTACCGCATAATCAGCAAAATAGCGCATATTTTTAAAAGGCCGCATATTTCTTAAAAGGTCGCATAATCCCCGCATTTTTCCACACAAAATTGAGGAAAAAAAAAGTTAACGTGAAGTAGTGATGTCATCAGCTCGCGCAGGTAAACAACACCGTAGAGTGAATGTGTGGAACTCACACGAGAGAGAAAAGCAACAAGATCAGCGCCATATAGATTATTATATAGCCTACTATTATACTATTATTATTATATACTATTATAATTATACTATTATACGGCTCTGACCAAGATGAACAAATCGAATCCATCCCATTTGCCTACGAACATTTCTGCTAAAGACCGGGCAAAGCAGTACGCAGATGTCTTGCACGAAAGTGGGGGGAAACTATTCTGCACCCCGTGCAACTGTGTGTTGGAACATACAAGATTGAAGCTGGTCAGATAACGAACGGGTAAATGAAAACAGAATGAGGCGGAGGTGTGTGTGTGTGTGTGTGTGTGTGTGTGTGTGTGTGTGTGTGTGTGTGTGTGTGTGTGTGTGTGTGTGTGTGTGTGTGTGTGTGTGTGTGTGTGTGTGTGTGTGTGTGTGTGTGTGTGTGTGTGTGTGTGTGTGTGTGTATCATAGGAACTCTTTAAAAGGGCTTCCTTTCATTCACATAGTAGCCTAGTAACAGGGTGTGGGAGAAGAATCACCTTTTTTCCGCCTCCCGCATATTTCGCAACTTTTCGCATATTTCGCATATTTCCGCATATTTCGCAACTTCTCCGCATATTTCGCATAAAAACCCCGCATGTTGAATCGCATAATCAAGGATTTTAGCCCGCATAATCAAGGATTTTAGCCCGCGTTTTTCTGGAGGGTCTAATTAAAGAGCTTCAAAAGTTGAATCTACTAATCTCCATCTGATTTTCTCAAAGACCTTCTTTCTTTAATTTGCCACTCTTTTCTCTTCTCAAGTTCCCCTTTTACATCGCCCCAACCCTCTGGGAGTTCTTTGTTTTGGGGGGTTCTGTTGTGCGGACACAGTTGATTGGAATCTCATTAATCAAAGAAACGAAGACAAGGAAAAAAAGAAGATACACAGCAAACAGAGCTGCCACACTCACACACAAACATGCCACACACCAAACAGCGCAACCAACCACTTGCTGAAAATCACCACGGAGATAATTAGAGCCACGTCCAGATGAATATCTCTCACCGCAAGTCCCAAACAGCACTGATTAGCATGATCCCGGTATCACAAAAACAAACTTGCACAGAGAAACCATGAAGCATTTGGCTGGGTACACACCAATACACCGTCTCCTAGTAACACACACACACAGTCTTAGCATCACAGAGCCATTTCCCAGCCAACAAAAAGTCCTCGACACCCTCTGAACCAGTAAATCACTTTTCATCTCCTCTGATGCAACTCTTCAGCATTCTCATTTCTTTCCCTCATCTCTTTTTTGTCTCTTCTGCTCGGTCATTTTCAACCTTTTTTTCTCACAGTTTTTCTGCCTCAAAGTAACACTGCCAGGCCAGCGACTTGAGCAGAGATAAGTTCACCATAAGAAAAGAAAGACTGTTAAGGGGAATAAAGAACGGATCGGGAAGACAAATAGACTTGAAGACAGAATCAAATAAAACTAGTACAATAAAAGAAGAGATAGCTGCTGTTAGACTTTAATTTCTCTTGAAGAAAACACACTCAGTCCTAGTCGGTCCCTCTGTGGGAGTTAGTAGACTTCAAACAGAAAGTGCGGAAAAAGAACTGAAGTTCCCACAAAATGCCAACCAATTAAAGCGAGACTGCAAAGTGAGCTAACGGACCATGCACAGTGTGTTGACATGCTGTTAAAGTGCTCAGACAGGTTTCTGGGCTGTTTCTAAGAAGGTGTGAAAGGCACCATGTTTAGCAGTTTAACATCAACAGATAATTAGCACATTGACAGAATGTGAACAACATAAGAATATGGCAGTTTCGAGCAGCGTTTCCCCTCTTAACCTCTTCACCTTCACACAAATGTAAAGATGGCATTGACCCATTTGCTCCTAAGCATTCAAAAAAGGACAACCCAAGAAAGACGACGAGGAACAATGAGATTTTGAAAAGATTTGAAGAGTCGTATTGTATCATTAATCCTTTCTTGAGGCTACTTTTTAATTATTTAGTGTTATGTGAAGGATGAACCAACAGTAAAGGGTTTTGCAGCTCTACAAAGCTTTTAAAGTTAAATCCATTGAAGGTTTTTAGAGTTTAATCTGAGAGGGAAGATGTGTCAGGTTACTGCCGTCCTGATGTTAATAGCAACCTCCAATTGTGGAGGGAGGACAGCAAATGGTTACAAGTTTATTTTAGAATGAATACATCCAATTGTTTTATAAAGCTCTAATCTGTTGGACTCACATGCACAACATTCAAATTACTTCTCCTGGGCTTTTCTTGATGTCCAACATTATCCATTTGACAAATGTACTGTTTGGTTTATTGTTACCGTTTACTGTCTCGTCACTCTCTTCAACCCTGTTTTCAGATGTAGCAGCTGCTATTCTTCAAGAAAAAAAGCTTTCATTTACCCACTATATGCTAGCTATCAAGTGCTATACCACAGACAGAATTGCTAGCTAGCTAGCTAGTAAACGGTTGAACATAGCAGCTAATTCTGAGTGGTTGTTAATGAAGACAAAGAGTAAAGTCAGTTAAGTACTCATCTCATGGTGACCATGATCATGACTCCAAATTAACTCTTACATTGCTGTATGGGCAAATGTCTACTACTGTGTTAGCCAACTTAGCAAGAGGCTAAGGGCTTTATGTCTGTTTGGTCAATTTGGAGTTTATTAATATAGTTTTTAAATATAATATAAGAGAAAAAAGCAAAAATAATATACTCAAAGAATATCCTAAAGGTTTTGAAGACACATTGTATGCACACCATTAGCATATTTTAGGAAATGTGTTTTGGTTAGCTTTGATACGTTGGCCTTCACTTCATTATAACAATTAGAACCAGGGGGGACATTTAGAACAGGACAATTTACCTAGTACTTAATTATTTAATGGGCCTTATTGTGACACAATATGGTAGCTAATTAATAATTCCTCAAAGTTGGTGAACTGGGTAATTTTCCGTTTGTCTATCTAGTGTAAAAGCTATTGGGTACTGAATTGTTTTACTCAGAAGTTTGAGGCAGCAGTGAACTTGAAGTAAGAAACTTTAGAGCTGAGAAAGCCTAATGAGGGTCTCCTTTGATTTCTCAGCATGATGACGAAACATGGAGTTACTGCACTGACAGTGACATGCAGTCACATTTTGACTCATTAGTGGAAGGTTTCTCTTTAATCGCTTTATTTAAAATTCTTCAAAATACACTGATGCTTTATGCGTCAAAAAATGTAATCATCTTGATATTTCTGCCTATCATCAGCCATTCTTTGCCGACGGAAATGTGGAAGTGAGTAAAAGAGGAGAAACGTGTTTGAAATATAGACTGTGCTTTACTCTTAATTCACATTTAGGTTGAATCTTTTCCCTTATTTAAAGAGCAGTAAGAGTCTGACTTATCAATGACATTAATATGCTGCTGAGAATATGTTATTGAGAAGCCCTTAGCACACACACGCTCCCGCCTGTAATGGGAGCGCAAGAGCCACAATTAGAAAGTCGGGCAATTCCACATTTTCAATTAAAACTTGAAAGACCAAAACCATTTGATATTAATAACTGAGCCACATACGGTCTCAACTATGTCAAATCTTCCTTAATTAATTGTAACTATGTGAGTTTAAAGGGTCAAAAATGTCCTCCAGTTAGAAGGGCATACTCGTCGTTATGAAGAGATGCATATCCTGTATTTGCATGTTAATTAAACCCCCTTGCATTGCTATCCATGCATTAGTGTTTATACCGAGATCAAATGAGAAGGTTTATCTGAAGCTCTCTCAGCTTAAAGACTTTAATGTCATTTCTGTCATGTGTGAACTATATTGATATAATGCCTTCTGGTTCTTATTTCCCAATGTGTTTTAATTATTTAGCACTCTCTATTCTTTTTAAATTACTTAATACATTGACTTCATTGACATGGTTGCACACAGTATGTGAAACAATGAAAAGGCATTGATGACTAAGTTTACACACATGCTGGTAATCCATTAATAGGACTGGTTTAGCACTCCTCCAGATGGAACAGCTTGACTCAGACTGGAATAATCCATTCAGCCTTCAGCTGTTTTCGAATTTCAGCATTAAAGGGATCATTTTGTGTGAATGGATGATCTCATCCAACGACTGAAAGCTGGATAAAAGAAAGAAGCCTGCTGTATGGAAGAAATCTACTTACAAAACAGTGTGCTTAACCCACCTCTGTTGTTTTAAATCCTTATTTACATTCTCATGACATAGTCACCACCATTAAAGTAATGCATGCCATTGTAATCTACAGGCTTGGGAGGGTTACTTTTCAAATGTATTCCGTTGTAGTAGTTAGAAAATGTAATCAGTAAGCTAATCTGAGTATCAAAATATAAAGGTAATGTAACCTGATCACTTTCCGTTACATTTGGATAACCTCAACATCAAATTCAATGCAAACAAAGACTAGAGAAAATAAACAGAAAATCCTCCGTTTTAGTGTAATACACACAGTTAAGCTCACACACACTATTTAATGAACATATAGGTTCACCTACTGAATAAAAAAAAAATAATGAACCAAAGAAAGTGAAAACCATAAAGCAGATTCAGGCAGTAGGCGTATAGATTCACACTTAAAGTGTTAGCCAACAGAACAGTACAGCTGACAGAGAAGAGATAACATCATTTACAACAAACCCTATATGCTCTTTTTTTGCTTTTTTACTACCATTTTAATCCTGCTAGTAATTCCCAATATGCCGAAGTGACATATGTGGGCACAAATTGTATTTCCACCCTCGCATATTGCTCAGTAGACCTTTGAGTTCACTGTCTATCCATTTATAGTTTGTTTTGTTCCAATTGTTGTTGTTTTCAGTTGTTTACAGCTCCAAAAGGTTTTAAAAGATTGCTGGTGACAAAGCTGCATCGGTTCATGTGTACATTTATACTCACGGTCCCATATGCCACACATTCTGACGTACAGTGGATGAAGTACAGACATTCCGTTGTTTTGGCTGCAAATGGAATAATTTAGCAAGTGTCATTGAGATATTCTAATGGAAGTTTCACAGGGAGTCGCTATGACGATTAGCCGGAAATCTTGCCTACACTGAGAAGGATATTATCCGCGGTAAATTATCTAAATAGAGGACCTGGTACCAAAAAAGTGATCTTCCGAAACATGCAGTGAACATTAGGCATGCGTGTACATTTGATTAAAAGATTGATACCGCCAGACATGGTATCAAACTTCTCATCTTCCTCTCTGTTCTACTTCGAGAGAGAGAGAAAGAGTTGAGCGAAAAAGATAGCCCCCGCTACAAGGCTTTCACCTATGCTCGAAGAAACCTAATTTTCCTCCTGTGATGTCCGCCTCCATCCATCACTCTCCTCCTCCTCCCCTTCTTGTCTCTTCCTCTGCTCCTTCTGTCTCTTCCCTGGCTGATCAATGAGCAGCGCCCTGGATGAACCTAATAACAATGTGTAATACCGCTCAGTCTGCAAATAGCCGCGCACTGTCCAGACCTACTTTATACTTCTCAAGGTAGTGCTGGCCTATTAGGCGGCTCTCTTCACCGTGCCGTGTTGTCTCTCGCTGGGCAGCTGCTTCTGGAACTCCCTGTCTCTGTGTCTTTTCCCGTGTCTATTTCTGCCCTTTTGCACCCCATCGTGTCTTTCCTCCTCTCCAGTTGTCTTCCTCTCATCTCTCTTGTGTCAGGTATTACTCTCCCTCTTCTCCTGATATCCTTGGCCCTATTAGGGTGGTAAAGTTCGTAGATTAATAGGCCTGAGAACCACATCCGTCAAAAAAACCTTCAACGTAGAGGTGGCCCTCTCAACCTAGTTTATAGGTTGTACTTATTCTTAACTGGCATGTACAGTGCACACACTACCTCATTTTATTGTACTCCATATTTCATTAGTTAGTAGTTATTAGGGTATACCCAAGCCCGCATGTATGTTGACCATTTGTCAAGCCCTTTTCTGTTTTAAAAAGCAATACGGGAACCTCTCCGGAGACATCCCCATAAAAAAACACAAAGTGCTCCTCCATGGTTGAATATGGCTTTCCAGAAGGCAATCATTTAAAATCCCCTTTAACGGGTTGCCATACAGCATTATTGGTATAGCTTGCGGCCCATTTACTGGGGCTTGTGACATTTGACTCGTGTCATCCCCTCTGTCTCCCAGTTTCAACTCTGTCTCTAAAATAAAGGCGTTCGAGCATTCGAATGTTAATGGGAAATGATGGGAACATTCGTAACCTTACTTATTAGTATGTCTTGGAGATCATTCAAATTGACTGGCCTGTCATTTTCATGGATGTCATGGAAGTTACGACCATGTACGTATACATACTATTCAGAATCAGGAATATGGTTACTGTCAGCTTTGTTTAACACACAAGGAATTTGCTTTGATAATTTGTTCTGTAATGTTCATGATAAACAAAGTCATTAAGTGGAATAAACGAGAAATGCAAATGTATTTCTAGTAAACAGTAAGAAAGGATTTATTTTCTTCACCCGGCTGTAATGACTTCATGAGAGATGTGGAATTACCTCATGGAGTTGGCAGGATGTCTGTTACTGAATACAAAACGAAACAAGGAAATGTCTGCAGTATAGGGGATCTGTAGAGCGATACATAAAACACATATGTTCTTCCATACGTTATGTGTAGTATAATTCACACAAAGCTATTAACCACAAGTCTCTAGCTGTGTTCACATTATGCCGTGTAGGAACACTGAACATATGGCGAAATCCAAGCAGGCTTTTTGTGAATGCAATGCAGTCAAGTGCTTAAGGCCGGCGTTTTCTCCCAGCCAGGAGAAACTACTGCTGGAATGTCGGGCTCAACGCTGTTTAATGTTTCATTCACCATCAGCCGACACTTCTGCCCTCCGGACGTGTGTGGAACGACTGCACAAGCTCCACAGGAGGCGAAGAAAGGGAGGAAAGACAAAGGCAATGGGGACAAATATGAGTGAGAGAAAAGGCAATGAAACACAAAGCTCATCAAAGAGATCTTTTGAATAGTAGAGACAATGATTGAGACAGACAGATAAATAAAAGACTGAGAGAAATGAACAGTGGGGTGCCACAGTAGTGCTGGTGATCTCACTACGGAAAGGGTTTGATTTGTGAAAATGGAGCCGTGGAAAATGCTAAAATGTGAGTAGTCGGGTAGCCAGACTTCAGAAAAAAAAGAAAACGGCCTCCTCTTTTCCTCTGTGGATCAAAAAGGGAAGACCTGCTTTCCTGTTGTATAAACTAGCAGCACCAAGTAAAGGCCTGGCACACAGAGACAGTGACTGTGAATAAGAGCTGAAATTTAGGGAAATTGGCCAAAACAACTGTCAAGTACAATTCTTCTGCTATTTTCTCCAGTTTCTCTCGGCTCACTTGTGAATGTAACGAAGGCCTGAGTAGAATTGGGTTGCAGCGTCATAACACGGAGGCTTTGCACATCCTAGACGTCTTACAATAATTCATACTTCATATTTTTTCTGCCAAAAAAAACATAAATTATATAATCTATTCCCCTATAGTATCTTTGAGTAAAGTGACGATCCCAATTAAGAGACATGTTTTATGTATATATATTAGGGCTGTCAAGTTAAAAAAGTAACGCCACTAATTATTTTAACGCGATTAACGCATGTGTATTTCTTGTCCTCGGCCGCCCCGTAGTTTCAGAGCGCATCGAGTTTAAAATACCATCTACAAGCTGATGCTGACAGCCCCGCTCCTGCCGCCCGCTTGTGGCAGACCACACTTCCACGCTCACCGGCAGGCCCGGACTGGCCATCGGGAGGACCGGGAGGGTGTGTGTATGTGTGGCGCGAGCGAGGCACACCTTACGTGTTGTTGTTGTTAGCATCTGGTGCTAGCTAGCTGCGCTAACAGATATAAGGAGCTGTTTCAATGAAAACAGAGGAGCGACATTTCGCCGACAACTGTGCCGAGCACTTGACTTTATGCAGGTAGCCAGACAGTGGGACATTGTACGAAAAGTCAGCACGGATAGTGCGCGCAACATGATTGCAGCGTCCAGGCAGCTCCCGTTCGAGCATATATGCCTTGAGCTGCACATAGCTCCAACGATCACACACACACACACACACACACACACACACACACACACACACACACACACACACACACACACACACACACACACACACACACACACACACACACACACACACACACACACACACACACACACACACACACACACACACACACACACACACACACACACATATATTTCCACTCATATGTTGATAAGAGTATTAAAAACTTGAAAAATATCCCTCTAAGGGGCATTTAGAACAGATAAAAAATGTGCGATTAATCGCGATTGTACCCTGCAGTAGAAATGTGGCATAAGAACGTGTTTTTCTATTATTTCAAGCTATTCCTTCAAACAAGCTGTCAGGGTTTGGCAGGAAGTGGGACTCAAGTGCAGTCAAAAATGTAATGGCAGTAGATTTAACATAAAGCGAGCCTTTTAATTACAAAAAAGCTGGGAAGACAAGACTAAATACACACAAGACAAGACACAGCTGGGGAGGGGAGGTGAAACACAATAAGACAATCAGGCACAAGGGGGAAAACACAGGACGTAAGACACAAGGAGAAAATAAATGTCAAAATAAAACAGGAAACCGAACACAAAAACTAAAATCACGACACAAACATCCTTGTGCTACCATGGCCGATTTGTCCCATAAAATGGGAATGACTAAAAGCAGAAAGAGGCGGTTTTCATCAGCAACAAGTTTAGATATGGATGATCCTTTTTGTCTTTTGTTTACTTGTGTTCTCTGTATTTTATATGTCTGTGTTATGTGTGTAACGTTGCTGCCTTCTTGGCCAGGTCAGCATTGTAAATGAGATTTTGTCTCAATGCTTTTTTTTTTTTTGTGAATTAAAAAAGTGAAATCTCTCTATGTCGGAGCGGAACTCCTATTATGCAATGCTTCATATTGAATAGATGTGCAATAAATCACAGCACCTGTCAGTGATGAAGCTAATGATAACTTGGAAAAATGTCTTGAATTAAAAAATATATACTGCTCACCAGAGAGCACAGAGCATTTATCATGCAGTGAATGAGGGGCTGTGAGGGAGTGATTCCAGACGCAGCTGTGGTTTGTTTACACGCTGGTTCCAGATGGCCATCGGAGGTCCTCGGAGAATTCCTGATGGCCTGTCCTGCTGGTTGACCTCAGTGGCCAGGTCACTTTAACAGCCTGAAATGAGATAAGCAATTTAGAGCAAAAAGCAGCACGGTGCAGTCACATTTAGTCTGACTCCCTTTCCTACAAGTATTTCCTTCCTGATACGGTGAATGGCAAGCTGCCCTACTTTTCACCCTTGTGCTCTATCACAGTCCCTTCAGTTATCACCTTAAATGCATTTTGCTCAGTACCAATGCATGATATAAGAGTAAGAAAGCCTGGACTTTTGCACTGTGTCGCACTGAACATTTTTATATATGCTATATTATTGGGATAGACAGGTTTTTTAAAAAGAAGAAAGATCAGAGTCTGTCCATGCATACCAGCTGGTCTCAGTACTCATTATGCTGTTCAGGTTGGCGGAGAGCTGGAGCTTAGCCTAGCGTGGATAGGGCGGGTGGGGGGGCAGGGTACACTCAGGACAGTTCACCAGTCTATCACATAGCACACAATTCCAATTTCTTAACAAATTAAATGTCAAAATGGAACCGTCAACACCGATTCCTGCCAGTAAGGAAAGTGTAGGAGTCTTTATCTGGCATGTTCAACGTCTTACATCAATGAAATCTGGTGTGTCTTTCATAACACTAAAGATGTTTAATGAGAATAACATTTGCTATGGTTTGTTCAGCAGAGCAGTTACTACTGAACTTTAAAACTTAATGTCTTATTGAATGGAAGACTGCTTTTGATGTTCGTTTCTTTTATCTATTTGTCTTGACAAGAAAAAATGTGCCAATTGTAGATAAAAGCAAAACTGTGATGTACTGTAATACCTTTGTCAGTTATGAATATTTGGCATGAGTTTGCAGATTGTTTGTCTTGCTTTGTAGTGTGTGTTAGATTAAGATGACCTAATTCTTGTCCTAGTCCCATTCTTTGTACTGTGACACAAATATGACATTTTTTGCTTGTCTTAAAGGGGCCATATTAAGCTCATTTCCAGGTTCATATTTGTATCCTGTGCCTCTTCTGTGACATGTCTCCATGCTTTAATGTTTAATAAGGTCTTTATTTTTCTCATACTGCCTATGCTGCAGCACCTCTTTTCACCCTCTGTCTGAAACCAGAGCCCAGTCTGCTCTGATTGGTTAGCTGGCCGGCTCTGTTGTGATTGGCCTTTACAGACCATTTACATGCACACAAACATATATAGCACACTACAGGAAAGGGAAAACACTAACAAGCATAAAAGGGCCTCTTTGAAAGTAACAATCCAATCCAGAAATTAGGTTTGCACCTCTCCATTGCCAATTTTTTGGCATGTCACCTTTTAGTTTGCAACGTTGTTTTATCGTAGATCTTTCCTTATTGCTTTATACTTGCTTGAAACAGAGGAGCTACTGCTATATCTCCTATATCTATATCTTTGGTCGTAAGAACTCATGTAATGTTTAGTTAGTAATCTACAACCGAGGGTTGCATTCATGTTTTATTTTCCCATTATTCTGCACTACAGAAAGCAAATCTCTCAGGAAGATGATTGCAATACTCCATACTACAATGTTTTAAAAAAAGAAACCCAACAAAGATAAGAATTTAGAGGTGTTCACAAGTCCAATATTTTGAACAAACATGGAACCATGCTTGGACCAGAATAAATTGTCTTTTTTTTTTAAGACATGATCTTAAAAGGACCCAAGAACAGCCAACACTAAGAGAGAGGAAAACCAACAGTGGCAACATGCACCAGCGCTCGATTTCAATCGATGTTCCACCTGAACCTCCCAGTTGTAGCACTCTCCGTCTTGCGTTAACAATACATTATTGGTCCTGTGATGAGCCTGACACAACACACGATTGTTACTGACAGCCAGTCAGCTCGGATCTATTTGGGTATCAGACATATGGAGTCTTGAGAAAAGAAGATTCCACACTCTCCTCTTGCTCAGCATCACATTTCATTGATCATACTAACACTTCAGTCCCTCTGGAAGAGTGTACCAGACACAGATACACAGAAATAAAGTACTTACTTTGAACCCAATGGACCTGTACGTCTTGTCATATTCAAGAAGCAATACAGAAACTTAAATCCATTCTTTTACATGAACATGCAAGTAAAATGAGGGTTGTCAGGAGCAATACATGCAAATATGGGTTACTTTTGACCGTTTTTTGTACAGATTAAACACATAATAAAAAGGTGTGTTTATAGGTAGAGGTTTTTTTTAAATTTTGGACCGACCCAGGCCAGCAGTTTCCCTCTGTGACCAGTTTTTATGCTAAGCTAATTGTCTTCTGGTTTTTCCTGAGTGGCCAGAAAATCCTATGCAGAATCGAATATCTCAAAACGTCAATCACTGTGATGTAAAAGAAGCCTCAGTTGGTATTCAAACAGTTAATCACATGGCTCCTACTTGGTCCCTGAAGGGCCCTAAAGGGAAGCGATGGATCAATTGTAATTGAGCTGCCAACATTGACAGAAAGACAAGATCATTTCAAGGGTGTCTTAAGACATTATTACACTTATCTCTAAACAGTACTTACACATGCTGGTGCATCAAATGAAGGACACTCGACACCTAACATTGGCAAACATACAAACATAATGTAAGTAGTGCCATGAATGAAATTGTAAAGCTAGATAAATATATGTTTTCCCTTTCCATTTGCTTCTCATAACCCAACAGATTTTTGGAGAAAAGTTTCAGGAAGCTTCATTAATGTGGTGCCATTTTCCTTCAGCTGGTCTTTGGAGTCTTTGGCTGGTTTTAATTCTATTTCCAGAAAAGTAAAGTAAATGTTTTCCAATGAGTCTCTTTGTGCCCTTCCAAAGATTTGGAATATGCACAACATTTAGCATATTTTACAAAAGGATCCTCACTATGCTTGTATAGCAGTGCTGTGTGCAAGAGCCAAGCCTCCCACACATAGGCAAGCAAAAACCAATTTGAACTCCCACAAAAGAGTTTGTCTTCTACACTCAGTGAAAAATAATTAAGTTGCAATTACTTTATTGCAGTAAAAATGTATTTGATAGTCCAACGCATATTCAGTGCATTGCCATTGTCAGTAATACAATACAACAATAGGGTAAAAACAGTCTAAAGATTATAGGCTACTACCATCTAGGTTTGTAAGGGTTATCTTATACATGATGTCAGAGCTGGATGAAAGACATAGGACAGAAAAGAAGGGAGGAAACTGCTTGACTCTCTATACCCGACTATTCAAGAAATGTACAATGAACGAAGAGTTAAGGAAGTGTCCTAAATATCCTGCTTCGTCAGTTAGAGCAGTGGTCACCAACGTTGTTAACCCTAACATCCCTGACTTTGTGAAAGGCAAGATCTAGCATTGAGCATTGGGAGAAAAAGACTAACCATAATATACTGATAGTAGGTAATAGTAGTTATGTAAAAAATGGACTCAGGTGGATATGGGATTTTGTTTCTATGCCAGCAGATAGAGAATTCTCCCACATCCACCTTAGCTACATTCAGCAGACATTCAGCAGACACACACACACACACACACACACACACACACACACACACACACACACACACACACACACACACACACACACACACACACACACACACACACACACACACACACACACACACACACACACACACACACACACACACACACTGTCTCATGACGCAGTAGTGTGTTTGTTTGTGGAGGAAATCCAAACCCTTCTGTTTCACTTGACTCATTTCATTATCACCTCTCTCCATTTCCTTCTCATTTCAAATTAACTGAGCTGGAGGAAATATGATCCAAAGCAAAGATGATTTATAGGCTGCGTGTCAGAAGTTAACAAGTGTTTTACAATGTGTTACAACTGCAGAACAATCGGATCATAGCAACACAGAGAACTCATTGTGGCTTTACTGTTAGCTCATTAAAATGTATTTAAGACACATGGCACTAACCTGACTGCTACATGTCATTCAAAGGTCTGAATAAGCATAGGGACGACAGTGAAATTCTTTAGATCAATTTAATACATTTCGGAGAAAACAATTTTCAGGGATATGAAAACAAGTAAATCAAATTTTAAATCAAATGCAATGTGGTTACTTGAATTGTTTTTCACATTTGCTTTGTGTTCATAAAAGCAGTCATTAAGAAGTAAATGTGTTCACTGCCCTCCGCCTGATGACTAACAGTGTTGTCTACAGTTAACTACTGCAGCATAACAAATGACACTTTTCTGAACACAATGTGGGCTGAGCTCAGGATAATGATCAGCCGGGTGGCAAAGTGGCAGTCTGGTTGTCTGACTGATAGCATGCAAACAGGAAATGGACACAAGGATACACGTGTCTGAAATGACACACGGAAACAAAGGTTTGCAGGTGTTTTGTTGTTAATTCAGTGCCCAGCATGTAGTGGTATATCACCTAGTTTTTTAACAGTAACTCATCAACTCAAAATTAAGCTTGGCAATAGATTAGCAGGAGGTAATGTTACATATCACCAGGGGCGTTTTTATATGTACAAAAGTGGTGGGGCACGAACAACTTAGATGTTTATATATAAGCTTGTGGTGCTTTTTTAAAGGGTTAGGGTTAACACTGTCAGGGCATACATTTACGTGCACAGCGTGGGAATGTCATATTATAATGCACCTTAACACATGGAGTAAAGGGCACCATCAGAAAGCAATACTTAACAATAACAACACCCGTAATGCTTCAGCATTAAAACACCATAGACTGTAAATATAAAGAAAACACAGACACTCATCACCGAGGTCATAATATCAATCGATCCAGCAGAGCAATGGCCTAGAGGCAAAACACAGAAGATCAACAAAAGATATGACATAAAATGAACTTACCAAAGCTGAAGTAGATGGTCAACTTCATTCATTTTCTCTCCGTTTTATTGATTTGAATCGCTATGCGCTGCTCTCTCTCGTCTCCTCTTCACAACTACACTTTTCGCGGCACACATACTTACAGGCAATCAGCGCTGAATTATGAGATGACGTTTTGATGGGGTTGCCAGCACTTTGCCCCACTTGTGATCCTTTTTTTTGCCGCACACATTGAATACAAAAAGACTCTGAGCATGCGCAGTGTAGTTTTTACAGTACACGTTCATTTTGACAGCGAGAGGGGCAGATCGCAAAACAGTAATGTCGAGACGAATCAGACGACTAAACATGATCTTAAAATATATTTTAACATATATTTTATACATATTTTTTGAATTATTATTTGTATTCATTTCTGCTGACAGCAGGTGGGGCTGTGCCCGGACATTTCAGTCACTGAGAACTTTTATAGGAAGTATATCAAATACATTATTATTCAAATATTTGTATTGAGAAGAAGCATACAAGTGTAAGCAGTAGTATATATTCTTTGGGGTGGAAATCATGCTTCCCTTTTTCCAACATCGAAGACAAACATAACAGCCAGCAAGAAATAATAAGGAAGAAAAAACGTAGCATGACAGGAATAGCATGATTAATGCCATACCTAATCATAGTGGGAAAGAACATACAAAAAGTATATATCTAATGAAAATAAAAATTTAAAAAAATTGTGAAAAACAAAAAACAGTGGTGCAGATGAGCCCAGATTACCCCCCCACCCCTCCCTCCCCGAGCAGTGCCACCAAGCTATTAGAAACGATTGTTTGTGAGGTGCATTTCAGCCGACCATCCCTCTTATAAATGAAACCATTGGACCCCACATCCTTTCGAATTCCCCCAGTCTATCTTTTAGGATATATCTTTCTAAATGCAGAGTATCAGTCAATGTCGTAATCCAAGCTTTAAAACTGGGCACATCCTTTGATTTCCATAACAGGAGAATAAGTTTCTTTGCACACAGGAGGCCATAGGACAGGAGATGAAGTTGTGCATTTTGAAGTGTGTTACATTGTTCAGATGTGCCCAGTATCACTAACACTGGATCTGGTTGTAGTTGGACTTTAAATGCCTTTGAGAAGAATGAAAATATTGCGACCCAAAAGTTCTGTAGTTCAGGGCATAGCACATAGCTATGAAGTAAGTCTGCCTCTGATTGTTCACATTTATCACAGGTTGGTGACAATTCGGGAAAGATTCTATGGAGTTTTACTTTAGAGTAGTGCAACCTATGTAAAATGTTGAACTGTATGAGGTAGTGCCTGGCATTAAGGGAACAGATACTCACATATTTCAAGGCCTTGTCCCAGGTATCCTCTGCTATTTCCTCACCAAACTCTTTTTCCCAGTAGTATATCAAATACATGACCTCACTCACAGGCAATCTCCTTAGCAACCCATACAAAAGGTAACACAAAACTAAAATGTGTTTGACCTTATGTAAGAAAGCTTTTTTCCGTTACAGCCCATAAAAAAATATTTTCAATGGAAGATGACGCAGCATTTCTTGCGTAATCAAACTTGAGTGTTTATTAGTATTGCACCAATACCACAAACAACAATATAGATGTCCATTTAATAACAGGTCAGCCGTGTTTGATTTTTGGAATGGGGTGGCTTATGTTGAACATATTTTAATGCCCTTTTGGCAAATTTGTAAATTGTGACAAACTAAATCTAATTTGAGTTGGTGCCTTAGTAAGTGCTTTTTTTTGGGGTATATTTTACTAACCTAATGCACCAGATGGTTTGTTACAAAGAACCTTCTGAGAAGTTGTTAATGGAAAATCGAGAAAATACTTGGCAGGTGGTTAGATGAACCATCTGTCTATAGCAATCAACCAGGGGAAAACGATAAAGCATTTTCCATCGAGAAATGCCTTCAGTGACTTTTTTATTTGATGGAATAATTTCTCAAAGTTCGGATAAAACCTTTGCTTCTGCAACATCTACACCATGCACTTAGCAAACATTTTGTACATATGTAACTCACGTCTGTAATTTAAAGGGGACCTATCATGCAAAATGCACTTTTGTACGTCTTTTATACATGAATATGTGTCCCCGGTGTTCCAGGGAACTCACCAAGTGTCAGAAAACACAACCCTCTCTATTTTCCTCCATACCCAAATCTAAAAAAAAGGGGCTGCAACGGATCTGATAAAAACTGATCCAGATTTGAACACTGTCCTGACGTCGCTACGGCTATTGGGCCAACTCCACCAATCAGGAGGAGACAGCCACGGCCATTGCCGTTCGAAAGCGCTGGAGACGCTGTAGTACATATGCCAGGCCTCTAGATGGTGCTGTTCTCACAGAATCAGCCCTTGCAAAAACAGGGGTAAAAAAGTGCAAATTGAGCGAAATGAGGCATGGCTAAAATGCATGATCTGTTTGGTATTTTGAAAAAAAAAAGTATAAATATGCCTTATATAGGTATGGTCCTACACTATATTATTATAATATAGCATGATAGGTCCACTTTAAGTAACGTATCAAACGTATCAATTTTAAATCAAAACATTATCTTTACCTTTTTCTTAAACAAGTTGTTTTGTTTTGATTCATTAAGTTTAACCACCTTTTGAAACTGCGACTGTTTCACAACTCCCAATAAGGGGCAGTTTGCCCACCTTGTCCGAACTTAAGCGTTAATGGTTAAGACAACAACTGATAATGGCCATTAATTTGCTGACAGCATTACTAGATGGCATTAAAGCACAACAAATAACATGTTTATATTCAAGCTAAATTATCATATTTCGTTCTTAAAGCCTCCCTTCTCTCAAAAGATTGTTTTGCTTATTGATTCTTAACTTGGATATGTGTTCTTTAATGTGCAGAATGATTTACCTTCATGGTGTTCTCATTTATCTGCTGACGGCAAAAAAAAGATCCTCTGAGCTAAATTTGTGTTTCAAGGTACATCCCAAAAGAGTTTCATAAACTTACCATAGGCATCGATACCTGGCACAGTTGGATGTTAATTAGTGCGAATGCTGTTTACAGCATTCCACTATAGTTCTTAGAATCTTTAATCTTCTTATTATGAAACAGAAACCATTAAAATATCAAACTATTCAGCCGTTTCAGCACATGATGGGAAACTTTCAACTTTTTCTAAATATGTTATACTTTTTGAAATATTCAGCTTTTTAAACTCTTCAAATCCTCTTTTAACTACACCGTGCGCCAAATGCTACTCCTTCCACATACTTTCAGCTAGAGACTTCATTCCAACTTTAAGCTATCCAGACTTTCAGCTATTCAAATCTTATTCAGATTTTTGATATCTTTTACACTTTTTGAGATATTTAACTTAGTTTGGAGCTTGGTAAAGAGGCCTTCTTCAGATATTAACATTAGTGTGTCTCAAAACAGAGTGGAGGAGTGCTTGAAATTCGCCCAAAAAATGTTTTAAACCTGCCATAATTCCCAAACCCTACACTCCTTGGACATCATTTTTCATGAAAAACGTAGGAAAACCTCTCCTACGTTGAAAAAAAAAATAATTAAACAAAATGCCTCTTGAGGGCATGAAGTGGCAAAAACTTTCAACGTGTCTCCGTTAAGGCCCATTGTAAATGCAGCGTCATCTTTCATCACAGCACCAGCTGCACACCTTTGGTAAAACTGCCAAAAATGCCACATTATTGACCCGAAAGTACATAAAAAGCAGACTCAGACGCCCGTCAGGGTCCTGAGACGCTTCACGCGTTGAAATTTCACCGATATCTGCTACGGTTCTTCAACAAAACGTTCACATGTAAGAGGTTTATCTCTCATTCAGATCAATGGAAAGGCTCTCCTCTCACTGATTACTGCACATCACCATGGAAACCTTTGATCTCTGGGCTCAGGCACAGGTGTTTCATAACGTCGTTAGCTCAAACACAAACACCTGTGTGATGATGTCATAACTCCAACTGACATGCTCAGAACGCCACCAAACATCACATAATGGTTAACACTGTGGCCCTGAACAGCTCTACGTAAAATCTGATGTTACATAATGTGGTGTTACCATGGCAACGCATCCCTCGCCATAAAACACGATGTCGCTGTAACTCCAATTGACACGGTCCGATCGTCCCCCAATCTTCGCTTGTATATCACCGGTACATGCCTCAACAGCTCTACGCCAAATCTGACATCTCACCATATGCCTTTTCCATGGAAACGCATCCGTCGCCAAAAAACAAGATGTTGTGCTAACAGTCCAGCCGTGAAGACATCAACGTGACAGTTTTGAGATTTCTTCCAATGCCGTTGCCTTGGCAACATAATGCTCACCATGAAACACTCGCCATCAAGTTAGTTCAAAAGTTTGCAGTTCAAATATTCTGATGCTTTTCAAAGCCTTTTTACTTTCTTTTCTTCTAAAGTACATCTGATATTTAACTCCTTCAGCCTACTTTCAGCTACAGAAACCATTCAACTATTACATTATTCAGCTATTTCAGGACATTGAGGCTATACATTTAGTTGTTTATACCTTTTAACCTCTTAAGGACGAGGGTCCCCCCAGTGGACCCCCCCACCGTTTCTTTTCGAGACTGTGTCTCAGGGCTTCTTAACCTGTTACGCACGGCCCCCCCGGTACCGGGCGGATAAACGCGTCATTTGCAGGAAACAACGTCTAAGGAATCTTAATATTTAATAAAACTATGAATGTTTTATATCCATGTAACGGGAAGAAACTCGGCTAACTGATCTTTTTAATTTTTTTTCTCCAAAAAAACCCCACAATGCTATCACTCAGCCTCTGAATTAGCCACGAGCGAAAAAATTTAACCTAAAACGGCACTTAAACTCACAATAACTCCCTTATTACTTATCCTAGATGCACAGCCAACCACTCATTTTTGGTGTCCTGGAGACACTGAATCTAGTGGTGCCCTCAACACTCAGTGATAAACATTTGCGACGCTATAAACGAAAGCGTACATCATAACATGTGGAGCTAAGTAGCTAGAAACGCTAACATGGCTTACCTTGGTCAAAACTGGTCTTCAATGGCATTAAAACGATAAAAAAACGATGCTGCAGTTAATCCATAGGTTCATCCAATGTATCTGTGCCCTCTTTGAAATTATTTCTGATAATCCATAAGCAATAAAACTGCTTTTTAGTTTCCAAATGCCAGAGCTAGAGTATAGGCTCGCTCTGATGCAAAACTGCATGCGCGAAGCCCCCACCTTTTTTTTTTTTACCATGTGTGTGAGAGGGAGCCTCCCCCTTCGATTCTATTGGCTCTAACGGTCAGAAAGGTGTGTCAACCATCAAAATCGAGCAAGGGGGGCCAGAGAGCCCATTTTCACCCAAATCACCTCAGAGGTGGGGTGGTTTTGGCTAAACCTCTCTAAAAAGGTCAAATGTCACTTGTTTTGCATCAATCTTGATACAGGGTACTTATTATATGTTGTACTTTGGATTCCTAAAGCTTTTAGTCTACTAACCCATCATCCAAGGGTAGTTTTCACTATCTGTAAAAAATAATATTTGGACGGACACTATAATTTACAGTTTTTTACTATGTAAAATCTGAATTTTCTTTAAAATAAAAAACATCTATATTGATTCTGACACTTCTACATCCAACTCACAGATGTAACCTTGCTTTGATAAAAGAAATTATTCATATAACCCTTTTAGAAGTTAAGTTGTAGTCATTTGTTTTGGGCATGTCATTTTCGAGCCTGAAACATGAAAAACAGGCTAGGTGCTTAACAGGTTAACATTTATGAAACTATTAATGTTTAGCACCAGATTAACGGGAAGAATCTCAGCTAACTGAAGATGTGAACCATTTTTACCAAAACAAAACACAAGGGTAATACCAAGCCTCTGAAATAGCACTAAGCGAAGAAATGCTAACGCACTTAGCACAGAACTCAAGATAAAGATACCCTTATTACTTATCGTAACTGCACATACAATATATCCGATTAAGGCTGAGACTCCACAGATTATATAGGTATAGTATCATCACTGAGCGATCCGAACTCACGACAGGGGAAGCAAACACAGACATCACAACACGTACCTTTACGGAGCTTTTACGGGAGATCGTCTCACCGTAGCTGTCAATCTGATCAAAAGACGTGTTCAATGGCATTAAAACGAGAAAAAACGCGGCTGAATCGGTTGATCCATAGGTTAATAATGTATCTTTCGCTTTGAAAAAATTATTTATAATCCATAATTCCATTTTTATGTAAAAATCGGAGAAAAAAAGTTAGCTGCTAATGGTAGCCAACAGAGTGTATGCAGCTTCCGGCTTTGGCCACGCGTCACTCTCACTCCTTATTTGTTAACGTGTTGGGGTGTGTAGAACTTTTCCGATTCCATTGGCTCTAGCGGTTATAAAGAGATTTCATTCATCAAAATCGACCGAGGGGGGACAGAGATATGGAAAATCCACCCACATTTTTTTTTGCTAAATCTCTCTAAAAAGGTCAGATTTCACTTGTTTTGCATCAATCTTGATACAGGGTACTTATTATATGTTGTACTTTGGATTCCTAAAGCTTTTAGTCTACTAACCCATCATCCAAGGGTAGTTTTCACTAAAAGTAAAAAAAGAATTTTTGGACGGACACTATAATTTACAGTTTTTTACTATGTAAAATCTGAATTTTCTTTAAAATAAAAAACATCTATATTGATTCTGACTTTTCTACATCCAACTCACAGGTTTATCATTACTTTGAGAACAAAGATGATTAATTTAACCCTTTTAGAAGGGAAGATATGGTCATTTGTTCTGGGAATGTCATTTTCGAGCCTGAGACCTGAAAAACAGGCTCAGTGCTTAACAGGTTAAAACATTGTCTTTTAAATATTAAGCTTCTTCACTATTTGTCCTACTCTTCCAGTTTAACATTTCAATTTCAAGTTTTCAACAAAGTCATTGCAATGCATTTGAGCTGTAACAATTTTGATTCAAATCATTTCACTTTTCTGCATTTCTCCGCTAAGTTCAGCAACGCACTAATGCTGCGTTCACACCGGACGCGATGCGATGTTTGGGGGCGGCGCGATTACATGTAAAGTCAATGCAGAGACGCGGACAGACGCGAATTCGCTCCGACGGTGCGCATGAAGCGGTGGACGCGGCGCGAATCACGCGATTGAGGCGATTGAACGGTGCCGTGTTAAACGCAAGAGTTCAATTTTTTCAACTTGAGCGTCAAATTCACGTGACGCGTTCTCGCGGAAGCCAATCAGCGGTGAGGATCTCAGCCGCCGTCACTGACGTTCAACCAGAAAACATCAGCCGTTAGCTGTTAGCAGTTAGCACACAGAGCTCACAGCTCCTCATATCTGTTCAGAAACTGGACAAAAGTTAAACAAGTACAAACCACAGACTGTCTGTGCCATGGCGAATACAGTCGCTGGTTTATTTATGTCTGTAGGCCGTTGTTATGAGTGTGGAATGAGCATAGACAACGTTAGCTTAGCCTGGTCGATCCGATCTTCATTCAGAAAACAAGCATTTTAAAAGGTGTTTTGCCTGCCGTCTTGTCTGCAGACTTGTCAAAGCATTAATTCATGGTTGTTACTAACCGGTATCAGTATGTTGTTACTTCGGCATCATTTAGAAACGTGTATTACAATTTAATCACGGTAAAATATGTTCATTTGTTGTAGTTGTAGCTCCCGAGCCAGCGCGTCTTGTTTGAATGATGTGAGTAAACACAGCTGGCAGCCGCGGTGAAACTCCAGCGTTTAGAGCGATGCGATAGGAGCGATTAGAGCGAAGCGAATATTCGCATCGCGTCTGGTGTGAACGCAGCATAACTTGGTTTTTGTAGCTAAAAGCAGCTACAGAGACCATTCAACTAATAACATATTCAGCTTTTTCTGCATTTTCAGCTAAATTCAGCAACAAATGTACACAGTTTACAGCATTCACACGCATTTTCAGCAGGAAATGCATTTTCTAGTTTCTTTAGCTCTCCCTGAATTGTTAAGCTCCATGTAATATTCTCCTAAGCAGCCGAGATTTATGTTTGTATTTGTGTGTGGTGCGTATTGTTTTGGTACCCAAAATACTAATTACTTCGGCTCATTTTAATCTGTGTGGGAGGCAGGGGAGGAGTTTTCATTTTTTCTGGGGCATACACACACATACAGAAACGTGGTGCACACACACACACGGAAAACCACGGGTGGTGTTTACCTGATGCCGTTGTTTTAATTGTATTCCCACCACCCTGTCGTCACTGACGGCTGAAATAAATGAATTTTTTCGCCCCCTCATTCAAACACAAGAGAGGTTTCTCAATACTCTAATTTCCCCTCCTCGACTCCTATCCTCGACTCCTATCCTCAAGACTTAGTGCCGCCCACAGGAGATGCGAGCGGAGGACTGAGGAGGGGAACCGAGGAGAGAGGAGGGGAAGCAGCAAGCGGTTAGAGAAATGAGAACTCCTCTCCTCTGAGCGGTCATTTTAAAGAGACGTCCATTAATGATGACAGGAGGCACAGCAGCCCTCTGTCTGATGGACAGATGTGTTCATGACGACTTAAATATTTACTTTTAATTCATTGACAGTGCGGTATATTGAGACAATAACAGGCTACAGATGCGGACATATACACACACATATATTTATATAAATATATACAATTTCAGAATCAAACAAGTATGACAGCACTCTCATAATAACGTAACGTCGCGATGAAAGCAGTTACTAAAATAATATCCAGGGGATGCATGCAGAGCTGTCATTGGCTGAGATAAGTCCGGCCGTGCGTAACGCCTCCACCGTTCCCGGAAATGCATCCGCGGAGGAGCCGTGGAGGACCCATCAGTGTCTCCTCGGTTAGAGCTCCTCCAGAGAGCCTCCTCGATGCTCGATGCTCGGTCCTCGATGTGCATTTAGAGAAATGAGATGTCCTTCAACATGGCGCGCTGAAATCCATTTCCGGGTCACTACCGGAGGACCGAGGAGTCGAGGAGGGGAAATTAGAGTATTGAGAAACCTCTATTGTCATTCACTGAGCAAACACAAAATCAACTTCTTCTAAGATTTTCTTCTCCTCTCTTTCATACAATCACATATAAGATATGTATGTGTGCCTGCAGGCATGTGTTCCAGAAAGCAAATACTTGCGTTCCTATATGCATACTATATGTGTGTACCTGAGTGTGTCAACTCAGTACCCAAACACCCAGAGAGAAAACTGTTTCGGTGCCACTTTGATCAAAGAGTAGCATCATTCTAACATGTACTCTCTGTAGCCTGCCAACAGAGGTTGGGCGAAGTCACCAGCTCTCAAATGTATAAACTTTATTTATATAGCACCTTTATGTTGGAGTCCTTGAAAAACCTAGCAGCAATGTGAAGACAAAAGAGATCTCATGCCTTATAGAATGGTGCAGTGATAACGTATTTCTGTAGGCCGACCTGGAAGTTAGCATCGCAAGCATCCTTTTGACAAAAAGCAATGGGATTTTTCCATTGGATCTCAGATTATTGCAGAGAATAGACTTTTTCTTTTTTGACACATTTATGATATTTACACCTTTTGTTCAGCAGGATAACCTCCAAATATTTACACCACTTTTATAATTTTTTAATGAAGTAAAAAGCTAACGCTAGGCTATAAACAAGCTACATCATGCAGAGTTTCCGTTAGAATTTTTCTTTGCCGGTCAACAGTTTAAAGTTTAACTCTTCCGGACAAAATGAGAAAAGGTATTTTTTGTTATTTATTGAGCTTTAAAACAAATTCATAACGACTCTATATTAAACAAACTAATTATAGTAGATTAACTACATTATTCAACAGTGTACAGTAACTTTGGATAATAACACGGGAATAATAAATAATAATAATAATCTTTCCCTCCCTCTCTCTCTCCTGACAGCCGGTCCCTCTCATGCAGCTCGCTGATCCAGTAATGAGTGAACCGACAGTGAAGAATAAACATATTTATAACTAGTTTAGGTTGTTCCAGAGGTAAATAAACTAGCAAAGTGTGTTAGGTCTAACTTGAAGTGTGGGTTTTGCTCCGCTCACCGGTCCATCACAGCGGGCGGAGCTGTGATCATGCAGAGCTGCGTGTCTCCGTCAGCAGCAGCTGATCTGCTCTCTGATCTCTCTCTCTCTCGCGTCCGGTTATACTTCACTCGCGTTTATGTCCATATCGATCAGATCTAGCTAGTTATAGCTAATGAGATGACTGCCTGCGTATCAAAGGACACCTATAAGCGTTGCTTGGCAACAGGGGTGTGGCGGCAAAAGTATAGCGCAGCATTATGCAGCATTAAGCATTTGTTTACATGAGGGGTCAAAATGTCCCCTTCAGGAGGATAAATCTCTTTCTCCACATTACATGTCAGACATTAGAAAGGAAGTGACTGTGCATGAAGCGTATTGACTCTTCTTGTCTGTCACATAAGTGGCGCAACTGGGAAATTATTTTGACCGGACATTTTGACCGGAGAGATTTAGATTTGCCGGTCTTCAGCATATTTTACCGGTCATAGTCCGGTAATTACCGGCTAACGGAAACTCTGACATCATGGTAGCATGGCTGCGCATCACCAACGATAAGCTAAAGGCGGTTATTGTTCGGCGTGATGACGTTTAGAAGTCATGTTTGGTCACTTGTTAGCAAGCGCCGTTTGTATGACATGTAGATGCTTCAGATATTTACAAGTGAGTTATTTAGTGCCGCAATTGATGTTGTTGAACAAAACTTTTAGGCTTGTGTTAAACCACATGCCTCATTTGAGGTATCTAACAAGTTAACTTCGAGACGAGGTAGCTGTAAGTGTTGAAATGCTAACTTATATCCAGGTTTTCGAACTCATTACTGCACCACTCTTTTGGCGCTATAAACATCCTATCATCCATAACCACGATCGCAATCTAGCACCTCTCAGCTACAGTATGCTCAATGCTGCCCCTCATAGCCCATAATCACAAAGTCTACTTAATATAAACAACTTGGGGAATGTGTTTTTACAGTAAAGGCAAATATCAATAGCCGCAATATGCATTTATCGGGTTTGTTCTGAAAGTGTAGTTGCTTAGGCTTGTCTCCTGTCTTGTCAAATTTTAGCAGTGGCCCATTTCAGGTTGGGTTTCTCCATTCTTACCTTTCACAATAAAAGCCCAAGATATATACACTGCATTACTGCTGATGAGAGGCAACTTAAATGAACTCTGGTATTTTACTTAACTTACAACTAAGCAAAATAGCTTACAGTACTGCATGCCCTTATGTCATCATCATCATCATCATCATCATCATCATCATCATCATCATCATCATCACCACCACCTCTCAAAGGCATGCATATCTTCCATATCTTCAAAAAGTCCTTTATATTTACGGTTGCCTGTTGTTTTTTCTCACCTATCTTGGGCTGTTAGCCAGAAGCTACTGAACACTGCAGCCAGCAATTATGTTTCAGATGTTTTCACCCAAATACAATTTGTTAATTCTTTTGGCATGACAAACATGTTGGAGGCATTTGTTTACTCATAAAACATTTTCAAAGCTGATTTTTTGATGCTGGCATTGCAATGTTTATTGGCGCGACAATGGAATAACAACCCTGTCTCCTACAAAATTATGTTCCCAAAAAATATCAATTATTTTCAATACATTTTCAATACATTTTTAACATGGTTTTGAAAAGTCTAAGTGTTTGGCCCATCAATCCACCATGACCTCCACCCTGTGTAGATCGCCACAGACTTTGATAGATATGTATTTGTAGTTAGAAAATATGTTCCCAACAAAACCGAAGTTTTGTTGTATATGAAAATAATTATTTGTGCATTTTGTAGTCAGCATACTGCTACTGTTACAACTTGTAATGAGTGACTCAACTGAATCCCAATATGAAAACACAGACACACTGAAAAATGGCTGAGTTGTAATAAAACTCTAAAACTCCATGAGGTATCTTTAATACAAAAGTCCTTTTGTTTGCACGCTCTTAATTTAAAGCGCTTTTTTTTGTACAGATCCACTGTATCATGACTCATCGTTTTGTGGAGGTGGTCATGCAACACCAGCTTACCTGAAACAGGGATCTTGAAATCTGATTATGTGATGAGTCACTAGTGTGTCTAATAAGTGAGTGGAAATAATGATTATTAAATTGAAGGCAGATATGAAAAAGAAGCAATGAAAATGTAAAGAGCCAGTCCTTATAACCAGGCATACATTGGTTTTGCATCATGTTCATATTTTCGTTATGTACAGTATGTGTGTGTTTGAAAGAGGAAGAGAGGTTTAACACTGGTGTTAACTGCTCAACTGACGAAGACATAAGGCTATTGTAATCAAAACACTATCATAAATCATGGTGTGGATTATATCGGAAGATCATTTACACTAGGGCTGATTAAAAAATGTATTGTACACCTTGAGCATTGATCACCAGATATGTCATCAACAATTCCTTATTAATGGCTGAGCATCATGCACATGTTGAAACAGGAGATGAATTGTTGTCACACACACACACACACACACACACACACACACACACACACACACACACACACACACACACACACACACACACACACACACACACACACACACACACACACACACACACACACACACACACACACACACACACACACACACACGGTGTAATCAAGTCAAGTGTCAACACATAAAGTTAATGGGTGTCTCTGCACTGAGATTCAAATCATCAATAACTAGAAAATCAGTCGGAGAGCAAAGACCTCTGTCAAGTCCAATGGTGCATTTACATTTACACATACATTTACTTTCCAACAACATGGTACTATTTTCAACTTGTAGCTTTCCTATTTGATCCAACTTGTTATTCTTCCTTTAATATATTCTATGAGTAACTTATAAAGCTATGCCCTCCCTAAACTTTGATGTAGAGAGAGATTTTGTTTCACCGTTTAGTTGCTGCTGTTGTGCATCCACGCCCCATGGCTGACTTGACTTAACACCAAGGAGAAGTCTGGCTAGCATGGTGGTCAGAAAAACGGCTATCCCCACTGAGATCTGAACAACACAGAGAGTGCAAAGGTAAACCGAAGAGACGAAGGAGGGGAGCTGGGTCCAGATTTATGGAGAAGTAGATATAAGCCTTGACCCGTCCCCCCCCCCCAGGCCTACCCCTGCCCCCCCCCCTTTATGAGCAACATAAGATCTTGGACATTGGAACAGTCCTTCGGCGGGACTCGATGACGTAGCATCCTTGAAATAGTGGCTCTGGAGGAGCCGTCCTCGACATTGAGAAACACCCCCTGTTCCATCATAACCTCACCTGAACTGCAGCTGATATTTACTTTAGAGGAAGTAAAGAACTAAGCTCACATTAAAGCAAACAAAAGAGTATTCGCTTAGATAGATCTGCCAAGGTCTGGTACAGCAAGCCGTATATACTGTGAGTGGGAACAGCCTCGACTCCACAGAAAGTTCTCACAACACCGCTCAAGTTACAGATTTCTATAACACCATGCATTTTTACTCTAAACTTTTATTGCACCTTTATATATAAGAATAGACTTGAAGAAAAATATGTTGATGTTTATTGTTTTAACTGACTTTTTAAAACTGCACTCTGAGCAGCTGTTGTGTGGTTGGGGTGTTCAATGACACGCTACAAAACAGATTGTGTTTGTGTCCTTTTTCTAGCAGCAAGGATTTTCCTCACACCAGCTTAGTTTAGCTTTACTTATTTGTTTGCAAGGTTTTATAATTACTTCCCACAATTGTCACCCAGTCATTTTCTGCTATTTTTGAAAAGGCCATGCATCAAAAGTCATAGATAATTTTAGGTGCATAGTTGTATAAAGTGCGCCCCGTAGGCCAAAAGCGAGTCATTGAGAAACATTTGGCGCGACTCCCTAAGGCAGTGGTTCCCAAAGTGGGGGGTGCAATGGTTATTAAAAAAAGAAAGATTAAAAAAATAAATAATCACAATTTGAAAAATTATTGATTCGAAAATAATATGATCCAGTACAGTACTATTACGTCTGGGTCTCTGTGTTTCATTAAAGCTCGGCTCTGTGTGTGTGTGGAACGAGCCATTTTGTGTGCGTGCGCTTGCGAGAGAGAGAGAGCGCACCGGTACCGGAGATCGTTGTTGTTAGCTTCTGGTGCTAGCGAGCTACGCTAACGGATATAAGGAGTTTTTTCAACAACAAAGTGGAGGAGAGTCCTCTCCTGTCAGACTGAGAGGCTCAGTGAGCTAAAGGACTCTCTCAGTGTTTAGATAGTTAACTTTAGTCTAAGTTATCTCAGTGGGTCTCAAACGTTTTGGTCACCATTAATGTAAACAATTATTTCTGAGGCACACGTTTATATGATCATTATAGTTATAAACAAATAAGAGAATAAATGAAAAACAGGTATGAAATACTATATGACGGTAAAAAAAGAATAAAGTTTAAAAGGGTGATTTGTAAAATATCCATAAAGAAAAAGTAAATCTGTTTACAGTTCTGTTTCATATGGGTGTTGAGAGATGTATCCATAGATATCTTCATTTTGCTCTCAAAGTGCACCAGATTGATGCTTTTAACTTCAATATTTAAAAGTAAATCTTCCCGGGGGAGCATGCCCCCGGACCCCCCCAATGTGAGGTCCACACACCACCTGTAAAAATAGCACTTTACCCCTGCTTACACCTATATGCCGTGAGCTGATTATCGAGCCTTCATTGTAACAGTCGCGGGTATGTGTATATGCGTGGGGATCGTTGCAGTAGAAAGTTCCGCTGTAGCAACCGGTACATTAATGGAAAACCCTAAATGTTTGAGCACCCTCTATGAAACGTCAAGCTACCCCACAGCACCCCCAAAATAAATCTCTGGCGCCGCCACTGAGCCTGACTTGTGTTGGGGGGGGCCCGACTTTTTTTTTTCTCCAAAGGGGGGGCCCTGACAGAAAAAGTTTGTGAACTACCGCCCTAAGGTGACACGAAATGCATATATTTGAATAATTGGCAGTTTATTACAATAATCTGAATTGCCTACAGTTAATACACATTTCTTATATTAGTCTCCTGCATTGCATGGCAACTACAGGCACATTGTGAGTGTCGCAGGAATTACGTTCTGTCGTCAATGTGGGTGCTGTAAGCTAAAGTTAGCGATTTTGGTTGACAACCCAGCACTTTGATGCAATAATAGATGTGTGCATTTGTATTGTTTGTCTCATAATCACATACTTGCTCCCTAATTTGGCCCTCAGTCATGAAGACTCTGAAAGATTTTGGTCTGGGGTTCCTTATAAACGTTTGTCTGTGGACATCGATATTTGATCTTGGAATACTCCAACCCAAATAGTTTAAAATAAAGAAAATTATCCGGAATTCAAATAATGTACAGTTTTAGAAATTATGAAAGAACATTCTAATCCCTGCTACATCAGACTCTATCAGAACAGTACGTTAGTACTTTTGGTCGTTTAACGTACAGTTTCTAATAAGAGGGTTCTGCTTGCACCTCCGCCTAAAGTTCCGGTGTGTAATCGAAGTACACAAATCTCTTTGTCACGTATGGCTTAAAGCAGCCCCTTTGACTCAAATGAGCATATGAGAGCAACTCAATTTAGATCTAGCTTCACACAAGTAATGCTTACATAGGTAACTAACGGTTTTATAGCATGCAAAGTAGGGTTGGGCAATTGGCTGAATATATAGGCTTTCGGCAGTTGGCTAAGTTGATGCCGACTTGAGAACTTGGCATAGTTGATTTTGTGTTTTTGTTTCTTGCAATTTGCAATTTGCACCTCCTTGATTGAAGTGCTCTGAATCAAACTCCATTGAGTTAGTCGCTGACTGTGGGTATATCGATGTTGTTCAGGGTTTTATATTTAAATAACTTTTACAATGAATCTCAGTAAGCATTCATCATTAGAAAAGGCTTTTCGATTGCAGGTCATGGGTAATTCAAAACAATACAATTATTATTTGCTTTCAAAAGGTGTCTCATCTACAGTGTACACCAAAGTTCTAGTACATTCCTACATCTGTCAGAGAAAACCGTAACATTAAATATTAAAAAATATTCTAAAATAGTAGTATTGTAGTTACTTCCATTTTGACTATCATTGAAATATTACTGGTAAAATGAGCTCAGGAATTTCAACACTGACCAATAATGTGTCATCAAATGTCAAAAGTTAATAATAACCAAACCATAAAACACACAACAGAATCACTTTTAAATGAACGTAATTATTATAACACATTGTGAAACATACTGAGGATTCACCTTACCCTGAACCCTGTGAAGTGACTGACTTAAAGAAGTTTCAGTCAGAAAAAGGACAATAAATACTCAACAGGTTTGTGTAATTTGATGCCATATTTGACTCGATATCGGTGTGATACAGAATAATAACTTGGCAAACACTATTAGGTTTTAGGCGCTGTATTTACTGCTATGCAAAATGTGACTTCTGTTGAGAAATACGTGCTCTAATGATGAAATAGTCAGTGTAATTGACAAGACGTGTTATGTTTAGTTTTTTCTGATTACTAATGGCTCAAAATCATGCAAACAAATCACACGTACACAAAATTACCTGGAAACATTGGAGGGGTATGATGCAAGCAGCCATAAAGATTGCTCACACACACACACACACACACACACACACACACACACACACACACACACACACACACACACACACACACACACACACACACACACACACACACACACACACACACACACACACACACACACACACACACACACACACACACACACACACACCACTTCAGTAATCTCAGAGATGGTGGAGGGTTGAGGAGATTAAAGAAAGACTAACTGTGAAGTTTCAATTCTGTCTCCTCCAATAAAGATCATTCCTAGGAGCTATCAAAAGGGGGAGAAAGGGGGAGATTGATAGTGTGAAGTGTGGATAGAGAGACATTGTAGGAATTTACAGCTTTTTTGTCATCTTTGACATCTATTGTTCTAAAATAGACACTCAAAAGAAACAGAAATATACACAATCAGCAGAAGAGAACCTGATAGAGAAAGCTAATTGTCTTAGTTGTATAAAGACACACAGGCAATGAAACAGAGAGAGGATTAAATATTGATGTTGCTTGAGAAATTACTAATTGCAGTGGTCCCCCGCTGCTACTGCTATACTTTCATTTCAAGATTATCTACTGCTCTTACAGCATATGGCATATAAGTATTTTATTTCGAGAGGCATGTTTGAACCTTTCATTTAATTTTAAACAGCCCTCAGAGGCAGTGACACAATTCCAGCATGGAGACAAAAAGCAGAGCTAGAGAACATGCCGCATCATATTTCAGACCTCCGGGTGCTGATGTGATCCGGAGCAATGTACAGCGAAAGTAAACAGGAGAAGAAATTCATACATTCTCAAATACAAGACTATTGTTTTACAGATCTAGTCATATGCGTAAAATTGTGCTGCTATTGTCTTGATTTTCCATCAAACAATCTTAGTGTAGATAATAGATAAACTTGCAATAAAACAAAAGGCTTGCCTCTGATATAAAACTGCTTCAAAGAATTGTTCTTTGCGTTTCAGGTCACTATGGAGAGAGTTTACAGTGAGCTTTAAATCGTGGATCGCCAGCATAGCAACCAACAAAAGAAAAAAGACTGGTAAGGTCAGAGCAGCCGTTCTGTACACGAAATGGAACAAACCAAGACTGCAAAAGACTTGAAAGGGAAAGAAACATAAATAAAGGGTGAGAGAGCAGAGCAAGGACAGAGAGTGGAGAAATGAGAAAGTGAAATAGAAATCCAGAGAAACAAAGAGTTGAAGGCTCGGCTTGATGATTCATTTACGTGTTTAAACCTATTTTACACCGCCGCCCCCCAACAACAATAGGTGGTAATTTTCCATGTGTTGATAAATGACATGGCTCCCGCTGTAAGCAGAACACACGGCTGTGCTATTATGAGAAAAAGGCAAATTCTACTTAAAAAGGAGAATGATTGAGGGAGAGAGGGCGAGAGGTTGGGGAGTGGAGGAAGGAAGACAGATGGGTCTAGGGCTAATTATTGTATTGGGAGTGAAACGAAAAACCGCCACAGTGCTGTAATGCAAAATGGAGTCAGAAATAATGTACCTGTAAAGACTGTGTAAGGAGAGAAAGAGTATAGAAAGGAAGGCGCCTGTTAATCTGGAAAAAGAAAATGAAGGAGAATGAGGATTGGTGCCAAATTGTGTAGGCGTGCTAATTACTAACCACTCACTACCAGCAACATCAAAGCATGACAGACAATAGGAGACAACAGGGACTATTTTAAATCCAACTCAACCCCCCCACACGCAACACGAACCACCCAACACACACACGGGGAGTATTACGATGGCTGAGAGCATAATTAAAACGCCCGGAGGCAGAATCAGTCTGGAAGGTGTTTCTGTCTGGACCCACGGAGCTGGCTGTGGGTCCCCGGCGATGTGGGCTCATGTCCTGAGGTTTACCTTTGCTGCTAGCCGCCCACCTGTCTCCCACACTGTCCCCTCCCACGCACCGGAGAGAAAAGCACGACGACAACAGGCAAGTTTCAAAGGGATAAAAAAAGCTGCCAGGAATGTAAAAAAAATATATCAATAACTACTCAAAGCTTAAGAAATGTGAAGGCCAAACTGTAAGAAAGCATAAAAGATATAAGCCTCAAGTGTCAGAGCATGATGTCACTTAGTTTCAAGGACTGTATGGAATATTTCTACAAGGACTTGGAAAATAGGACCAGCTACCTTAGAATGTTGTTAAAGCATATACATTTGGTTTAATAGTGTATAAGGTCACTGAACTAGTTATTTATGAGTCATATGCACCAACACACATTGTGTTGTGGCACCGCTTCCTGGTGAGTTAATTTTCAAATTGGTGAAACATTATAGAAACAGTTTGATTTGTGTCATATAATTGCATAGCGTTGTCTTGGTCTGTGTATTATGGCCTGTGTATCATATCCAACTGTAGTTAGCGTTAGCTTATGCGGTTAGCAGTGTTGACCTACACATTCATTTCTAACTTCATAGAAAAGCTAATGGAGATCTTATAGGATAGTAAATTAAACTAAACAGTTAACACATTAAGCTTAAGCGCCTAGCTGCCACCAACGTTTTTATTTATGTTCTTCCAGCTTACATTCTATGAAAAAAAAGAATGAAATAATAGGATCCAAAAAATCGCATGCACATTGGCACAACTTTCCGCATTGATTACATTTAGATAGATAGACGGACTGTGAATAAATAATGATATCTCATGTAAACAATGCCAGGATTTCACATACAGTATTGTTGTTGTGAAGCATTGTTTGCACGTCCATATAATTGCAGTAATTAAAACTAATAGGAACACATTATCCAACTGAATTCAACACTGCGATTGTTGAAATGTATCACCTCATTTCTTCTTGTTGTGTTTAGCTGTTGGCTCCATTTTAATCACCCAAACATGTGAAATGCTCTCTTCTTACAGTTTGAAACTCTCTGCTTTCCCAGAGAAAAAGCTCACACGTTTTTGCCAAGTCACATTGCCATTTTCATAGTTTTTGCTACCTTTTGATGGATAAGTGTGATTTCAATACCTAACCCAATAGCACACCCATTGCCTTACCAGTTCAGCTTACTGACTTTAAATGCAGGTTCATTAGTCAATAGTGTCAGATATTTAATCCAAGTGTTGTCTGGGCACTTTTCATGTCATTATAGACAAGTTTATCTTCAACTATTATATACATTGTTTTCATATCTGTATCTTCTTAAGGGAGTGGCTATTTTGGAAATGAATGATGACACTGTAATATGAATTTGTTAGCTCAGAACCCTTTGCCACAGTGAGAAAATGAACCCGTCTATATCGAGTAATTTCTCTTCGATGCACTGGAGGCAGACAGGATATAGTGCCCACTGTGGCTAGACGGACGTTGTAATCTATCAGATGGCTGGGCTGAAGATAACAGTTTTGCTAAAAAATTCACAGCCTCCCCCAAATGAGATGGTCGTGAGTGCTTCAGTAAAGGTCTAAATATGTCATAACAACAATACTGCCAGCTATACTTTCTCAGAAGCTCTTCACAATGTGCCACTGCCTTGTTTTCCTTGTGGTCCCTGTGGTAAAGGAGTTATTATTATCCAATAAACTGGGACAAAATGGAATGAGGGGCTCAAAATATGTCCTGCAAAGCAAATGCGTATTGGCTCTTCCAGACAGTCTTAATATTTCCACACAGCCTCTAGGAAGCCAAAAGACAGTTCACTCTATTTTGGTCTTTATTACCATTACGGTAGCGAGCTTCATCAAACCATAATTGACTTCTGAAATAACCTTGTTCCTTATTTCTTAGGCGCTTGGGAGTCCTTCGTTCATTTGTTGCATTACTTTTCTGTGTCTACAGCCCATGTCCTTGACACCACACTTCCTTTGGGTGTCATATTGCTGAAATAATATTGCGTCTCACAGCTTAAGTGCTTGGCACACTGTCTTCTTAGCACATTGTCTCACTAATCTTTTATATAGCTGACATATATAAAGTAAATCAAGTAGAGAAGGTAGCCATACTGTAATTCTCAAAGGGTCAGTTCACTAATAAAAAGGAAATATGTGTGTACAGTAAGTCTGTTAGGTACCCTACTGCAGGGGTTCCCAAAGTGGGATTGGATAAATGTATTTGTAATCATCGTCAGTCAGATGATTACAAATACATTTATCCAATTTTTTATTATTATTATTAATAATAACGTGTGCATAGACATTTTTCAGGGGCGGACTGGCCATCTGTAGAATTTCTCCGCAGCGAGGCTTCCCCCGTTGACAATCCACTAGCTAACTAATACATTTCCAAACTAAGAATGAACACCCACTTTATGAATTGATAGGACAGATATGTTAAATGCTGTGTCTCAAATTGAGAACTGCTTTACTTACACTTGATTATTTGATTGCAAGAGTGCACTATGGCACTATGAGTACCCGGAGGTGCACTTACCGGCCTCTTAACATAACGGTTGAAAAGTGAAGTCTTGCATGCTGGACACTTCTCACACTCTACAATCGCCATCTTGACCATGTTACGGCAGTTACGTGACAAGTCATGATTCATGTTACTTACACAGCACTAAACAAATGAAATCTATACTAATGTTTTTTTTGCAGAAATATAAGCCACTGTTCATTTTAACATTTTTGTATCGCGAACAATCATTGCTAGCTAGCTAACAGAGGCAATGGTCACTTCCTGTTAGGGCACAGCAGCCGTGTGCGATTTGAAACAATACTACACAGTCAAAATTCACGCTTTGCAAAGACTCCATGTTGGAACCCCAACCCAATCACTTCTTGTTATTTTTTCAAAAATACCAGAAAAACCAAAAGAAAAGTGGGTAAACAGCTACTGTAAAAGTTCAAAGAAAAACTACAGTTAACTAAACAAGAACTAGACTATGTTAACCTTCCTGGAAATAACATATATTATGAGATGTTAACATGCACACCATTACACACCAGGACAAATTATGAATAGCAATCCAAATCAAACTCTATGCAAAGTTCTGGTACCCTGCAGTCTGGTCAAATCATTTCATTATGATGCGGTATCAATTTCATTTAAGGTCTGGATAATAATTTTTCTTCATCAACTCTTTGCATAGTGGCGGTAAATGATCATGAGAAACTGAATACCATTTCCAATTTGGGGAGGAACCTTCTGACATTGTTTTAAGAAACACTAATTTGTATCTTTCTTGATGTGCATTTGGAAATTGCAGATTCATTAGTATTATTTAATCCTACATTCCCATCTAGAAACATGATGTTATCATTGCAGCGCTACATTAAAAAAGAAAATAATGATTGCTCAACCACATGAATGGTGAATTAAAAGGTAATTATACATCTACTTGCATTGATTGAGAAAATGTAAAGATCTCAGGGTCAGTCAGAAAAACATAAACAAGAATATGTACCCTTATCAGTGAAAACACGAGCAAATGTGATTTCTTAGTTCTTCAAAAGCTGTCCTTTAATTAAAAAGGATATTGATTTTCTAAATTAAATAAGTTATTTTAACAAATGTCTTGTCTTTTAAATGTTTTAATCAAGCTGTCCAAACTGGCTGTTTTTTATATCAGATTTTCCAAAGAACTAGAACCTTTGTTGCGAATATTGTCTGCTTTGATGGATTCTTGTTGTGGTTTCGTGTCGAATACAAGTGCTCTTATCTTCACATCGATAACGTCATCTCTTTAGATGTCAGTCTTTTGTCAACTCAAGTCCGCCTGAGTGGCCAATTGACGTCTTGAAACCAAATTGTTGGGGCGAATCATTCAATGTCAAACATGATTTCAGAGTATTCTATGGATTTCTTTCTCTCTCTGTTTGGATCTAAACAGTACAAAGTAGTAAAACTCCTGAAAGTATCCTCCGAGAGTCTATCTCTGGTGGCCCTAAACATTATGTTTTATGCATAAGTTAAATACAGCAGGTCCTGGGTGAGTTACAAACAGAGAGGTGGGTTGTGTGTGTGTTGCATAAGTGTTTGTGTGCATGAACTTAAGCACTTGCTTAGTTGCTTACAATATGTTAATTGTTCAAACAGTTGTACAATGTATGTGACCACTAAAGGCCTGCTTCAGGTGAGTAGAAAAAGTCATGTTTTAAAGATGAGCTACATCAAACTGTGTGTGAATGTGTGTGTCTTGAAATATTAATGCACTGAAAAACACAAGGGACGTCTGTGGAAATGCCCCCCCACCCTGTGTGTTTACATGCCCCCTTTAGGGGAATAACTGTGCATGGCGCCAGAAGAAGTTTGTATTAGTGTGGATAAAGTAAATGTAATGTACAAGCTGAAGCTCACGTTCTCTCACTTACTCTCCTTCATTCATTTCCCTCTTTATTTGTCATTTTACATTTCATTTTCATTTCAAACCTTTATTTAACCAGATTGGTCCCATTGAGATCATAGATCTGCCTTACATGGCAGACACATTTGATTAACCTTAGCCTGCACAGGAAAAGCATTCATGTATGTCTGTACTGCATGTATATATAAATAATGTATCTGTATATGAATATGAAAGTGTTACATATAGTGTTGCTAAATTGGCATAATTGACTGTGTTATTTTAGGATTTGGCATGGGCCTTGTTTGGTGTTAATTTGTGACTTGACTTGTCTTTACAGTTCTGACGTTGAAAACAATCCTATTACTGTAGGTACACACAACACTAGTCACAATAAAGACACAGAGGAATATTGAATGTTAATTGCTTTTTTGTATTGTCTACTACCTGTACATGTTAGTTCTAAGATAGACCAGCGACCAATCCAGGATGTATTGTGCCTCTCACTCACTACATACATGCCATGATAGGTTCCAGCATGGAGCACAAGGAAGATTTCTGATAGCACATGCAATATAAAAACATGCAAAATAACGTATTTTATATTGACCCTCTCTCAGATAATGACCTAAAGTCCAATCTAGTGCCAAACTTGTGAAATACCAATGTATGCTTTTAGGAGTAAGCATATTGTCTAGGTTAGAAATTCATTATTGCACAATATAATGCATTTGTCATCTATATGCATCAGCACTGCTGACACAGTAAGAATTTAATTTCCTCTAAGAGTAGGTACAAGCCATAAACATAACCTATGAATGTACACATAAGCAGGACCCTGCCATGTTTCTGCAACTCTATGAAAACATGAATCATTTCTGAAGACATAGGATGCCTCTATAATAAGAGTGCATCTTCAGATCAGTAAAAGCACGGTCATCCATGTACTGCTCTTTATTAAAAAGCAAAACCTACAGGGCTGTAATACAACTCAGCTTTGGCCAGCGTTTACTTCCAGAGCATATTGCCTTAGGGATTGCTGTGAAGCAGAGAACAGATGCATTTATCATTTACTTATGTAAAACTCTGAGCATATTGCAAGCTTAAAATGTGTATGAGCCGGCTGCCAGCCGTATGTCAGCACCATCATGCGCATACGCCAGAGCGCTGGATGTCCAGGCTCAGTGAACCACTCATGATGATATATAGGCAGTAACTGTATATTGTTAAACTCGCCTCATGTAACAGCAAACCTATCTTGGGAAATACTCAGCCCAGGTGAAAGAAAGCAATAAGGCTCTTATAGAGGGCAATGAAATCTAATGGGGAAGTTGTGGGTCTACATATCTGCCAGGGCTCACGGTAAAATCTGTGATTTTCCAACCCTTTTAAAGCAAGAATGCACTACATATGAAGGACTTCAACCACAGCTGTCATGTCTTGCTATGAGTCAGGTTAAGTGCAGTGTTCTCAAGCAGTGTGTCGAAACTCTGATTAAAATACTACGTTAAACCGCAGCCAATGAAAGCAATTCATAGTAAGTTTGACATTTGTCTGACACATTTACTCATTAACGTGTCAGTGAAAACTGTAAACAAAGACATTACAAGAATATTCAGTGTGTGCTTCCAAATAAACATTATATTGTACAGAATCTTAAACTTAAATTGCTTTCTTGCACTGAAGGTAGCAGTTTACTTGTAATTGAGCATTATTTTAGCGTATATACAATTGTAAATAAATACATTTTTGTGGGTGGAAGCAGATTACTCTCAGAAAGTGCTCTTCCAGTCTGTGCCGTTCCTCTGCCACTTACAGTAAGTAGTCGTTAAACCGGACGTCGTAAGCCGGAATTGTCTTAAAGCATAACTAAATCAGAAATATAACCTTATCGTTAAGTCTCGTTGTCAACTAGAAGTAAGTCCAAATACATTATCAAAGGTGGTATTTAAGAAATGCCTTCAAGGCAGACTGAAAGCACTGACCTGAAACAGTACAGTTAGGGAAATAAGGTCAGATCTTAGATGTCAACTTCAACATTAAGCAATTTTAATCGGTTGCAATGACTTTTGTTTAGTCTTTCCGTCCAAATTGAAAAAGAGGATTCAAATCCAATCATCTATGAATCTTCACAAAGTCAAATTAGTCCTTCCTTTTAACCCATCCTAGTATCACGATCAGTTGGCACGATACAGTTCTCAGGGAGCAGAGTAGGGTCAACGGCCTTGCTCAAGGGCAACTAAGCAGTGGATATCCGAATTCCTAATTCACACTCTGTTGTGTTGTGTTGTGTTCACCACTATAGTTACAGTTAGTATCACAAAGAATACTAAACAATGTGCACATATCCTGTGTAGCGCACATCATACAGAGGGGATTCACAGCGGCTCTCTGATAGCGGCTTTGTTGATGCTTTCTCAGAAAAGTGTCAGACTTGAAGATAATAATCCAGAAATCATGATGTAATAAAGTAAAAAACCCTCTTACCAGTTTGTCATGCATTTATTTATTGCAACACAAATGTGGTATTATGTTTTATCTCCCTCCAAAATACAAGTAAATACTAGTATTTAATTAAAACATTTTTACATAAAAGCACAGATTATTATCATGATAGACGCAATTACATATTTTAATCAATTGACAGTATAAAATGCTGTTGTTAAATTCAAATTGCACATTTCCGTTTACTTTTATAAAACATCACACTGCCTTCATAATTCACTTATCATTCAGTCTCTATTCATTGCCTGTGCTTAATGCATTGGTAAAAATACAGTTGCCTTTACACATCCATCAGATACGGAGTATCATTATCATTTGGAGTGTTTTTGTTTTCCACCAACTGCTGGGAGAATTATGTTTTTTCCAAAGAACCCAGGCAAGGGGCTAAAAGGCTTAGAAAGCTTTTTAGTGCTGAGTGGAACTGCAGAGGGATAATTGTCTGTAAATTCATCATCACAAGAAACGTCTTTCACCTCATGTGATTTCACCATGATGATTATAGCAGCCTTTAAGATATGTTCAAAACGGTTAAGTATGTTTCTGTGTCAATATGTTTAGCTGATCCCTACCTTCCGTATATATTTCCCTCATTTAGTGGGAATGCTGATACAGCATTCCCACTATATGTTATTCTACGGACAACATGTTTATTATTCCGCCGGAATTTTGCACCTCTTCTCCTTGAAGAAGAGGTGCAAACGGAGTTTCTGCGATGTTGAATGCAGGATTCAACATCGCAGAAACTCTGTTCAAACATCAAAACGTTCAGCTCGGTGGGGAATCGACAGAGGTGGGAGTAAGTCCTACATGTGCAAGTCATGAGCAAGTCTCAAGTCTTGACCTACAAGTATCAAGCAAGTCCCAAGTCACTGTGGTGAGAGTCAAGCAAGTCAAGTCAAGTCATTGCTCAGGTCAAGCAAGTCAAGTCAAGTCATACAAAATTCTGATGAATAAGCCCAGCTTCCGCATTTAAATCAGTGGTTATGAAAATGGATTTAACCCACACTATGATCTTCATTACATACACAGTTAATCATTTGAAATCTAATTTAGACCGATGACAATCATATTAGATTCATATTAACCCCAGAACTGCAGACAATATAGCTAGGACTCAGTCAAAAAGTCTGTTCAAAAAGGCAGAATTCCAGGTAAGAAAATCATATATGGCATTTGCCATTACACATATTTAATTTAAATGTCTGTTAACACTAGAACCGCCAACAGCGTCAGCACCTACATAGATATCATTTTCAAATCATTGAATTTGTTCCTCTTCATAATTTCCTTATAAACTAAGTAGGACGATTTAAAACTCAGTTAATTGGATTAATTTTGAAATTGCTTCAGTTTATCATCATAACAGATCAAAAAGTTCAGATTCATTTTACAATAAATCAAGGAATGATGCACTTCTACAACAAAAACAACATAATTAAAACATTTAAACAAACTACTAAAAGTAGATGAACTACATTATTCAACAGTTTACAGTAACTTCTGATAATAACACAGGGGAAATAAACGAGGCATCTCTTTTCCTCTCTCTCTCTCCCTCTCCTGACAGCCCGTCAGTATCAGGGGTTAGTCAAAATGAATCCCTTGGCGGTTCTAGTGTTCATTTACCGTTTTGTCTTCTCTTTGTAATGCTTAATCGATTTGAAACCAAGTCTAACGTAGCTTAAACTTAACGTTAGCTTTCTAGCTAACACAACACATTCACGTACCTTTCTCTGTGGGTTTTTTTGTAGTGACGAATGAAGTTGGATGTTGTGGTGGTCGTGTCACTAATCTTTATGCTGCAGACCCTGCATACCGCTGTTCTCTTCTTATTAGCGTCATCGACAACATAATCCTTGAATCCAAACTTGACTATTTGTGGAGTAACGCTAGCCGCTGCCATGTTAACTGACACTCCTGCCGTCTAGTGGGTTGCCAGGTTTGCGCGCACGGCGCTATAATCACCCAATCACGTTTCGAAAAAACTAAACGTAATATCTCAATACAAAAACAAACGCAAATATTTAATTTTAAAAAGTCAAGTCTTTTCAAGTCATCTGTCTCAAGCTTAAGTCAAGTCTCAAGTCATGAATACCAAGTCAAAGTCAAGTCAAGTCTTTTATCAATGTTAGTCAAGCAAGTCTCAAGTCAAGTCATGTGACTCGAGTCCCCACCTCTGGGAATCGATGGCTATTACTTTTATCATTCATAACTTTCATAATTCCAGAGATACATCCCATAATTCATCACATTTTTAACCATTGAAGTCAATGGAGAAAATCTTCAGACTTGAACAATCTTCATGCGACTTCAACTGCTAACTGTTCATTCATACTTTCACTCAGAAACCTCATTCAAACTGTTACACATCTTTCTGACATTATTCGTGTAACACAACTTTTAAATCTGATTCTTACTTTTAGAGATATTAAACATTGTTCAGACCTTGGTAAAGAGGCTTTCTTCAGATTTTAACATTAACTAGAGCAGGGGTCGGCAACAGGCGGTCCGGATCCGGACCCAGACGCCGACCTATACGGACCCGGACCTATAATCAATACATTAATAGGGGATTTCAATTTTGACGGGGCGATTCTATTTTAACCGCCGCCGACAGGGGGCGAAAGAGACGAGTGAGCGATACAGGGAGAGAAACACAGAAGAAGAGATGAGAGCGCGGCAGAGAGAAGACGGAGAGGAGAGTGAACAGGCGTGTTAGCGGCAGACAGGGGGTCCTTCTCAGGTCGACTATTTTCATTTCCTCGGTCCTCGGTCCTCGGTATCACCGGAAGTTGATTTGTCTGCGCCATCTTGAGTAGCGTCCCATGGCTCTTATTTCTGCCGGAGGACCGAGGAGCGAGGAGCGATAACCGAGGAACCACCAGACCATCCTCCGGTGAAATCCTCAGATACTCTCCCCGCCCCCTTACTGTGTATCGCTCACTGATTGGACGATGCAGCGCATGCACTGATCTGATGCTTCTTGACATGAGAGCAGAGTTTCCCAGCGGAGTGAAGAAAACACATGAAACTCACGGGACTCACTCCTCAGTTTATACTGTGTTTTGTTTCAATGAATGCATCATTCAGTTACAAATATGTGATATATCTGAACAACAAAGTGTTCAAAAATTATTTTATTCATTTATTGGAAACATTTTCATGATCGCTTTTTCGTTTTACATTTTCATTTATTGTCATTTCCATTCAGTCAGTCATTAAGTGCTATTTAACATGTTTATTTGCTACATATCCACACAAACAAAGTGTGCAATCCAATGAATGTTAATCTAACTGGGTTTTGATAGATAACATATCTCTTTTTCTTCTCTGAATTATTTTATTTCTATTGTGCACTCTAATCAATATTAATCCAACTATTGTTCGTTTATACATTTTAAGAATGGCGTTTATCTTTTTTGAGAATGAGTTCTTATTTTATTTAATGTATTTGGGTCTACAACAGATGATACACATGCTTGTGTCAGTAAATGTGTACTAACAGAGGCGGGGGTGTTTGTGAAAATAATGGGGACAGAGCTGCTGTCAGACGAACAGCTGTGCGGCGTCATCACAAACGGACGTCGCTTCACGTGACGCTCCGGAGGAAAGGACGTCCCATTGCTCTTAAAACTCATTTCCCTGCTTCTCGTGGTTTCCTTGCGTCTCTCCATGCTTCCCTGGTGGGAGGCACTAAACGCAGGGAAACTACGCAAGTGAGGGACGCAAGGATTCCATTTAATCGACCTGAGAAGGACCCAGGGAGAGACAAATAATTACACATGGCGCTCTCCAAGAAGAGGAAAGTGGACAGTGAGAACAGAGCTTTTAACCCTGAGTGGACTCATTCATGTTCATCCTGCCCACTGGGAGCACAGAACCAGTGTGTCTCATTCAGAGACCGTGGCGCTCATTAAAAGTGCCAAAACGCCACTATGAGACAAAACACAAAGTGTTTGACCAAACATTCCCTCTCAAATCAGAACTGAGGTCACAAAAAATAAGCAGTCTCAGAGCCCAATATGATCAGTCCACCAGGATCAAAATTAAAACTAAATATCGTTCCAGGGCAGGCTAACCGAGGCTAACCAATGAGCACCTGCATGTGTGTATGAGAATGGCCCTGACACCATTTCAGCCCAGATTTAAACTCCTGGAAGGACAAGCTCGAGCTCAATTCTCGCACTGAATTAAAAAAAAGTGAGTGAGGGACTGCAATATAAGAGGGAAAGAAAGAGAAACTTTAAAACTGTTCAATTGTTATGATGTGTAAAGACTGATAAACACGATGATTCTGATTCTCTCTCTCTCTCTCACACACACACACACACACAAACAGTCTGGGTGTTTTTCAATCGCGAGTAAAGCTGCTGCAGAGCCACTATTTCAAGCATACTACGTCATCGAGTGCCCCCGAAGGACTGTTCCAATCTCCAGCATACTTTGAAATCTACCGAGCCCGGCGTACTCCGTTTGGAGTATGACGCACACCTGCACACTTGCTAGCGTGTTCCACTCTTTGTTTTCCAAATGTCAGGAAGTATTCTTGACTCGCTTCTGAAGCAAGATGCTCGGCAGACATGTGCTACCAAGCAAGTGTACTCGCGATTGGGAAACAAACAGTTCTTCCTCTATCGCGATCTCAGAAAGTAAGAAGAGACAGTAGCAGGATAGAGCAGAGAGAGAGAGAGAGAGGTAGCGAGAGAGAGCAGAGAGAGAGAGAGAGGAGAGAGAGAGAGCGAGAGCGAGAGAGAGGAGCGAAGCGCGAGAGGAGAGATAGCGAGAGAGCGATAGCGCGCGAGAGAGATAGAGGTGAGAGAGAGAGGCGAGAGAGAGAGAGAGCGAGAGAGAGCTCATGATCTCTCTAGAATCTCTCTCTCTCTCTCTCTCTCTCTCTCTCTCTCTCTCTCTCTCTCTCTCTCTCTCTCTCTCTCTCTCTCTCTCTCTCTCTCTCTCTCTCACTCTCTCACACACTCTCTCTCTCTCTCACAATGTTCCAAACGGCCCAAAACTTCACAGGTTTGGTAACGATGCAGCCATCAACGCATCTAAGCGTATTATGGGGTGTCACCACTCGCCATGAAACACGATGTCGCTGTAAGTCCAATCGTCCCCCAATCTTCACTTGTATATCACCGGTCCATGCCTCAACAGCTCTACGCCAAATCTGAAATCTCACCATATGCCGTTTCCATGGAAACGCATCCCTCGCCATAAAACACGATGTCCCTTTAACTCCTATGAAAATGTTCAAAAAGTGCTCAAAATTCACATGTGTGCTAACAGTCCAGCCGTGAAGACATCTACGAGACAGTTTTGAGATTTCTTCAAATGTCAATGCCATGGCAACACAATGCTCGCCATGAAACACGGTTTTCTCATAACTTCAGTGAAAATGTTCCAAACGGCCCAAAACTTCACAGGTTTGGTAACGATGCAGCCATCAACGCATCTAAGCATATTATGGGGTGTCATCAAATGCCGTTGCCATGGCGACAGATCATTCACCATCAAGTTAGTTCAAAAGTTTGCAGTTCAAATATTCTGCTGCTTTTCCAAGCCTTTTTACTTTATTTTCTTCACTCATCACACATTCAAGCCCCTAGTGTTCATGTATCATTTCAATCTAAATTCTTCACTTTCTTCTTACACATTACATTTCAGCATAGCAGTTTAGCGTCAGCTTTTCAGCATAAAGCATTCCCACTAGCAATTTCTTCAGGAATTGCATTCTCTAGTTTGTCTTAGGTCTCTTTGCTGTCCCTGTCCATTTTTGTCCTTTTTCTCTGCAACTTTCAAATCATTTCTGTTATCACTTCACCATCTCACTTTTCTCTCTGGGAAAGAAATGTATTTTTTCTCTCTCTCTGTCACTTTATATCTCTATCTACCATGCTCCTTCTTCCATTTCCTTGTCTGTCTACATCACACTATCTTTCTCTTGGCCTTTCTACCTCTTCCTCTCCCTGGGAAAACAACAAAATCAATCTCGAGGTCTCTCTCTCACACAATAGTGGAGTCTGGTTCAGTTTCTTGATGTTGTCAATCTCTTCAGTTTCAATGCAGGGAAAAAGGGAAACAACCTAACAAAGAAGAGTTTATATTCATGCCATGTTGAAATAAATAGGCAAATACTGGGTGTTGTTGTGTGAGTGTACGGGTCATGCATCTTCCCTCAGGCTGTGGCATTTATCGGCATATTGGCCAGTCAGATATGATATTTGCTTGAGTAGCATATTCATAGTTTACTGTTGCCATCCAGCTTTGTGTTTGTCTCTCAGTTGAAGCTGAAATAATTAAGTTCATCCCAGTTCAGTAGATGTCTCATTGTTATTATGACAGTATACTGCCATGGCAGTGGGTGACAGAATGAATTACCCTCAGTACAGAACAATGGCAATCAATTACGTACAGATTATCTACATACAGTGTCATTCTTCTCTCTGTATCGTTGCCCTTTTCCCTTCTTTTGCCCAGTAATTACATTTCCTAGCTAGAATCGTTCCTTTTTCTGCCACATAAAACTTATAATTTACTGAATGACACTTAATTACAACAGTCATAAACATTCATAAGACTCCTACATGTTTATGTTTCATGTCATGGCCATTATTACTGGCCCTGTGCATCTCCTAATTGTTATAACCGGCCTGCTCTCGTCTATCCCACATGCTCCACTGAGATCCAACATCTAGTTACAGGTGGCCTGTGGAACTGCCAGTCAGCTGTTCCTAAGGCTGACTTCATTTCTGGCTACGCTTCCCTGCAGTCTCTGGATTTCCTTGCTCTTACTGAGACCTGGATTACTCCATCCAACACATCCACACCAGCAGCTCTCTCCACAGCATATTCCTTCACCCATACACCCAGACCCACTGGCAGAGGAGGTGGCACTGGTCTCCTGCGCTCTCCCAAATGGAGGTTTTCCCTCTTCAAACTACCTAACTTCACTCCTTCCACCTTTGAATTCCATGCCGTTACAGTAACCCATCCTATACAATTAACCATTGTTGCTCTCTACCGTCCACCTGGCGCCTTGGGAGACTTCTTGGAGGAATTAGATAATCGCCTCTCACACATCCCTGAAACTGGCCCTCCCACTGTACTTCTCGGGTGTTGACCAATCACGAAGCGTCATTTCTTGACTGGCAGCAAAAACAACCAATCACAGCAGTGCTTCTCTGGCTGGCTCTGTCCAATCACACACAAGAAGGAATACCCTTTCCGTCCAATGTTAAATGCTGCGGCGTTTTCTGAAATGCTATAGTGTTTTGTGAAATGCTGTAGTGTTTTGTGAAATGCTGTGGCGTTTTGTGAAATGCTGCGGTGTTTTGTGAAATGCTGTGGCGTTTTGTGAAATGCTGCGGCGTTTTGTGAAATGCTGCGGCGTTTTGTGAAATGCTGTGGCGTTTTGTGAAATGCTGCGGCGTTTTGTGAAATGCTGCGGCGTTTTGTGAAATGCTGTTGTGTTTTGTGAAATGCTGTAGCGTTTTCTGAAATGCTGTAGTGTTTTCTGAAATGCTGCGGCGTTTTGTGAAATGCTGTTGTGTTTTGTGAAATGCTGTAGCGTTTTGTGAAATGCTGTTGTGTTTTGTGAAATGCTGTAGCGTTTTCTGAAATGCTGTAGTGTTTTGTGAAATGCTGTAGCGTTTTCTGAAATGCTGTGGTGTTTTCTGAAATGCTGTAGCGTTTTGTGAAATGCTGCGGCGTTTTCTGAAATGCTGTAGCGTTTTGTGAAATGCTGTGGTGTTTTCTTCAGGGCCACCGTACTTTTCTATTATTCCACCAACAACCCAAAATGTCAACTTAACATGAAAGGTATCCCATGGGCCTTACTGTGGAGCCACCACCAGGTCAAACTGTCAACTTGATTGTGGAGTGGACTGTCCAGCAGACCTGAAAGCACTTCTATCCTCGGCTCGAGTCCCAGGTCGGACCACCAGGTGATTACAACCAAGCCATGCCGTGTCACTCCCCAGGGCTAACACCAAATGGCTTGTCAGGAGCTTTCTCCACACTGCTGTAACAACACGGGACAGCCTTCCCCCTGCTGTCGTCTGGGACATCACATCAAGCAGTGTTCCTGCCTCAGGAAGAGATTGAATAAACACCTCCCAGCATGAGACTGCAAGCCTAAAGCTCAAACACTTCAAACAGACACAAATGTGCTTCATATTCTGGAGTAGCTGCAGCTCAGTGAATGGTATTCATGAACTGCTAAAGCAAAAAATACTAGTGGCTGCATATTCATGGCTCTGAGAGGATTACACTTTTTACTTTGTAGACTCCTTGGCCATTACTCAAAACTCAGAGTGGAAAATGTTACAGGAGGCAGCATTTTTACGTCAATGCTAAAGAAACATGGGTGCAAAGGTCCAAACTATCAGGCCAAATCCATATCTATACAATAAATATTAGAAAAGTTAGAAAAGTCTAATCATTACATTACCTTAACATAGCAAATGCATGCAATAGAGTGGTGCAGGGATGACGTATTTTTGTAGGCTGACCCGGAAGTAAGCTGCGCATGGGTTCCCTCGATAAAAAAGCAATGAGATTTCTCCATAGGCTTTTGGAATATTGTAAAAAATAAGATCTGTGGAAAACGAACCTGTTTGATAAATGCACGTTTTATTCAGCCGGATAATCTCCACATGTCTACCCTGTCTACTGAATCTATTGATCATAAATGTATCCTACACAAATACGTCATCCCTGCACCACTCTATTGGAAAACGTTCTAAGAAAATGTATTAATACACTGTTTATTGTATCCAAAACATTTTTGGCTAGTGAGGTGTAACAAACTGTCTTATACTAGGTGCCTCTCTAATGACTTAAGTAATCATATTGTTTTAATTTGGATCATGTTCTAGTATTAAATAGGACATTTAATGCTCATGTTCAGGTTCATATTAGTATTAAGTGCCTCTAATAGCCGCGTTCACACCGGAGTACTTTCACCGTACTTTTCGCGTTTTAGTTCCGTGAGTACCCCTTATGTCGCGTTCACACCAAAAATCGTACTTAATCTCGGGTACTTTTACCCCCATTTTTAGAGCCAGCTGAGAGAGCGTACTTTTCTGTGGGTGAAAAGTGCCCCAAAAGTGCCCCAGTGCTGATTGGCTGGGCGAATGGCAAACCACGCCCCGTACAACTGTGGAAATGTTGTGTAGAGCCGCCATTGTTTTGCCTCGCTACAACAACCTCAGCGCACCAACGAAGAGTAGTTTGTTTTTTAACGCAGTGAAATAATGACAAACATGAAGAAATCCGAGCGATGGACTGATGAGGAGGTATCAGCGCTTCTGGACATCTACGCCGAGGACACGACGCAGGGAATGCTGTTGAAGCCAGTACCCAATTCCAAGATCTTCGATCGTTGTTCGAAGTTGTTGCTTGAGATGGAAATCGTGCACAGCGCCTTGGCATGCCGGCTGAAAATCAAGAAACTCCGCCAGGACTACAAGAAAACTAAAGACTGGAACAATAAAAGTGGTAACGACCGGAGGACCACTAAATGGTTTGACCGCTTGGATGCTTTGCTTGGGAGCAGACCATCATTCACGGGTACAGCATCGAGCCTTGATTCGGGCAGTATGGCATCGGAGGCCGCTCCAACGGCGAATTTAGAGGGCGACAACGACGAAGGTAAAAGCAACTACATGCACTGGGGTTTTGATCTGCACAATAATGGTCTCAGATGTACTTTTATTTGCTCAGTAGATCAAGCTAGGCTAAACTAGCTAACACTGGCCCCGAGCTGGCTAATAACATCTAGCTAGCTAGATATTCTCGGCCGCTATTAAAACGTTTTGACTAGTGAATAACTGTGCAGTGTTTCTGTAATTTGCTTCACTAACTCATGGAACTAATCATGTGTTTCAGGCGAGGAAAATCAGCAACACTCGGTATTGGAAACAAGCGAGGTTCTTGGCGTTGGAGATCAGAGCTTGCTCGCTTGCTCGTCCCCCTTACCGGCAACCAAACGCAAAGGTACACACACTGTAACTTTGTCTTGAAAGAACGTTACGCATGGAACAGATGTTCACAATCATGTTTATTTCCTTCTTGGTACAATTATGAAACAGCGTGAAAGAGAACATTTCGCGCCTTTTTACTCTCTTACAAACATTGTAAACATCCGGGCTAGAGGTCACATGACTTCCGGTAAGAAATCGCTTCCACTTGGAGCATATATCGCCACCTACTGTTGATTTATTAAATCCTTGTCCTCAGACCAGTGCTTTTGAAGAATTTGAAGATCAGCTTGTTTGCTTCATTTCTTGATTTACTTTCATATATTGACTTGAAATCCATGTCCTTGATGTTGAGTTGTTCCAGTGCAGTTATCAGAATGAGTCTTTGTCTGTTATAATCCAGGCAGCTAAAAAATACATGATGTATGTCTCTGGTTGTTGATCTTGTATCTTGCTTATTTTCCCCTCTTAGGAAAGCGGACACAGGATGCACTTTTCCTCGAGACCGTCCAGGCGTTGGAGGACCAGCGTGCCGTGGCGAATGAGTCGCTGCGCGTAGATCAGATGGTGCAGTTCAGCCAGACCCAGGAAGCGGAGGCCAGAATGATCACCTCGATGGAGCGCCAGTCAGAACTGGCGCTGCAGCAGATGGAGCGCCAGCGGCACCAGGATGAAGTGTTGGCGCTGCGCCAGGAGCTGCGCCAGGAGCGGCAGGATGAGCAACAAGCGGCATTTAACACTGGGTTTCTGGAAGTGCTTTCCCAGCTAGTGAAAGCCAACAGGTCTTCCTCCAAATAGTGGCCCCTGTTAATGTCTGCTGCTGAGCCTATGCCTAGTTTAGGCATAGTTTAGTTAAGTTGAGTTTATTTGGTTTTTGTAAATACTGACACACGACACACAACTTTGCACTAAGGTGTGTATGCTGCTGAGTTTTTATTTTATATTATTACTGTTATCACTTTATTTTATACTGACATGTCCAACTGACACTTTGTCACTTTATTTACATTAAAAAATTGTTCTCATTTCATGTTATGTCATATGCTGCAATAAAGAAAACCAACATGGCGATTAAATCATCTTGCTTATTTCTGACACTTTATCTTTAGTGACCTGTGTAGCATCCTATACATCACATGTAAGTGAGTATTCTGATACCATCATGTTTCATCGGTTATAAACTGGCAAAGCTTTATTTGTCATTTATTTATCATCAATGTTGCAACCTTGTGGAGGAATGGCAGCGGCACATACACAAATATGATAATTTATATCATTTTAAAAGACCTAAACTTTTAATTCCCCCACATTTCACACAACACAACATGGAGTCCACTATGGGCCAAAAATGACATGAAAGTTTCCATTTTTTATGTTTTTATTTCCAAAATGACACCATAAAAAAACTAGGGTTGTGAATGCTAGGTTAGTATCATCATAGGGCGATTAAACAGATCCTTATTTTATATTGTTATTATATAGTACAACTGACACTTTATTTTATATTGACAATGTTTAGTGACATGTACAACTGACACTTTAGTTACTAACATGTATGTTAGTTTTGGCTACTATTACACTATTGTAATGTTGCCTGTCTTGACTGCAAAATGAAAGAGAGAAACAAAAGCACTGTAGAAATGATCAGCTTTATTGTCAATGTTTACATTTATTGTTTAGAATGTACAATTTACACGCTGTTCAGATGCCTCATAAGGGCTGTGCGTGTGTCTTGCCCCCCAGCCTTGGCAATGGCTGGCGCTGGCCCATCAAGCTGGGTCGCCGGTAAGGCAGTCCATTCGTCCCTGTACTCATCATCATTACTTTCACAAAGGTTATGTAACACGCAACATGCTGCCCACCTGGATTTTTATCTTGTCCATCTTGCAGTCGTTTCTTTTCATCAAGCACCGCCACCTGCCCTTCAATCTGCCAAAAGCGTTCTCCACCACCACTCGTGCTCGGCTTGTTTTTGTGATTGTACACAAGTTGCTCGGGTGTGAGCCTTCCTTGGAAAGGTTTCATCAGCCATCTTTGCAGGGTGTAGGCTGAGTCACCAAGGATATAGTAACCCACATCATGTCCACCAATATTCTTTGTTACATGAGGAAGTAGACCACCCTTATCCGCAAAACTACACAGTGATGACATGCCAAACACTCTGCTATCATGCATGCTACCTGGTAAGCCAACAAAAACATTCCAAAAGAGGCCTCTACCATCCACAACACCCTGCAGGACGAGCGAGTGCCAGCCTTTGCGGTTGAAATACTCGTTGTGGTATTCCTCTGGTCTCAGAATGGGGATGTGTGATCCATCTACTGCACCTACACACTGTGGCACACCCTATCTGCGCTCAAAAATAACGCCATCTCCTCTAACTTCTCAGCGTTCGGCCATGGCATGAACTCACAAAGGAGTATGCTCACAACAGAGGAGCAGAACTCGTGCACACAGTAACACACTGTAGATCTGCCGACTCCAAACAAATAAGAGATGGTCCTGTACTCAGAGTTGGTCGCAAGTTTCCACAGTGCTATGGCGATTTTTTTAGCCACAGGGACACACTCCCGGAAGTTGGTGTCGCTTCTCCCCAACGTTGCTTCCAGGCGACTACAGAGGTATTGGAAAGAGTGCTTGGACATTCTGAAATCTTGGATCCACTGCACATCGGTGTACGTCGGCACCACGTTCTCCCACCAGGCCGAGGTTCTATTGTTCACCCAGAGAGAGCGCGGGACACGACGCGTCCCGTAGTATTTGCATATCTGGAACACATACAAAGGCGCAAATTAGCTCTACATAACTCCACAAATCCTACATTAGATAGTATTAATAATTTACTGAACTTACCATTGCTGTTCTTAGGGCGTGAAAACGCTCATCGTCATCAGCCATCCTACGGTGAAACATGGCAGTCATGTGTGCTTTCCATCGGCCCATCCTTTTCCTAAGGCTTTTAAACTGCCTTTGATGCTGAAGAAACTGTGCCATAGCATTCAACGTGTGGCGGCTCCGGGTCCAAATAGGCTCAGGCCGCATTAACAAAGTTACAAAGCTGTATAACATGAGCACAAACAGCACAACTTCAGTCGACTCCATCTCCATCATGTCTGAGGTCGGAAGGTAAACAACAGACAGTATACGCGGGAAGTTTTTCTTCTTCTTCTTCTCTTGTTTTGTAGCGGATTGCAAACAACTTTAAGGTGCTTGCCGCCACCTACTGTACTCGCCGTGAAGTGGTTTGTGGCCTGCCAGTAAAGCCAACGCAGAAGAAGAAGAAGTGACGTCAGCGGCTCATTTGCGTTATCTTCCCTCAGGGAAAAGTACTCCGGTGTGAACGCGATCTGTACTTAGTGCCCTGGGGTTAAAAGCGCCGGGGCTCTTAGTGCCGGAACTAAGTACAGGAAAGTACTTGGTGTGAACGCGGCTAATGTGACATGTTTACATGCTTTAATGTTCAAAAAGCTCTTTACTTTTCTCATACTGCCTGTGCTGCAACACCTCTTTTCACCTTCTGTCTGAAACCAGAGCCCAGTCTGCTCTGATTGGTTAGCTGGCGGGTTCTGTTGTGATTGGTCATCCGCTTAGAGATGTCCCACTTCATTTACAATGTGAAAGATGTGCGCCGCGCGAGTGGCAGCCTGTTACAGAAGCTCTTACTCACACTGAGTAGTTTTCCTTATATTTAGTTCTTTAAACTATCTTATCTTTTTATTTTTATTGTATATACTTTTGTTTAACTTATACTTGCACTATGGACGTCAAGCCCATACTTTTTGCACTCTTTTAGTATTGTTTCTGTTCACTATCGTGTCCGGCGTTTCCTCGGGCAGTGAACGTCCCATTGTTTACACACAATAAAACACTGGACATACTGTATGCCAACACCAAGTATGCATACAGCGCATCCCCCCTTCCTCCCCTGGGCAGATCTGATCACAACCTGGTTCACCTCCAGCCTGTGTACCAACCCCTGGTCCACAGACAGCCGGTGCCCACACGCACCGTGAAGAAGTGGTCTGAGGAGGCCCTGAAAGACTGTTTTGACACTACTGCGTGGGATGTGTTCACTGACTCTCACGGGGAGGACATCAACGGCCTTACAGACTGCATCACAGATTATATTAACTTCTGTGAGGAAAACGTCGTACCCACCAGGACTGTGCTGTATTTTCCCAACAATAAACCCTGGATTACCCCTGGAATAAAGGCTCTCCTGAAAGACAAAAAGAGGGCCTTCAGATCTGGTAACAGAGAGGAGCTGAAGACTGTACAGAGGGAGCTGAGGTGGAAAATCAGAGAGGGGAAAAACAGCTACAGGAAGAGGATGGAGGAACAGCTGCTGCAGAGGAACGTCAGCGGAGTCTGGAGAGGCCTGAAAACCATCTCTGGCTACAAAGAGCCAGACTCCCAGGTCCGGGGGGACCGCCAGTGGGCAAACGACTTGAATAACTTCTTCAACAGATTTGATCAGTCATGCGCCTCCTCCCCCCCGACCCATTCCCCCCTGCTGCACTGCCCCCATTGTCTCCACTGCCTGGAAATGGCCCTGTCACCTCTCCCACCTCTACTCAGCCCCCGGCCATCAGCTCACAGACACCTCTCACATCAGCCCCTGTTTCTTCTCCCCCCCCTTCCCCTCCACCCGCTGACGACACCTTTTCCCTCACAACCAACCAGGTGAGGAGGGAGCTGCAGAAGTGTAAGGTGAGGAAAGCGGCGGGTCCAGATGGCATCAGCTCGAGGCTCCTCAAATCCTGTGCGGACCAGCTGTGTGGGATTGTGGAGCTTCTATTCAACCTGAGCCTGAAGCAAGGGAGGGTACCACAACTGTGGAAGACGTCCTGTGTGGTACCTGTGCCAAAGACCCCTCACCGCAAGGACAGCTACCGGCCGGTGGCGCTGACATCACAGCTTATGAAGACCCTGGAGAGGCTGGTCCTTGGACACCTTCGGCCCCTTGTGAGACCATCAATGGACCCGCTGCAGTTTGCCTACCAGCCTGGAGAAGGCTGGGGGCTCTGTGAGGATCATGTTCTTTGATTTCTCCAGTGCCTTCAACACCATCCAGCCCCCGCTCCTGGGGGACAAGCTGCAGCTCTCGGGGGTGGATCACCACCTCACCTCCTGGATCCTGGGCTACCTCACCAACCGTCGACAGTACGTGAGGACCAGGGAGTGTCAATCCGACACCATCATCAGGCGTGTGATGCAGAGGGTTGTTCGTTGGTGTTCAGATCAGGGGGTCACAGGTTCAAACCCCACTGCAGTCAGCATGTCGTTGTGTCCCTGGGCAAGACACTTCACCCCAAATTGCTCCTGTGGGGATTGCCCACAGTATTGAGTATGTAAGTAGCTTTGGATAAAAGCGTCTAACAAGTGACATGTAATGTAATGTAATCATCAGCAGTACGGGGGCCCCCCAGGGGACGGTACTGGCACCGTTTCTCTTCACCCTCTACACTGCAGACTTCACCCACAACACTGCAACCTGTCACCTGCAGAAGTTCTCTGACGACTCCGCCATCGTTGGCCTCATCTCCAACGAGGACGACAGGGAGTACAGGGAGCTGATGCAGGACTTCACCCTCTGGTGCCAGAGGAACCACCTCCAGCTCAACGCAGCGAAGACCAAGGAGCTGGTGGTGGATTTCAGACGGCGCCAACACTCCCCCCCCGACACCAGTGAACATCCAGGGAGCGGACATTGAGATTGAGAAATCTTACAAATACCTGGGTGTTCATCTGAACAATAAACTGGGCTGGACTGATAATTCTGCTGCTCTGTACAAGAAGGGACAGAGCAGACTCTTTCTGCTGAGGAGACAGGTCTTTTGGGGTGCAGGGGGCACTCCTTCAGACCTTTTATGACTCTGTTGTGGCATCAGCCATTTTCTATGGTGTGGCCTGCTGGGGCAGCAGCATCTCGGCTGCTGACAGGAAGAGACTGAACAGACTGGTAAGGAGGGCCAGCTCTGTCCTGGGGAGTCCTCTGGACACTGTGGAGGTGGTGGGAGACACGAGAATGGCAGCCAAGCGGTCCTCCCTGCTGTCCTCTCATGTGTATTTTGTAAATTGTGTAATTTGCTGCTGTTAAATACTCATCCAACTATGTGAAATATGTGCTATATGTGCTATATATATATCTATATGTATGCCGTTAATAACTGTGTAATATACACCTGGCTGCTAAATCCTAAGAACTGTTACAGGATGTGTATTTTAAAATTTAAAAAAATGTTAATTATATTTTTTATTATATCATAACTTAGTACTTTAATGCATGTAACATATGTAACATATGTAATATTAAGCTGTCTGTGGCTCTTTTTCTGCTGTAACTATGTAAATGTCCCCTCTGTGGGACTAATAAAGGTATTCTGATTCTGATGGAGCACTGGCCAATAGAAGCGTGAGTGTTACATAGTGATGTCATTATGTTACAGAAGGTATACAAAGGAGTCCAATTTAGGCGTTTCAGGCAGGGGGGGGCAGTGTGTGGGAGAGAAACTCTCTATGGAGGGAATTTGGGGATTTTAGCCTTTGCAGACCATTTACATGCACAAAAACCTATATAACTGCACTACAGGAAAGGGTAAACCCCAAAAAGCAACAATAGGGCCCCTTTAAAATGTCTGTTAAATGTCTTTTGCTATCTGGCCGAGGGAGTTCATCTTAGTAGTCACGCACGCACAGTATTTAACAGTTGACATTGCATTATTGTATAATACAAAACATTGTATTAATGTGATTCATTGATGACCTAAGCATTTAAGATGCAGATATAAGCCTGTAAAGCAGGGATGAGTGTTGTACCCTGCAGGCATGTTTTCCCCACTTAGTCGTATCTGCATGTGTATCTGTGGGGCTACACAGTTCCAACTATGGTAATAGGCAGTCCAGGCGTTGGAGGACCAGCGTGCCGTGGCGAATGAGTCGCTGCGCGTAGATCAGATGGTGCAGTTCAGCCAGACCCAGGAAGCGGAGGCCAGAATGATCACCTCGATGGAGCGCCAGTCAGAACTGGCGCTGCAGCAGATGGAGCGCCAGCGGCACCAGGATGAAGTGTTGGCGCTGCGCCAGGAGCTGCGCCAGGAGCGGCAGGATGAGCAACAAGCGGCATTTAACACTGGGTTTCTGGAAGTGCTTTCCCAGCTAGTGAAAGCCAACAGGTCTTCCTCCAAATAGTGGCCCCTGTTAATGTCTGCTGCTGAGCCTATGCCTAGTTTAGGCATAGTTTAGTTAAGTTGAGTTTATTTGGTTTTTGTAAATACTGACACACGACACACAACTTTGCACTAAGGTGTGTATGCTGCTGAGTTTTTATTTTATATTATTACTGTTATCACTTTATTTTATACTGACATGTCCAACTGACACTTTGTCACTTTATTTACATTAAAAAATTGTTCTCATTTCATGTTATGTCATATGCTGCAATAAAGAAAACCAACATGGCGATTAAATCATCTTGCTTATTTCTGACACTTTATCTTTAGTGACCTGTGTAGCATCCTATACATCACATGTAAGTGAGTATTCTGATACCATCATGTTTCATCGGTTATAAACTGGCAAAGCTTTATTTGTCATTTATTTATCATCAATGTTGCAACCTTGTGGAGGAATGGCAGCGGCACATACACAAATATGATAATTTATATCATTTTAAAAGACCTAAACTTTTAATTCCCCCACATTTCACACAACACAACATGGAGTCCACTATGGGCCAAAAATGACATGAAAGTTTCCATTTTTTATGTTTTTATTTCCAAAATGACACCATAAAAAAACTAGGGTTGTGAATGCTAGGTTAGTATCATCATAGGGCGATTAAACAGATCCTTATTTTATATTGTTATTATATAGTACAACTGACACTTTATTTTATATTGACAATGTTTAGTGACATGTACAACTGACACTTTAGTTACTAACATGTATGTTAGTTTTGGCTACTATTACACTATTGTAATGTTGCCTGTCTTGACTGCAAAATGAAAGAGAGAAACAAAAGCACTGTAGAAATGATCAGCTTTATTGTCAATGTTTACATTTATTGTTTAGAATGTACAATTTACACGCTGTTCAGATGCCTCATAAGGGCTGTGCGTGTGTCTTGCCCCCCAGCCTTGGCAATGGCTGGCGCTGGCCCATCAAGCTGGGTCGCCGGTAAGGCAGTCCATTCGTCCCTGTACTCATCATCATTACTTTCACAAAGGTTATGTAACACGCAACATGCTGCCACCTGGATTTTTATCTTGTCCATCTTGCAGTCGTTTCTTTTCATCAAGCACCGCCACCTGCCCTTCAATCTGCCAAAAGCGTTCTCCACCACCACTCGTGCTCGGCTTGTTTTGTGATTGTACACAAGTTGCTCGGGTGTGAGCCTTCCTTGGAAAGGTTTCATCAGCCATCTTTGCAGGGTGTAGGCTGAGTCACCAAGGATATAGTAACCCACATCATGTCCACCAATATTCTTTGTTACATGAGGAAGTAGACCACCCTTATCCGCAAAACTACACAGTGATGACATGCCAAACACTCTGCTATCATGCATGCTACCTGGTAAGCCAACAAAAACATTCCAAAAGAGGCCTCTACCATCCACAACACCCTGCAGGACGAGCGAGTGCCAGCCTTTGCGGTTGAAATACTCGTTGTGGTATTCCTCTGGTCTCAGAATGGGGATGTGTGATCCATCTACTGCACCTACACACTGTGGCACACCCTATCTGCGCTCAAAAAATAACGCCATCTCCTCTAACTTCTCAGCGTTCGGCCATGGCATGAACTCACAAAGGAGTATGCTCACAACAGAGGAGCAGAACTCGTGCACACAGTAACACACTGTAGATCTGCCGACTCCAAACAAATAAGAGATGGTCCTGTACTCAGAGTTGGTCGCAAGTTTCCACAGTGCTATGGCGATTTTTTTAGCCACAGGGACACACTCCCGGAAGTTGGTGTCGCTTCTCCCCAACGTTGCTTCCAGGCGACTACAGAGGTATTGGAAAGAGTGCTTGGACATTCTGAAATCTTGGATCCACTGCACATCGGTGTACGTCGGCACCACGTTCTCCCACCAGGCCGAGGTTCTATTGTTCACCCAGAGAGAGCGCGGGACACGACGCGTCCCGTAGTATTTGCATATCTGGAACACATACAAAGGCGCAAATTAGCTCTACATAACTCCACAAATCCTACATTAGATAGTATTAATAATTTACTGAACTTACCATTGCTGTTCTTAGGGCGTGAAAACGCTCATCGTCATCAGCCATCCTACGGTGAAACATGGCAGTCATGTGTGCTTTCCATCGGCCCATCCTTTTCCTAAGGCTTTTAAACTGCCTTTGATGCTGAAGAAACTGTGCCATAGCATTCAACGTGTGGCGGCTCCGGGTCCAAATAGGCTCAGGCCGCATTAACAAAGTTACAAAGCTGTATAACATGAGCACAAACAGCACAACTTCAGTCGACTCCATCTCCATCATGTCTGAGGTCGGAAGGTAAACAACAGACAGTATACGCGGGAAGTTTTTCTTCTTCTTCTTCTCTTGTTTTGTAGCGGATTGCAAACAACTTTAAGGTGCTTGCCGCCACCTACTGTACTCGCCGTGAAGTGGTTTGTGGCCTGCCAGTAAAGCCAACGCAGAAGAAGAAGAAGTGACGTCAGCGGCTCATTTGCGTAATCTTCCCTCAGGGAAAAGTACTCCGGTGTGAACGCGATCTGTACTTAGTGCCCTGGGGTTAAAAGCGCCGGGGCTCTTAGTGCCGGAACTAAGTACAGGAAAGTACTTGGTGTGAACGCGGCTAATGTGACATGTTTACATGCTTTAATGTTCAAAAAGCTCTTTACTTTTCTCATACTGCCTGTGCTGCAACACCTCTTTTCACCTTCTGTCTGAAACCAGAGCCCAGTCTGCTCTGATTGGTTAGCTGGCGGGTTCTGTTGTGATTGGTCATCCGCTTAGAGATGTCCCACTTCATTTACAATGTGAAAGATGTGCGCCGCGCGAGTGGCAGCCTGTTACAGAAGCTCTTACTCACACTGAGTAGTTTTCCTTATATTTAGTTCTTTAAACTATCTTATCTTTTTATTTTTATTGTATATACTTTTGTTTAACTTATACTTGCACTATGGACGTCAAGCCCATACTTTTTGCACTCTTTTAGTATTGTTTCTGTTCACTATCGTGTCCGGCGTTTCCTCGGGCAGTGAACGTCCCATTGTTTACACACAATAAAACACTGGACATACTGTATGCCAACACCAAGTATGCATACAGCGCATCCCCCCTTCCTCCCCTGGGCAGATCTGATCACAACCTGGTTCACCTCCAGCCTGTGTACCAACCCCTGGTCCACAGACAGCCGGTGCCCACACGCACCGTGAAGAAGTGGTCTGAGGAGGCCCTGAAAGACTGTTTTGACACTACTGCGTGGGATGTGTTCACTGACTCTCACGGGGAGGACATCAACGGCCTTACAGACTGCATCACAGATTATATTAACTTCTGTGAGGAAAACGTCGTACCCACCAGGACTGTGCTGTATTTTCCCAACAATAAACCCTGGATTACCCCTGGAATAAAGGCTCTCCTGAAAGACAAAAAGAGGGCCTTCAGATCTGGTAACAGAGAGGAGCTGAAGACTGTACAGAGGGAGCTGAGGTGGAAAATCAGAGAGGGGAAAAACAGCTACAGGAAGAGGATGGAGGAACAGCTGCTGCAGAGGAACGTCAGCGGAGTCTGGAGAGGCCTGAAAACCATCTCTGGCTACAAAGAGCCAGACTCCCAGGTCCGGGGGGACCGCCAGTGGGCAAACGACTTGAATAACTTCTTCAACAGATTTGATCAGTCATGCGCCTCCTCCCCCCCGACCCATTCCCCCCTGCTGCACTGCCCCCATTGTCTCCACTGCCTGGAAATGGCCCTGTCACCTCTCCCACCTCTACTCAGCCCCCAGCCATCAGCTCACAGACACCTCTCACATCAGCCCCTGTTTCTTCTCCCCCCCCCTTCCCCTCCACCCGCTGACGACACCTTTTCCCTCACAACCAACCAGGTGAGGAGGGAGCTGCAGAAGTGTAAGGTGAGGAAAGCGGCGGGTCCAGATGGCATCAGCTCGAGGCTCCTCAAATCCTGTGCGGACCAGCTGTGTGGGATTGTGGAGCTTCTATTCAACCTGAGCCTGAAGCAAGGGAGGGTACCACAACTGTGGAAGACGTCCTGTGTGGTACCTGTGCCAAAGACCCCTCACCGCAAGGACAGCTACCGGCCGGTGGCGCTGACATCACAGCTTATGAAGACCCTGGAGAGGCTGGTCCTTGGACACCTTCGGCCCCTTGTGAGACCATCAATGGACCCGCTGCAGTTTGCCTACCAGCCTGGAGAAGGCTGGGGGCTCTGTGAGGATCATGTTCTTTGATTTCTCCAGTGCCTTCAACACCATCCAGCCCCCGCTCCTGGGGGACAAGCTGCAGCTCTCGGGGGTGGATCACCACCTCACCTCCTGGATCCTGGGCTACCTCACCAACCGTCGACAGTACGTGAGGACCAGGGAGTGTCAATCCGACACCATCATCAGGCGTGTGATGCAGAGGGTTGTTCGTTGGTGTTCAGATCAGGGGGTCACAGGTTCAAACCCCACTGCAGTCAGCATGTCGTTGTGTCCCTGGGCAAGACACTTCACCCCAAATTGCTCCTGTGGGGATTGCCCACAGTATTGAGTATGTAAGTAGCTTTGGATAAAAGCGTCTAACAAGTGACATGTAATGTAATGTAATCATCAGCAGTACGGGGGCCCCCCAGGGGACGGTACTGGCACCGTTTCTCTTCACCCTCTACACTGCAGACTTCACCCACAACACTGCAACCTGTCACCTGCAGAAGTTCTCTGACGACTCCGCCATCGTTGGCCTCATCTCCAACGAGGACGACAGGGAGTACAGGGAGCTGATGCAGGACTTCACCCTCTGGTGCCAGAGGAACCACCTCCAGCTCAACGCAGCGAAGACCAAGGAGCTGGTGGTGGATTTCAGACGGCGCCAACACTCCCCCCCGACACCAGTGAACATCCAGGGAGCGGACATTGAGATTGAGAAATCTTACAAATACCTGGGTGTTCATCTGAACAATAAACTGGGCTGGACTGATAATTCTGCTGCTCTGTACAAGAAGGGACAGAGCAGACTCTTTCTGCTGAGGAGACAGGTCTTTTGGGGTGCAGGGGGCACTCCTTCAGACCTTTTATGACTCTGTTGTGGCATCAGCCATTTTCTATGGTGTGGCCTGCTGGGGCAGCAGCATCTCGGCTGCTGACAGGAAGAGACTGAACAGACTGGTAAGGAGGGCCAGCTCTGTCCTGGGGAGTCCTCTGGACACTGTGGAGGTGGTGGGAGACACGAGAATGGCAGCCAAGCGGTCCTCCCTGCTGTCCTCTCATGTGTATTTTGTAAATTGTGTAATTTGCTGCTGTTAAATACTCATCCAACTATGTGAAATATGTGCTATATGTGCTATATATATATCTATATGTATGCCGTTAATAACTGTGTAATATACACCTGGCTGCTAAATCCTAAGAACTGTTACAGGATGTGTATTTTAAAATTTAAAAAAATGTTAATTATATTTTTTATTATATCATAACTTAGTACTTTAATGCATGTAACATATGTAACATATGTAATATTAAGCTGTCTGTGGCTCTTTTTCTGCTGTAACTATGTAAATGTCCCCTCTGTGGGACTAATAAAGGTATTCTGATTCTGATGGAGCACTGGCCAATAGAAGCGTGAGTGTTACATAGTGATGTCATTATGTTACAGAAGGTATACAAAGGAGTCCAATTTAGGCGTTTCAGGCAGGGGGGGGCAGTGTGTGGGAGAGAAACTCTCTATGGAGGGAATTTGGGGATTTTAGCCTTTGCAGACCATTTACATGCACAAAAACCTATATAACTGCACTACAGGAAAGGGTAAACCCCAAAAAGCAACAATAGGGCCCCTTTAAAATGTCTGTTAAATGTCTTTTGCTATCTGGCCGAGGGAGTTCATCTTAGTAGTCACGCACGCACAGTATTTAACAGTTGACATTGCATTATTGTATAATACAAAACATTGTATTAATGTGATTCATTGATGACCTAAGCATTTAAGATGCAGATATAAGCCTGTAAAGCAGGGATGAGTGTTGTACCCTGCAGGCATGTTTTCCCCACTTAGTCGTATCTGCATGTGTATCTGTGGGGCTACACAGTTCCAACTATGGTAATAGGCAGTAAGCTGTGTTTCTTGGAAATTATGCATTAATTAGAGGAAAAGCAAAGACAGGGAACAGAAGAAGAGATACATTTTGAGAGCAAAGCGCAGCCTGGCTGAAGATGTGAGTAACATAGACATTGATACAGTGAGGGGGAGAATAGAAAAGAGACACAAAGCAAACAGTGGCAGATTCAACACATTATATATGTGTGGCTGAGCGGAATGGACACATTCACCAGCGCTCACAAAGAGGCGAGACGAGACATTCATCTAAATGTACCGTTCTGAATCTAGATATCGGCATCTCTCCGTTTAGCTTCAGCCATAGCCGGGATCAAGATAGCATCTGCCCTTTCTAGAGGCCGGCACGAATCGATAGAGCCCTGTGACAATTATCGACAATCAATGTCTATTTACCTGCCATTCACAGTGACTGAATACTGTTGTCTGAATAAAGCCAATGTCTATCACGCTTTTTTGAATACAAACCCAGGGGTGTGTACGCGGGAGAGTTTATTTTCTTCCAAGATGAGGACAAATGTAAAAAAATGAAACAATCATTTAATCGATTGGCGGAATTTCTGAATGGATGACACCCCTGTAAAATTAGGTCATTTGGTCATTGGGATGGCAGCCTAATTTTTTTACAATGTGAACTATTCTATTGGCACTTTTTGTATTTTCACCTTTTACCCAACCTCCCATTAAATGTTCTTCTTTAAGGTGTGATTTTCCTGAATACCTTTAGACAAAAAACTTGAGGGAGAGTGGTGTTGTAGAAGTGTTCCAACTGGATTTAATATAAGTGTACTCTTGCCACACACCATGCTTTCGTGTCACAGTCTGCCTGGGCCTTTTGCCAGTCCGTCAAGATTTATGTAAACCTTCTTTTGAGGTTTTTCTGAGCATCCTTGCTGGGGACCCAAAGCCCTTCAGCCCAACAGCTTACAACATATTCACCTGGTTTTGTTGAAAATTCAAATATAGACAATATGTAAGTTCATCACTTCCATCTTCCTCGTGAAGTTAAAACCTTTTTGTTGTGGAAGCTTTAACTGCGGTCCATCAAGCCAACTGCAATCTGACTTTTGATGCAAGTAGTTTTCCTTGGTGCCAATAAACGTGGTGACAAAGATATTGCCTGACTATTTCACAATAAAGGCCATGCTGTTTTTGCAGCTGAAAAAAAAGATTGTGAAGCTGTTTATCAATGAGATACAATCATGGATGTATAAAGACAACTGGAACCAGAGTTGGAGGCTTGGCCCAGGTTAATCCTGGTAGCTGGCTCAGTGGTTCAGTCTTTTTGGGCCAAATGTATCCTGGACTGACACAGAAGTTGAAGTACCACCGTTTGGCCACTACAAAAATGCATTTACAAATTGGAAGCAAATATTGTACTTTTTTCTCCACTACATTTATTTGACAAGATGAGTTACTTGTTACTTTGCAGGTTCATATTATTAATACTCCAAATCGATTTTGTCTAGTTCTGTGATAACAAAATGTCAACTTCGCATTGGTTACAAATAACTAATGTTCACTTCTTTCTGTTTCCGTTCATGTGAGCGCTGCAGCAGTCTTAGGCGCCGTTTAGACGAGGATAAAACGGCTTGTATCTGCATAGTTTCGCGTGCGTATAGCCCTATTATTTAGACGAGGCCGATAGAAACTGACCACACAAACGATAACGGGTCCCAAGGTGGATAGATTTGCAAACGAAACGCTCTGGGGGGTCAACCGAGTCCGTTTAATCGCCTCTATACGAATATTGCCTGAAAAAATAACGACAGCCCCGCCTCTTCGCACCTCTTCCCACCTCTCCCCCGCCTCATTGCTGATTTGTTTCTACAACAACAACAACAAGAATGGCGGATCACAGGGTTGCTGTTGTGCTCCAGACGCTACTGACCATGATTAATATGTTAGTGCTACAACTACGGTGCTTCTACGACAACCACAAGCAACTAGTGGACATGAAGAACCACATACACGACATGTGGCTAAATCCACCGCGGAGAACAACCAGAAGGGCGACCAGGAGAAAGTTTTGGGTAAGACCGGGCAGAACTAGCAGTTGGTGGGACAATTTTGTCAATGGCGTTGTCGTGGACGATGAATGGAGGGAGAACTTCCGCATGTCCAAAGCCTCTGTCGTTGCCCTGACTGAAGAACTGCGCCCATATATCGAGAAGAAAACTACAAACATGAGGGCGCCAATTGATCCACTGAAAAGGGTTGCTGCGGTTCTTTATTACCTGAGCGACGAGGGAAGGCTACGGAAGACTGCTAACGCCTTCGGAGTTTCCCGCCCGTCTTTGTCCCTCATTATTAGGGAGACATGCAGAGCGATCACCATCCACCTGGGTCCAAAATACATCAAGCTGCCTTTTACTGAGCCCGAGACCGCGGATCTGGTTGAGGGGTTCCATTGTACACATGGCATGCCACAATGTTTAGGAGCAGTGGACGGAACCCACATCGAAATCAAGCAGCCATCTAACGACTCCACTAGTTACATCAACAGGAAAGGAAAATATTCCTTTAATGTACAGGCTGTCTGTGATTACAGGTACCGATTCATGGATGTCGTGGTAAAGTGGCCTGGGAGTGTGCATGATGCACGGGTCTTTGCTAATTCCAAGCTAAACATGTACTTAAAAACTGGAAAGATCCCTGCTCTGAAAAAAACAGATTGTGGACGAAGAGGAGGCCATACCATGTATGTACATAGACTGTACATTTTTTTTAAAGGTGTTTATTAAGATGTGATAAACATTCTTTGTTACATTCCCTGTCCTCACTGTGCAGCTCCTTCAGCGACAGGCTGCTGTACAATATTCATATACCTGGCTAGGTATATGTACCTGGCTGCTAAATCTGAGGACTGTTACAGGATTTTTTGTATTATATCCTAACTGTTTTTAGTACTTTTTAATGCATGTCACATGTGTGAAACTAAGCAAATAACTATGTGATTCTCCAATGTCAAAAGTGTGAAACTAAAAATAAAATTGGCTGCAACCACTTCCAGACTTTCTTTGAACTTAATGTGCAACAAATGTCATCATCCTCATGAATGAAGTTATATGGCCCATTCTACCGAGTCAGGTTGTCCATATATATTTTGTACCGTATTTATTTACACATATAGTAAAAGAACCGTACATTTTTATATGGTATTTTCAGACTGTATTGGCCACTAGCGAAACATAGTACATACACTGTAGTAAAAAACTATTATATTAACCTGTTAAGATTGTGTTACCTTCCCTTCTCTAAATAGTATTTTAACCAATATTTGAGGATTTTCAGTAAAAGTAATATAAGCAAATGTTGAATCAAAGTTGAATTTATACAATTCATAAAAATCATAATGCAAACTTTCTTTGTGAAATGCATAATACTGATCATATTGATTCCAGAGATGAAATAGAAGGGAATGAGGCTATAATGGGTAATTTTTTTGGTATTTTGAGCAAAACACTTCATAGACATGTTTTTTATATATCTGAGACTATAATATATGCCTAACAATAGTTTGGGCTTTACCATTAAGGCCCAATGTGACATATCACAGTTCAGATATTTGACACTAGGGGGGGGTTACTTTTCATAAATGTGGTGTATTTAGTCAAAATTAGGTTTACAAGGTGAAAAGGACTTACAGCCTCCCACACACTGATATAGATATCTCACTGACTGTAATGAGGGAGAAGGAAAGAGAGTGAGGAGAGTGCTTGCGGAGTACATTGACCCTTACATGAAAGACAAGACTGTTCTTTTATTTTAATAAGGTTTTTTATTAATAACATTATTTATAAATGTGTACACAGTAAAAGGGAAAAAAATACCTTTGCTAGCTAAAAAAAAAAGGCTTAAAAAAAAAGTGATTCTCCATTTGTACAAAGTCTGGTGGAGTTAAAAATAAAAATGTTTACAGACTTCCTTTGACCAAAAAGTGCTGTGAAAAAAAAAGAAGCTCACTGCTTTACTGCTCCTCCTCATCCAGTGACCGCCTGAATGAATATGGAGGAGATTGTTGCTGTGGGGTGTGTGGTACAGAGGGGTTTAATCTTGGTGTGGCCGTGTGTGGCCTTCGGGGTGGGTATGAGGGCACCTGGAAGTGTCCATATCCACTGTTGTTAGTATGAACTTGCATGAACTGGCTCATCAGGGAAAGGCCATTCTGTACAGTCACATTAATGTTGTCCATGGTGTTGTTCATACGATCCATGCTGGCTGCGCTGCGGCTGGTTGCTTCCTCCATTAAGTCCAACATCCGGCTTTTTAATCGCAGCTCTTCCTGCACCGCATGTTCAGCTGGAAGCTTCCTCTTCATGCGGTCACTTCTGTGGCCATCCAGCCGTGCCTATAATAAACCAGAGAAAGTTTGAATTAATACACAATAGGACCATAGCCACCAGATAACAGAACACAAAAGGCATGTTGTGAAATAGCTCTCAATACATTTTACAAATAAAACAGCTCTAAATACTTTCTAATTTTACCAAGCTTAAACCGGTTCAGTTTTTCAGTGGAAGGTACTGCATCATAGTATATAGCAAGCCCTTTAAGATTGAAATCATGAACATACCTGGAGCAGATCCCTGCGATGACTCACAACCGCAGCAGTTGGCAGAGTTCCGTTGGATCTACTCGACTCTGGCAAATCCGTGGAATGCTCCAAACTCGGGGATGAACTTGGTCCGGGCGACGACTCTTCCATGTCGAACAAGTCCCCTTGTACCTGTTTTAGTTTCGCTGTAAGCTGGCCCTGTGAAATTGTGTTCTTCTCGTGAGGGAAATCTTTTTCAGTCGGGGTCCTCGGATATTGCGCCTGAAATAAGTCGGCTATCTCCGTATATTTAGGCTTGCAGGACTCCCAGTCTACATTATCCTGTATTTTTGTCGTCTTATACTCAAGTGTTACACTTAAAAGAAGTTCCACCTCGTCGTCGGACCACGAAAATAGCTCCTTTCTTGCGCGAATAACAGCCATCTTCGTTTGTTTGTTTTGTTTGTGCCTCACACACATCCGGGGGGGATCTTACTCGCTGCTTTTGGTGTATTTTGTGGCGGAAGTTACAGCGCCACTTACAGTCCCGCCATATGTACTACAGCTTTCGAGCGGTCTCGTGTGGAAGTACAGCGCCACTTACAGTCCCAGCATATGTACTACAGAGTTTCCAGCGGCCTCGTTTGAACAGACACGTTAAATGAAACAAATGCATGTGAACGGAAGACTTTTTTGAATACGAATACTGTGCATAAAACGCAAACGGCCTCGTGTGAGTGGGGCCTTAGGCCCGCCCCAAATGCTCTCATTGTTTGAGACGCGTGATGACGCCCTTCCTAAGCCAATACTGATCAAGATCCCACCCCTTCTGTGACCCATGGTTTATCTGTATGTGTATTCAGACAAACAGAAAGAAAGAAACTTTGAATTTCTCGTCTGGTAGTTTTCTACTAGAAATTCTCCCATACTACGCACTTTTAGTTCTAGTGTAGTCTCTTTCAATCCTTAGTCTTCTTGCACAGGTGGCGAATCGAGAGAGCAGTGACATTGTGTTCCTTGTTAGTGATCCGATTTGCTCTTGGCTAAATTCCATACTATTTGGCAGTGTCTGAATTTCTTTGTTGGAGACCCTTGAGAAGGAGTATTCTGGCATCAACACTAGAGAGGGAAGATGGAGGGAAGATGTTGTTTTAAAACTGTTGGGCGAACTAAAGGAAAGCAGCCTTTTGCAGGTTGGTTTTGAGTTAGTTTTAACTCAAGAATCGTTATCTAGGTCTGTCTTGTTGGGGGCCTGAACTGATCGAAGCACTTGTTAATGTATTCTTCAAGGTGGTCCACATCAATACGTGGAATAGACCAGAGTTCCCGTTAGAATATTTTTTTGCCGGTCAAAATGTCCGTTAAAGTTTAAATCTTCCGGACAAAATTAGAAAAGTGCTGGTCAAAGGTCTTCTTTGTTATTTATTGAGCTTTAAAACAAATTGATATGATTTGATATTAAAGTGGACCTATCATGCTATATTTGAATAATATAGTGTAGGACCATACCTATATAAGGCATATTTATACTTTTTTCTTTTCAAAATACCAAACAGATCATGCATTTTAGCCATGCCTCATTTTGCTCAATTTGACATTTTTTAGCTCTGTTTTTGCAAAGGCAGATTATGTGAGAACAGCACCATCTACAGGCCTGACATATGTACTACAGCGTCTCCAGCGCTTTCGAACGGCAATGGCCGTGGCTGTCTCCTCCTGATTGGTGGAGTTGGCCCAATAGCCGTAGCGCCACTGTCCTGACATCAGGACAGTGTTGAAATCTGGATCAGTTTTTATCAGATCCGTTGCAGCCCCGTTTTTTAGAGATTTGGGTATGGAGGAAAATAGAGAGGGTTGTGTTTTCTGACACTTGGTGAGTTCCCTGGAACACCGGGGACACATATTCATGTAGAAAAGATGTACAAAAGTGCATTTTGCATGATAGGTCCCCTTTAAACAAACTAATTATAGTAGATTAACTATTCAAAAGTGTACAGTAACTTACAATAACACGGGAATAATAAACGGAGCGCTCTCCCCCTCTCCTGACAGCCCGCCAGTCTCATGCAGCTCGCGGATCCAGTAATGAGTGACCCGACAGTAAAACTAAACATATCTATAACTAGTTTAGGTAGTTTGAGAGGTAATCAAAATAGCTACGTGTGATATTCTAACCTGAAGTGTGTTTTGTTCTGCTCACCGCTGCAGGTGATCATGCAGAGCTGCGCGTCGACTCGTCAGCAGCAGCTGATCTCTCTCTCCCGTCAGATTAGACTTTACTCGCGTTTATGTCCATATCGATCAGATCTAGCTAGTTCTAGCTAATGATATGACTACCTGCTTATTAAAAGACACCTAAACAATAAGTGTCGCTATGCAACCGGGTGAGGCCACAAAGTATAGCGCAGCATTATGCATTTGTTTACATGCCCACCGGAACCCCGAGGCATTACCAACAGATCAACGCACAATCAAACCATACAGGACATCTCTTTCTCCACATTAAGTGTTAGACATTAGAATTGACTATTATTGTCTGTCACATACTCTTTTGTCTGTCACATAGGCCTACTATTCTTGTCTGTCACATAAGTGGTGCAACTGATGCGATATTGCGCTAAGGGGAAATGATTTTGACCGGACATTTTGACCGGAGAGATTTAGATTTGCCGGTCTTCAGCATATTTTACCGGTCATAGTCCGGTAATTACCGGCTAACGGGAACTCTGGAATAGACTAACTGTGAATGACAAGAACAAAATGTACAGAGAGGACAAGTGTTTCGTTTGAAGAGGAACAGCTCGGAAGATTTTCTTGTATCCCAAAACAGGTACATGAAATGTTATTCTTGAAACAGTTAGGTTGTTAATTTTCCTCAAGTTTTAACGTTAATAAGTAAGACTTAACAAAATAACTATTTAAAACTCAGTTTATTTTGTTTATTCACTTTAAAGCTCCCATGTCATGCTTTTCCGGTTATTACCCGTCCCCTTGTGTGTTATGAAGGTTTTTATGCATGTAAACGGTGTGCAGAGTCAAAACCCTCAAAGTACACCCTGTAGCGAGTAAAACTCTAACACAGAAAATACCTCCCCAAAACGCCTCGTTGGAGATACGTCACTGCCCATTTGAGTCTTCCATTTAGTTCCGGGTACCGCCTGATGTCATGCGGTACCCGGAACGAAATGGACCAATCCCGAAGAGCTATGGCCACACCAGCAGCGTCGTGTTCCTCCTCCAGAGGTTCGAAGAACCGGCATTTCACAGACGAAAGCTTCCAAAACATTGCCCAGTTTGAGGCCGGATATGCACAGCTTGTTTGGACCGTTTGGAGCAGGGGAAGATCTGGGTATACAACCTGTAAGTTTGCATTGTTATTTGTGTATTTATCAAACAAGACTGTTTAAATGTGTAAACTGTGTTGGACTGCTAAGCCATTGACACAGTGCTAACTAAGTTGCTAGAGTTTCCATATATCAACTCTAATATCAGCAGATGGCCTTGCATACATGTATCTCATAGCAGGAGAATGTCTGCATTCACACACAAAATACCTATTGACAGTATACTCCGGGTGATTTGCCGGTCAGTCGCGAAACGTAATTACATTATAGCTGGCGTAGCGATCTAACACACGGAGCTAGAGCTAGTTTCGGTCAGAAAAACATTTTTGTGATGCTACGTTGCTAGCGTTTAAATATATCAACTACAATGTCAGCAGATGGCCTTACATGTTTGTCATGGCAGGAGAATGTCTGCAGTCACACACACGGAATACTCATACAGTATACTGTACTGTGATTTACCGTACATTGTGACCGTACATATACTGCATGTAGCTAACGAGGCTAGCTGTATGCTAGCGCAAAACAATGTATTCATGCAAGTTACATTGTATGACCGAACGTAGCAGAATACCCGTATACGATTGCAATTATAAACACGTTATTGCTAGCCTAATATGAACCACTAGCTTTTGTTCATAGTAGTTTTATTACACTGCATTATAGTTGCCTTTCCTCCAAGCTAACATTCATATCGTGTTAGCTACCAAGGTAAACAAAGCTAGGTTAGCATATTAGCAGGCAAGCTGTTCATTACACAACTACTACTAACGAATCTAAAACAACTAAGTTTCTCTAATATTTTGTGATTTGCATTTGATTTCGTCCAGCCAGATCCTGGCGGACAATCCATGACGGGGAAGGGATTCTACTACTACTGAGGGTGCTAAAAGGCACCGCACCGACTGTGCGCAGGCAAGATGCGAGGAGGAGGAATGGATGATATACCGTGTATATATGTATATTTATGTTCATTTTGTACATTTCTAAAAATAAAGTTTAATGGAAATACTTAGTAGGCCTATCCTTTCTTCCCTGAATTCATATATAGCAAACCATGATTTGATTTCTCATCAAACAGTAGTAGTTTATAACGGGTAAAAATAACTTACTCTTTGTTATGAGAGTAGCTCGTAGGCCACAACGGAAAGACAAGGAGACATACACGAGTTTACAAAACCACGGCACATTTATTGTAGTAAATGCAGAGACAGGTGGTCGAGGGGAGAGGGTCGCTCAGTTCGTCCTTCTGCAGCCGCTTTGGAGAGAGACTCCGGGCCGCTGGGATTAATAGCACCGGCTACGGAGGTGTCCGTGATCGCGCTGATTACCCTCTTCAGCTCCACCCCACCGTAAGACAAAGGCCCTGAGGCCGTCACACTCTTCTATAACAACAGTTAAAAATATATATGTATATAAAATATACCGCTGTACCGACGCCATGATAAGACTGATGTTACGCTGAGAGCAGCCGGGAAAAGCACTGACATGGGCGCAGCCTCTCTGGTGGTTGACTAATCAGAACGAGTGGCCGAGCTGACCAATCGGAGCACACTAGGCTCACAGGGAGGGGGGGGCAAGAGCTCCAACGAGTCGTTTAGTGGAGAAAGTGAATACTGCTGAATACACATGCTTGACAGAGATGCTGTATGCGAAACCAATGTGAGTTTGGAAAATTGCACAGTATAAATCTATTTTAGTATACCTCAACAATGTAATTATGATCAGTGGAAATGGCCATGACATGGGCCCTTTAAAAATGTCTTCAGGTTATTCCATTACAGATTAGAAAGTTCATATATTCAAAATATCATGCTTCTACAAAAAAATAATCTAATCATCTACTTATCATAGATTAAGAACATCAAGTGAAAGTAAACAAATATTTTTGAGCCGAGCCTGGATGTGTTGCTGTGGATTGGAGGCGGGGCTTAAGCTCTATGGGCCCTGATATGCATCACTGAGCAACTTTCATAGTAATGAACAGGGTCTCGCCTCCGACGCTGTATCCAGTTCTCTTTATACATCGATGGGTTGGTCCCTCTGCTGTCACCACCTGAGCCTGGGTCATTGATCTCCTATCCGATTCCTCCTCACTCATGTTTATGTCCATATCTCTCAAATCTAGCTACATGTTGGCCCAACTCACCATATGACAGCCTGCTTATCAAAAGACACCTAAAGAATCAGCATTGCATTATACAGCTGTTTCAATTTGGGTAAAAATTATCCCATGGCGGTTCTAGTTATGAATAGTCCTATTTTTCTTTTCATTTCACAACCCCCATCATTCACTAAATATGTATAAACTTAACCTATTTTTGGACTGTAATCCATATATAGAACCTAAATCAAAAGAGAAGGTGAGGTATTTAAAAGGAACAGAGCTTTAAAGCAAGAATACAGTTACTTATACTTCCTTTTAGCTCTGTTTTGGTCTCCACCACATATTGATAGAAATATCGGGCTCTTTAGCTGCTAAAATGCTCATCTATGTTCAACAGCTAGTCTCTTACAGTGTTTGTCTGGTAGCAGGTAGTGTGTGTGAGTGTGTGAGTGTGAGTGTGTGAGTGTGTGAGTGTGTGAGTGTGTGTGTGTGTGTGTGTGTGTGGCAGTTAGAGCTTCTTCACTGAAACCAGCTGCTTACTGCTGCTAAAACGCTCAGTAGATCCAAGCGAAACTGGAGAGTTTGGGAAATAATTGTCTGTGGACTGATTACAATAAATAATATATATCATTTTTCGATATATGAGTATTTTTGGTTAAAGCTGTATTAAAACTGATGCAAGGACACAAATAAATACCATACAGAAACAAAAAAAGAAAGACACACAACAAAAAAGGAAAGACATACTCAGAAGTCTGACATGCACAGACAAACTTATTCAAACACACCCACAGTGAGACACACATGAATGCATAAAGAAACACACAACAAACACACATACCTAGGTTTACTCCTCAGTGAAAAGTGCTGCTGGCATAAACAAAACCAGAACACGGAGTACAGGGAGGAGTAATGCACAGGCATGAAAACGGGACACTGACTATGTTTGACAGAGCAGAGAATGTGTGTGCGGTTGTGTTTGTGTGTCTGTGAGTGCGTGTGAACCTGCTGTGAGAGCAATTGAGATTCTAAGGTCACAAGCCCTGTAGAAATATTTCACTTGAAACTAAAGACACCCCTCTGAGAGCACACACACACCGCCACACACACACACAGAACTGTGGAAAGTCAGAAGTTTTAGTTTTACTTCAAGCATGAAGACCTTCTCCAATAGGACACAGAAGAGAGAAGGAGAATTGAGAGGAAATGGTGGTAGAGGAAAGATGGAGTGGCACGGAAAGAAAGGGTGGGAAGAGTCGAAAAGGAAGGTTTAAAGGGCCCATGTCATGGCCATTTCCACTGATCATAATTCCATTGTTGTAAATTATAGTGTCCGTCCAAAAATTCTTTTTTACTTATAGTGAATACTACCCTTGGATGATGGGTTAGTAGACTAAAAGCTTTAGGAATCCAAAGTACAACTTATAGTAAGTACCCTGTATCAAGATTGATGCAAAACAAGTGAAATTTGACCTTTTTAGAGAGATTTAGCCAAAAAACCCCACTTCTGGGGTCATTTGGGTGGATTTGACCTATCTCTGGCCCCCCTTGCTCGATTTTGATGAATGAAATCTCTTTATAACCGCTAGAGCCAATGGAATCGAGGGAAAGTTATATACACACCAAAACGTTAACAAATAAGGAGTGAGAGTGACGCGTTACCAAAACCGGAAGCTGCATACACTCTGGTGGCTACCATTAGCAGCTAACTTTTCCGCTCCGATTTTTACATAAAAAATGGAATTATGGATTATAAATAATTTCTTCAAAGGCACAGGTACATTATCAACCTATGGATCAACAGTTGTAGCATTTTTTTTTTCTCGTTTTAATGCCATTGAACACGTCTTTTGACCTAATTGACAGCTATGGTGAGACGATCTGCCGTAAAAGCTTCGTAAAGGTACGTGTTGTGATGTCTGTGTTTGCTTCCCCTGTCGCAAGTTCGGATCGCTCAGTGATGATACTATACCTAAATAATCAGTGGAGTCTCAGCTTTAATCGGCTATATTGTATGTGCAGCTACGATAAGTAATAAGGGTATTTTTATCTTGAATTGTGTGCCGCAGTGCGGTCGATTTTGTTCGCTCAGGGGTCATTTAGACGCTTCTTATGAGACTTGTGTTTTGTTTTGGAAAAAATGGTTCATATCTTCAGTTAGCTGAGATTCTTCCCGTTAATCTGGTGCTACACATTAATAGTTTAATAAATGTTAACAAGCCCTGAGACATTATCTCGAAAAAAAAACGGTGGGAGGGGTCCAATGGGGGGACCGCCGTGCTTAAGAGGTTAAACAGTCGTGGTAGATACCTTGTTTGATAAATACACAAATAACAATGCAAACTTACAGGTTGTGTACCCGAATCTTCCCCTGCTCCAAACGGTCCAAACAAACTAGGAATAGCATCGTCCTTCAGTTTCAAATGCTGTGCATATCCGGCCTCAAACTGGGCAATGTTTTGGAAGCTTTCGTCTGTGAAATGCCGCGCACACAGTAACGTTCTTCGAACCTCTGAAGGACCAGTGTTAAACAGACATTTCAACCACTGACTTCGTTGTGGTTCTTCCGTCGGTAGGACAAACAGCTCAGATTTCTCCTCACATTTCAGGAAACAGGTCCTTGGCATTGGCATGACTGGATCGATTGTGAACTGAACCAGAGCTTCCAACAGTAAATGTTAGGCTGGCAGAGGGTGCCGCCAGCGCCGCTGGGTGTGGCCATAGCTCTTCCGGATTGGTCCATTTCGTTCCGGGTACGGCATGACATCATGCCGTACCCGGAACTAAATGGAAGACTCAAATGGGCAGTGATGTATCTCCAACGAGGTGTTTTGGGGAGGTATTTTCTGTGTCAGAGTTTTACTCGCTACAGGGTGTACTTTGAGGGTTTTGACTCTGCACACCGTTTACATGCATAAAAACCTTCATAAACACACAATGGGACGGGTAATAACCGGAAAAGCATGACATGGGCCCTTTAATCCTCCCATAAGTATCAGTAAGCATTTGTGCTACGTGACTAACTTCCATGACGACCCGTAGAAGTTTCTCCAAAATGTGTTTGTGTGGAATGGACAGAAATAAATGGTAATAGCTTTTATTCAACCTGTTGTTAGAGTGACATTTAGAAAGGTGTTGAGTTTAATGGCACAAATGAGCCGGGTAGCCGCTATGGATCACTGCACACGTCTCTGTTTAGATTTTTGGCTGTTGTCTCATCATACATTAGGGATTTTCTCCAAAAATAGACCATCTACACATTACATTACATTGCATTTAGCTGACGCTTTTATCCAAAGCGACTTACAATAAGTGCATTCGACCAAGAGGATACAAACTTGAAGAAAACAGAATCATATAAATACATCAGGTTTCATAGAGCCAAAACATTTCAAGTGCTACTCAACTGGCTTTAGATAAGCCAGTCCTTTATTAGTATATAAGTGCTTTGTTAGTCATTTTATTACTCGAAGTGGAGTCGAAATAAATGAGTTTTCAGTCTGCGCCGGAACATGTGTAGGCTTTCTGCTATCCTGATGTCAATGGGGAGCTCATTCCACCATTTTGGAGCTAGGATAGCAAACCGACGTGTTTTTGCTGAGCAGAGATGCGTGCAACAACCTGGGTCTCTGAGCGGGGAAAAGACAGAATTAATTGGGTGTCGTCAGCGTAGCAGTGGTATGAAAAACCATGCAGGCTAATGACTGATCCGAGCGAGTTTGTGTACAGAGAGAAGAGGAGTGGACCAAGGACAGAGCCCTGAGGGACCCCTGTAGTTAATTGACATGGGTCGGACTCGGACCCTCTCCAAGTTACCCTGTAGGTGCGGCCTTTGAGGTAGGAGGTGAGGAGGGAAAGTGCAGAGCCTGAAACTCCAAGTTCTTGGAGAGTGCGAAGGAGGATCTGATGATTCACCGTGTCGAATGCAGCAGACCGGTCCAAAAGGATGATGACAGAGGAGAGGGAGGCTGCATTAGCAGTGTGCAGTTCCTCAGAGACAGCAAGGAGGGCAGTTTCTGTTGAGTGACCTGCCTTGAAACCAGACTGGTGCGGATCCAGAAGGTTGTTCTGATGGAGATAACAGGAGAGTTGTTTAAAGACAGCACGTTCAAGTGTTTTAGACAGGAATGGGAGGAGAGAGACAGGCCTGTAGTTTAGAACATCGGACGGGTTGAGAGTGGGTTTCTTTAGGAGAGGGTTTACTCTTGCCTCCTTGAGACTGTTTGGGAAGTGACCAGAACTTAGAGAAGTATTGATGAAATGGGTGAGAAATGGTAGAATATCAGGAGCGATAGTCTGAAGGAGGTTTGAGGGGATAGGGTCCAGAGGACAAGTGGTAGGACGGGCAGAGGTAATGAGGGTAAGAACCTCACTTGGAGAGAGAGGGGAAAAGGAGGTTAGTATGTGGGTGAAAGGTGGTTCTGGTGACCCAGCGGTGAGTAAAGGTGAGTCAAAAGAGCGAATATCATCAACCTTTTTTTCAAAGTAGTTAACAAAGTCGCTTGACAGAAGGGAGGAGGGGGAAGGGGCTTTGGGGGATTCGAGGAGGGTGGAGAAGATAGAAAATAGTTTTTTGGGATTGGAATAGGAAGATTGGATCTTATCTTGAAAGAAAGTGCCTTTTGCCTGAGAGATTGAAGATGAGAAAGAGGAGAGGAGAGCCTGATAGGTTAGGAGGTCGTCATGGTGTTTGGATTTCTGCTCAGCTGCCCGAAGGATGGTTCTATTAGCACGCAGTGCGTCATTTAGCCAGGGAGCAGGAGGGGACTGACGAGCCTGCCGAGATGCAAGAGGACAGAGAGAGTCCAGAGAGGATGAAAGAGTAGAGAGGAGAGTTTCTGCAGCAGAGTTTGGAGGCAGGAGTTGGAACGAGTCAGAGGAAGGGAGGGCTGAGAGCACCGATGAGGCAAAGGTAGAGAGGGAGAGGGAACGAATGTTACGGTGGACAGGTGCAGAATTAGAAGAGATTATATATTTGACCTTTTTAGAGAGATTTAGCAAAAAGAAACCACTTCTGGGGTCATTTGGGTGGATTTTCCATATCTCTGGCCCCCCTTGCTCGATTTTGATGGTTGACACCTCTTTCTGACCGTTAGAGCCAATAGAATCGAAGGGGGAGTCCCCCACACACACACGTTGTGAAGAGAAAAGGTGGGGGCTTCGCGCATGTAATTTTGCATCAGAGTGGACCTATCTCTAGCTTTGACATCTGGAAACGGAAAAGTAGTTTTAATGCTTATGGATGATCAGAAATCATTTCAAAGGGACACAGACACATTAGATTAACCTATGGATTAACTTCAGCAGCGTTTTTATCGTTTTAATGCCATTGAAGACGACTTTGGAGAGACTACAGAGCCAAGGTAAAAATGTTAGCATTTTTAGCTACCTAGCGTCACCTGTTTTGATGTCCGTTTTTGCTTATAACGTCGCAAATACGTATAATTCAGTGGTAATGTCGGTGTCAAACGATTCTGTGTCACCTCACGATGTGAATCGATGTGTTGGATGTGGTGAAAAGATAAATAATAAGGTTTTGTGAGTGATTTTCGGTGCAGTAAGGTGTTAGCATTTTTCGCTCGTTGCTAAATCAGAGGCTCAGTGTTAGTATTGTGGGTTTTCTTTTGAAAAAAAAAAAAAAATGATCAGTTAGATGAGTTTCTTCCCATTACATGGATATAAAACATTCATGGTTTTATTAAATGAACATGCCCTCAGACACTGTTTCCTGCAAGATGTTGCGGCAGTACCCCGGTACCGGGGTCTCTCGGGCTTAACAGGTTAAAAGAGAAGTTAGTTCAGATATCTTCCCTGTCTGGAGGTTGAAGTCTCCGAGAAGTACAGCGGGAGGGATGTGTGAGAGGAGATTATCTCATTCTTCCAAGAAGTCTCCCAAGGCGCCTGGTGGACGGTAAAGAGCAACAATGGTTAATTGTATAGGATGGGTTACTGTGACGGCATGGAATTCAAAGGTGGAAGGAGAGAAGTTAGGTAGTTTGAAGAGGGAAAACCTCCATTTGGGAGAGAGCAGGAGACCAGTGCCACCTCCTCTGCCAGTGGGTCTGGGTGTATGGGAGAAGGAATATGCTGTGGAGAGAGCTGCTGGGGTGGATGTGTTGGATGAAGTAATCCAGGTCTCAGTGAGAGCAAGGAAATCCAGAGACTGCAGGGAAGCGTAGCCAGAAATGAAGTCAGCCTTAGGAACAGCTGACTGGCAGTTCCACAGGCCACCTGTAACTAGATGTTGGATCTCAGTGGAGCATGTCGGATAGACAAGAGCAGGCCGGTTATAATGATTAGGAGATACACGGGGCCAGTAATGATTGTGAGGGGACACATGAACAGGAATGGAGTATATACACATGAGTATATACACATGTTTTAGCATGAGGGGCTAAAAAACACCAGCGATACTTAGCTCAATCAAAGTAGGATTTGCCTACTCTTTGCCTCCCTCGTGACTCCCGCAGGACTCTATTGTCTTTGTCAGTCTGACGCTGATGCTGACGCCCCAGGAAAGTGCTGCCTAAAATGGACACTAGTCCTGATTGCTGAGTTGTCACAGCTGTGGGCCTTTAATTAGTTAACTCTCTGCAGCTGATGGGCACCAGCTGAAACTGTCTCACTTCACACAATCAGCTGAGCCTTCACGCCTATTGTAATACACTTTTTACAGACAAATGTCAGACTAAACCCTTGTTACAGAGGTTTTAAGTTAACCCTACTAAAATGACCCCTAGTAAAGCACTTAGTATTTGTACAATTGTTTAATCAAAGTGAACCCTAACAAGCAAATGTTTCAGTTTTTAAGATTTCTGAAAAAACAAGTTTACCCAGATTTCTGCCTGAAAAACATGTATTTTAGCTGTTCTGAGATTTCAAAACACAATTGTAGGCAGAATAACTACAGAACAATTATACAGAGTAGAATGAATGAAACAGAGAGGTCTAGAAACAAAACTAGAACTTACACAGGTTTCTGAATCAGCAGTGAGTCCTATCTGGTCGAGATTACACACAAGGAACAAAGTAAAATCCTTAAAAGTGTTGAATATCTCAGTTCCGATCTCTTTGAATTGTCACTAAGTGAAGGCGAACAGGCGTGGCTCCTCAGCACAGGTAAGGGTCCGTCAAGCATTTCAGCCGAAGACAATGAGTTCTCAGTAGGCCATGAACAGCAGAATGTTCTGGCAGTCAAAGTCTTGCTGGTGGATGCAGCTCATTTTGAGTATGTCGTAAACAACGCAAATATTAGAAGTAGCACTAAGGACTCACACCGTCCGATGGTGGATGTTTGGGTCGGTGGCCGGGTCGGTGGCCGGGTCAAAAGTCCTTTTAATGCCCCATACCATACCCATATCCCACAAGGTGCCACATCTCAAGGACAAAAACCCAAAAGCACGACTCAACAAAAGCAGGTGCAAAAGACAAAGACTCAAAAAAAGTAGGGCAATGATACAAAAATCAAGTCAGTGTAGGGATAGGACAAATCTGAGTAAGGGAAAAACAGGCAAAGGTTACAACACGGGTTGAGCACAGGAAGCACAGGAGCACAGCACTGGTGGCAAAGGAACAAGAACACATGAAAGCTGGGACACATGGTTCAAAGACAATCTGGCAAAAAACGGTCTAGTTCAGAAATAACAACAGAGTTTAACACAAAAAGCAAACAAAGAAGAAGAAAGAGGAGTAGGCAAACCCAAAACCATGACACATAGCCAACAGTGTGGGTAGTTTAAAATAGAGGAAATAGTTAGCAATATGGCAGGGTTAAAATAGAGTTTTCCAGTGGCACCTGGGTTCGTGTTGGACTCAAGTACCCCTCAACAAAAACACACCTGTTCGATATCTTTGCTCCAAAATGGTGGAATGTGCTCCCTATTGATACCAGGACAGCAGAACATCTGCTCATCATCTGTTAGAGATTGAAAACACACCTGTTTTGCTGGTAATTTAGCCATTTTATTTACTACAATTTTCTTTTTTTTATTAGCCGATTTAAACCTTATGGCTTATTTGAAGTGAATATATCTGCATTTTTCTTGTTGTTCTGAGTTTGCATCTTTATGATTTATTGCACCTATTGTAAGTTGCTCTGGATATGAGGGGCGGCGAAATGTAATGTAATCCTAAAACAGTTTTTTTTGTTGACTGTCCTATCTCTGCTGGTGAACCAGTATAGTATAGAACAGGGGTCGGCAACCTTTTTGATATGAAGTGCCAATTAAAAAAAACAATTTTATCAGCGTGCCGACGATTGTGAATTATCAACGGGGGGGGTGTGAAGAGCTCGACGCTCGTGAACTGTCAACAGGAGGGCGGGGGAGCCTCGCTGCGGGGAAGCAGTGTGTGGACCTGTCAGCGCAACTTACATTAGGGATGCTCCGATCGCCGATCCGATCGAGTGGGCGGGTCCTATGGGGATCTTCCATTTAAAGTGATGTTTAAAACTCAGTTAATGGGGCTCATTCACTGGCGCTTCCACAAACAACAACCAACATAATTGTTACATTCAAATGAAGTACATTATTCAAGTTTACATTAACTGATAATAACACTGGAGAAATTAGCGGAAGCGCTCTCTTTTCCTCTCTCTCTCTCCTGGCAGCCCGTCTTTGGGTGTTTCTCAATCGCGAGTAAAGCTGCTGCAGAGCCACTATTTCAAGCATACTACGTCATTGAGTGCCGCCGAAATACTGTTCCAATGTCCAGCATACTTGGAAATCTACCGAGCCCGGCGTACTCCGTTTGGAGAAATATCGAGGCTGCACATGACTAGACTCCGCGGTCTTAAAATCCCCACAATGCTTTGCGCACGGACCAATTTCCCCAAATCTGTGACGGAAAATGTAAGGCGGGGCCTCTCATATGACGCACACCTGCACACTTGCTAGCGTGTTCCACTCTTCGTTTTCCAAATGCCAGGAAGTATTCTTGCCTCGCTTCTGAAGCAAGATGCTCGGCAGACATGTGCTACCAAGCAAGCGTACTCGCGATTGAGAAACACCCAGTATCTCATGCAGCTCACTGATCCAGTAATGAGTGACAGTGAAGAATAAATATATTTATAATTAGTTCCAGAGGTAGATAAAATAGCTAAGTGTGTTAGGTTTAACTCTTGTATGTTTTGCTCCGCTCACCGGTCCGTCACAGCGGGTGGAGCTGCAGGATTTCTGCTTCACACAGGTTGCATACCGCTATTTTATTGTCATTTTCGGACCTTAAAATAATGCCAGACTGCTGAAGCCATTTTGGCGAGCTTGTTTTGCCACACACAGAGAAAAGTGTCATGTATTTTACGTCATGCGATCGGCTCTCGCGATCGGCATGTTTAGAGAGCATCGATCGATCGGCAGAGAGTGAGTATCGGCCGATATCGATCGCCACGCAAAAACTGCGGCATTTGTACAGCTCCTTATGGGTAATGCAATTTTGTGAAGTGCTTTCCTCTGTGGTGAAACGATCAGCACTGCACCACGGAGGAAAGCGGCAGAGAGTCGCCTGGAGTTAAAGAGAGCGGGGCTGCGTTGCGTGCATGGCTTCCTTCTGCAGGTAACGGGGAGACGCGCTCTGGCGGCGGTCTCGTTCAGGATCCGAAAATAAAATTTAAATATTTTGCACATTTATTCCACTTATTCCTAGTGTGCCACTGGTTACGGCACGCGTGCCAGGGGTTGCCGACCCCTGGTATAGAATATATAGTATTGTATAATTATGTGAACTCATATCTTTTCAATTAGCTTTGTTGTGGTTTCTATGGTGTTCATGGTCACATCAGTAATGTGCTGCGGGGGTGAATAAAAGAACATGTCAACTATTGTAACCTCTTTGAAAAGAAAATGAATGAAAAACAAATAGGCGGGGGTTGATAATGCATAATAGATTCAAAGCTGTCATGCCAGAACCTTTCAAAGGACCTTTTTCCTATTCTTCATCCACAACTTCCTGTCATATTAAAGAGGAGTTAAATAAAGGAGACTGTAACGTTTACCTTGATTCACCCACGCCTTTGACTGATAGATTAGAGCAACTTTCAGCTCTTGGTGGTACTGCAGACGCAACAGATTAGTGAACAACAATTTGGGTTTATTTTCCTCTTTACACCTCCATGGGGTAGATTGGAGATGACATGTTGCAGAACTGATTAGACCGACTTCGCCTTGCTTTCTTGAGGCTGATTGACACATGATGCAGCAAAATGCAAATCAGTCGACTAAATCTAGTGATTTTTTGTGTAAGAACTAAAAAGGTAGAGCATTTTCAAGATGCCTCAGCTTTCAAACTTTTGATACGCCTATGTTTTCTACAATATTGTGGTGCAATATTGCTAAACCATTGTTCTTTGATTTTGGACAATCAAGAGGCGGGCTGGGATTAGTCCATCTTTGAAGTGTCAGTTATACGCATAATTTCAGTGGCCATTCAACTGGTAATTGACACTTCAAAAGCCACAAGAGGAGAGAATTTTAAAACAACTGTTGGAAGTGGCTCGTGGGCATCATTTTATTTGACATTGAGGCAGTTGCTGAAAATCCAACGTGTGGCTTGGGACCTGAATGAGTCACTCACTTGCTTTGACATAACGGATGGTCTTCACTTGATATTGCTTCTTTCTGCATATGCTGTAGGTCCCAGGATGAGAAAAGATCTCAGAGCATTGCCCTTTTGACCCTCCATATGAACATTTTATATTATTTCTCTCCACACTCCGTGGCTCCCTCTCTTGCACTCTCTCTCCCTCCCTGAAATGATCTATTGGTCCCAGCCTAAGATAGTAGACATTCAGGCAGACACCGTGGCCCATTGACCTTGCCTCAAAGCCACCAATATCAGGATCCAAGGCTAATATACACACACAGAGAGGCAGAAGACAAACACATCCCCATCCATACATATATATTTCCGATAAAAGTAGGGTTAGGGGTTGGAGACCTTTTATAACATTTCCAAAACTTGAATAAGCAGCCTATATGACATTTTAAACAAATAAGTACCAAGAAATTGAATAAAAATGTGTAGCCTACTACTTTCTTTGATCAATGATCGACATACTATGAATACATTTGGGATTTTAACAACTAAAACTTTAAAATATAAAACTATCAACAGGATCATTTCAGTTAGGTAATGTTAAAACCTCTATAATTGGCAGAAAATTGTGTTCTTTAACCTGTTCAACCCGGAGGCCCCCCGCCCGTAGAATTAGCTGTAAAGAGCCATTGAAGAGAAAACTGCAATTGGGGATGTCCATATATCACCGGTTGCTTGCTGCTAACCCATGGAAATGCAGTACATTATCTGGTATGATTTGATAAATCATCAGTGCAGTTAGCCTGGTTTTCTTTCACGAAACTGTGTCTCAGGGCTTCTTAACATTTAAAAACCTATTAATGTGTCATACCCACTTAACGGGAAGAAACTCAGCTCACTGACGATACAAACCATTTTTACCGAAACAAAACACAAGTCTCACAAGAAGCTATTATTGATAATCCATCTTCATATTTAGTAGTTTGAGCCTAGGTTTCAGTTTTCAGAGCGTAAGATAGCTTTCGACTGCGTGTGCGTCATTCTCACTCCTCAATGGTAACGTGTGTGTGTGTGTGGAACTTCCCCTTCGATTCTATTTGCTCTAACGGTTCAAAAGAGATTTCAATCACCAAAATCGACCAAATGACTGCAAAGGTGGGTTTTCTTTCTTTCTAAATCTCTCTAAAAAGTTCAAATTTCACTTGTTTTGCATCGATCTTGATACAGGGTACTTATATGTTATAGTTTGGATTCCTGAAGCTTTTAGTCTACTATCCCATCATTCAAGGGTGGTTTTCACTATAAGTAATGTTGTTTTTTTGGACGGACACTATCATTTACATTTTTTACTAATATGTTCAATCTGAATTTGCTATTTTATTTAAAATAAAAACATTTATATTGATTCTGACTTTTCTACATCCAACTCACAGGTGTATCATTGCTTTGAGAAAAAAGATTATTAATTTACCCCTTTTAGAAGTGAAGTTATAGTCATTTGTTCTGGGAATGTCATTTTCTAGCCTGAGACATGAAAAACAAGCTCAGGGCTTAACAGGTTAACGTAGCTCTGATAATCCAAGTCAAAACAAGGACTCTGTTGAGAAAGCTTATGCTCCCTTAATAATCACATACATAAACATTTTGTCACTGCTTAAGGACAAAAAAACATAAGCACGGTGCGAAAAACAAAGTCTTTGCTCACAAAAAGTCAAACAACGATACAAAAATCCATCAGGCAGGCAAACTAGGTGAAGAGCTAGGCTAAATATAAAACAAAAAAAACGCTGGAAGGCTAATGTTCATGGCGCAAATAAAATCTGGCAGTAATTGAGAGGAAGTGGACCTGGATGCATACTTCAGAGCTGATTAGGGAATGGGGACAGGTGAGCGGAGATGATGAGCAGGTTAGATGGATCTACTAACAGGAGGAGGCAAATAGGAGGGTCTGAAATGACAGGAGAGTTAGAACAGAACAGAAAAAAGCTTACTGACTGAGAATGGCAAGTATAAAATATGAAAAGTCCAAACATTGACACATTAGATCTGGCATGACTGATAGGACAACCCTGTCTCCTAAAAATTACGTTGCCACAGCACTAAACTGCATTCTCAATTACGTTTAGCGAGAAACGTATTTTCTCCCACGTTACGTTTGTTATGAACGTATCTTAAATACGGTTATTTTCTACATATCTTTGCCATTTATTGTCTTGCTTATAATAATGATAAGTCATTTATAAATATCATTTTAGAGCACACATTTGAAATCGACGATCGGGCTCGATATATGGTTAAATTAAAATCAGTAGGCGAGGGTGTAATTTCAACACAGTCTCAAAGGCAATGTGAGCGTCCATTCCCATTGGATAACGGAGGATTTTACACCCGGAAGTAAGTATTCTCTTTACTGTCGATTGATTTTACAGTGATATCTGCACTACTCATCAACTCAAAAACACCAGATTATCCTTGTCAATTACACAACGTTGATTGGTTTAAATTGTGTGCAATGCTTTTGTATTTTTCCCCTTCGATTCGGAGAAACAAATATTTTTTCGGAGTTTAGGATGGCAGAAGACACTACACTACCCAGAATCCTCAGCTATCGTTTGGGACTACACCATGTGCTTTGCTTGACGTGATTAGTCTTCTTCAAGCTCTGTGATTGGATGTTGGAGTGGCAGTGCGCAAAGTTTACACCGAGCGTCAAACAGCAGTTTGAAATGGAATGAAACCCATCAACGGCACACTATTCAAAACAGGAATCGAATGTGTCCTACCCATATCCATAGATGTGTCTCCCATCACCCAAATCCCCTGACTATTCTCTCAACTCAGTATTTACATTCTTATATTCAAAGAAAATCAGTAATATCTTTAAAAACTACAAGTCCTTTTCTATCAGCTGTGCACCATTATGGTGTAAATATAACCTATCTACCAATTGGATCAAATATAAAAGTCAGCCGAATTACTATTGATACTGCAAGGAGACGTATTTTGTGAAAATAAATGTAAGATATTGTGTAGTTGTTGATATATTTATGATCCACGTCACGTATTCAGTTTCGGCGGCACTTCTTCCTGTTTGTCCAGAAGTCTTCTCATCAGGGCTCTATAAATAAAGAACTACGGCAGATGTGTAATATTTAATACAGCCGAACCGTGTATTACAATGCCGTTATGTGATGACTTTCAAAGAGAAAAGCAAGAACACTCGGAATAAAGTATTATTTTATTTTTAAATGTTTTCGGATTTCACATCGCATAAACACCATCTCCCAACGTGCATTGCGGCGAAAACATCCAATCAGTGAGCTGAGGATCTTTCCTACATCTGTTTCCGGTATTGTTCCTGTAATGAGAGTTCACATTTATGCTACGTGGAATTGACTACACATCTTCAGAAACATAATTTGCTTCACTGTAACTGTAACTCATAGCAATATTGTAACCATTAAGAAAAGCCAACTGCATTAAAAACCCAGTTAACAAACACTAGGTAAAGTATTTTTCCTTCAGTAATGAAGATGTAATTCCAATTTAGACACACCTGGGGTCGCTGTTCAGTCTGTTACGCTGAGCCATGCATTGTCTGGAACGTAAAAGGGACGAAGAAGACAAAGTGAAGTGACGTACTTCCGGTTTACATGAAAACATTCCCAGTGCAAAAACAAATCGCTAAATAAAAAGATAAAACACTGGCATGTAATTTACATTAGAATAAATAGAATGGTTTTGAATAATAGATGAGAGTAAAATCTACGTCACTTTACAGCCCCGCCCACTTTTGGGGAAACCAACACTGTCATTTGAACGGCGATCAAGCCTGAAGCCACAGAGCTCTTCTGTTACTGTCCTTTCTTACAGAAACACGTAACTCTGGATTTGTTTTAATGTTTGAGGTGCAATAAACGACACAGCAGCTTTTTGGCATGTTAAAACTATTATGTTCTGCCTCGCTCATGAGAGTAACAGCTGGCGAAATTACACCCTCGCCTACTGATTTTAATTTAACCATATATCGAACCCGATCGTCAATTTCAAATGTGTGCTCTCAAATGATATTTATAAATGACTATTATCATTATTATAAGTAAGACAATAAATGGCAAATATATGTAGAAAATAAACGTATTTAAGATACGTTCATAACAAACGTAACGTGGGAGAAAATATGTTTCTAGAAGATATGTAAAAAATAAACGTATTTGAGATACGTTCATAACAAAACGTAACGTGGGAGAAAATACGTTTCTAGCTAAACGTAATTGAGAATGCAGTTTAGTTCTGTGGGAACGTCATTTTTAGGAGACAGGGTTGGATAGGATGTTAAGAGTAAGCTGATAGACATAAAGCCAAGGAATTAGGCAGTGATGGCTAAGCATGAATGAAACAGCTGATGCTAACCAGCAAATGCAAGTCCAAATGAAGTGATGTCTCTGGACTAATTAAATGCTTCATCCAACCAGAGAAGGTCTGCTACCTTTTTGATTGGAACGACTCTTTACAGTTATGTTAAACATTGGTGTGCAAGTTATTGACACTGACTTCTGTTGTTTTCCCGTAATGCCATGTATAGGCATTATGGTCCCCACAAGACGAGTCCTAATGACTTTACCGATCCTCTGACTACCGTGAAGGGTATATTTCTAGTAGAATATCTCAACAACTTGCTTATTGATTGGCACAGTTCAAGGTTCAAGGTTCAAGGTTCTTTATTGTCAATCTGACATAGTTACAGAGTAATTATGTAGTTGAAAATCTTATGTCACAGGCTTCTCCAACAATGCAACATAATAACATAAGAGTAAGAGCAATACAAAAAGAATAATAGTTATAAAATAAAGTTATGATGTGGAATAGTGCAATAGAGTCTATATACAAGTTATTGGAATGATATATATATATATATATATATATATATATATATATATTAGGTATTAGATACATACTACTGAGTAGCAGATGAATGTTTGAAGTTGTTTCAACAGTTACATTTTTTAACAGTCTCACTGCCCGCGGGAAGAAACTGTCTCCGAATCTTCTTGTCCTTGCCAGGATGCTGCGGTAACGTCTGCCAGACGGCAACAGAAAGAACAGTTTGTGGCTGGGGTGATGGGGGTCTTTGATAATCCGTAGTGATTTCTTCCTGAGCCGCTGGGAGTAAAGGTCCTCCATGGATGGCAGCTCCGTCCTGGTGATGTGCTGTGCAGTTTTCACCACCCTCTGTAAAGCCTTACGATCGAGGTCGGTGCAGCTGCCGTACCAGGCCGTCATGCTGCCAGTCAGGATACTCTCTATCGTGCACCTGTAGAAGTTGCAGAGTATCCTGGAATCCATTTTGAACCTGCGGAGGAAGAAGAGCCGCTGTCGAGCTTTCTTGGTGATGGTGGTGGTGTGAAGAGACCATGTCAGGTCCTCAGTGATGTGGACCCCAAGGAACCTGAAGCTGCTGACTCTCTCCACCGTAGTCCCATTGATGGCGATGGGGGCGTGTCCCTCTCCCTGCTGCTTCCTGTAATCCACAATCAGCTCCTTTGTTTTGCTGATGTTGAGATGGAGGTTGTTATCCTGGCACCAAGATGTCAGGTTTTCGACCTCCTCTCTGTACGCCGTCTCGTCATCGTCTGTGATCTGGCCGATGACGGTCGTGTCATCAGCAAACTTCACGATGGTGTTGGAGCTGTGTGTGGCCACGCAGTCGTGGGTGAACAGGGAGTAGAGGAGAGGGCTGAGCACGCAGCCTTGAGGGGCACCGGTGTTGAGGATCAGGGTGGAGGATGTGATGTTTCCCACCCGCACTGCCTGGGGTCTGCCCGTCAAGAAGTTCAGGATCCAGTCACAGAGGGCGCTGTTGAGCCCGAGGTCTCTGAGCTTGATGGCCAGCTTGGAGGGCACAATGGTGTTGAATGCTGAACTGTAGTCAATGAACAGCATTCTCACATATGTGTTCCTGTTCTTCGGGTCCAGGTGTGAGAGGGCAGTGTGGAGGGTGAGGGCTATGGCGTCGTCTGTGGACCTGTTTGCTCTGTAGGCAAACTGCAGGGGGTCCAGAGATTCAGGGAGGGAGGAGGTGATGAATAATTTGACTAACCGCTCAAAGCACTTCATTACGGTGGAGGTGAGTGCTACTGGGCGGTAGTCGTTGGGGCAGGTGATGATTGTCTTTTTCGGGACAGGAACGATAGTGGAATGTTTGAAGCATGTGGGGACTACAGACTGCAGCAGGGACCTGTTGAAGATGTCCGTGAACACCTCTGCCAGCTGAACTGCACACACCCTGAGAACACGGCCAGGGATGCCATCAGGTCCAGGAGCCTTGTGTGGGTTAACCCTTTTAAAGGATTTACACACATCTGCCCTATTTAAAACAAAAGGGCAGTGTAGCTCCTGGTCCCTCTGTACCTCCACAGCCTGGCTGCTCTCAAAGCGTGCACAAAAACTGTTCAGCTCATCTGGGAGAGATGCGCACGCAGACACTCCCGCAGCACCCCCCGCTGCTCCTTTGTAGTCAGTCATTGTCCTTAGTCCCGCCCACATATTCCTAGTGTTACAGCCTTTGAAGTCAGATTCCACCTTCTCTTTGTACTGTCTCTTTGCATTTTTAATTGCTCTCCGGAGATCATACCTAGACTTCCTGTACTCCTCCAAATCCCCCGCCCTGTGCGCGATAGTGCGCTTTCAGCTTGCCGCGCACATCGCAGTTTATCCAGGGCTTTTGATTTGGGAATGTCCGTACAGAAACCTTCGGTACCACGTCATCGATGCATTTCCCAATGTAGCAGATGACAGTGTCCGTGTGTGTGTTGATATTATTGTCCTCAAACACACTCCAATCCGTAGATGCAAAGCAATCCTGCAGTGCTGAATCTGACTCCTCGCTCCATCGCTGTACTGTCTTTGTAATCGGTCTGTCCCTTTTAAGTTTCTGCTTGTACGCAGGCAACAACAGTAGTGAGATATGGTCTGATTTGCCGAAGGGAGGGCGAGGGAGAGCCTTATATCCATTCCGGAAAGGGGAATAAACATGGTCCAATATGTTTCCCCCGCGCGTCGGGCAGTTGATGTATTGGTAATATTTTGGCAAAACCTTCTTCATGTTGGCGGTGTTGAAATCTCCGGCCACAACGAACGCCGCATCTGGCCGTGAAGTCTCGGTCTTATCAATAATCCCAAACAGCTGATCGAGTGCCGTGTTGTTGTCGGCGAGTGGCTGCGGGGGGACATACACTGCTGTTATCACAACAGATGTGAATTCCCTCGGCAGGTGAAAAGCCCGGCATGTGATCATGAGATGCTAAATGAGCGGAACAGTCCGATTAAATAATCTTCACATCTGAGCACCAGTTGTTGTTAGTCATTACACACACACCGCCTCCCTTACTTTTCCCCGAGTTAGCAGTCCGGTCCTGACGAAAAATAGAGAATCCATCAGGGACAATGGCGGAGTCCGGGATAGCGGGGTTGAGCCAAGTCTCAGTGAGAATTAACACGTTACAGTTCTTAATGTCCCGTTGAAAAGCAATCCGGCTTCTGAGTTCATCTAGCTTATTTTCAATGGATTGAACATTAGCCAGTATAATACTCGGAAGAGGGGGTCGATTCTCTCGTTTCCTCAGTCTGACCAGCAGCCCTGCCCGGCACCCACGCTTTGTCTTCTTCTTGCGTCTCTCAGGTAGAACAGCAACAGGTAGCCATGGTGAATCTCCATTGTCTGTCGGAGGGTTATTTTTGTCCACGAAGTTTCGCAATAGAAGAAGTTCCTCTCTGCTATATTGTATGGCAGAGTAGGTGCGGTCGGCTAGCATGTTGCGAACCATGTTAAAAGTAAAACGGCAAAAGTAAAATAAATATGTACAAAATACGAAAATGGGCAAAGTTGGAGAGGAGCACAAAGACGATGCGGCCATCTTCACCGGCGCATCTAAAGTAATACCCCACACAGCATGTTGTACACGGTCATTTGTGGATTCCCTTTTCTCAGGCAGCATCAAATTACCAGGATTATCTTTGTGGTTTATATTTAGATTACATTGTAATCATTTTGGTTATCCTCTGGCTTTTTCGTCAGGTAGCAACTTGTAATGTTGAACTTCTAGGCAAATAGTTAATGTTATTGTAATTCTAAATAAATTACTAAACTAAATTAAACAATACACAAAAAGGTCAACTGGAGCACATCTCCTAACAATAAACAAAACACATGTTAAACTAGGCCTCACACAGAGACACTACACTACACATGCTGCACACATGCAGCCAGAGGAGAAGGAGAGGGAGACTGCAGCCTTCCTCAGGTCCTTTGTGGAGGCCCTGATTGGGGATTGGGAGCACCTGAGGGAGACAATCAGGGAGAGAGGGGGAGAGAGACACACACAAACACAACACGGCACGTAACAGTTAGCATTAGCGTTTAGCTAATCTGTATATCTGACAAACCTGGAACTGGACCCCAAACAAACAACAACCCTTGTTACACAAGATTGCCTTTTAAGGATGGAAACCATTTCTGCTAGCCTTGAACTCTGTAACCATAGTGACCTTATAATCAATGTATGGGACTCACAAAGGACCAACAATAAGGTTATAGTCATGGTCACGCACACTGGTGAAATTCCTTCACCTACTGCATAATTCCCTCTTTGTCTCTTACTCACTCAGAATCCAGCTGCCGGATTGTTCTTCCATCATGCCATCATCTTTTCTTTATTCCATCTCTCTTCTCTCTCTTCTTCTCTGACTCGCACTCTCTCAGCAGTGGTGGGTAATTAAAGTGGTCAGGCCCATTCCATTACCCGAGGGGTGGGAGACATATTCAAAGGCTGGCGAGATCAAAATGAAAACCAATTAGCACCGGGGTTCTGTCCTTTCATAATGTAGGAAGAGCCATGCAGCTTATTGGCTGGCCTCTGTATTTTTTCTCCATGCAGGCTCAGGTTGGATTGGGGTTAAAGCAGAAAAGGTGGATATGCACGTGGGAATGGAAGAGCAGACTTTATCAGGTTAAACCAAAATAGGTGCTTGTTGGGGCTTATGCATACAGAAAGGACACACATGGAGTGCGAATCTGAGAGCAGTTTAATTGTGAAGTCAGTGACGCCAGAGAGTGGTTTGACCTTGGTCACAAACTGTGAAGAATGAGAAAAAGAATGGGAGGATATAAAGGGAGGAGTTAAAGTATGTGCAGGAAAGGCTAAACACTTTAAAACAATGTATTCATGTATTCCAATGCCTGAAGGCTGATATGTCTTACAGTGCTGAGCATGTAGAAGTCCATGTCACCAATATGTAATATGCAAATATTTTGGTTATTGAATAAGATCCTAACTGAACTTTATTTATTGTGATAAAAAATAAATAAAATGACAATTGGGGAAAAAAACATAAAATCTGGGTTTTACATGACTATACCAACACAGTCTCACTCCCTGATCGTCCAGTAGCGACGCTTGGTCAGGGTCCTTTGGCGTGCAGTTGTGACGCACCGAGTCTCCTTCGGCTTCATAAACGGATGCAAAGAGCTTTCAACTGATTGCAATGTATTCCCATCGGCGGCGGTATTTGGCGCTCAGGGAAGCACCGCATCCGTCCATGTCAGCGGCAGTTAAAGGCAATGTGAGCGTCCATTCCCATTGGATAACGGAGAATTTTACACCCGGAAGTAAGTATTCTCCTTACTTTCGATTGATTTTACAGTGATATCTGCACTACTCATCAACTCAAAAACACCAGATTATTCTTGTTAATTACACAACATTGATTGGTTTAAATTGTGTACAATGCTTTTGTGTTTTTCCCCTTCCATTCGGAGAAACAAATATTTTCTCGGAGTTTAGGATGGCAGAAGACACTACACTACCCATAATCCTCAACTATCATTTGGGACTACAGCAGCCGCTTTGCTTGACAAACCCCGTGATTAGTCCTCAAGCTCTGTGATTGGATGTTGGAGTGGCAGTGCACCAAGGTTACGCCTTTTATTGGCCATGCGTACATAGCTACAGTGTAGTTATGACGATGAAAATCTTAGGTCACAGGCTCCTCCAACAGTGCAACACATAAACAGAAAAAATAGTGCAAGTAAATACAAAAGGAAAAATAGTGAAATAGTGCAATAAGAGTCTATATATAAGTGATTGGAATATAATATATTAGATAAATAATTTCTAAGTAGCAGCCAGATGAATGTTATGGATGTTGTTTCAAAGTTCAGGTGTTTAATAGTCTTCTGGCCTGTGGGATGAAACTGTCCCTGAGTCTGGTGGTTTTAGTCCGGATGCTGCGGTACCGCCTGCCAGACGGCAGCAGACAGAACAGTTTGTGCCTGGGTTGATGGGGGTCTTTTGTAATCCTGAGGGCTTTCTTTAACCTGTTAAGCCCTGAGCCTGTTTTTCAGGTCTCAGGCTCGAAAATGACATTCCCAGAACAAATGACCATATCTTCCCTTCTAAAAGGGTTAAATTAATAATCTTTATTCTCAAAGCAATGATACATCTGTGAGTTGGATGTAGAAAAGTCAGAATCAATATAGGTGTTTTTTATTTTAAAGAAAATTCCGATTGAACATAGTAAAAAACTGTAAATTATAGTGTCCGTCCAAAAATTATTTTTTACTTATAGTGAAAACTACCCTTGGATGATGGGTTAGTAGACTAAAAGCTTTAGGAATCCAAAGTACAACATATAATAAGTATCCTGTATCAAGATTGATGCAAAACAAGTGAAATCTGACTTTTTTAGAGAGATTTAGCCAAAAACACCCACTTCTGGGGTCATTTGGGTGGATTTGACCTATCTCTGGCCCCCCTTGGTCGATTTTGATGAATGAAATCTCTTTATAACCGCTAGAGCCAATGGAATCGAGGGAAAGTTCTATACACACCAACACGTTAACAAATAAGGAGTGAGAGTGACGCGTGACCAAAACCGGAAGCTGCATACACTCTGGTGGCTACCATTAGCAGCTAACTTTTTCTCTCCGATTTTTACATAAAAATGGAATTATGGATTATAAATAATTTTTTCAAAGGCACAGATACATTATTAACCTATACATCAACAGTTGTAGCGTTTTTTTTTGTTTTAATGCCATTGAACACGTCTTTTGATCAGATTGACAGCTACGGTGAGACGATCTCCCGTAAAAGCTCCGTAAAGGTACGTGTTGTGATGTCTGTGTTTGCTTCTCCTGTCGCAAGTTCGGATCGCTCAGTGATGATACTATAACTATATAATCTGTGGAGTCTCAGCTTTAATCAGATATATTGTATGTGCAGCTACGATAAGTAATAAGGGTATCTTTATCTTGAGTTGTGTGCTAAAGTGCGTTAGCATTTTTTCGCTTAGTGCTAATTCAGAGGCTTGGTATTACCCTTGTGTTTTGTTTTGGTAAAAATGGTTCATATCTTCAGTTAGCTGAGATTCTTCCCGTTAATCTGGTGCTACACATTAATAGTTTCATAAATGTTAAGAAGCCCTGAGACAATGTCTCGAAAAAAAAACGGTGGGAGGGGTCCAATGGGGGGACCGTCGTCCTTAAGAGGTTAAAGGAGAGGTATCATGGCCATTTCCACTGATCATAATTCCATTGTTGAGGTATACTAAAATAGATTTATACTGTGCATTTTTCCAAACTCACATTGGTTTCTCATACAGCATCTCTGTAAACTACGTGTATTCACTGAATTTCACTCTCTGCCTTTAACGGCTCGTTGTAGCTCCAATAGCTCCAGCCCCCACCCTCCCTGTGAGCACAGTGTGCTCTGATTGGTCGGGACGTTGTCAATCGCGCTGAGCTCCGTGGAGGTGTTGTTTCCTTGTTTAGGATACATAGCGAAACACAGCCAAACTCATCCTGAGCACACACAAACTCACAGCCGAAGTAAAAACAATAAGTGTGGCTTGATATTGAGTAAGAAAAAGGTTGATAAACGCTGTGAGAATGGCTCTGCAGAGAGAATTTCGCCGCGATCCCAACTGTCTGTTATCAGCCTGCAGCCAGGGAGGAAAAATCAGCAGAGCTGTCTGTGTGTGAGGAAGTCCGTGGATTGGTCAATTTCGTTCCTGGCCATTCACACGTCACAGTACACAGGAAGTAAACAATGGACAATGACGTATCTCCAACGAGGCGTTTTGGGGAGGTATTTTCTGTGTTAAAGTTTTACTCGCTACAGGGTGTACTTTGAGGGTTTTGACTCTGCACACCGTTTCCATGCATAAAAACCTTCATAACACACAAGGGGACGGGTAATAACCGGAAAAGCATGACATGTGTCCTTTAACCAAACTATTGTTCGTTTATACATTTTAAGAATGGCGTTTATCTTTTTTGAGAATGAGTTCTTATTTGATTTTATTGATTTGGGTCTACAACAGATGATACAAATGTTTGTGTCAGTAAATGTGTAATAACAGAGGCGGGGGTGTTTGTGAAAATAACGGGGACAGAGCTGGCTGCTGTCAGACGATCAGCTGTGCGGCGTCATCACAAACGGACGTCGCTTCACGTGACGCTCCAGAGGAAAGGACGTCCCATTGCTCTTAAAACTCATTTCCCTGCTTCTCGTGGTTTCCTTGCGTCTCTCCATGCTTCCCTGGTGGGAGGGACTAAACGCAGGGAAACGACGCAAGTGAAGGACGGTATATTCTGAGACCCAATCTCTAGATAAATAAAGAACTACGACAGATATATTTAATGCAGCCGAACCAATTTTTTCAATGCATTTATGTGATGACTTTCAAAGAGTAAAGCAAGCACTGCTGAATAAAGTATGATTTTATCTTTTACAAAACGTTTTTTTCATATGGAATACAGTTGGAGGTCAACCAATCACAGAGCTTGAGGACTAATCACGGGGTTTGTCGAGCAAAGCAGAACGATAGCTGAGGATTATGGGTAGTGTAGTGTCGAAGGAGAAAAACACAAAAGCATTCTACAAAATGTAAACCAATTACTGTTGTGTAATTAACAAGGATAATCTGGTGTTTTTGAGTTGATGAGTAGTGCAGATATCACTGTAAAATCAATTGACAGTAAGGAGAATACTTACTTCCGGGCGTAGAATTCTCCGTTATCCAATGGGAATGGACGCTCACATTGCCTTTTAAAGGGCCCATGTCATGGCCATTTCCACTGATCATAATTACATTGTTGAGGTATACTAAATTAGATTTATGCTGTGCAATTTTCCAAACTCACATTGGTTTCGCATACAGCATCTCTGTAAAGTATGTGTATTCAGCAGTATTCACTCTCTCCACTAAACGACTCGTTGGAGCTCTTGCCGCCCCCTCCCTGTGAGCCTAGTGTGCTCCGATTGGTCAGCTCGGCCACTCTGTTCTGATTAGTCAACCACCAGAGAGGCTCCGCCCATGTCTAACAGTGCTTTTTTCGGCTCGCTCTCGGAACATCAGTCTTATAATGGCGTCGGTACAGCCGTATATTTTATACGCTAACTAACCGAACTGTACCTACAACTGTTGTTATAGAAGAGTGTGACGGCCCCAGGGCCTTTGTGCAGGTGTGTTGCAGGTCTTACGATGGGGTGGAGCTGAAGAGGCTAATCAGCGCGATCACGGACACCTGGCCGGAGCCGAGGTGCTATTAAGCCCAGCTGCCCGGAGTCACACGGCGGCCCCTGTCTCTCTCCAAAGAGGCTGCAGAAGGACGAACTCGGCGATCCTCTCCCCTCGACCACCTATCTCTGCATTTACCACAATAAATGTGCCATGGTTTTGTAAACTTGTGTATGTCTCCTTGTCTTTCCGTTGTGGCCTACGAGCCGGTCATAACAAAGAGTAAGTTATTTTTACCTGTAATAAACTACTACTGTTTGATGAAAAATCAAATCATGGTTTGCTATATATGAATGATATGTTATAGGAGCAAATAATTCAGGGAAGAAAGGATAGGCCTACTAAGTATTTCCATTAAACTTTATTTTTAGAAATGTACAAAATGAACATAAATATACATATATACACGGTATATCATCAATTCCTCCACGTTGTCGGCATCTTGCCTATCGCAGCCGGGGCTTTTTAGGACGATGCATCAGTGTGGTAGTCCCGTCATGTATTGTCCGGCAGGATCTAGCTGGACGAAATCAAATGCAAATCACAAAATATTAGAGAAACTTAGTTGTTTTAGATTCGTTAGTAGTAGTTGTGGTAGGAGTGTGGATCTATCTAATCCATCTATCTAATGAACACAGTAAGCTTGCCAGCTAATATGCTAACATAGCTTTGTTTACTTTGGTAGCTAACACGATATGAACGCTAGCTCGGAGGAACGGCAACTATAATGTAGTGTAATAAAACTACTATGAACAAAAGCTAGTGGTTCATATTAGGCTAGCAATAACGTGTTTATAATTGCAATCTTATACGGGTAGTCTGCTACGTTCGGTCATTCATTGTAACTGGCATGAATACATTGTTTTGCGCTAGCATGTATAGCTAGCCTCGTTAGCTATACATGCAGTATGTACATGTACTGTCACAATGTACGGTAAATCACCCGGAGTATACTGTATGAGTATTCCGTGTGTGACTGCAGACATTCTCCTGCCATGACAAACATGTAAGGCCATCTGCTGACATTGTAGTTGATATATTTAAACGCTAGCAACGTCGTTAGCCCAGTAAGCTGGGCTTGTTTAGTGTAATAAAACCACTATGAACAAAAGCTAGTGATTCATATTAGGCTAGCAAGAACGTGTTTACAATTGCAATCTTATACGGGTAGTCTGCTACATTCATTGTAGCTGGCATAACAAAACATTTTTCCCGAGCAAACCCATGTCTAGCTCCGTTGGTTAGCTCGGTAGCATACACGCTACGCCAGCTATAATGTAATTACGTTTCGCGACTGACCGTACGGCAAATCACCCGGAGTATACTGTCTATGAGTATTTTGTGTGTGAATGCAGACATTCTCCTGCTATGAGATACATGTATGCAAGGCCATCTGCTGATATTAGAGTTGATATATGGAAACGCTAGCAACTTAGTTAGCACAGTTAGCACTGTGTCAATGGCTTAGCAGTCCGACACAGTTTACACATTTAAACAGTCTTGTTTGATAAATACACAAATAACAATGCAAACTTACAGGTTGTGTACCCGAATATTCCCCTGCAGGGTTGCCAACTTTGGGTACCTGGCTGGAGTGAGATTTTGATATCATGGGTTTAATTCGGTTTAATTACACATATGCGCACAAAATGACTGCTATCGTGTCAGCAGCGGGACCTTAGCATATAGGATATATATATACAATATATACAAATACACAATAATGGACACAGACTATGAAGGGCACACAGTTTCATTCACTAATGAAAGTCAAACATGTTTGTTTCCACTGTTTTATTGTGTGCCTGTCGCAATTAATTGACTTATCGTACGATAAATAAAAATGAACTCGATAACTTTTCTGACCTCGATAAATTGCCATTTACATGAGGATGTGACTAGCAGTTTGAAAGGATGTACTTGAATTATTATTATATATTATCATTATGTCAGTGGTCTAAAATGGTCATACAACGGTGCCGACAATATTATCGTTTATCGCAATAATTTCCGGGAAAATGTATCCAACAAAATTAATTATCGTGAGAGGCCTATACATGAAACACACACACACAAACAAATCTACAGACTTACTCCAAACTGCCAAATATATTAAATAACACACTCTCACTCTCATATACTCTTTGACTCTATTTTGGCCTAGTAGAACAATAAGCAGCAGACTTTTACTTTTTTATCATTTCTACTGGATCCTAGAGCTGCGCATGCGCAATACGGGTCCGCAGTTGCGGCTCCAGAGTATTTTTGTTGGGTAATCTATGGTAGGGCTAACCCATACAGTGGTGGGGCTCAAGTCAGTATTTGCAATGTAATTACATACACGCTCCCCCCGACAGTGAAACACCACGCGTGAGGTTTAGATTATTTCCCTGTCTCTCTCAATCCAAATTGAACTGTATGAAATAAAAAGGCACATTTGTCTTGTAGTAAATAAAAAGGGCGACCTGGAGCCAATCCTGCAATTTCCCCACAGGTGAAAGAGTTGACATGCTGAAAACCCAACCCCTGCAGGGGGGTCTGGGGGGATTCTCCCCCAGGAGATTTTTTTAAATACTAACATAAAATACACATTCTGGTACTCTCTTGAGAAGAAAAATAAATAAATCTATTACTACACGACATATTTAAAAAAATGAATGCCATTTTAGTTTTTTGTTACTTTGTTCTGAAAGCTGAACCTGCTGCTCCTCACAGAGAGAAGAGGGAAGAGGCTGTGTGAATTACTTTACATTGTGGATAAGGGTGGATAGCCCCCATTGTTCTGTGTGTCAAAATGAAAGACAGCCCACACACCTATCAATCATCAAACCGTGGGGTCTTATTTCATTACGTGTTTCAACACGTAATGTTGTATCGATGTATAGAGATGTACTACCGCAAAAGTATTCTCCGTCGGGACTTCCTGCAACAACACCACGCCGTAATCGTGATTCTGATTGGCCAGAAGACATTAGCAAAGATGTTCTATTGAGAAGACGATCACTACGTGACAAAAGCTTTCAAAACCGTTTCTAGTCTTCGGTATTCTTGTTTTTGGCGTGAGAATAGTTTGGGCAGCGTGAGAGCGTGAGATTGAGAGTGAAAGCGTGTGTCACACGCCAGATGCGTGAGAGTTGGCAACCCTGTCCAAACGGTCCAAACAAACTAGGAATAGCATCGTCCTTCAGTTTCAAATGCTGTGCATATCTGGCCTCAAACTGGGCAATGTTTTGGAAGCTTTCGTCTGTGAAATGCCGCGCACACAGTAACGTTCTTCGAACCTCTGAAGGAACAGTGTTAAAAAGACATTTCAACCACTGACTTCGTCGTGGTTCTTCCGTCGGTAGGACAAACAGCTCAGATTTCTCCTCACATTTCAGGAAACAGGTCCTTGGCATTGGCATGACTGGATCGATTGTGAACTGAACCAGAGCTTCCAACAGTAAATGTTAGGCTGGCAGAGGGTGCGGCCAGCGCCGCTGGGTCTGACCATAGCTCTTCCGGATTGGTCCATTTTGTTCCGGGTACCGCATGACATCATGCGGTACCCGGAAGAATCAAATGGACAGTGACGTATCTCCAACGAGGCGTTTTGGGGAGGTATTTTCTGTGTTAGAGTTTTACTCACTACAGGGTGTACTTTGAGGGTTTTGACTCTGCACACCGTTTACATGCATAAAAACCTTCATAACACACAAGGGGATGGGTAATAACCGGAAAAGCATGACATGGGAGCTTTAAGTGCCGCCGACATGGACCGATGCGGTGCTTCCCTGAGCGTCAATACCGCCGCCGATGGGAATACATTGCAATCAGTTGAAAGCTCTTTGCGTCCGTTTATGAAGCTGAAGGAGACTCGGTGCGTCACAACTGCACGCCAAAGGACCCTGACCAAGCGTAGCTACTGGACGATCAGGGAGTGAGACTATGTTGCAACAAACATGTCATAGGTAGTGACTCTTTGAGGCTTTACTATTAAGAAATATGCATCAGGCGAACATATTCATCATGATGAAACTAGCATGTTTATGTTTAGCAGACGGAAGGTGCATCATCTTAGTTTAGAATAATATCATGCTTACATATTTAACACTAAACACGGTGCAGTTGAGTCTTTGGTCTAAAACCAATACTTTGAGGACCAAATAAACCAAATTGAATATAAACTACGCATTTTATTGTGCACCAAAAATGTCTATGTATTTACATTTGTTTGATATCGTTTTTTCACCATGAACATACACGTAAGATGCTTGCTCCCAAACTTTGTCTAAATGTAACCCTGGGCTGTAGAACTAGTAGGACGATCTGCGTAGAAAAATACAATTCACACACTCACCGGCAGCAATAGTCTTTATTATGATAGTTTCCGTCTTAAAGACACGGTCAAAAACAAGCATGAGATCATCGAATTTCCCTGAAAAGTTAAACAATTTTCAATTTGAATGCTCGGAGTAGCCGCACAATAAATGCAGAGCTCTAAAAAAAGAAGCATCAATTGGAATCAAGTTTAAAAAGACGATGGCACTCAGAAAATGGCGCTTATTGGACAGGTGAAGTGAAAAAGTTAACCTGTTGGTGATACTCAGGTCACTCCCATAGCCTGAGGCTGTTAATGTACTTTAATTACATATTTGCTAGCGACCATTGGTTCTTGTAATGCGTCCGAAGCACTGTAACTTTCGCAGTCCAGATGCCTAGCTGTTGGTAAGACCATAAGGAAGTCAGAAGGTAAACTCGGTAATTGGAACTTATCCTACTTCAGGGTTCCTGCAGGTTTCACCAACTCAAATTTAAGACTTTTTAAGACCTTTTTAAGACCACTTTGAATAGAATTTAAGACCTATTTCACAGCAAGAAAGTATGAAGGAAAAGTAATGTATTCATGTTCAACATAATAACGATGACTGAACATAACAACACACAGAACTGTGTGTGTGTGTGTGTGTGTGTGTGTGTGTGTGTGTGTGTGTGTGTGTGTGTGTGTGTGTGTGTGTGTGTGTGTGTGTGTGTGTGTGTGTGTGTGTGTGTGTGTGTGTGTGTGTGTGTGTGTGTGTGTGTGTGTGTGTGTGTGTGTGTGTGTGTGTGTGTGTGTGTGTGTGTGTGTGTGTGTGTGTGTGTGTGTGTGTGTGTGTGTGTGTGTGTGTGTGTGTGTGTGTGTGTGTGTGTGTGTGTGTTGTTGGAGCAGAACACCTCTGCTACGCGCCGTTCGTTGGATGAGGCTGGATCTCTATTAAATTAAGAAAGGAATTGAAAACACCGGAATCAAAGTTATAACAAATTATCTGAGTTTACTTCTGGTAGGAAACCAAACACATATACAAGTTATACAGAGTACTCGAGTACTCCGGACTTCAGGTTTGTGATGCGATGCAGATAAATGTGACGGGATCAAACCAACTCATCAAACGAGATGAAAGTGACTTCAGGTTTGTGATGCGATGCGGACACAGATATCGGGACCAACCAACTCACCAAACCAAAAAGCATTTTTACACTCAAAAACATCAGTATTCATACTTATATTTCGGGGCGGAGATGGGTTGACTTGTTCCCTCCCCCTTTTATTCGACAGCGAATTAGAGAGCCCCTGGGGAGGAGCTGTGTAAACTGCTCACCTCCCCCAAGTGTCCTGACTGGCTGGATTCACATCTGGTCGAGTTCAATAGTTCTTCACCAGAATTTGAAATTCCAAAGTTCTCTAAGGTCAAAAGTCAACCTCTATCTCCGATTCGAATCTTAACTCTATTCCTTTCCCATGAGTTCTTCACATAAACCATCCCTTTCCAGACATTTAAACTTTTCTTCACCTATTTAACGATGTGTCTTTAACGACTTAAAAACAACATCTGTTCTTAGGGGTGATAAGGAGCGATGTAATGTTGTCTTTAACGACCTTAATGACGACATCTGGTTTTTAGGGGTGAAACAGGCAAGGTTGGTGTGTGAAACACAGAATCTCTGGGTCAGTGAGTTTAAAAGTGAGAATAACATTCCTATTCTAAGTGATTATCAAAACCCGTTTGTGATTACCTAAAACAGTTCAAACAATACATGTTCACTAAAATACAATTCAAAATAATACATGTTTACTTCAATACAGTGTAGAATCATATCTTTTTACTTCAGTGTGTGTGTGTGTGTGTGTGTGTGTGTGTGTGTGTGTGTGTGTGTGTGTGTGTGTGTGTGTGTGTGTGTCCCGGAGGTCCCCCGGTGTTATTGCGGGAGTAGCTGCACTAGCTAACGCTGCATTAGCAAACAAACGCTAATTTTGTTTGCAAAAGGTGCAGCGGGCTTCAAACACGTTCCCCTCCACTGGTCTCAACCAAACACTAAATTTGATGTTTTCCAACCAAATACGGTTGAACTTACACTTCCCCATATTTATTTGTAAGTAGATTCGAAGATACCTAATTTCTGACTGCCACTAGCTGAAGCTTGGTTGCTAGGTTACTAGCTGGGTGTTCTCTGATAAGGGGCCAGGGAAAACAAAGTTAATGATTACTGGTTCCACGTTGATTTATTTCAATACAAATTGTTGGGGGGAACTGAAAGTACGGCTATTGCCGTACTGGTTACTTTGCAGCCCGGGCATTTCCCCCAAAACACATTTAGATGCGATCGCAACACAGAAGTGCCTTTGAAATCCGATAATTTTTAAGACCTACTAAATCATATTTAAGACCTTTCTTATTTTTTGGATCATATTTAAGAACTTTTTAAGGCCTTAAATTCTGATTATCAAATTTAAGACTTTTTAAGACCCCGCGGGAACCCTGTACTTCATCTCACAGATGTATTTCAACTTACCCCATCATTTGCAATCTCATGATTTTACTAGAAAAAAAACGGAGGTCTCATTTTGGACCCAATTGGTAAAACAACCAACAGACAAACGTTGGCATCTCTAGACTCATGCTGCTAGCATTGGCATTCAGAGAGTTACACTTTGATTACTGTTGGTATGACAATAATATTTAGTTTTTCTAATTTCTACGAACTGTTGTCATCCAAATACACAATCCTTGCTCATAAAAATCAGTCCTGGGTGTGAGACAGTGGTCTTCCGGGTCAATATCAACTCATACTGTCTTCTTAACAAAATGAGACTGAGATGTACATTTCCAAACACTTTAGAAGTGCTCCCTCACATTGTAAGCCTTTTCAGTTCCTCCCATATTATTAATTACCTTTAACCTGTTAAGCCCGGTGCCCCCGCCCGCGGCGATATGAACCATTTTTACCAAAACGAAACACAAGTCTAACGCCAAGCGTCTGAATTAGCACTAAGCGAAAGAGTGCTAACGCACTTAGCACATAACTCACGGTAAAAATGTGTTATACTTCATCGGATCTTTCACTATAAGTAATGGGTTTTTCTTGGACAGAAACTATCATTTACATTTTTTTACTATATTCAATCTGAATTTACTTTAAAATAAAAACATCTATATTGATTCTGACTTTTTCTACATCCAACTCACAGGTGAATCATTGCTTGGAGAAAAAAGATTATTAATTTACCCCTTTTAGAAGTGAAGATATAGTCATTTGTTCTGGGAATGTCATTTTCGAGCCTGAGACCTGACAAACAGGCTCAGGGCTTAACAGGTTAATAAGAATGAGCTCCACTGTCAGAGAACACTGAAGTGATGCCAACTGCCTGTCCATTACAGACCTTGGATGAGGGCCATCATGTTTAATGTCGACTTGATTAACGGAATTCGGAAAGACGTTTTCTTTTTATCTTATTGTCATTGTGTGATGATATGAGTGGGAACAGTTATACCTTTCTGTCATTAGTATTAAGTGCCTCTAAGATGATACAAAGCTTGCAGTAAACCTTATGCAAAAGAAACTGAAACAATAATTCTACAGGATGTTGAGTTACTATCTTTCATTAACTTTCACTGAAACAGACTTAAGAATGAATTAAATATGAATAAAGGAATGGATGAGGATTTCACAGTACTTCTTGTCATTTTTGGGTGGTGGCCATGACACTCTGAGATTTAATAAAATTGCCACCTTTTTTCTTATTAAATCTGGCTACCAGCATATCTTAAAGGTAGGGTAGGTAAGTTTGAGAAACCGGCTCGAGATCGCCAGAATTTGAAAATACACAACCGGAGAAAATCTGCCACTTCCTTACAGAGCCCCTCCTCCAACACACACGAATGCGCACATGACCAATGAGGGCACGAGATAAGTTTGTGCACAGATGGAAGGCTGACAGGCAGGTAGGCCATCCAGTTATTTTAGCCGGGCCGGCTAAAATGATTGGTCGTGCTTTTTACAGTATTACGGCTTCCACAGATGACATGTTTTGTATGGATTTTTTGTCAAAGCACTTAAGATATTCATTGCTATCGGGATGTTAAGAGCATTCCATGGAATATAACAAAAAGTGTATCTCGAGCCGGTTTCTCAAACTTACCTACCCTACCTTTAAGCTCACAATCTTAATATATAAAGATTGTTATGTAAACTGTAAAAATGAAAAAAATGGTTTGCGTATTATCTCATACATCAGTAGCGGCTGGTGCATTTTTCGCCAGGGGGGTCTCTACCAAAATATAAGCAAACTTATACACAAACTCAAAACATATGTCATATTACAACGCAGGGCTAGCTCAAAGGCACACAGCACTTGATACAGTCTATTATTTTAGTCCTGTTTTTGTCAACCTCCTTATTAAGCTTACAGATCCATATCCTGTAGCCCTCATTGGACAGCTGTGTTTACTTTCCTAAACACGGCTAGTCGCATAGCATCATCCATGTGGACTCTAGTTTGTTCATGCTTTTTAGTTTTTTCTGATATTTGCTTTAAGTCACTCACATCTGTCTGGATCCATGCTGGGTCTGGTTCATAGACTGGTCTGATCCTGACGTTTGAAAAGGGAGGCAGGGGAAGCTAAATATAGCACTGGTGTTGTGACAGGTAGTTAGCCTTCTTGCTAAATCAGCTCCTTGAAAAAGAGCACGTATACTGCCTTCCTCTGTCCTTAACTCCTGCCCATGTCAGGCTGATCAGGTCCGAGCTCTTTTACTCTCAGCTTTCCCTCCAGTGTCCTCCTCTCAAAGGGTGATTCTTTAAGTGATTAAACATAATCACTTATCACTCCATATTCGCTATCTAGTTTTGTTTACACTCCGTCTCCGTCCAACTCTCTCTCACGCAAACGTCAATCACTCACCCTGGCACTCCTGCTGCCCCCTAGTTGTTGGCGGTGTCAACAGCTGCTCCTATCTGTTGCATTGAAGAGGTGCGGACTGCGCATGCACCACTTATAACTAGAGTCAATGGGTAAAGATTTCTGCGCCCCAAGCAGGAAACACGTGACTTATCAGTAACTTTAGACATCGTAAAACAATTTTCATCTCTATTTTATCGTAGATTATATATTTACAGATGGAGCAGCTAATTTAGGACAGTTTGAAACGCGAGGGTCGTGGTCGGCCCGTGATTTGCCCGTGATCAAGAGACAGCCTCCAGTCTGACTTGAGACCGCCCCCGTGATAAATAAATGTAATTATTGTGAAGCCAGCTGCAATGGATCATTGATCCACCAGGGGGTGCAGTGGGGTTCCACACTGGAGCTCATGTGAAATCAACTTCGATACAGTACGCTGGATGTACAGTATGTCTGGTACTACTGTATAGCGAATCTTTGTTAAGATCCATATGTCACGGATAGGATCATAGTCTGTGCTAAATAAGAGACATGTAATTATTTACAAAACATCACCATGTTGTTATTTAACAAAATAATGTTGTTTAGTCGAAAAAAACGAACGAGAGGAATGCAGCCGGCTCTCTATTTTTAATCCTAATTTAATCATCATCTTCACCACGATCATTTATGTTTATGTTCGCCGAATTGACATGAAATCACTGACAAATATGAATATTCTGTATTCAACTTCATTAAAACGTTATTAACGTGCCTAAACTCAGTAATTCACTAAAAATATTTATATTTTAATGGAGCCTTGTCAGGCAGATCAGGATCCCCATAATGACCAAGTCGCTGCAAATTATCCCGCTTATTACATGGCCACATTCTCAACAAAGTAACGACATGACTCCCAATATTAATTTAAATGCTTTTATGGATTTAGAAAATGTTTTTATTGATTTAAAAAATAGTTGTATGTATTGATTTAAATTGACATGCATCCGCTAAGAAAAATAGTCCGTTGTTACCGTTTTTTAAACAGTCTGAATGCTGTGTGTTTACACACCTAATGGCCCATCAGCCACAGCTCTCTCCCCCCCCCCCTGATCTTTCTTCTCCAGCAGTTAAGTTAACTGTAGGTCACTCTGAGTGACAAGCTTACAGTTAGTGAAGTAACACTTTTTTTTTTGTGAGTCACGACCTGGCTGTTTCATTCAAACATAACGCTCCAAATGCTACTGTTTCCACTCGGACTTCAATACAGCTACACCATTGTTTGGTTTCCTTAGTAGCGCGCACTCCTTTCCTGTAAATTACAGGTCCAGCCAGGCAAAACAGTGCACTTCTCTTTCCCGCACTACTGTGACAGACCATGGGGCTGGGTCAGCCACTAACATATTCATATTGCTCTTCTCAAAAAGAGAAATATGAATGTTAGTTTTTAACTGAAATGATCAAATAAAGTCAAAATGTCACAGTGTTTACAAACATTGACCATACCCTTCACCAGCCCCCACCCCCCTGCAGGCCTATGTTGAGTATACTCTTTGTTTAAAACTAATTGGCCATCGGAATGTGTGTGTCCCAACCCCCCCCCTGTGATATCTCTTCTCCAGCAGTCTGTAGGTTTGTGTTCGCATATTTATGCTGTCGCAGTTCCTAAATGACACGTTTACACCTTAAAACGATGTTTAAAACGAAAAGTAAACGTTCAGAGTTTTTATTAATGGTAATTTTCAGACTGTGAGTTGTTTAGTGGTAGCTCATATAGTCTTGATTCTTGTGGTTAAACTTTTCGCTCCGTATTTGATGGTAGTGGTGTCGAAATTCATTCGTCACTTCCTTTTCAGTTTTGTTATTATTGTTACGTCCTGTCTGTATACACGTGCTTTAAAATGTATTGTTTAATTCTACATATTTGTCATATAATAATCAAAATATATGTTTACATAGTCTTTGTCAGCATATTTTTGCCACGTTATGCACCCCTTGCTATCTTACATAATAAAAGTGTCACATTCATGAAACTTGCTCCATTCATTGGTACTAGTCCTACAACTATACCCTAAAAAATGCTTGAGGGTGGGATTAATACAAACATCTTTTTGGGTGGGGTGCATATGACAGGCCTGGTTATCACAATATGCCCCCCCTTGCTATCTTACAAAATAAAAGTGTCACAGATTGATGCATTTAACTTCAATATAAAGAAAAACATCTTCTGTTGTAACAACAATAACATTATAAATAGTAACATAGCTGAACATGGTATTGCACATTTAGCTTTCAGTGTTACTGACCTGAGATGTTTTCATTACATGAATTAAGGTGACTGAGGCTTTTTAACATAGACTTTTCAGTGTCCCACATTTTGCACAGAACTGTCCCACATTAGGAAATGCAGATTGTAAGAGACAACTTGGCACTAAGAGTACTGATATGTCTACCATTTATTTTATGAATGTAATATCTGCATTTTCTCTTTTGAAAAACTAAGTCCTAGTTTGGCCACTCATTTTTAATCACACACGTCTCCCCATCCCATTCAAATTCAAATTATTGACTGGAAGGGCAGTGTTGCCTACATGTAAATGGGTGGCATAGCCTATATGCATTTGAAAATAAATAGTACCCCCCTCTGAGTGACTATCTGTTGACTTCACATCTTGTCACAAACCAGGGGACTTTACTTCCTGATTTTTGGAATACGAAATAATTTATCTGTGTACGTGTTTTACTGAACGAGCATACTGTACTGTGATTTGCATGCACTTAAAGTAGTGAAAACAAATAGTGAGGGCGTCCAAAATCAGCCAACGTGCTTTGTTTTTAATGTTCATCACTATAATAATAAGTACATTATTCAAAAGTTTACATTAACTTTGGATAATAACACGGGAGAAACGGATCCTCTCTTTTCCTCTCTCCCTCTCTCTCTCTCCTGACAGCCCGTCAGTTTCTCATGCAGCTCGCCAAACAGTGGGCGGAAATAATAATAATATTAATTATTTCACACAAAAAGGTTATGACAATATATGACTATTGACGTACAAATAACACTGTCTGTCAATTGTGTAAAATAAGAGGATTAGATTACAACTTGTATTTAGAAATACTCTGTAATTATTGATGCATAAATGTGTTCATCCATTCAATGTGGCATCTGCTATAATGGGGTTAATGTATGATATTACTTAATAATACAATACACTATATAATATATGATATGATAATTACATTTTAATTTGATTCATTTCTTATTTCATAGTTTCTCATCATTATTATGAAAGCACCCATTGTTTTAAATAATGGTCGGAATGTGACCTGTGAGCCTTCTGAATTACCGTGGGATAGCACATTCTAAACTAAAATGTTCAATCAATAAAGTAACATCTTATCTTATCTTATTAATATCTTCATATTAATAATAATAATAAATCATACAGTATGTGTCCGAAAGGGAGCAGGAGGAAGCAAACACAAAAATATACAAAAAATATACTGCATATTAAAGCAAACGATTGTAAAGGTAAAAGTATGAGCATCAAATCAAATCAAGTTTTATTTATATAGCACATTTTTAAACGATTTTTGGTCGAGCCAAAGTGCTGTACATATAATAAAAATACCCTACAGTAAAGACAATTTACAGGAAATACAACAGCAGGTTGTTCAGAATATCAGTATGAGAAAACGACACCCTCTGTCCTTAGACCCTCACATCGTACAAGGAAAAACTTCCAGAGAAAAACCCACATTTCAAAGGGAAAAATGGGAGAAACCTCGGGGAGAGCAACAGAGGAGGGATCCCTCTCCCAGGATGGACAGAAGTGCAATAGATGCCGTGTAAATCGAAGAGATAATACATTTTACAGCGTAGGTAGACCGCATGACAAATAAAGAAGTGTAATGTAAACATTTACATTATTATTATGATTATTTAATATATAAAGACTATATATGAATTACAAGATTAGATATACTTTATTTGATCTAAAATATTGATGTGTTCAAATGCTCTTCTAAACAAAACTGAAAGTCCATGAAAAGTTGTATTTCTGTATTTGTGAATGAAGCGCCATCTCCTGGTTAAATCCTGAAATTGAAAATCTGGCAACGCCCTCTTGGAAAATAGTGGGAGGGCTTAACATTCCCAGATGCTGGTCTTAGGCAGGTAGCAGGCAGGTAGCAGGCAGGTAGCAGGCAGGTAGCAGGCAGGAAGCTGTAAGCTGGAGTCTGAAATAAGCTGCTACATCTGTAACTGACACCAACTATATAATATGTACCTTGTTCATTAAAAAAAAATGTTATGTGATAATCTAGAATGTGGAAAGAGGTGGGGGTGGCGCCCCTATGAACCGGCCGCCACTGTCGGTTTCATGAAAGTTGCTTCATATTAGAACAAAAATAAATATTTATATAAACAAAATAGAAGTAAAAATGTGTAATAAAAGGTATTGTATCCACTGGATACCTCTGAAGCACAGGAATGAAGAAATAAGTCCTTCACTGCACAGAGACCCTCTGAAGACACGGGCTAATGGTGAAGCTCTCTGACTAATCCTTGTTAGCCTGAACAGACCTGTAGCCAGGGGTTAAATTGGGATTTGATATGTGGAGGTGCGAGGGGGGGTGGAGTCGAGGATCTCATTATTTGACCTTAAAGTGGACCAATCATGCTATATTTGAAACATATATTGTAGAGCCATACCTATACAAAACATGTCTGTGAATTTCTTTCTTCAAAATACCAAACAGTTCACCCATTGTAGCCATCCCTCATACTGCTCAAACCCCTCTTTTGAAGCCCTGTTAGAGAAACGCGGATCTTGGGTTCTTAGCTTGAAAAAAAGAAAGAAGAGGAGGCGGAGCTAATGCCTGATCAGAATTCTACCGAAGATAAAGTTAAATTCTGCTGTGATAAAACGCCATCCTGTTTAAACCACGTCAAGGATTATTTCTGAAATAGTATGGAGCTCAAATGCTTTTTCTCTTGCAGGTTTATCACAAGGTGAGTTCTTTTTTTATTTCCTGCTTTTTAAACACGTGCTCTACACAGTACAGGTTAGCTCTGAGTGTTAGCGAGGCTTGCTAATGTAAACAAAGACAAGATTACGTCCAAAACACGTCAGGCATTGTTTCTGATAGCAACTTTCTGTGGGTCCGCTGCCGATTTGACGTCAGTTCGGATGGAATCTGTATCCGCTCGTTGTACAGCCGTTTTTAAAAGATTTGGGTACGGAGGAAAAGAGAGGGTTTTATTTTCTGACGCTGCGTGAGTTCCCCAACGCACCGGGGACACATATGTATGTATAAAAGACATCACAAAGTGCATTTTGCATGATAGGTCCCCTTTAAGGATTATACTGTGCTCCATTATCTGTATCAAATGCACACATTGATGCCACCAAATGTCACAATAAAAATAGAAAGTACTACAAATAAACTGGAATTAATTTACATCTTAAATTATTAATATATATACCCAAAAAAAGGTTTACAAATATCCAACCTTCCAATTGCTTTTTTAAAATCAACATTGCTCTGCACACTTGCTAAAGAACATTTGTGTGGAAATCTCAGTTCATTTGTAGGGCTGCGTGAGTATGGCCAAAAGTATGTGAGTAAATCTCACTGTAAACTATTTAATCATCACCATATTCTGTGTTATTATGAACGATCATAACTCAGCTTTATGCAGACATACATTTAGCATGGTTTAGGAAACGGGCTCTGTGTTACAAGACGGGTCGGGGGTTTGGCGGTACCGGTGCAGACTCTCTGCACGGAGGAGCCGCGGAGGAGCCCGGGCGGTGCTTCAGCTCCTGATCGGAGCAGAGACACACGTTCACTAAGCCGAAAAACGATATCCTGTCACAGAGATCTGCTATTTTAAAGTAAAGTCAACACATATCGACCTTAAACATGGTCTATATTAAAGGTCCCATGTCATGCTTTTCCGGTTATTACCCGTCCCCTTGTGTGTTATGAAGGTTTTTACCCTAACCCTAAACCCTAACCATAGTGGTAGACTCATCAGAACAGAGTGGGCGAGCTGACCAATTAGAGCACAGTGGACTCACAGGGAGGGGGAGGGGGGCAGGAGCTCCAACAAGCCGTTTAGGACAGAGAGTGAATACACATACTATACAGAGATCAGTGGCGAGCCGTGAGCTTTATACCTAGGCCCTCTGACCCCCACCCCTTCCCTCGAAAAAAAAGAAGAAAAAAAGAGTTATTACGTCACAGCGTATACTTCAGCGGAATATCAAAACAACGGCCCAGGGTGCAAAACGCATCAATGACAGCGACCCTCTACCACACAAAACACCACCTGTAAACCCAATTTGTGTTCTTTGACATTGAAAATGATATTGCATTGTGTTTGTTACTTTCGTTGCAGTTGTATGTCTTAAGTGTAATTTGGCATGCTTTTATTTTGAAGGCGAGTTCACGCTGTTGACAGGAAGTTGTTGTTGCTATGGAAACAAGAAAAGTTTCACAGCGGGCGGAACTTGTCATAAAGTCCGCGATTATAAAACCCACCCATTTAGAGGGAAGATATGATTGGTCAATTGTACTGTCATTTGACATTACTCTCTCGTTCAGTTACTATAGCGGGCCCTCTGTGAATCGCAGAGAGGGCCAGACGAGCTTCTTTCATGTAAACCCTTCACATTCAAACAGAGACTGAACAGGCAGATTCGAAGGATTTATTTCTTTGGAAATGTTATTTTATTGAATCAAGTTTTTTTTCGGTAAAACTAATGAAAAATATAACAAAAATAATATTAAAAAAATATATATTTTTAAATTATTTTTCTTTTTTTATGTTTTAAAAAAAGAAAAATTGGAATATCTTAGGCCCTCACAGAGGGCCCTGACGGCTCGCCACTGACAGAGATGCTGTATGAGAAACCAATGTGAGTTTGGAAAATTGCACAATATAAATCTATTCTATTATACCTTAACAATGGAATTATGATCAGTAGAAATGGCCATGACATGGGACCTTTAGGAACAAGAAAAGTTTTAACATATGGCTTAAACATATGACAAATGAGCGAGGGTGATGACGTCAGAGCATCGTCCTATGTGCCGGGGCTTAGCCCCGGACAGCCCCGGCCCAACTTAACCCCTGCCTGTAGCCATGGATGAAAAACGGATGCAGTCATGTTTCCGGAAAGCTCATTAAACTACACTCCAGATATTCCACCTGACTCCTAGCTAGCGCTGTTAGCTTGTCCATTTTATTAGCCGGTGTTTTTACATTGCCCATGCTAAGAGGGGGGTGACACAGCTTATATCTAATTTTCTTCATACATTTGGACCCAGCTCTCATTCTTAAGTGTCCTCTGTGTCCTTATCATGATTTCAGTGGGGATATCAGATGTTTCAACCAACAGGCTAGCTCTTTAGCGCAAAAGTGGCGTGGATGCACAACAACAGCAACTCAACGGCCAAACCATCAAACCAGACAATTTGGTTTCTCATGGTCTGAGAGTACTCCAGGTGCTCTATGGGGGCTTTCATGTGCCTTTGGCTTCCTTCTGGTCACTCTACCATAAAGGCCTGATTGGTGGAGTGCTGCACAGATGGTTGTCCTTCTGGAAGGTTCTCCCATCTCCACAGAGGAACACTGGAGCTCTATCAGAGTGATCATCAGGTTATTGGTCACCTCTCTGACTAAGGCCCTTCTCCCCCGATGTTCAGTTTGGTTTGGGCAGCAAATAGGAAGAGCCCTGGTGGTTTCAAACATCTTCCATTTGCAAATAATGGAGACTACTGTGCTGCAGACATTTTTCTGTACCCTTCCCCAGATCTGTGCCTTGATACAATCCTGTCTGAGGTCCACAGTCAATTCCTTGGACCTCATGACTTGGTTTGTGATCTGATATGCACTGTCAACTTTGGGACCTCATATAGACAGGTGTGTTCTTTTCTAAGTCATGTCCAATCAATTTAATTTACCACAGATGGACTCCAATCAAGTTACAGAAACATTTCAAGGATGATCAGTGGAAACGGGATGCACTTGAGCTCAATTTTCTGTGTCAAAGCAAAGGGTGTGAATACTTATGTACATGTGATATTTCAACACGTTTGCAAAAAATTATTTTAAAACGTTTTCGCTTTGTCATTATGGGGTATTGTGTGTGGGATATTGAGAACAAAAATGAATTTAATCCATTTAGAAATAAGGCTGTAACATAACAAAATGTGAAAAAAGTTAAGGGGTATGAATACTTTCCGGATGCACTGTATATAATATATAAAGCAGGAGTAATTGCAACAGGCTTCACAGTTCACAGTTGACTTTCTCAGTTGAAACTCTTTCCTGTATTTTCTTCCGCTTACCACTAAAAAATATGCATTTATGTCACTATGTGTGACTTTACAAGGCAGTAAAAGCCTTCTGTTTCCAAAAGTTAATTACCAAGTGTATTTGTTTTAATTTAAATGTTCATTTCGATTTTGAATCACACGTAGGTTGTCTCTACTGCTCTGATGAATCATGTTTGTTTCATACATTTTAAGGTATATTAAAAAAAGAAAAGTAATTATGTTATGTCCAAAACAAATGGCAAGTTAATTAAGTCAAACTCAAAACAACGCTTCTCATATGGATAATGGATCAGACAATCAAACACATAGCCGACGCACATGAGATGTAATGAGAGAATGAAGTTGATCAAAGGACTTATCTGCTTTCCTTTTTATATTCCCTAGACACAAAATTGAAAAATGGCATTTGATCCGCACAAAGAAAACTTTTGTCTGTGCAATTTTAAAGATAAGATACAGTTCCATAGAGCTTAATAGGAAGTTATGCTATGTTTCTTCTAGCACTGTGGTTTGACCCATCAGGTTCAGTTGAGGGAGATAAGCCCTTTGTCCAGTAAGTCTTCAATTACCGTCTTCTCTGTCCCCAAGGCTTCATACAAATCAATAGTTTGAAGGTTTGAAGGCAAGGGTGGCGATGAGCCAGCCTGCCTTTCAACACTCAGCGACTGTAGTGTGGCTCGAGACCCAAAGCCAAGACGGATTCTGGCAGAATCCATCCAAGTGAGCAATGGAGGAACGTATTCTACTCTTCTGGGGGCAGTGGTTTGACCCTTAAGGTCACTGTGATGGAGACGGGTAATTCATCTAGTCTCTGCCTTCATTTGCTCTCCACTCGGTCCTTCAGGCAATGCACGGATCAATCTAGTGAATAGTGGATGGGCAGACTAATGCACATGTGACTTGACTGCTCAAGTGTTATGAAACCATTGGAAACGTTTCTAATTTAGTCTAAATAACAGATGATTTAGGCTGTTTCTCTATTGTGGGTCTACGCTAATAATAGGAATAAAACATAGCGGAATAATTCTTAATAAAATTATCCCAATTCTAAATAGTTTTCCCATTCTTTCAACAATGTGGAAAGATAATCCCAAGTCGGCTAATAGTACTGGCAAGACTTTCCACAAATCCTTGACCTCTTAAGAGTTCAAAGAAGTTTAAAGTTAAGGTACTTCTCAATGTGTGACTGTATCTTGAAAGTATATTTCCTAAATTATTCAACCCACCACAAAGGAATAGGTCCATAAACTGGGTATGCCCATTTTGCCCTACAGACATCCTATAAATCAGCAGCTAGGAGGTAAAGCTGATGATGGAATAGACCACTCAAACCCAATCTGCTTCGGCAAAAATGACCTCCGAAACATAACCAAGCTGGACTGACAATATTTATGTCAAATGCCCTCTTTATTCATTCACAGTATTTGGTTTGACCCCAACATTCATTTGCTTTTGACACAGCATTCATTCACAGTTATGTCTAAATTGGCTGAGATGTGACAACCTGCTCAAGCGTAAAGGTGTTTTGAATTTTGGAAGAAAACCGATCAACTTGGAGGTGAGGAAGCTGATTGAATGGAAAGCAAATTAAACCGGGACTCGGTTATTATGGATATTGAGTCATCAGTCTTCTTGTGTCTTTTCTGTCCCCCAGGCGTCCTGCAAATCAATCTACAGCTTAAGTGGTCAGTGGTCAGTATTGCTTTCAGCTGGAATGGGGATTGGGTAATGCGACCAAACATAATCCGTAATGGATTGATTCTGAAAACAAGCTAGAGGTCATGATGAGGAAGATGGGGCATTCATTTATTCAGTGGCTGTCTGGTGAATTACTGTCCCTGTGCCCCTCTAGCTGACTGATGCAGTGAAGCCAAAAAGGCTGATGACCCATCTGCCTTTGGATAAGGACGCACAAAAGGGTTCTAAACCAATAGATTGGTTTCAGGAATCTGGTGGCTAAAGTGGGTCAAGCTCAATGTGTTCTCCCACATTATGTAGATGATTATTATATTTTAATATGGTATTTGATTAGATTTGTACCTATTAACATAAGCATTTATTCTTGTTAGATGGAAAAGTACCAGTGTAAACTAGCTCCTAGATAGGGTATTGCTTAATGGTATTACTGCTAGGCTAGCAGGTTTTTTTAGTCCATACATGCAGTGTTTTCTGAATTCAACCAGGCAAGACAAGGAACGTTTATTTATATAGCACCTTTCAACACAAGGCAATTCAAAGTACTAGCTGTAAAACTGTTTGGTTAGTCCTAAATTCTGACTGCACATGTAAGGTATTTTGCTGCCATGGAATAAAGTGAAAATGTATTGTAGGAACTGAAGTATATGTCAATCAGCCAATAATGACGGTAGTCACTTAAAGCTGAGTTACAGTGGCTAAGATTGGAGAAGCCAGCAAGAGTAAACTAGATTTTTTAAATGATCCAACCAAAAAACCTAGCCTAATGTTGCTAACTTTTCCAATGAAAGTAATGAAACCTGTTAAGCCTGGCAGCCCCCGCTACAGGTTTTTTTTTCACGAAACTGTGTCTCAGGGCTTCTTAACATTTAAAAACCTATTAATGTGTCGGACCCACTTAACGGGAAGAAACTCAGCTAACTGACGATATGAACCATTTTTACCGAAACAAAACACAAGTCTCAAGCTCTAAATGAGCCCTGAGCGAAAAAATGCTAACGCACTTAGCACAGAACTCAGGGTAGAAATACTTTATTACTTATCGGATCTGCACAAACAAGATATCAGCTAGCAAGCTGAGATTCCACAGATTCTAGGGGTGTTAGTATCGTCACTGTGCGATCAAAACTCGCGGCAGGGGGAGCTAACCCAGACATCTTACACGACGTAGCTTTACGGAGCAAAAACGGGACATTGTCTTACCTTGTAAGTTCTGATCAAAGTTGTGTTCAATGGCATTAAAACGATAAAAATGCCGCTGAAGGTTAATCCAATGTGTCTGTGTCACTTTGAAATGATTACTGATAATCCATCGTCATATTTATGGCAAAAACTGAGTTTTCATATATAGCTATTATGATAGCTACGAGAGTGTATGACAGCTTCCGGTTTTGGGCATTCTGGCTGTGCATCACTCTATTCACCAATATGTAATGTTTAGATGGATTTTAGGAACTTCCCCTCGATTCTATTGGCTCTAATGGTTAAAAAGAGATGTCAATCATCAAAATCGACCGATGGGTTCCAGAGATATGGAAAATGCACCCAATTGACCCCAGAAGTGTTTTTTTTTTCTTCTAAATCTCTCTAAAAAGGTCAAATTTCACTTGTTTTGCATTAAAGGAGACATGTCATGGCCATTTCCACTGATCATAATTCCATTGTTGAGGTATACTAAAATAGATTTTTATTGTGCATTTTTCCAAACTCACATTGGTTTCTCATACAGCATCTCTGTAAACTATGTGTATTCACTGAATTTCACTCTCTGCCTTGAACGGCTCTTTGTAGCTCCAATAGCTCCAGCCCCCACCCTCCCTGTGAGCACAGTGTGCTCTGATTGGTCGGGACGTTGTGAATCACGCTGAGCTCCGTGGAGGTGTTGTTTCCTTGTTTAGCGATACACAGCGAAACACAGCCAAACTCATCCTGAGCACACACAAACTTACAGCCGTAGTAAAAACAATAAGTGTGGCTTGATATTGAGTAAGAAAAAGGTTGATAAACGCTGTGAGAATGGGTCTGCAGAGAGAATTTTTTTTTGGGGAGGTATTTTCTGTGTTAGAGTTTTACTCGCTACAGGGTGTACTTTGAGGGTTTGTGACTCTGCACACCGTTTACATGCATAAAAACCTTCATAACACACAAGGGGACGGGTAATAACCGGAAAAGCATGACATGTCTCCTTTAATCTTGATACAGGGTACTTATTATATGTGACCCGCTCTATCGAAATCAGTCGGAAGTCGCAATGGCTCATTTCAAAATAAACGTGGATTTGCGTAAAAAACAATTTTTTCGGGGTTCGGGTGTTTTGTTTGATTTTAAATAAACAAAGTCTTGGCTTTCAGAATATGAAACTTTTATTTCCAAAATCACACGATAAATACATTTTTGAAGCTTGTAAAGGGAAGATGACAGGCACCTCTCACTCGCAATCTGCTCTTCCGCAGCCCCCCCTCCCTCAGGCTGAAATTATGAATGTAAGGCGTATAGTAATCATAGATAACACGGCAGGGTCCGTTACAGTTTGTTTTCATCCGATTTCAAATAAATAAAGTCTTGGCTCTCAGAATATTAAACTTGTTTTGTCAAATTTAGATGATAAATACAACTATGAAGCTTGTAACGGCATAATTACAAGCGGAGAACGGAGTAACTTAACGTCACAGCAGGCATAACAACAGCCGGTGTTTCTCGTGAGTGTTTTCCCCGGGAAACAAACACAATATACACAAACGCAAAAATACACAAACACACACACACACATACACACACACACTCGCGAGCTTCCCCCAGACCAGTAATCTAAACGGAAATATTTTCCCTCCGGACTATTTTGATCATTTGCTCCGCTAATAATCAATCAGATCGATGGATTCCAGAGAAGAGGAAACTTTGAAGGCCTTTTTCTCAAAATGATGACTCGGTGACAGTCATTATATAATGTGACATATTTTGCTTAATATTTGGAGTACAAAACAATCCTGATATCATTAGAAAGCTAGGAATCTCCTCTTTCCAACAGTGTATACAACACAAAATGTGTCTTCGGGTCAATGCGACTGATTTCGATAGAGCAGGTCACATATGTTATAGTTTGGATTCCTAAAGCTTTTAGTCTACTATCCCATCATTCAAGGGTGGTTTTCACTATAAGTAATGTTTTCTTTTTGGACGGACACTATAATTTTTTTTTTTTACTATGTTCAATCTGAATTTACTTTAAAATAAAAAAAATCTATATTGATTCTGACTTTTCTACATCCAACTCACAGGTTTATCATTGCTTTGAGAAAAAATATGATTAATTTATCCCTTTTAGAAGTGAAGATATAGTCATTTGTTCTGGGAATGTCATTTTCGAGCCTGATACCTGAAAAACAGGCTCAGGGCTTAACAGGTTACGGAGCGTCCACACAGCAGCGTTAAAAAAATCTTGGAGGTGGGCGTATCTGAAGCTTGGGGATTTTTTGCGAGCAACGCGACCAACAACCAATCACATGAATCTCCCGCCCCCGACATACGAAGCAAAAAAGCCCGAAGTAAACTGGATATACTCCCCAAACAGGCGAAAACCTACCACTGTCTCTGCCACCTCCCTCCATGCCTGGCTCCTCCGGTTTGTATCCCGGTAGGTAAATAGGGACTGGTCATAAAGCACCGGGTGATTCCCTACCGCTATAATTAATTTCTCCTCCATTTTTTGGAATATGAGGAAATGACCTGCGGTATGTCTCTCCCAGCATACACGCGGTTTGATTGGCTAGCGCTTGAACTGTCAGATTTGCATAAACGGGATTTGATTGGATGACGCTTCCACCTCAGCTTCAAAAGTTGAACATTGCTCAACTTTTGAATCCTGAAAATCCTGAAAATCTCCGCTCTGCTGCCCACAATGCAGTTCGGCGAAAAGTGAGGCAAAGTGACGTCACCCCATTCAAAGTGAATGGGCAGAAGCGTTGGAAGATTTTTTTAACGCTGCTGTGTGGACGGGCCGTTAAAGAGTGTCGGATTTTTTAAATGCTGCCTTAAAGGCTTTTTCCATCTTGTTTTGTCCTCTTTGAAGTGGGATTCATGATTTATCTCCGACTCATTAGCATTTTGCTTAAATAAAAGAGTACGATTAAAAGCAGCACATTACAAATAACCAAAATATGAATTGCACAAAGAAATATATGCAATGTTTTTGAGCATTTTTCAGAATTAAAGGCCCTTTAAAACTAGAAGATTTATCTGACCTTTCTGTACACACACATACACACACACACACACACACGCAGGCAGAGAGAGCGAGCAGTAAAATGTGCACTGCTCAGCGGTTGCTGCTGCTTATGCCCTGCAGACATAGAGAAGGTTGAAAATCAATCAGTCACACTCTGGTAGGATCCGTGTGTGTGTGTGTGTGTGTGTGTGTGTGTGTGTGTGTGTGTGTGTGTGTGTGTGTGTGTGTGTGTGTGTGTGTGTGTGTGTGTGTGTGTGTGTGTGTGTGTGTGTGTGTGTGTGTGTGTGTGTGTGTGTGTGTGTGTGTGTGTGTGTGTGTGTGTGTGTGTGTGTGTGTGTGTGTGTGTGTGTGTGTGTGTGTGTGTGTGTGTGTGTGTGTGTGTGTGTGTGTGTGTGTGTGTGTGTGTGTGTGTGGCTGATTTTAAAACGCATGATTTCCTGAATAGCCCTGCATGAGTGTGTTCAATATGTGAGCAGCTGCTTACCTGCAAGGATTACTGCCTGTGTGTCCAGTCATGCATGGGGGTGAGCGACGCTGTGAGTGTGCGTGTGCGTGTGTATTTCTGATTTGTGTGTTCCTGATTGCTTGGCCTGTGGTATTGCTTCTCGAGAACCACCCATGCAAACTCAACGCTCAATTTGTACAGTATCATACACCTAAGTCACGGGAACTCCGAAACAACGATGATTTACGTACTGATTCACGAGGGAGATATAAACACTAGCTACGAGACAGCTCTATATCTATTAGGATGTTAAGGCGAGACACGGCAGGCAAAAACATCGTTTTTCCTGCACTGGTCAATTTTGAGATTTTGTGCTATTTTGATTCCATAACATGTTTTCTTTCAGGCTTTTGGAAGGAAAACGTACAAAATACACATTTAAGTGTTTATTTTACTATAGTTTGTCTATTTGCGTCTAGATTTCTCCTACATTCACCAAAATTTAGCATTCTAACGTAACATAAAGTACCGCGACCGCTGTTTGCACCATGTCTTCAGAGGTATCGTTGGAAAGCTCCGTTTCTCCTGCACAATCTCATCGGATCCAAATATGGTCATTTCCTTTGTATCAGCAACCAATCGTGAAAGTGCAAAGGGGTCTTAAACCAAGAAACAAAATCTCATTGGCTGGTGTCAATTTCTGACAACGTGATTCGTTCAGATGCGTCACGTGGTGTGCTAAAGCACTTCCTGGTTAGCTTTCCGCTAGAAATTTAAATCTGAAAATGGCAAAATAACGGAGAAAAAAACGTTCACAGAGAAGACGACAACAATTGTCACTTGCACAAAGCAAGGTTATACAAAAAACAAATGTCCCCGAACATGAAATACCTTCACGGAGTGCGTCGATGCGCAAGCTATCATCCAGATAACAGGAGGGTTTAGCTAGCGTCACACTGCAATCTTTAAAGGTCGTTTTCTCAAAATGAGTTTTTTCTCCTACTCTGAGTTCGAAATGTCCACTTCAGTAGCAGTTACAAACACCAAACCTTCCAGTTATATTCCTATCAATATTATGAAGGCTTTTACAGAAGGGTTTGGTCATATATAATTCATAGCCTGAATTATATAACATTTTATACCTAAAAACATGGTGAAAATTGATATTTTAGGGCTGTTGACAGTATTTTCTGATTTATGGAGTGATACAAAGAGATATCCAAAATCCCTTCTGTAAAAGCCTTAGATACTAATATGACTACAAAATGAAACAATAATTTTGATCCTGGCTTTATCCAAAGTTCAGATTTCGGTTCCTGAAATGTGTTAAAATATGCGCATATTTCATGAGATAATGGTTCATTTGCATATTTAAACATGCTATTTCAGAAAACTTGTAATACAAAAAACAATTGCCTTATTGTAAGTAATTAACTGGAGAAATGTTTAGCTGATATCTTTAAGTTAAAAAAATTACCCTATTCACCTGGGGTGTCTCGCCTTAAGATAAATAAATAATAATAATGTAAGAACTCAAAGCCATTGTAGACTGAAATAATTCAAAAAAAGGCCCAATAACGAACTGTGTATGACTGTCTCACTGTGTACTTCTGACGAAAACAATGTGGTACATTTACCCAACAGAGACATTATAAATGACAGATTCTGATTTTTCTCACCAAATTAAACAATTTCACCAAATATTTCGCATCATCTTAACTGTTAAACATGATGCTAGAAATGATAGTTCTACCTTGAATAGACTTTAGGTACAGTAAAGCATATTGTGCTGATAAAGCCCCTTTTTCGCTCTTTACTTGAAAAGTTTAAAAATGTGAATGCAGGACTAACCCAATTCATCTAAACTCTTTCAATTATAACTAAATGTCCTATAGAGTCATGCAGTGATGATGTATTTTGTAGGCCAACCCTAGAACGCAATGCAAGGCTCCCTCTACAAAAACATTAGGATTTTTCCATAAATTGTTGGTATATTGCAGAAAAGTAAGCTCTTATTATTGTGATACTCACAACGTTTTTTCAGCATGGTTAATCTCTGCATATTAACACCACTTTGTGATTTTTTGAAACACAAATGCAATCGCCAGAAATAAAGAGCTAACAAGGGAACCAGGAATGGTAAAATGCTGAGTCATTTCCGAGTTTTAGGACTCATTCCTGCACCACTCTATTGCATTGGTTTAAGTTGTCTACTCTACATTTTGGGATTTTTTTAAGCAGATAAGAGTTATGACAGTGAATACTAACTGCATGCACATCTGTTTTAACATTCAATCTAATTCCATATAGCTGATCTAGATAAGAAACCCACGTTAATGCAATGCAGTCAGGATGCAATGGGACCACTTTTTTATTTACCTTTGGCATCTCAGGTAAATTTGACCTCTGTGTGAGTGTGTGTGACTGCATGTCGGAGTGAGTTTCTGTCTTCTATACTAGCAAAGGTTAGCTCTCCCAGGAACAGCCCTCTGCCAAACTGGCCTTTACACACACACACACACACACACACACACACACACACACACACACACACACACACACACACACACACACACACACACACACACACACACACACACACACACACACACACACACACACACACACACACACACACACACACACACACACACACACACACACACACACACACACACACACACTTAATTTATACCTGCCAATAATGAGCCAGAGGATAATTGCTTGAACCAAGTCAACCATGTCACCTCTGTTATTACGCCCTGGTCATCGATATAGACTGAGGCAAAGGACAGGGTGTGTGTGTTTATGTGTATGTAAAAAGAAAGAGTGAAACAGAGAAGGGGGAGAAAGGGTGGTGATGCCATTGGTGATGGCAACATGATTAAATGCCTCTCACAGATGTAACAGTAAGACTGTAAGACTGACTTATTCATAGTTTTATAATCACCAGGAAAGGAAACTGTACTGCCAAAGTAACACAAACAAAGTATTAACCCATTTTGTAGGAGTAGTAGTAGTTGGACAACAATCACATTTCCATTCATCTCTGTCCTTTACCAATATTTTTTTTCTTCTTCACATAAACAGATGCAAAATAAAAAAGGGTTTTTGGCTGTTGTATATAAGCAGGATTTGGTCTTGTCTTCAACAAGTGTTTTACAATCTAATTCAAGCAAATCCCTTTGGGCAGAAATAGCCTTTTGTCAAGGCTCGTTGGTCTTGGGGTATGATTCTTGCTTAGGGTGCGAGAGGTCCCGGGTTCAAATCCTGGACGAGCCCAGACTTATTAGCAGCTCATTGATATATACTCAGGGGTCCTAACTTAAGTTACATGCCAAGTTAACCAAAGTCTAATATTGTGAATTGTTAAAAGTTGAGCAAAATATTTTACCAGGAAGACAATTTGCTCAAAATCTCTTTGTTGATAGCCCACTTTACCTACAGACTGTTCTCATTCACATAAAGAAGAGGGCTGTGTTTTTTCATGTATGGCTTCTTTCGGTCTGATTTCAGCCTTCAGATTTTAAAATGTACTCATATATTTTAAAATCTTCATCCTCCCTTTTCAGTTATTGCTCTGTCTTATCTTAACATTTTAGGATGTTTCATAGGCTTCAACATCGTCATTAAATTTTGTTAATTTTACCAACTGCTCATTACTAAAGCAGTACATGCATAATGCTTCGAAATGTATGTATATATGACTTTAACATTTTAACTCCTACTCTGCAGCTTTTTTGCTACATTTTAAATTCAGGAAAAATACAATTGGCTCCATCACATTATTCATGAGCCTCTAAGCAAGGTTCATAAAAACCCTAGATAGAAAAGCCTATACAGTATGCAGAAATTTAAAGTGGCGATTTATTTTGTTCAGAGGACAAATCCTATATTCTTTCCTCTTCTCTCTGGTCTGCGGCACTCTCCCTTTCTCTCATTACCCCTGTGCGTCAAATCTACATGAAAATTGCATATCAGTAGCTCACAGAGGCAGAGTAGTAGCTTCCTATGAAGCCCATAGAATATTCACACAGCCTGCAGGAAGTTATTTTAATGTGAGAATGGCATATATTTGCAGGGGAGAAAGAATGAGAGTCCAGAGTGAGAGGGTGAAAAAGAACAGGGAGAGATTCATGGAGAGAGAAAAGAGAATGAGATGAAGGGAGAGAACAAGACTTGACTGTGCTCCCCCTCTGGGCCAATATGTTGTAGATGTAGCACCTTATTTTGAACTTAATACAGGTAGAATCTTTGCATGTCAATTTGTTTTGAACACACGAAAAAAATGGAGGGATGAACTGTTCATCTTACGAAAAGTAAAATGACCAAACAGGCAAACCAATCCTAGTATAGTTCTAGTGATGAAAATAAACTGAGTGCTGTTATAAGTTATTCCAAATTATCCAGTTTTAAGGGGCTGCCTTGTTTTGATTTTTTCCCGCAATTTCAGATAAAACATTATCAAATGCAACAATCAAAGAAATACATTTTGTGCTGCTCTCTGCAAAGTATGATTCAAGCTTCATTGTGAATCTGTGTCAAGAGGCTTGGGGAGTAACGGATGACGTAATCGGATACAAAAAAGGTAACTGGATTCGTTTAAGTTACTTCAAAAAATAGATTTTTAAATGTAGAATTACTTAAGATTGTGTATTACTAGCCGGATTACAATGTTAGTAAAACACTAAAAAGAGCATCTAGTGTTTGTTGTAAAGGATCAGATGTTATCTCTTCTCTGCAAACTGTACTGTTCTGTAGGCTAATACTTCAAGTGTGAATCTATACGCCTACTGCCTGAATCTGCTTTATGGTTTTCACTTTCTTTGGTTAATTTGTTCTGTTTTTAATTCAGTAGGTAGACCTATAATGTTCATAAAACAGTGTGTGAGTTTAACTACAATATGTAATAGATTCAAACAGAGCATTTCCATTTTCCTATTTTCTAAAGTTACATGTTGCTGTTAATACACTTAAGTAAAAATCATCTTATTATTGTTTATTTTCCATTGCATTTATTTGCATTGCATTTGAAATGTATGCAACACAAAATAAATGGAAAGTAATCAGGTTATATTACATTACAGGTAACTAAACGTAAAGGATTACATTTTTTAAGAATCCCTCCCAATGCTGGATACAATCTATCTTTCTCATTCTATTTTGAAATACTACATGCAAGGTCATTTTTCACGAACGCCCTACGCAAAGTAGGCCATTTGATCCAATGCAGGATGAGTGGCACTAACACTAAAAACTACTATATTAAGAGAAACTTACTGAATATATAAACTTTGACTGACTATTGCAGAAAAAATGCAGACTATAAATAGTATGAAAAACAGGGACTGAATACACAGATAACTTTATAACTTTAACGTGAAAGAGTCTGCAGTGGCCATTTATCACCGATAACCCAACACATATCTTTAGACAGACTCTTTTTCTTTCCGTCCCCATGGGGACAGACGTGTCTCCTGTAGAGTGTGGCCACATGTGGCCCAGATGCAGTCTGACAGATAAATCAGGTATCAGGTGTTAGAAGACCTGGTGTTATTGAAAATCCAAGGTTGCATACAAATAAAATCAAGGACAATGTTATATGACAACAACAGGAATTATAAAAGAAGCATACATTCATGCATTTTTGACAAGTCATTTTTTTGTAATACTTGTTTATGGTCAGGCCCTATTATGCTTTTTGGGTTTTTTTCTTTCCTGTAGTGAGTTTTATAGATTTGTGTGCATATAAATGGTCTGCTAAGGCTTGAATCGCAAAGTTCCCTCCAGAGGGAGTCTCTCTCTCACTCCCCACCTGTCTGAAACGCCCCTATCGGACTCCTTTGTTTACTTCCGTAACATAATGACATCACTTTGTAATACTAACGCTTGTATTGGCTAGCGCTCCAAGACATTGTAAGTTATGGACTAAGGGGCGGGACAGCTCTCAGCAGTTGACCAATCACAACAGAGCCGGCCAGCTAACCAATCAGAGCAGACTGGGCTCTGGTTTCAGACAGAGGGTGAAAAGAGGTGCTGCAGCACAGGTAATATGAGAAAAATAGAGCTTTCTGAACATTAAAGCATGGAGACAAGTCCCAGTAGAGACACTAAATACAAATAAGAACCTGAACATGAGCATTATACGGCCCCTTTAAATACTGGATACAAAGGCGGAAAAATGCTGTCTATTAGTTACACAAAGATTAATTAATCACTACGAGTGTTCAACAAAACGAAGCATTCCACTCTAACTACGGCTGGGTTGATCCCTCTTGCCCCACATACTCTTTGTCGTCTTCTCATCCTCTAGAGAAAGAGGAATTGGGAGAAAACCAAAGAAGTACAATAATACTCATTCGTGAACAAAGAAAAATAACTGCAAGTATAGTCTGTTTAAAGACAAGCTCTCTTCCTTTGGTTCTGCTTGGTTTACACCCAATCCACTTGGAAGAAGAAAAGAGGGAGGTATAAATGTGCATGTGAGGAAAATAAGAGGGATTGAGGAGGACTTAAAGAAAAAGAACATGAAGGAGAAGTGTGAGTCAAATTAAGGAGAGACTTGAATGTAAATACATATTGAAGTAAAAGGGAATTACAGAATGAAGATGGAATGATAAAGAATGGAGAGGAAGAGACTGAGAATTGAGGTAAGTCAATCCACTTCATCTTCGATCTGACAACGCTCAGTACTCCAATATTTTATTTTGGGGGGTAACCCCAGGGGAGGAGGAGGTGACAGATGGAAGCAAGGGTCGGGATGATAGCGGTAGACAGAGGTTGTAGGTGCTTATTGTGTAACCCAGAGTTGAGTCAAGACAATTTGATATGTTCAGACATAAAGGGAGAGGGGTTGAGCAAGCAGAGGCTTACAGAAAAGAAAGCTTCAATATGCCTTAAACAGTCTGATATTCTTTGTATTTTATTGAGCTGATGTAATACCTTTCAGATATTGGTTTTTGGTTAACAAAAATGCCCAATAAAGGTGTTTGGCCCATGGTTCCCACCTGTTCTACCCTTAGAATCAACATGACATTGACAGTCATTAATTAAAGCCTAACTGGTGTTTTAAAACTACATACAAATGCATTCAGGCTTAAAAAACACCCATTAAAACACCTTTTTAAACTACTATGATACCCACGTTTTGTGTACAATTGAGCTAGCTTGTTCTTTCTATGACTCCCTCAGAATGGAACAGGTCAAGAGTTTTGGGCCATGACCAACCAGTTCACACCTAGCCAATTCACATGGAATGGACTACTATTTGAATGCAGATATTTGGTATTATTTTATATTTGTGTGCAAAACTGTTCACGTTTCAGGAAAGATTGACATCCTGATAGGAGACACAGTGTGAATGTCTGCATGTCTGAGACTCTGAGTTTGAAATCCACAACTTTGAGCAACGTTGGACAGAAAATACAGCTCTTGCCTGCGCAACTGCCATTTTTACTAACCAGGAACAAGATCCAAGCACAGAATGTGAGATGCCCAATCACGGATGGCAAGATAAAAAAAGTTAGCAGTAGTGAAATTGACAACCGGGGAACAACGAAAACCCATCCCCCCTGTCAAATCGGACATGATTTGATGTCATGCTTCCGACAAAGAGAAATACCTCAAAAAGGTCAACCGTGTTTGCAACCAGGAGAAGACATCTCTGTAGACATTCTATAAAACCATTTTGACTGCATTGTTTAACAGAAAATATGACCAGAGGCTATACAAAATACAAAGTCTCTTGATGTGCAATGTAATCATTTTTCCAGCAGCAAGTCTGCCACATTGTCTCGTTATACCCGCACCACCTAGGTGTAGAAGTAACTTGTTTCTCATTAGCGTCCTTGGAAATGCCACGGTTCGCTCTCGCTTTAGTTGAAAGCCTCAGGGTACGAGTGTGATGGCAGCACAATACTCTCAAAGTAAATTTGAAAGGATGTTGGATAAAATAACTATAATGAACAGGACTGTTTTTTAATGAACCTTGCTCTTTCCTGCATTTTGAAAGGACCGAAGACCTAATAGACCACGGTATTTTGTCAGGGTGCAAACAAAAGACACACAAATGATATTTCATTTTGTCTATTTGAAGTTCATCATAGAGGTTAATCCACCAAAAAGACATTCTTCTCTGATTCTGTCTCTAAAGTTTAATGAAACCGATGGTAGCCCAAGCTGTTTACGACATTAGCCCAGTTCTCATCACCCAGCTGTTGAGCCGCTCCCAAGAGAATAAAAAAAAAAGCTTTAAAAAGGGGCCTATTTGAAGCATCTACCCAATGCTGCTTTATTTGCTTTCCATTAAAGTAATATTTCTGTGCGGTTTCATAATGAAACAGTTAGATAATATTGATCTCTTAGATCTTTAAAGTCAAACTGTAAGTCTCAGTTGATGTGATTAGCATAGTTTTCATCATTGTGAATTTCATTTCTTTCTTTTTTTCATCAAGTTAAATGCATTATTTAAAGCTTTCTTTTATTCTGTTAAGATCTGCTGAGTTTGCCTGCTTTCCCCCAGGAGAGCCTCACACATTTATACAGCTGTAAACATTCAGCTGGGAAATAATACCATTGTCCTCTTGTGTCCGAAACAGAGCAGCATCACAGGGGCATTTCAAGGTTAGGTTAGACAGAAAATCCCTATGTTGGGCACATTATTATTTTAATTAAGATATTAGTGTTTCTACGTTGACTAAATCCCACAGAACCCCACATTCCTACTAGACTTCTACAGGGCCGAAAACCAAGTGACTTTCAGAACCACAGTTTCAATAGCCAAAGTTATTTAATTAATTAACAATGAATTGTATCCTTCAATGAGTAGAGTAATAAATGCTACATCCATAACCAATTTGTCCTGTGATTAGAGGAAATGCTTCTGTATTTATCATGCCACTGCTTCCTGGCATTTACTGCTTTGGAATCATTCCTATGAAGTCTAGCTTTTGTTCAGGTTACATCCAAATCAGACTCTTCCTTCGTTTGTCTTTTTGTAAAGCTTGGGTTGGAATGTAGCTTGCTGGTGATCAGAGCGATTTTTAACTTCATAGGAGATAAAGCTAAAAACAAGCAAATCCTGTTTGTTGCTACTATGAACAACCACAGCAAGTAAGTACTTAGAGATTTTATTTGTGTACGCACAGTTCGAGCAAGATATAGTACAGGTCACTGTTGTTTTCTGTCCGACAAGTTTTCTTGTCTACCTGTTAAAGGGGACCTATCATGCAAAATGCACTTTTTTATGCCTTTTATACATAAATATGTGTGCCCAGTGTGCCAGGGAACTCACAAAGTGTCCCGTACCCAAATCTCTAAAAACGGGGGTACAACGGAGCTGATCCAGATTTGCGTCCGATATGACGTAATATCGACAATGTGGACCCACGGCACTATCAGAAACGTTGCTATCAGAAACTATGCCCGACTGTTTTGGACGTAATATGGTCTTTGTTTACATTAGCAAGCATCGCTAACACTCAGAGCTAACCTGTACTGGAGAGAGTGTGTTAAAAAAAGCAGGAAATAAACAAAGGAACCTTGTAGTAAACCTACACTCACAGAATCGGCCCTTCTCTAACAGGGCTGAAATAGAGGGATATGAGGGATGTCTAAAATGCATGATCTGTTTGGTATTTTGAGCATAAAACATCATAGATATGTTTTTTATATATTTGTATATACCTGAGACCCATACTATATGCCTAAGAATAGCATGATAGGAGATCTTTAACATTTCCCCCCAATTAGACTTGTGTGCAAGGTCTTCATGTTAAGATCTCATTCATTAACATGGTTAGTGTAATGCCAATTTTACCAATGGGAATGGTGTCCTGACTACCGGCATAGAAAAGATGAATAGTTTTTGCGGAGACAGATAATGCAACCAAATTATTACAAAAAGCTTTCAAAAAGGTCTCCTGTGTGATGATGGCCTGAGGCAGAAGTTGCCCCTATTGACATTTCACATGACCTTTTGAATTGGTTTCAGCCAGTGGTGATTCATAGTGTTGAATTGTATTACTTGTTGTTGATGTCTTTTTAGCTGCATTATGTACCCTGGCCTGCACTTCGGAACAGAACTCGCAGGAAGTGTCAAAAGTGATCGAGCTAAAATACGTGCCGTAGCGCTGACAGATATGTAAAATGTTTAACAACTTGGAAATCAGATTGTCACTAACAGTTTCTACTCCTGTGGATTTAGCCCACTTGTCACAGCACTGCAGTCAACTTATTGGAACTTGACAGCAGGAATACCCCGAAGAGTCTCTCCAGTGGAGTGTGAGTGATTTAACATTGATGCCAGTATATTTTGAGATTTTCAAAGCCACCGTGAATGGGTGTAACCGTTTCTCCAGCCCTGAGATAAACCTTTATTTTAACACGGAAATAACTGACATCAAGGACATGTGAAACAGTCATTTAAAGTCGGTCTTTGAAGGAAAAGTGCTACTTGACACTCTTGACACTCACCCATGGGAAATGAACAAGCCACTTCAGTAAATCTGTTGCAGTTATAGCTACCGGACAGCACTGTAGCTCCAAAATCCTTCCTTTTATGAAAGTATCAGAAACGCCAAGTTTTCCCCATCTGAAAAAAACTAGAGTCAAAGTGCCATTTGACTCTTCACTGTGCTGGGATTAACCTACTTTCTACAATGCAGTGAAGTCACAGGGATTTGACAGTTATACCCGCCAGACTCTCGTGAAATGTGAACTGGACTGACCTCTTTGCTTTGAAATGTCTGCTTTTTTAAGAACCAAAGGAAAACTGACAACGTGTTGTGTGCTTTTTGCTGTTTCCCAAGGCATAGAAGAGCTATGATATCTCTACTGTTTCAAAATGTACAAAAGCCAATACAAGTTGAGTGATTTTTGTGTTGGCTCTTTGGTGAGAAAGGGAAATGTTACAACCAACATAATTGTTTGTGTCCTTCCAACTGATCCGCATAACAATTACTCTTATGGCGCATTTCCATTGCAGCGCGTAGCTCGCTTTAAGCGTGCCGTGTCGTGCCGTCCCCTTTTTTGGTTGTGCTTCCACTAGGCCTCGTTCCGGCGCGGCACGGCGCGGGGCCACTTTTTCCCCTCTTTTCTGGCCCTAGAAAATTGTGGTTCTATCGGGGCCAACAAACAGGGCTGAGTCGGGCTGAGTATGCTAAACTAGAGAGAGGAGCGCTGGCAAGAGGGCTAGAACTACAACAAGATGGACATATTTGACCGTGATTTAATTGTAATACACGTTTCAAAATGATGCCGAAGTAACAACATACTGATACCGGTTAGTAAAAACCATGAATTAATGCTTTGTCAAGTCTGCAGACAGACGGCAGGCGAAAAACCTTTTAAAATTCGTGTTTTTCTAGATGGAGATTGGCTAAGCTAACGCAGTATATGCCCCGACCGTCCACACTCACAACAACGGCCTATACAGACATAAATAAAGCAGCGACTGTATTCACCATGACACAGGCAGTCTGTGGTTTGTACTTGTTTAACTTTTGTCGAGTTTCTGAACATATATAAGGAGCTGTGAGCTCTGAGTGCTAACAGCTAACGGCTGTGTTGTGTTTCTGGATTTCTCATTGAAGATGACGTCACGGCTCCGCCTACACTGCGTTACTATAGTAACTACCCCAGTTCCTAAACTGTAATGGAAGCGCAGCATGAAGTGAGTCGGCCCTGTTAAGGCCCAACGCGGCCAAGCCGTACCGAGTGTGGCCGAGGCTGACCGTGTAGTGGAAATGCGCCATTAGTGTTTGAAAAGTTACTTATATGAGCTTTTCTGTTTTGCCACCTGGTTAATTTCTACTCAAGTTTAGGCATCTTAAACTACTTGGTTTAGATTAGATGTGACTGAAAATGGCATACACAACAGCCAAACAGCCAAACAGAAATACAAATGATTTTGAGTTTACAGTATAACAAGCTCACAATGACAATGCTATAATGCCGATGCTTTTCAGGCATCTACCCATGTTCACAATAGGTGGATGGGAATGTCATTAGTTGTTGCCGATATGTGTTTATATACGAAAGCATTAGGCAAAGTCACAATTTGAAATGTTGAAGGCATTACAATAAAAGTCACGATGGAACAAAAGCTGATGGAATTGGTCGTCTAAGAGTAAAAAATATGTCCATGGCCAAATGAACTATTAGATGATTCACCAGGTGAGTTCAAACGTTGACCTGCTTCTAGAAAATAAATTATCAGGAAATAACAACATCAGCAAAGCATTTTAGCAACAAACTAATGCTTTTGTTATCATAGTGATTCTCATTGTTCTTGAGTCTGTCTGTTACAATGCAGCGGATCAAGCTCTGTTCATCCTTGTTGAATTTGTTCTAACTATATGACACTGCCAACAGTCACTGTCAAATACAAAATAAATTAGTGACTTTAACAACAGTGTGATATGGCACCGACTAAATTAATGGGTGTCACCCAATCCCTTCTGCTTTGTACGGTTTGCATTACAGAAGCAGAGCATATCAACACTGCCATCGTTGTGTTTCCTTTACTAGAAACTGGTTATTTATTTGAGTTCCATAATCATTTGATTCTCTGGAGTGAAAATAAGTAAAAAGCGTACTGCTCCTAATACTAGGATGCGTGAAATGCAGTGTCTGAGATTGGTTTTTCGAGATATCCATTTTCCATACGGGATTTTAGGATTGCTAAAAAAGTTTGGATAAAATATTGGTATTATTTTAATAATACACATTATGATAATATAGCTTTGGCAAATGTAGGGCCTTGATGTCAGCCTTTTTACTATCTAATTGATTTTTTTTTACGATACTGAACAGTTTTCGTAAGATTATTTCTCCATTTTATTATATATATAATTATATATATAATTATATATTTTATGAATATATCGCAAACATTTTGTCATCATGAATTTTCTTCGCCACGATTATTGTGTAATAAAGGACACCCTTAGACACATTACTGCTTATGATTCATTTACAAATTAAACAAGTTCTGAATTTGTAATGAAACACTTTAAAGACTTCTCGCAGCTGTGGTCAGAAGCAATCCCAAGACTGCTCTGATCTGTCGGAGCCGTAATATATTTAGTAATTATGTTTAATACTTGTGAAATCACAGAGCTCTGGCTAATATGTGCCACTTGACACCTCACACAGCGCTGGGATTAGCCCACTTTTCTTGACTTTACAGACAGGACCACAGGGAAGTGACATCAGGAATATTCCCCTGGCACTCTCTACAAGGAGACACAAAAATGAGCCCCCTGAAGACACCTCCTCCTCATCTTTCTCACACCCCAGCATCCCAGCACTGATTCTAGTTAATTTACTCTTGGGCCTTTTCATGAGAAAAAACACCCTTTTGTGAGGAAGAGACACCTTTTGGATGTGCGAGACAAAACTATTCATTTCCTTGGTGTCTGTCTCCCCCCTTTGCCTCACCAGCTTCTCTAATCACTATTTGCCTCTCTCTCTTGCCCTTTCTGTTTCTTTAGAAGCTACAATGAAAGCAAAAAGAGCATTGCATCTTGGATTGGGCAGGTTTTTCAGATTTTCCTGGAGTCCCTTTGATATGGAAATTAAATGACTCCACTCAATGTCAGCATAGCTGAGGCACAATCCCAGTGTTAGTGGTTCCGGCATCTTCAACGTTTATTATTTTTTTAAGCTTCTTTGTCGCGGCAAAACATTGTCAAGGGAGAGGATGAGAGAGAAGACACAATCACAGTCGGATGATTACAGCTGGCCATTTTGCTGAGCGTTATTGAATTTGATATGTCCACGCACACAAAGGGAACTCTTTCAAATAAATGCCTGGGGGAGCAGATTTCGATAAACGCTGGTTATGTCTCAAAGTCGCTTTGCTGTGTAGTAAATTGAGCTCACTCACCTGAAAAGTGACAAACTACAAAGCATACAACTGAAATCCTGCAGTCCTAATGAGCACATCTGAACTGAGCTGTTAAAAGCAGTAGAAGCATGTAGGGCTGTGTATTGACAAAGGCTTGCAATGCAGGAGCAAACATAACCCTGGGCTAACAATTCAATATATTGTGATATTATAGTTAAGGGGATATATTGTTGTCAAATTTGAAAAACTGTCATCAAATAAAGACAACACAATTTGAATAAAATCCTCTCTAATTCTATTTCCTGTCTCAGTTCAAGTTCCTACGTTGGAATGGAAGAGCCTGATGGCTGTAAAAAGACACACAATGATATCTAGTATTAGAGTTAGGTTCTGCCCATCTTTGCACGTAAACTATTAGTGAAAAAAACTCCAGTATCGCATGATAGCGCATACTATTGATATTCTTTACACCATTTGTCTGATGGAATTTCAGAGTGATGACGTATTTTAGTAGACCAACATGGAAATGAGCAAAAAGCAATGGGATTTTTCCATTTTATTTTTGTAATATTGCAGAAAATAAGCATTTATAATATTTGCACATTTTGTTCAGTGGGATAATCTTGACATTTTAACACCACATTTTGATTTTTGAAGCAAAAATGCAATCACCAGAGGTCCAAAGCTTACACTTTTCTAAATACTCTTTATAAAAGACACTTTACAGAAATATTCCACACAAGCAAACAACAAACATACATAGGCCTACATTAGTCAAAAAAAGATGCAATGACATTAAATAGCCCATGCAATATATATAATTGATTATACACACATACATATTAACTATATTCTACTAATGGGATTATTTCCTGCACTTTATTCTGTTATTATTTTATGTATGTATGAATGCTGTGTGTCTTTGTTGTATGCTCTATTCTGAATGTTTTGATGGCATCTTAAAAGAAGTAGCTTTACTCTTCTCATTGTACTTGTATAAATGACAATAAATGCTTCTAATTTTATTTAATCTAATCTAATTTCGAGAAAGAGACAAAAGAACAGAAAGCAGTGAGATTGGTGGATGGGAGTTCCATAAGAAAAGCGGGTGGATTTTTTAAGGCTCGATATCGCTAGAATTTGAAAATACACAACCGGAGAAAATCTGCCACTTCCTTATAGAGCCCCTCCTCCAACACACACGAACGCGCACATGACCAATGAGGGCACGAGATAAGTTTGTGCCCCGATGGAAGGCTGACAGGCAGGTAGGCCATCCAGTTATTTTAGCCGGGCCGGCTAAAATGATTGGTCGTACTTTTTACAGTACTACGGCTTCCACAGATGACATTTTTTTATGGATGTTTTGTCAAAGCACTTAAGATATTCATTGCTATCGGGATGTTAAGAGCATTCCATGGAATATAACAAAAAGTGTATCTTGAGCCGGTTTCTCAAACTTACCTACCCTACCTTTAACTGTCTGATGTGAATGGGGTGGGCGTTCCAGAAGGATGGCCCTGAAGCAGAGAAGGCTCGGTCACCCCAGTAATAAAGAAATTACTTCAGTCACTTGACTTTACTTCACCATTGCTAAGCTAAAGTCAAGACTCGTGTTCGGCATGATGACATTTAGTAGTTTTATTTAGTCACTTTTCACAAAAAGCTGTTTCTAACACGAATAGAGGCTTCAGACATTCACCAGTGGGGTACAGAAGTCGCGTTAACCGAAAAATATTTTCAGTCTATGACGGAATTTTTTTAACCATGACGGAAAAATCTGAAAGCAGTCCGTCAATTTGACAGATTAGAACAAACTCAGAACAGCTCCAAAGCTTCCCCGCAGCGAGGCTCCGAAAAAGCGAAAAAGTCTAGCGCCACCTCTGGTGGGGTATATACTGATTTATTTTATGTTGCAATGCGAACATCTCTGAGGCTTGTGTTAAACACAGACCTTATTTAAGGCCTCTAACGAAAAAGACGTTTAAAAAATATCCCAACCTTGAAAAATGCTGACCGATTTCCGGGTTTTGGACCTATTCCTGCACTACTCTATGACAGCAGATAAAAGAAAATAACAAATGTCTTGTTTGGAGTATCAAAGATGGCTCCATACAGCGGGCTCATGCAACATATTGCAGCACTCCAAGGACATCACAGCTGGATATTAATGTAAAGTCATTGTGACAAATCTCAGCTGATGAAATGCATTTGCCCTCGGAGCGTGCCTTGCTGAGGTAATGACATTCTGAAAAAAGCCAGGCCATTAGGGAACCACCTTAATTTCCCTGTTCGCTTTAAGGTCTTAACTTACACCTTCCCTGCTGTTCTATTTTATAACTGAACACATTATAACTATTTGATATGATGACACAAATCAGTGGAGTACTGGTCAATAACCTGTGAAGTCCAGGCCCCTAGAAAGCTTAAGGCTTACTGTGTTTACTGGTTTGTGCTCATTTAATCTATTTTTCTGGCGGAATATGCAGCACTAAAGCTCTTATTCAACATCTAATAATTATGCTTTGGAGGCCACTGTGTTCAAAATCAGCGCTTATTATTTCAGTGTTTTTTGATATCTTGAAATTAATTAGTCCAAATAAGCTATAAAACATTAAATCAACAGCTATAGAGATCAAATGTGCAGACAGCAAGAACTGTGATTTGTAAAACTGGCAGTTCGTGTTTTCTCCAACAGGTATTTGGTGTCAGCAAATCAACAAGAAGCTAGATACCGTTATGTTATTATTCACATTTTGATATTGAATACAGAATGTCCTTTTCATATGACGTCCAACTTCATTTATATCTTTATAACATCAAATGCTATACTGTTCATTTTCTTTTTTCCTCTCAATTGAAACCTTCAGTTTGTAAGACATTAGATCCAGTTCTCCTGCATCTTCATGATTTCAAGTCAATTGCCCCAGATTTATTTCAAAATAAAACAGTTTTGTTCTCTATTCACCAATGAGTGCATAGATATGTGGTCAAAATGGACATCCTAAAAAATACAGAAACCATTTATATACATAAATAATCATAAATATGGCGATCACACTTTTATATAATACAAGGATTAAACTGCCTGATTACGTATGATCCATAAGCTTAGCGTTGACTCAGTGCTATTAGTTGTTAAAATCCGACACTTTACTATTATTCAAAATCTTCCCAGTGGGTATCTACATTTGGACCCCTGTTAACTTCCTGCATCAACAATAAATCTGGCTTTAATTGACGACAGTTGCTCAAGGAAATTCTTTAGCCTACATTTATATGCATTTATATCAATAGGGACGATAAGATTGTATATGTTAACCCATTATAATCATGGTGTTACATAGCTATATTGTTAATATTCTAACCATACTTAAAATGACGCTTTGTTTTCCATAGAGACCCGATACCTCATATGTGACCCGCTCTATCGAAATCAGCCGGAAGTCGCAACGGCTCATTTCAAAATAAACGTGGATTTGCGTAAAAAAATATTTTTTTAAATAAACAAAGTCTTGGCTTTCAGAATATGAAACTTTTATTTCCCAAATCACACGGTAAATACATTTTTGAAGCTTGTAAAGGGAAGATGACAGCTCTCACTCGCCACTCTGCTTCCCCTCCCTCCGGCTGAAATTATGAATGTAAGGCGTATAGTAATCATAGATAACAAGGCAGGGTCCGTTACAGTTTGTTTTCATCTGATTTCAATTCAAATCAAATCAAATCAAGTTTTATTTATAAAGCACATTTAAAAGCGATTTTTGGTCGAGCCAAAGTGCTGTACATGTAGTAAAAACACATTACTACAATCACAATAAAAGACAATAAATTACAACAGATATATAAAAAACACAGGGAAAAGTCAGGAGTCGTGCTCCGCTCTAACTAGAAGGCCAGAGAGAAGAAGTGTGTTTTTAGTGTAGATTTAAAAACCCCTAGGGTCTGGGCCGACCCAACACACTCTCACTCCATAAACGTCCAGGAGCGACGCTTGGTCAGGGTCCCGAGGCGTGCAGTTGGGACGCTCCTAGGCTCCTTCAGCTTCATAAACAGACGCAAATAGCTTTCAACTGATTGCAATGTATTCCCATCTGCGGCGGGATTTGACGCTCATGGAAGTACGGCATTCGTTTGTGTCGGAGGCTGTTAAAGGCAATGTGAGCGTCCATTCCCATTGGATAACGGAGAATTGTACACCCGGAAGTAAGTATTCCCCTTACTGTCGATTGATTTGACAGTGATATCTCCACTACTCATCAACTCAAAAACACCAGATTATCCTTGTTAATTAAACGACATTGATAGGTGTTAGTGTGTGTACAATGCTTTTGTCACGTTTTCCCCTTCAATTCTGAGAAACAAGTAGTTTTCTATGAGTTTTGGATGGCCGAAGACATTACATTACCCACAATCCTCTGTAGCAACCATAGACTGTATAAATAAATTAAATAATACATTATTCCGAGTGTGCTTGCTTTTCTCTTTGAAAGTCATCACATAACGACATTGTAATACACGTTTCGGCTGCATTAAATATTACATATCTGCCGTAGTTAACTCTATTTATAGAGCCCTGATGAGAAGACTTCTAGACAAACAGGAACTGCCGCCAAAACTGAAAACTTGACGTGGATCTTAAATATATAAGCAATTAAACAACATCTTACATTTCTTTTCACACAATACGTCTCCTTGCAGTATCAACACTAATTCGGCTGACTTTTATATTTGATCCAATTGGTAGGTAGGGTGTATTTACGCCATAACGGTGCACAGCTGATAGAAAGGGACACCTACTGGTTAAAGCACGTTATTGCATTTTATAATTTTATTATTATACAGAGCGTTGCAATAGTCCAGTCTCGAGGTTTCAAAGGCGTTAATAACCCTTTCTAAGTCTTTAAAAGATAAATACGACTTGGTTTTGGCCAATAGTCTTATTTAAAAAAAGCAGGATTTGACTACGGTGCTAACCTGCTTGTCGAATTTAAAAGTGCTAGTGAAGGTCACTCCAAGGTTCATGACAGAGGGGAGGATGTTTTTATTGAGAGAGCCCAGCATATCAACCGGAGAGGCTGGAGGTTGGGGTCCAAAAAAGATGACCTCAGTCTTGCTCTCGTTGAGGTTGAGAACGTTTTTGCTCAGCCAGGATTTTATCTCTGTTAAGCAGTCCATCAACTGCTGTAGTGAGTGTTTGACATTTGCTTTGAGAGGCAGATATATCTGTACATCGTCGGCGTAGCAGTGGAAGGGAATATTGTGTTTTGTGAGAATTGACCCTAGTATGTACAGTAAAAAGAGGATGGGGCCCAGAATAGAGCCTTGGGGAACCCCACAGGTAAGAGGGGCTTTGGCAGAGGAGAAGGCAGAGCCTGTGATGCCAGCGGACTGTTCAAGCCCTGACAACAGGATGCTATGGTCCACAGTGTCAAAGGCAGCTGTCAGGTCTAACAGCACCAGGACAGCTGGGCTACCTGAGTCGGCGGCTAGGAGCAGATCATTAAAAACTCTTAAAAGGGCTGTTTCAGTGCTGTGCATGGGTTTGAAGCCAGACTGGAACTTTTCATGGATTCCATTCCGTGGTTAAGAAAGACTGCAGCTGGGCGTAGACTACTCGCTCCAGGGCTTTAGATAAAAAAGGTAGTTGGGAGATGGGCCTAACATTTGCGAGAATGGAGCGGTTGAGATTTTTCTTTTTAAGTAATGGCTTAACCACAGCATGTTTGAAGGCAGCTGGGACACATCCTGAGCTAAGAGAGGTGTTTATAAGTAATACAATACTTGCACCAACTGATTCTAAAACATCCCTGAGAAGGTGAGAGGGAATGCTGTCTGAGGTGCAGTTTGTCGGCCGCAGGTGCTTGACTACATCCGAGAGAGAAGAGAGGGATACAGGCTCAAAGTGGTCGAGGACTGCAGGGCACAGAAAAGTAGCAGGATCTGGGGTAGCACTAGTGTGGGCTAGCCTAAGAGCAGATACTTTTTCAATCAAAAATTTAAGAAACTTATCACAGAGAGTAGTCGATGGCACAATAGAAGAAACATCACAGGGATTAGTGATAGAGTTGAGGACATTAAAAAGAACCTGAGGTTTATGGCTGTTTTTGGAGATTAACAGAGAAATGTGCTCTGTTTTGGCTGCTTTGACTGCCGTCTGGTAGTCAGAAAGGCAAACACGAAGGTTTTCTAGGGAGACATGGAGTTTATCCTTTTTCCATTTTCTCTCTGCACGCCTGCAAGCGCGTCTGAGAGCACGAGTACAGTCATTGAGCCATGGCTCTGAGAGAACTTTGGTGCGTCTAAGCGTAAAAGGAGCAACAGAATCCAGTATTAGGGTACATGTCGAGTCAAACATGGAGATAAGCTCATCAGCATTAAAAGCACAGTTCACATCTAATTTACAAATCGGAGAAGCATTAAAAACATCAGAGAACTGTGAGGCAGTCAAGGGGTTAATCGAACGCAGACGACGCGCAGGGGCACGTGATTCGACTCCTGCAGAAGGGATCGAGGTTGTAAACAGAACCGGTAAATGGTCTGAGATACGCGTTGCTGCACATATTTCATCCACAGATACAGACAGTCCAAACGATAATACTAAGTCCAAAGTGTGTCCTTTTTCGTGTGTTGGGCCAGCCACGGACTGAACGAGACCAAAAGAATCAAGGAGATTTAAAAAGTCCCTAACCAGAGGTTTGGACTCGCAACACACATGGACATTGAAGTCTCCGGAGATCAAAACCCGATCATATTTCACCATGATCCCGGACTGAAAGTCAGGAAAGTCATTTATGAAATCCTTATTGCACTTTGGCGGACGATTTTTTTTTTTTATTTAGCCTTTATTTATACAGGTGTAAAATCTCATTGAGACACAAGGTCTCATTTACAAGAGAGACCTGTCAGTGGTAACACTACCACACAAAGTTACAGACAGACAGGACACTAAACACAGAGGCAACAATAAAATACAACATCGTAAAAAAAAAAGTAGTCATTGAAATCCATATAAAGTATTCAGATATAGCAGGTGCAAACACCCACAGATGATTTCTCCAGCTTTTTTAAAATGAGTTTAAAATCCGTGATGGGTATCAAACTGGTCAGCTTAAGTTCCTGCTGAAGTGTGTTCCAGGTCGAGGGGGCAGAGTATGATATGGCTTTTTTCCCAAGCACCGTGCAAACTGAGGGGACGGACAGAGGGATGTCATTTTGAGATCGTAGGCTATAGCTGTACTGTTTGTGTGATATGTAAGTGGATATGTAGAGGGGCAGCAGTCCAAGCATAGAGGTATAGATGAGTTTGTACCAGTGCAGTGATCTGCGCATTGATAATGATGTCCAGTTGACTAAAGAGTACAGCGTGCAATGGTGTGTGAGGGGTTTACAGTTGGTTATGAACCTCAGAGCCCCATGGTAGACAGCGTCCAGCAGATGAAGGGAGTGAGCTGAGGCGTTCATGTACACAACATCCCCGTAGTCCAAGAGCGGCAAAAATGTGGCAGCTACAAGCCGTTTCCTCGCACTTGTGGAGAAGCAGGCCTTATTTCTAAAAAAGAATCCCAGTTTTAATTTCAATTTCCTTAAGAGATTGTCAATATGTGGTTTGAAGCAGAGATTGTCATCTATAGTAATGCCTAAGTATCTGTAGGTGTTAACAGCTTCAATGGGGTTATGCTGTGCAGACATGATGCAGGGAAGAACAGTTGGTAACCTTTTCTTATTGGAAAACAACATGACTTTTGTCTTGTCTGAATTTAACACCAACCTAAGGTGGAACAGATGTGACTGAAAAGTGTCAAAAGCAGACTGCAGACGTTCAAATGCAAGGGCAACAGTGCTAGCACAACAGTACACAACAGTATCATGTGCATATAGATGTACAGAGGCATCAATACTTTGACCCACATCATTTATATAAATAGTAAAAAGGGTCGGTCCCAAGACCGAACCTTGAGGAACACCTCTGGGCACATTAAGAAAGCTTGAGGAGAGACCGCTGAATTTTACACATTGCTTGCGATTCGAAAGATAGTTTGCAAACCAACCAACAGCTTGGTCAGACAGGCCTATATAAGATAACTTCTGGCATAGAATGCCATGGTCCACAGTATCAAATGCCTTGGATAAGTCTATAAAAAGGGCAGCACAGTAGCTCTTTGCGTCCAAGCTTTCAACAATGTCATTCACTACTTTCAAAGCAGCTGTTACTGTACTGTGCTGCTTCCTAAAGCCTGACTGGTGAGGAGATAGAATGTTGTTCAAGCTTAAATATTCTTTGATTTGATCATTCACCAGCCTTTCAAGTACTTTAGCTAAAATAGAGAGCTTGGAAATTGGTCTGTAATTATTCATCACCATGGGATCACCACCTTTCAATAAGGGGAGAACATTTGCAGTTTTCCAAACATCTGGAATGACATTGTTTGTTATAGAAAGATTAAAAACATGACACAGTGGTTTGGCTATAATATCTGCAGCTAGCCGTAAGAAATAAGGGGGGAGATCGTCCGGGCCTGCTGATTTTTTGGGGTCTAGGCCCTTTAGAACCTTACAAACCTCCTCAACATTGAAGGGGTTGAAGGAGAAAGTGTGGCTACTGGAGGCATGACTATTGGCGATGGAGGGAGATGATTTACCAAAAGATAATGTGTCAAACAAGGAACTGGACGCAATAAAATGTTTATTAAAGGGCCCATGTCATGGCCATTTCCACTGATCATAATTACATTGTTGAGGTATACTAAAATAGATTTATACTGTGCAATTTTCCAAACTCACATTGGTTTCGCATACAGCATCTCTGTCAAGCATGTGTATTCAGCAGTATTCACTTTCTCCACTAAACGACTCGTTGGAGCTCTTGCCCCCCCCTCCCTGTGAGCCTAGTGTGCTCCGATTGGTCAGCTCGGCCACTCGTTCTGATTAGTCAACCACCAGAGAGGCTGCGCCCATGTCAGTGCTTTTCCCGGCTGCTCTCAGCGTAACATCAGTCTTATCATGGCGTCGGTACAGCGGTATATTTTATATACATATATATTTTTAACTGTTGTTATAGAAGAGTGTGACGGCCTCAGGGCCTTTGTCTTACGGTGGGGTGGAGCTGAAGAGGGTAATCAGCGCGATCACGGACACCTCCGTAGCCGGTGCTATTAATCCCAGCGGCCCGGAGTCTCTCTCCAAAGCGGCTGCAGAAGGACGAACTGAGCGACCCTCTCCCCTCGACCACCTGTCTCTGCATTTACTACAATAAATGTGCCGTGGTTTTGTAAACTCGTGTATGTCTCCTTGTCTTTCCGTTGTGGCCTACGAGCTACTCTCATAACAAAGAGTAAGTTATTTTTACCCGTTATAAACTACTACTGTTTGATGAGAAATCAAATCATGGTTTGCTATATATGAATTCAGGGAAGAAAGGATAGGCCTACTAAGTATTTCCATTAAACTTTATTTTTAGAAATGTACAAAATGAACATAAATATACATATATACACGGTATATCATCCATTCCTCCTCCTCGCATCTTGCCTGCGCACAGTCGGTGCGGTGCCTTTTAGCACCCTCAGTAGTAGTAGAATCCCTTCCCCGTCATGGATTGTCCGCCAGGATCTGGCTGGACGAAATCAAATGCAAATCACAAAATATTAGAGAAACTTAGTTGTTTTAGATTCGTTAGTAGTAGTTGTGTAATGAACAGCTTGCCTGCTAATATGCTAACCTAGCTTTGTTTACCTTGGTAGCTAACACGATATGAACGTTAGCTTGGAGGAAAGGCAACTATAATGCAGTGTAATAAAACTACTATGAACAAAAGCTAGTGGTTCATATTAGGCTAGCAATAACGTGTTTATAATTGCAATCGTATACGGGTATTCTGCTACGTTCGGTCATACAATGTAACTTGCATGAATACATTGTTTTGCGCTAGCATACAGCTAGCCTCGTTAGCTACATGCAGTATATGTACGGTCACAATGTACGGTAAATCACAGTACAGTATACTGTATGAGTATTCCGTGTGTGTGACTGCAGACATTCTCCTGCCATGACAAACATGTAAGGCCATCTGCTGACATTGTAGTTGATATATTTAAACGCTAGCAACGTAGCATCACAAAAATGTTTTTCTGACCGAAACTAGCTCTAGCTCCGTGTGTTAGATCGCTACGCCAGCTATAATGTAATTACGTTTCGCGACTGACCGGCAAATCACCCGGAGTATTACTGTCAATAGGTATTTTGTGTGTGAATGCAGACATTCTCCTGCTATGAGATACATGTATGCAAGGCCATCTGCTGATATTAGAGTTGATATATGGAAACTCTAGCAACTTAGTTAGCACTGTGTCAATGGCTTAGCAGTCCAACACAGTTTACACATTTAAACAGTCTTGTTTGATAAATACACAAATAACAATGCAAACTTACAGGTTGTATACCCAGATCTTCCCCTGCTCCAAACGGTCCAAACAAGCTGTGCATATCCGGCCTCAAACTGGGCAATGTTTTGGAAGCTTTCGTCTGTGAAATGCCGGTTCTTCGAACCTCTGGAGGAGGAACACGACGCTGCTGGTGTGGCCATAGCTCTTCGGGATTGGTCCATTTCGTTCCGGGTACCGCATGACATCAGGCGGTACCCGGAACTAAATGGAAGACTCAAATGGGCAGTGACGTATCTCCAACGAGGCGTTTTGGGGAGGTATTTTCTGTGTTAGAGTTTTACTCGCTACAGGGTGTACTTTGAGGGTTTTGACTCTGCACACCGTTTACATGCATAAAAACCTTCATAACACACAAGGGGACGGGTAATAACCGGAAAAGCATGACATGGGAGCTTTAAAACAATTAAGCATCTCTGTCTTATTTGACACAGGGGTGGAGTCAACAACAATGTTTGGAGGCAGCTCTAAGGAGCGAGAGCTGGCAGAGAGGGATTTTATGGCATGCCAAAATCTCCTAGGATCGTTCAAACTGTCTGTGGTCTGGGATAAGTAAAAATCGCTTTTGGCTTTTTTAATGGAAGCAGTACAGCGATTACGCAGTTGACGAAAAAGAAGCCAGTAAGCCTCAGAGCCTGTCTTCCTCGCAGCAGCCCAAAGGAGATTCCTCTTGCGTAAGAGGGCTGCCAGATCAGAAGTGAACCAGGGGGTATAACGGCCCTTCACCCTGAACTGGCGAAACGGAGCATGTTTATCTAAAAAATAACTAAAACTGTCATAAAAATACTTCCAAGCATCGTCAACATCACCAATCAATAAAATACGATCCCATTTAAAATGAACTAAGTCATGAAGAAAGGCTTGCTCTATAAAGTGCTTAACATTTCTTTTCAGAACAATACAGGGTTTAGTACGGGGGATTTTGGTATCCCTAATAGCACCAACTAGACAATGATCACTTAGGTCATTAGCAAAGACCCCGGTTGCAGTATATTTATGGGGTTGATTAGTAATTAAAAGATCGATAAGAGATGATTTTTCTAGACACCTGGTGTTAAGACGAGTAGGACTTTCAATTACTTGTGTAAAATGTAGAGACATACAATGAGCTTTAAAATCATCAGACACTGGTGAAAGCCAGTCCCAGTTAAAATCACCTACCAGGATGATTTCCTTAAACTGTAGTTGAGATAAAAGCTGCATTAGCGAGGATAATGTGTCGTTTGTAGCAGAAGGGGGCCTATAGCAACCAACAACAGTTAAAAACTGACCACCAGATAAATACATTTTTAGTGCTAAAATTTCAAACTGCTTAACAGCAGATTTGGAGAAGATGACCTGTGCAGCAAGATTATGTTTTACGTAAATCGCCATCCCACCACCTTTCCTGGGGCGGTCCGAACGATAAATATTGAAGCCGTCAATTCCGACATCTTTATCCAATATTTTCTTTGAAAGCCAAGTCTCAGAAACAATAATTAGATCAGCTCCAGTTGACTCTGACCAAATTCGCAACATATCCATTTTGGGAAGCAAGCTGCGAGCATTTACATGGATGATGTGTAACCCAGACAGGTTCTTAAAGTCCGTCGGGGTATTACATGCCATTAAAGGACCAGGATTAGGCTGAATACCAGACAGAAGAAGAAGCAACATGATTAAGCACTTCTGCTTAAATTTCGTTATAGTCGGGAGACTAGAAGAGTTAGAAGAAGAATACTGGCAAAGGGCATCTGTAGGGTTTCCCACGGTGAAGGCCCCAGGAAAACAACAGATCTCGCGAACCCAGGGGCAGTAATTCAAATGAGAAACATTTCCAAAACTAATCACATGCGACAACCATCCATTATGTTCATGGCCCAGTGTGGATGTCACACCATCTGTGGTAACCAGCCGCGGGCGTAAGGAGTCTGGGTTGCCGATAGCATAGCCGCTAAAACTCCATGCCACGACAAGGCAGAGGAACACAGGAAAATACGCCATCGTAATAGCCAGAGGGGAAGAGCGGGGCAAGATCCACTCAGCAGGTAAGCATAGGCCTACCCGATCCGCCGATGGAAGCCCGTCCTGGATAGACGGGGCCCGGACTACTGGCCTTGCAGGGCTCGGCGCCGGCGATGACAGTTGGCAGTAGCCTCCACACGTGCGAGGCCCACTCTGTGTTGCTGGTGAGTTGAACGGGGCTCGGTCCTCCGCAGGAAAACACACCTCCGCAGGAAAACACACCGGGCCGTGGGTGCTCGGCGCCGGCGATGACAGTTGGCAGTAGCCTCCACACAAGCGAGGCCCACTTTGTGTCGCTGGTGAGTTGAACGGGGCTCGGTCCTCCGCAGGAAAACACACCTCCGCAGGAAAACACACCGGGCCGTGATGAGTGACAAGATGCTGCTAATTAGTGTCTGTGATACACGACTGCGCAGAGTATAGGCGAGGCCGGGTTCAGTTCAAAAAGCTGCAACTCAAAGCTAGCATAGCTAGTTACAGGGTGAAGCAAACATAAAATCCAGTTCACGAGAGGTGAAGAAGTCATTTAGCAGGAACGTTTTGTTTGCTATCGACCTAGCATTTAGCAAAGCCATGCAAAGTTTTTGCTCCGGGCTTGCCGAAGGTGTAGTGCGTCTCAGCTGACGAAGATGTGCGTGTTTTGAACGCTGCGCGGGCCGGGAGCAGTCAGTCGGGCGGGAGGAGCTGCCAGCGGGCCCAGCAGAGGCCGCAGCTCCGGAAAAACAGGACGAATCCATCGATCCCTCACATGGTGTGCAGCGGGAGGGCCATGACATCCGAGGCGTGGATAAGTCCCAGAAGAAGCCGTCAGGTATGCTTTTTGATGGACCAGTGCACCACCACGCTTTCCCCGTCGTCTAAAGCGTTTTCGGCGAGGCAGGATGCAGGGCAACCGGCGCAGGTAGGTGGGTATATCCGACAGTAGAGGGGGGGCGATTTATGGTTGCCAGATGTAGGTTTGGGCAGCAATATAAACTCCAGTGAGGGTCTGAGGTGGAGGGGAGCTTGGCGATCGTAGACGAGCAGAGCAGAGACATTCTGGCAAACATAAAACAAACAGGATAGCTAAAGGCAGAGAGCTGAGGGAGCGGCGAGCCGACACAGGCGCCATCTTACCACACACTGGTCACAGCTGTACAGTTATATTAAACAATTAAACAAAGTCTTGGCTTTCAGAATATTAAACTTGTTTCGGCAAATTCAGATGATAAATACAACTTTGAAGCTTGTAACGGCATAATTACAAGCGGAGAACGGAGTAACTTGACGTCACCGCAGGCATAACAACAGCCAGTGTTTTCCCCGGGAAACAAACACAATACGCACAAACGCAAAATTACACAAACACACACACATGTATACACACACACACACTCACACTTGCGAGCTTCCCCCAGACCAGTAATCCAAACGGAAATATCTTCCCTCCGTAGTATTTTGATCATTTGCTCCGCTAATAATCAATCAGATCGATGGATTCCAGAGAAGAGGAAACTTTGAAGGCCTTTTTCTCAAAATGATGACTCGGTGACAGTCATTATATAATGTGACATATTTTGCTTAATATTTGGAGTACAAAAACAATCCCGATATCATTAGAAAGCTAGGAATCTCCTCTTTCCAACAGTCTATACAACTCAAAATGTGTCTTCGGGTCAATGCGACTGATTTCGATGGAGCAGGTCACATATATGCACCTGCTTAAATTCATCTGATGGCATTAAACATGTTGGTCTCATGTCTGAGTAAGAACCCTGGTGTCTTGTAAAAGTCACAAGGACAATTGAACTAGGTCCGACCTGTATCATGGAACACATCTGAACTGAATGCCTATAGATTGACACGAAGGCTGCAGGAGCATGAGGTACAACTTGAAAATACATGTGACCTGCTCTTTCAAAATCAGTCATATCGACTCAAAGCACATTTTGAGTGGTGTTCACTGATGAAAAAGGGAGAAACTGGGTAAGCTATGAGTAAGCTTCAAAAATGTATTTATTGTCTGACTATGGCGATAACATTTTGATATTCTGAAAGTCAAGACTTTGTCTTTTAAAAATCAACCGAAACCCTAAAAGGACCAAACACAAGTTTTTGCAGATAACCACGCTTATCTCTGAAGGCATTGCATATAGAAATATGCGTCTTTTACATGCAGTCTAACATAACTGCAAACAATTAAGGAAAACCAATCTGCTAACGGACTATGGAACACTGTGAAAGAGCTAATTTGATCAATACCAAACCAATATCAGATCAAAGGAGGTTTAAAAAAAACTCAAACAACCATATAATTAGTAATCCACTCTTTACTACAGTTCAAATGATTATATCAAATAGATGAATAAATGCTGTACAAACAGAATGAGGAAATATCAAAAGAGTTGCTCCTTGTTTTCTGGGTCAACGCTTGTGCGTTATTGGATATTATAAAACAGGCACCAAGCTGAATTCACTATCTAATAACATTAAATGTTGAAATCGATGTAAAAGTCACCCATGTCTAAATGACAAAATGACATCACTTTAACAGATAGATATAATTGATCTGAAAAAATGGCTTGAGATCAATACAATTACATTGTCATCTTAACTTGACTGCATTCTTTGATTTATTGTCAATTGAAGCGTCTCTGAGAGAATATGACCTGAAAATCAAAGTATAGATTTTTGTTAATGCCCAAAAATGCAGCGGGAGTTTAGCACAATTTTAACCCTGGGTAGTGTCATCATGTCTCATCTTAAAGTGGACCTATCATGCTATATTTAAATGATATATTGTAGGGCCATACCTATATAAGGTATATTTATACGTTTCTGTTTTCAAAATACCAAACAGATCATGCATTTTAGCCATGCCTCATTTCACTCTATGTGCTGTTTGCTGTCTACGGGGCTGATCTTTGTGAGCTGCAGCTGACCACGCCCCCCTGCAGGAGAGGGAAGCCGTGCTCTGATCAAGTCAAGAGGGGGAGAAAAAAAGATCTCCGTCCTCCGTGTTTTATTTATATATACAGTCTATGGTTTTATTATATTATTATAGGCCTATAGAGTCGTTATTCATTTGTTTTAATGCTCAATAAATAACAAAGAAGACCTTTGACCGGCACTTTTCTAATTTTGTCCGGAAGATTTAAACTTTAACGGACATCTTGACCGGCGAAAGAAACTGAAACTGAAACTCTGCTGCACTGTCCCCTCGTTCCTTGGAAGAGGCGGAGAGGTGGGTGTTTGTCATCTGCTGGTGGACTAACCGGAGAGAATTACAGTGCTTGCCTCGACGGGGAGGGATTGCATTGAATTAAAGCAGCGGGAGCAAACACTTGCCTCGGGGAGGGAGAAAAAAAGACACAGCGGAGAATAAACAGGAGGGTAACCATGGTAACTATGGGCGGGAAGTCTTCTTTGCTGCTTTTGTGGCAGACTACAGCGCCACTTACAGGCTACAGCGCTTTCGAGCGGCAATGGCCGGCCGTGGCTCAACCCCACATTCCCCTGATAGGTGGAGAGTTGGCCCAATAGCCGTAGCGCCACTTCTGTGACGTCATAGAAGTGTTCAAATCTGGATCAGTCTGTATCAGATCAGTTGCAGCCCCTTTTTTAGCGATTTGGGTATGGAGGAAAATAGAGAGGGTTGTGTTTTCTGACACTTGGTGAGTTCCCTGGAACACCGGGGACACATATTCATGTATAAAAGACGTACAAAAGTGCATTTTGCATGATAGGTCCCCTTTAAGAAAACAGCCTGTCCTCCTCCAAAAAACGACCAAATAGGTTGATTGTTCAGCAGCTTATTACGACCTAGAGTCACGTTTTAAAGTTTAGCACCTCTAGTGGTCGTGTAAGAAACAACAATTTGCGGCATATGCTCCCGTTGATTGCAAACGCTCCGGAGGGTCGTATATTCACAAATAACCTTCTCTGGAAAATCCTAAATTGTAGGATAGTTTGGCCATTAAAATGCTTTTTGATTAGATTCCTAGCGAGAAGTGTATATTGTACTTTTAGAATCCACGTCCAGTGGATGTGTAGGATCTATAGTTTGCTAGATATTACGAAGATGATTTGAGGTCTCGTCAGGAGAACGTTAATATACTACGTCTTTCCCCACAGTGTCCATGTAAAGTTGGCGTCAATCCTCACGGGGTGAAAACAGTATTTCCGGTCTCGAAGTTTTCATAATAAAACCGGAAGTATTCCTCTCACTGTCAAATGATTACACAGTGATATATCTGCAGTACTCATCCACTAAAAAACATCAGTTTATCCTTGTTAATTACACAACATTGATTGGTTTAAATTGTGTACAATGCTTTTGTGTTTTTAACCTTCGATTCGGAGAAACAAATAGTTTTTTCGGAGTTTAGGATGGCCGAAGACACTACACTACCCATAATCCTCAGCTATCGTTTGGGACTACAACATCCGCTTTGCTTGACAAACCCCGTGATTAGTCCTCAAGCTCTGTGATTGGATGTTGGAGTGGCAGCAAGCCGAGGTTACGCCGAGCTCTTTGAAATGGAATGAAACCATGGCAGACTATCCAAAACTGGACTCGAACGGGTCCAAATGTCATGTTCTTAAATGTTGTATGTGAGGGACTACGGATGGAAACTAGCTCAAAGCTAAAATCCGGCATGTTTACGTTTTTAAAGCATTATTTGTTTTAAATGTTCATCAATGTGCACTGTCCCTCGTCAAATAAACGATTAAATGAAATGAAAAAACTTTGTATTAGTAGTGTAGGACACTTATGCTGCAGCTAATTCAGAACGCTGCTGCTCGAGTCCTCACTAACACTAAGAAAGTGGATCACATCACTCCTGTTCTGAAGTCCTTACACTGGCTTCCTGTGTGTCAAAGAATAGATTTCAAAATATTGTTGCTGGTTTATAAAGCTTTGAATGGTTTAGGCCCAAAATACACGTCTGGTCTTCAGGGACTGGTCAGCTTTCTGTCCCCAGAGTCAGAACTAAACATGGTAAAGCAGCGTTCAGTTATTATGCTCCAAATATCTGGAACAAACTCCCAGAAACCTGCAGGTCCGCTGCAACTCTTACTACTTTTAAATCCAGGCTGAAGACTTTTCTTTTTGCCGCTGCTTTTAATTGAACTATTCACATCTTAAACTGCACTGTAACTTTTATCCATGTATTTTTTCTTCTAATGTTTATTTTATTATCTTTTATTTTTAATGACTGATTTTAAATGCCATTTTCTTAATGTCTTCCATTTTTGTAAAGCACTTTGAATTGCCTTGTGTTGAAAGGTGCTATATAAATAAACTTGCCTTGCCTTGCCTTGCCTTATGTATGTATAACATCTGAAGATGTGTAGTTTTATTCATGTTTTCACATAATTGTACAGGATATTGCTATATTATTTCACATATTGTAGTTCTACACATTAATATCTGATTTGTAAAACATCACAGACAGAAATGTATATCCGTAATTTAATGGTAAGCTATTGAAATTCTGATTCCATAGATGTGTCTCCCATCACCCAAAACCCCTGACTATTCTCTCAACTCAGTATTTACATTCTTATATTCAAAGAAAATCAGTAATATCTTTAAAAACTACAAGTCCCTGTCTATCATTATTTATTTTGTGTTTAGCTTTTTAATCTTATTTATTGATGTGTATCTTGTCATTTTGTATGTGATATGGACCTTGAGTCTGAAATAAAGATTGATTGATTGATATCAGCTGTGCACCGTTATGGGGTAAATTGAACCTATCTACCAATTGGATCAAATATAAAAGTCAGCCGAATTAGTATTCATACTGCAAGGAGACGTATTGTGTGAAAAGAAATTGAAGATGTTTAATTGCTGATATATTTATGATCCACGTCACATATTCAGTTTCGGCGGCATTTCTTCCAGTTTGTCTAGAAGTCTTCTAATCAGGGCTCTATAAATAGAGAACTACGGCAGATGTGTAATATTTAATGCAGCCGAACCGTGTATTACAATGCCGTTATGTGATGACTTTCAAAGAGAACAGCAAGCACACGCGGAATAAAGTATTATTTTCTTTTTTTTAAATTGTTTTCGCATAAACACCATATCCCAACGTGCATTGCGGCTAAAACATCCAATCACCAAGCTTCAACGATAGCTGAGGATTATGGGTAGTTCGATGTTTTAGCCTATCAAAACCTCTGAAAAAAGAAATGTGTCTCTCAGAATCGAAAGGGAAAAACCTATGGGAAAAACACAAAAGCATTGTACACAATTTAAACCAATGAATGTCGTGTAATTAACAAAGATAAACTGATGTTTTTTAGTGGATGAGTAGTGCAGATATCACTTTAAAATCATTTGACAGTGAGGGGAATACGGTTTTATTATGAAAACTTCGAGACCGGAAATACTGTTTTCACCCCACGAGGGTTGACTTCATCCCGTAAAAGGTTGGTCTCTGGCTTATTCCTGTCCCAGCTGGACTACGGTGATACCATTTATAGATTGGCCTGTCCCACTGTTTTGGCCAAACTTGACCCACTCTACCATGCTGCACTGCGTTATATATCAAATGCACCCTATAGGACTCATCATTGCACACTGTATAGCCTAACTGGATGGTCCTCACTTACTATGCGTAGGATGCAGCACTGGTTTTTATTAATGTATAAAGCCATTTTAGGTAAGCTTCCACTCTACATATGTGTCAGATTTGCCCCAGTTTGTGACTCTTACAACCTCAGATCCAGTGCCTGGATACGGTTCCAGGTACCTACTGTACGGACTGAGGCTGGAAAAAGGAGTCTTTCTTATTATGGTCCTTGGTCTTGGAATGACCTTCAATCACGCCTCAAACTGAGGGCACTTGTCTCTATAGCATGTTTTAAATTGAAGTTGTCTGAAGTCCTCACCACCAGCTACACAAGTAGTGTACTTTTTTTATTGTCCTAATGTGCACAATGTAGTGACTGCTTTTTCGTCTTTTGTTTTCTTTGTTATGTTCTCTGTATTTTATATGTTTGTGTTATGTGTTATGTGTAACGTTGCTGCCTTCTTGGCCAGGTCAGCATTGAAAATGAGATTTTATCTCAATGTTTTTATCTGGTTAAATAAAGGTTAAATAAAAAATAAATAAAAATGACGCTAACTTTACATGGAGGCTGCCACATATACACGTTCTCCTGGCGAAACCTCAAATCATCTTCGTAATATCTATCAAACTAAAGATCCTACACATCCACTGGACGTGAAATCTAAAAGTACAATATATACTTCTCGCTAGAAATCTAATCAAAAAGCATTTTAATGGCCAAACTATCCTACAATTTAGGATTTTCCAGAGAGGGTTATTTGTGATATACGACCCTCCGGAGCGTTTGCAGTCAACGGCAGCACTAGAGGTCGAAAACTTTCAAACGTGATTATAGGTCGTAATAACCGCACGAACAATCTACCTATTTGGTCGTAATAAGCGCTTGAACAATCGACCTATTTGGTCGTATGAGTTGGAGGACTTGTAAGAAAAAGGAAAAAAGGGCTAACTTTAGTCTGAAAAGGTAATAATAGGCAAAACAAAATTATACTATTTGGGTTTTCCCTTTCCTGTATTGTGTCATATAGGCAAAAATTCCCGAGTTCTCTCCCAAAACCCCAAGTCAAACATAAGTTAAATCACTTTTCCCAGCCTTATAACTTTACCTATCCATGATTCTTTCCCTTTTACCTTTTTAAATAATGAAACATAATTATATTAGAAACAAACAGAATTTGCATAAACTAAATTACCGGATGAATAACTAACTTTTGTTTCATAAAGATAAAGCAACACTTTTTCAGAATCAAGCAAAACTAAGAGTTTAAGAGAAAAAAGAACTGAGTCAAGCAAAAATAAATTTAATTAAAAAAAATAAAACTATAAGTTGCAAACAAATCATTTGTGTAATCATGTAAACTATAAGTATTTTTTCTTTGTTTTAACACATCTTTTTGTTTGCAGTTCTCTTTGCTTCTTTCTCAATGATCAGACTTTTGCTCTCGCTGCAGCTCTCTCATTTGCGCTCCCTCATTTTTTGTTTTCAATTCTGACACAAACCTCCCAGGTAGGCGGGACTTTCAGGGGTGCGTCCCCATTGGCTACTCAGTTTTTGAGTTACAGCCCAGTCCTCCAGCGATTGTACAGTGCTGCGGTGCGGTAGCTGAGCGTGGACAGAAGACCCCCAGAAGAACCAGCATTTCAATCATGGGCGTAGGAAGCATCCTGAATGTGGGGGGGACATTTTTCGTGGGGGCGAAAAAATATATAGATTTCCTGTATTCTGGTGCATTTTAACAGGTGGTTTGATATGTGGCTATACTAGCATGAGGAAAATGATGGGTACATTTTGTAATTTCATCCAGTAGTAAAGAAAGGAAACATATTTGATTATTAATTCAGAGCTGTCTTTGAATTAATAAAAAGCAGTTTAAATGCCCATTTTTTGTACATTTATATACAACAATAAATATTTGTGAGTGCATTGAGAGATATTGTTGTGGAGAGTCATTTATATATAAATCGCAAAATACATTTGTGAATCCTTCTGTGAGCATTTATTAATATTGAGACTGATCTGACTCCATACGGATGTTAAGTTCACCTAGGAATGGTATCATTGACTTAAATGTTCAAATAAATGTTGCTCTTCTGTCTATATTGGTCATATGATGCCCCTTGACTGAAATGTTTCCTGTTCAATATCCCCACTGATTTCCTTAAAATCCTGGGATGAGAGTCCACATCACAATTTACTCTCAACTGTCATATCCCTTTCATCACTCACCTCAGCAATGGACCTCTCTCCACTGTCCCTGTATTCTGCCTCTGACTCACTCTCAAGTGCCTAGATGTCAAGAGGTGGTGAAGTGATCATTATTTATTGAGCAGTATACTCTTTCACATTGAATCATAACAAGTCATACTGAATGTAAATACAACTGACTCTAAAGTAAGTCCCAGTCTGTGACATTGGACATTTTGAAGACTCAAAGTCCCAAGCAGTAGGTAGAATATTAGCTAGTCTATGTAATGTGCACAGAAAATAAATAGTTAACTGAATACTGGGATGGAAATAGCCTATAAGCACTCAGTAAAACATAAACACACACAAAAAGCTTCTGAATGATAAGTATAATTAAAACATAATGCACATTACCATTTTGAGAGAGAGTACCTAAGTTAAAGAACTCAGAAAAGAATCTCTTATCGAACTGAGGCTCCAGTAAAACACACTGACTGCGTCTCTACACTGTAAAAAAAGATCGTAATTTTACAGGAAATAACTGTAAATTTTTATAGTAATTATCATGTTTTTTTAAATAACTTGCAAAATCCTGTAAAATGACAGATATTAACTATAAATTAACAATCCAAAACATTATTTTAAGTATTTTGACAATAACAACAAATAACGATTATTTCATTTTTTTTTACAGTACATTTACTATATAATATTTACAGTATTTTTGCACTTTCAGAAAATACATGCAGATGTACGTAAAATAAAAAGTATTATCTGTAATTAAATATGTAACTCGTAATATAAAAGTGTATTACTATTATAAGACTTTAAGATATTTCTTTGTAATTTTAAGGTAACATAAAACTGTAAAAAAAAAGCGTCAAACAAAAAAAATGTAAAGTAAAACATTTTTACATAAATCATTTTCTCAATATTCGATTGAATCCACCACAAACACAAAATATCCAATGTTGAAACAAAAGTAAATAAATATGTTTTCATTAAATTCCTAACTTACTATATTGTAAACATCTACAGTTGACAATATCATTAAAAAAAATAAAAATCTTAGAAAGTGGAGAAATCTCTGCAGGGAGGACCCAGGTTTAAAACACACACTGTTATTTACTCAACAATAAGTCACAGTTATCCTTGTTTTATTTATGTGTTCTGTTGCTGTGTTTTTTCCCCATTGGTCAATATACAGTAATAAGCCTTAGTCTTTCATGCAGTATAATGTGCATGGTTTTCGGATTCTGGCCGACAGCCAGACTTACGGCACTTGAATTGGAATTCAGCCATAACACGGCAGACAAGTCAGGCATGTTTGGAATGAGTTCACAACACTCCTGATTGGTTAATATAAACGTCATCGAAGAAACCTGCCAATGAGAACTGCCCGCGCCTGTTGTTCACATTTGAAACATTCACGTCAGTTAGAGCGGGTCTCCTCCTGCGGACGGAGCTACAGCTGTCTGCCCCTTTCACACCGGCGCTTTTCCAGCTCCGGCTCGGAGCTGCAGGAGTTTATGGATTAATGGATTAATATCGGGATCGTTTACATCTACACGTTAAATATGAGCATCGGGACGTCAACAAAGAACAGAAGACTTGAGATCTGGTGAGTCCTGCAACTGTAATGGAGTTAAACATGTATTTAGATAATCCTTAGTTTGTGAATGTTTTATTTTGTATTTAAGGTTACGTTTCTTCTTCTAGTTAGCTGAGTTTGCATCATTAATAGGTTGTTAAATGTTAAGAAGCCCTGCGATGCTGTTTCTTGCAAGATGTTGCGCCCAAACCTGGTTTAACAAGGTGGCTGCTAACGTTAGCTTACAGCTTATTGCAGTGCTGCCGCTCCACCTCTCGTCTCCACACGGGAGAATTACACATAAACATGCAGCGGGGTGTCACAGTGTTGTCGCCAAGTTTAATGTAAAGTTTCACAGCTTTCTTACAGCGGAATCCAGTTTGTTAATGTTAAGTAGCCAACAGCTAGCATAGCATAAACAGCTAACCGCTAACTTGCTAGTTAGCTCTGCTCTATATATTACAAGCTAACATGACTAGCTAATGTCACACTGTGTGAACTAAAATACTTGTTGTATTACTACATCATACATGCTTGGTCCAAATCACTGCTAAAATTAATTATTTTTGAAAATGTATAGTAAATAAATACTCAGCCATGCATGAAATAACATAGCAAAAGAATACGGGCAATGTTTGACCCATGTTGTCCCTTAGAAGTGTAGTGATACAAACATGATTTGTATTCAAAAAGTAAGAAAGTAAAAATTAGAATCAACCAAGCATATCTTCCCCCTCGAAATCCCAGTTGTACTTCGCTAACATGGACTAGGTCATGTTAGACAAGTAATCCAGTGGTTAGTTTTAGGGTAAGCTCCATTGTTTTTTTTGTTTTTTATTCACTTTAAGAGAAAGGGATTTCAGAAACAAGTATCACAAGTTTGGCTCAAGGTAAAATTAACAAAAGCTAACTGTTGTTAGACTATGTTCCCCCCTTCTAAACTTATGAAATAATCAATGCTCGTGTGTGTGTGTGTGTGTGTGTGTGTGTGTGTGTGTGTGTGTGGTGTGTGTGTGTGTGTGTTGTGTGTGTGTGTGGTGTGTGTGTGTGTGTGTGTGGTGTGTGTGTGTGTGTGTGTGTGTGTGTGTGTGTGTGTTGTGTGGTGTGTGTGTGTGTGTGTGTGTGTGTGTGTGTGTGGTGTGTGTGTGTGTGTGTGGTGTGGTGTGTGTGTGTGTGTGTGTGTGTTCGTTCGTTCATACAAGATTTAGGGGATCTATGGGCAGCTGCTGATAATAACATCCATCATTATGGTTTACTAATAGTTATCACTTCACTTCCTCTTCCAGCACCTGGACACAGCAGGAACCTACGCCAGGATCCTGTTTGTGGACTTCAGCTCTGCCTTCAACACCATCATCCCAGCTCTGCTGCAGGACAAGCTCTCCCAGCTGCAGGTGGATCACAGACTTCCTGTCTGACAGGAAGCAGCACGTGAGGCTGGGGAAACACGTCTCTGACCATCAGCACCGGTTCCCCTCAAGGCTGCGTTCTTTCCCCTCTGCTCTTCTCCCTGTACACCAACAGCTGCACCTCCAGTCACCAGTCTGTCAAGCTCCTGAAGTTCAGACGACACCACGCTCATCGGACCCATCTCTGGTGGGGACGAGTCTGCCTACAGGTGGGAGATGGACCATCTGGTGACCTGGTGTGGGGAAAACCACCTGGAGCTCAACGCTCTCAAGACAGTGGAGATGGTTGTGGACTTTAGGAAGAACGCAGCCCCGCCCGCCCCCATCACTCTGTGTGGCTCACCATCACTCTGTGTGACTCCCCATCACTCTGTATGACTCCCCATCACTCTGTGTGACTCCCCAGTCACTGCTGTGGAGTCTTTCCGCTTCCTGGGCACCATCATCGCCCAGGACCTCAAATGGGAGCAGAACAGCAGCTCCCTCATCAAAAAAGCCCAGCAGAGGATGTTCTTCCTGAGGCAGCTGAAGAAATTCAACCTGCCAAAGACGATGATGGTGAACTTCTACACCTCCATCATGGAGTCCATCCTCACCTCCTCCATCACCATCTGGTACGCTGCAGCCACAGCCAAGGATAAGGGCAGGCTGCAGCGTGTCATCCGCTCTGCAGAGAAGGTGATAGGCTGCAATCTGCCATCCCTCCACGACCTGCATGCCTCCAGGACCCTGAGGCGGGCAGGAAAGATAGTGGCCGACCCCTCCCACCCTGGACACAAACTGTTCACCCCCCTCCCCTCTGGCAGGAGGCTGCGCTCCATCAGGACCAAAACCTCTCTCCATCAGGAACAAAACCTCTCTCCATCAGGACCAAAACCTCTCTCCATCAGGACCAGAACCTCTCTCCATCAGGACCAGAACCTCTCTCCATCAGGAACAAAACCTCTCTCCATCAGGACCAGAACCTCTCTCCATCAGGACCAGAATCTCTCTCCATCAGGAACAAAACCTCTCTCCATCAGGACCAGAACCTCTCTCCATCAGGACCAGAACCTCTCTCCATCAGGACCAAAACCTCTCTCCATCAGGACCAGAACCTCTCCATGAGGACCAAAACCTCTCGCCACCAGGACCAAAACCTCTCGCCACCTCAACAAGGCCCCCCCCACTGACACTTTACCTCATCCACAACGCAGACTCTATGCATTACATAATGGAGATCACAGGATGGTAAATAATGCAATGTTTAAATATTGCTTACTGCACATATTTTATATTCTATAATTTATTGCATTCTATTTCGATGTATATTACTGCTTTATTTTATTGATATCTTACTATATTTTTATTACAGTGTTCTTAATATAGTTCGCTATCTGTGTACTTTTTTTTATTTAGTTTTTTTTATTTATATGTGTATGTACGACACCTAGTCAAATTCCTCATACGTGTGAAAAACCTGTTTCTGATTCTGATCTTTTTGTCCTCTAGGTTGCACTGCCACGTCTACAGTAGCGCAGAATGGACAGAGGAAACATGATTGGGCCTCAAGTTTTTTGCAGCCAATATACATTCTACAAACTTGGGATAGGAGGGTGAGTGAACAAGTTATCCATTGGTTGGAACCTACATCCCCATTGTTAGACGTACTAAATCCTGCACACTGCTCCTTCAAATTGACAATGTGAACATATGTTGCCATTTTGTAATTTCTGTTATTTTCAGTTGAGAATGTTTCAAAGTACTCTTAAAAAATTCAACTTACTTTTTGTTTCTACTGTTTATAAGTATGATGTTTAAATATGAAATGCTGTATTCATTAGTTTTCATATTTTAAGTTTTCAGAGTAATTGTTTCCGACAGAACATTTTGTGATGTCTTTTCATTGAATGTCTTTGATTGGAAAATGTTAGAAAAAAGCTGTAAAATAACAGTATTCTACCTGTAGAACTTTATGTTCTGTATTTATTTTAGTGTTTGATCATACAAATCTAATAAAAAAAAAAGTAAAAAAACAGTTTTTCTCATCCGAACTTTATTTAAGGTATTTGAATGTAACATTTTAAGACAATGGATTTTGAAAAGAGAGGAAAGTTTCCTGTAAAATCGTTAAGGACAATTTCTGTATATTAATTGCTTTTGCACTTTATTTGAGTTAAAGTATTTTTACTTTAATTTTATGGTTTTTGTTTGGCAGCCGCTGCTGCCAGTACTTTGACCGTTTTTTTACAGGTTTTTTGCACGTTAAAGTATTAGTAATGTACTTTTATTAAAGGTTATTGACTGTAAAAAGAGAGGATAAATCTGTAAAATTAGAGTATTTGTACGTTAAAGTATTAGTAATGTACTTTTATTAAAGGTTATTGACTGTAAAAAGAGAGGATAAATCTGTAAAATTACAGTGTTTTCCTGTAAAATCTTTAAGGACAATTCCCGTAAATTAATGGCTTATTCACTTTATTTCAGTTAAAGTATTTTACTTTAATTTAAGGGTTTTTGTTTGGCAGCCGCTGCTGCCAGTACTTTGACCGTTTTTTTACGAGTTTTTTTTTTACAGTGTACATGGACATCAGTAAGCCGTTTATGAGTATTATCCCGGTTATGATCATATTGGGGATATGGTGTTTACATGAGCACAGAGAGATCGGGTTAGTCATGTTCCCTGTTTACATGATAAATACTAGTAACCTGGCATTTTGATGCCTTTTCTCATCTAAACTATTCAGTATTTGTATCTCTCTATCATGACATAAAGACAAAACTCTTTTGACGCCGCCATCACTGTTAACTGATTAACTGCTACCAGCTGATGACTTACTTTCCTCTTCTTTGAAAAAAATGTTCTTATGTCCATGTTGTCTGGGGGAGAAAACATATCAAACCAAGAGATCGTCAGCTTTGATTTTCGCTGTATTAACCATTTCCTGAACATTTGGTGTGTGTGCCTTACCTCCGCTACCAGCATCGCTTCATACAACAGATCTGAGCTGTCCAACTATGACAACACTCCTTGAACATGCGCGCGCTATGTGAGAATCTGCCTTGGTACAAAGTAGCAGTGAAAACATGGTACGGAGTTTCATTGATTTGGGCATTCTCTCAATAAGCAAGTGGAATGGATTTCATTTGATAGTGAAGCACTGACACAGCGCTCTACAAAGTGCGGCGAGTGGATAGACCGATTCACGGACTTTCCACATAGTAAAAGTGGGGGGGTCTAAACTAATCATTTGAAAAAGTGGGGGGGACTTGTCCCACCCTCATATAATGGCTGCGACGCCCATGATTTCAATTATTATACAAGTGAAAATATATGTAAGTATTGATCATTTGTGTTGTTTGTGCTGTACTATACGGTCTGTTTCTTTATTGGGTTAGTTAAGTGAGAAGTAAAGAAAAGCTGTGTTATGAAAGTTAGCTTTTGCTAACTTTAGATCAGGGGTTTCCAACACGTCGATCGCGAGCTACCGGTAGCTCGCAAGCCCTCAATAAGTAGCTCGCCAAGCAAATCCAAAATGTAAAAAATACACCAAAAATAAAGGAAATGTAATTAAAAGAATCTACCCTATGCATAAACAAAACCTGAATCATAGCGAACTCTATCTACTTACTACAGCTCTATATCTATCTAACACCCCTCCTCCCCCCACCCCCCACAATGAATATCGACCAATCACGTTCTTGCTTGATTTGCGGGACCAGCGTTGCCGTCTGGAAGAAAAGGAATGTGGAGAGGCACCTCACCGCTTCATAAGGAGTTTAAGCTTTCCTTCTGGCAGAATCTACACAACACATCAGCCCCATTGAACACAGCCTAGTCATGCCAGCCTATACAACACATGAGGGGCAGAGTTTTACTGTGTGTGTGTTGCAACTTGCATATTTATTGCACTTGACGCACACACACGCATGGCGTAATTGCCACTGGGGACAGGAGGGAAATGTCCCCCCCACTTTTCGAAATCCCGTTTGTGTCCCCCCACATTACAAATATGTTTATTTATTTATTTTAACGCAAGCCGTCATCGCCACGGAGGAGCACACAGTCTCTGTGAGCGAGCGAGACAGAGAGAGAGAGAGACACAGAGAGAGACAGAGAGAGAGAGCACACCTTTATCTTTTTAATATAGTTGTAACAAAAAAAGTAAGAAATCATTCCAATGTGTACTATATTGTATTTAAAAGGGGAGTGATTAGTAAAATATGCATAAATAGAATGAAAAAATGCTAACTAGGTAACATAAGATAAGAATAAACAAGTTTAAATGATTTGTTATTGGTTGTGAACATATTCTAAAGATGTTTGGATTATTGAAAAGTATACAGCTCCCTTTCATATAAGTGTTGAGAGCTGTATCCATCAATTCATGTTGTGCTCAAAGTGCACCAGATTGATGCTTTTAACTTCAACATTTAAAAAAACATCTTCCCGGGGGTGCATGCCCCCGGACCCCCCTAGAGGATGTGAGGTCCACCCCCAAATAAAGCAGGTTAAAATAATTAAATTGAATATATGTTCTTTTAGTAAACACTGAAAACGGGTCCCACAGACCCAAACAGCACACAAAGGTTAAAGGTCAGCATATAATAATGTTAAAATGTGCTAAATATATACACTGCAAAAAACAATAAAAGGAGGAGTAAAAGTAGCTCACGACTTGTTTTATTTTTTGAAAGTAGCTCTCATCCTAAAAAAGGTTGGAGACCCCTGGTTTAGATCCATAACAATGAAAGCTAGTAGCCTAATAGCAGGGACAGTTAGCTACAAAGCGAGCAGTGAGTGAGTGAGCGTTCAGACACCGGCGCACACACTCAAACGGACTTGTGTGCTTGACTCTACCAACAGGCTTTCATGATTCTGTTTAGATATGCAAGTATAAGCCATGATAGCTTATTTTATTAACACGCTAATTTGATGTGAAAATCAATGGAGGCTGAGTTAACTTTGTAGGAAAACCTACCGTCCATGATGCCCCTGAGCAGTGTTGTATTTGTTAACTTCATTTTTTTCATTTCCTAAAACATTTATTTTCCTCTCATATTAACAGTGTGGATCATTGAGACAGCGTGGCGTACAGGGGACTCACTTGCTCAGTGTCATTTCATTTGACCAAATGTCTTTACATATACATTTAATATATTTTATTATTATCCACCTTTTTGTTTTATGTCCTTTTATTTAAAACATTCTTTGAGACTTAATCTTCTGGTTCAAATTTCAATAAATGTAATTTGTATAATCACTCTTTTGTCTTTATTCTACATGAAAATGTTAGAGATTACATTCAAACCTGTTGATTATTCATATCTTCCTCAGGCTAGGAATAGTATGTCAAATTTGTAATGCTAAATGTATATCATTTTCTCACAGGATATAGAATGAGACAACACAGTTTTTATCCATTGTGTATGAATGCTTCAGCTCTTCAGACCAACATAGTAAGATGTGAGCATGTTCCTAATTGTGTTGGTATGCAACCTATGTCTGGTCTGTTTAATAAAGCAAATCTGCCACTTTTATATTGTAGAATTTGTTAAATTAAAGCAGTCTTTAATTGTTTGTCCTAAACATAGCAATATATGCTTTTGAAATGTAACATGTCTTTGAAAAAATAACAGTATACAGTTTATATTGTGTATCACCTTTAGCTTGAAAATACATAGATGTGTTTTTTTTATCTATAAAATAAATAGACAGACACTTTATCAATCCCAAATTGGGAAATTATTTAACAGCAGCAGTGTGTTCAGGTATTAAAATATTTAAAGTTGGAATAAAGTATAAACTACACAACACAAGTATAATGCACAGCAATCCATAAGATAAGTCCGATATGTTCATGAAAACACAAATGATTTGTTTGCAACTTATAGTTTTATTTTTGAAATTACATTTATTTTGCTATATATATATATATATATATATTTTTTTTTTGTTGCTTTATCTTTATGAAACAAAACTAATCTCATAAATAACGCACCAGAAGCCAATTAAGGAGATTTTGTTAATTAGAGTGTAAAACAGGTACCTCTGAATACTGCTTTTGTGACTTGAATTCCAACATAAGAGCAAAGAGTTATTATTTAAACAGAACAATAAATGTTCCATAAGCAGCTCTTTGGAAAGGTACTCTTTGGAACATCCTGACAGAATGTATGTTCTTGTCTAAGAGTGTGTTTTTGCCTGTATGTGCATGTTAAGGTGAGTGTGGGTGTTTGTTAAGTTGGAAGGTGTTTGTGGGGGTGTGAAGCAACACTTCAGATTTTTAGATGAACAAAAGGACACGTTCGCAGAGGAAACACAGCTCACCTTGCCTTCAGCCTTTGCACTGTGTACAAGCTGCTGGATTCATTGGTCGAATTCTCCACACACCAGTTAGTGTGAAATCTCACATGACAGCCTGTGTGTCCTTATGAAAGGGACAATTATTTCACTGTTTCTGGCTAATCACTGATGAACACATTTACTCAACAGCATCTGCATTTTGACGTCAATGCCGAGTCTCTATAATAAATATTTTTTAGGGACTGTGTGTGTGTGTGTGTGTGTGTGTGTGTGTGTGTGTGTGTGTGTGTGTGTGTGTGTGTGTGTGTGTGTGTGTGTGTGTGTGTGTGTGTGTGTGTGTGTGTGTGTGTGTGTGTGTGTGTGTGTGTGTGTGTGTGTGTGTTTTTCAGGGATGTGTTTTTTTTTGTCTTCAAAAAGAAAGTATTGTTTTGCACAGAAATAATCATTTCAGAATACAAATTAATTAGTGCTGCTCACCAAAACATCACTAGTATATTGCACCAGTATTGGAAAATATTGTCATGATTGAGATGTCAGCAACACACTAATGTCGCGTTTCCACTACACGGCCTCGCTCGGCCCCGCTCGGTATGGCTAGGCCTCGTTAGGATTGGCTCACTTTATGGCGCATTTCCATTACAGTTTAGGAACTGGGGCAGTATCTATAGTAACGCAGTGTAGGCGGAGCCGTGACGTGATCTTCAGAGGACCCCAGAAAAACAACACAGCCGTTAGCTGTTAGCACTCAGAGCTCACAGCTCCTCATATCTGTTCAGAAACTAGACAACAGTTAAACAAGTACAAACCACAGACTGCCTGTGTCATGGTGAATACAGTCGCTGCTTTATTTATGTCTGTATAGGCCGTTGTTGTGAGTGTGGACGGTCGGGGCATATACTGCGTTAGCTTAGCCAATCTCCATTTAGAAAACAAGCATTTTAAAAGGTTTTTCCCCTGCCGTCTGTCTGCAGACTTGACAAAGCATTAATTCATGGTTTTTACTAACCGGTATCAGTATGTTGTTACTTCGGCATCATTTTGAAACGTGTATTACAATTAAATCACGGTCAAATATGTCCATCTTGTTGTAGTTGTTGCCCCCTTGCCAGCGACGCTCTCTCTAGTTTAGCATACTCAGCCCGACTCAGCCTCGTTGCCTCTGGCCCTGGCCCCACGATTTTATGAGGCCAGAAAAACTGTGAATTAGGACCCGCCGGCCGGTACTAGGCCAAGTGGAAACGCAACCAAAGACGGGCCGCTGACGTCACAGCCCTCTTAAACCGGGCTGCGGGCTGTAGTGGAAACGCGCCATTACAGTATAGATAATCAATGCCACTGTGATTCTAAAGTCTTGGAAAATACTATAATACCACTTCCAAGTGGCTAGATTTGCCCTTTGTTTCCTGGTCAGTTGATTCATGGGTAACTAGTGCAGGACCCTTTCACAACATGCCCGTTTGGAATTGGCTGATTGCTTGGTCTCCAGTTTTGCTTCTCGTAGTTTCTCGAGAACAGCAGTGATACTGCACTTCCTTGAGTTCTAAGCAAGACCACCAACAAGTGTAAAGTCAATCAGGAAGTTGTTGAGAAAATTGAAGGACAAGATACAAAGTCTTCTGTTTTAGTGAGATGTTGTCTTTTATGTGAATTATTCTGACCGTTGATGAACTCTTCTCAAACCATAAACCATAAAACAAAAAAGGCATTTCTTTGAATACAACTCAAATAATGGTATACAGTAACAAGTTAGTAATTCAAAAAAGAGCTTTTATGTAATGTTTGTGGCCAAGGTGGAATTTAGCAAAATATGTAATACAGTATGGGTTATATCGGCTTAAAAACGGAAATGTGCTATCTCTGAAAGACAGCTTTATTTAATTATATGTATTCAGCCAACTTTGTTTATTGGTTTTAAATTATTATTGAAGCCAAACATTTTTAGACTGACCCTTTATGTAAAAAAAGACAATCACATGGTGAAAAGGTGGCAGGATTTCAGCAGCTGTTTTGCATTAGCATGTGTGTCTGTGTGTATACTTCACTGCTGGGCTGACAGAATGGGGGCAGATGGCAGATTGCTGGGATTCTTGACACACACACACACACACACACACACACACACACACACACACACACACACACACACACACACACACACACACACACACACACACACACACACACACACACACACACACACACACACATTATAAATAGTGACAAACAAGTTGATTGGATTCCATTCATAACCACAGTGTTGTCCAGTTTGGTTGTTTCGTCTTCAAACTTTAACCCTTTCCTAGTGATGTTTGTAACATATTGAGGCCATAACATGTTGTGTTCAGTTTTGCTTGGGTTCACTCTCTTGTGTCACTTGTGGTTCCAAGAAAACAAGATGGCAACAGCCAAAATGCCAAACTTCAGAAGTGTAGTCCATGAACCAATGGTTGGCATCACGTTAACTACTTCCACTTCTTTTATACAGTCTATGGTTCAGGCACAGTACTGAATGTTGGTCAAAATAGACCTGAATATGAATTGGGTTTACACAAGTATAGTTTTGGTAAAATGTGTGCCATTATTGTGCAAGAATTGATTCTATTAGACACACTTGAAGAATGCAAATGAAACGCCTTCTATTGACAAACTGTAACAAAAACATAGAAATTACATATTGAGTATCTCTCGTAGTACATCAGCATGTAACCCAATTTGGCATGTGGAGAAATTCCAAAGCTTAACCCTTTATCAGGTGAGGAACCATATTTGGTAACTTCCGCACACACCAAACATGGCGTCCCCCCGCGATTCAGTTAGGTCAAGAAGCATGTGGCTTTCTACCAGCTAATCAGCAAAGACCACTCTACTCCACAGAGCGCGCCATTGGGGAATTTGACCAATCAGCAGAGGCCTGAAACGGGTTAGGGTTAACCTAATAGTGTCCTATAAAGGGTTAAAAGGCCTACCATGCCTAGTTATAGTTGCTACGCTTGGATTGGACAATTGCAGCATGCAGTATGGTTGTACATGTACTGTATTATTAATTTAATGTGTTGCCTTGTTCTGGTAATTTAGATTGCATTTTCTGTTATTAAGTGTTGGCTTCTCACATAATTTGACTCAATTTTGGTTGATTCTGATGGTCTCCTTTGTCTTTAAAATGCTTTATTTACCTTCTTTTATCCCTTTTTTTGTTACGGTTTTGTATTTATGTTTTCATTTTCCACCTTTTGTTTTGAAATGTTTTCCTCCTTGTGTCTTCTCTGTTCCTTCTTCCTGTGTTTGCCTTCCTGTCATTAGTTCCCCTGGTGTGTCTGATTGTCTGATTGTGTTCACCTGTTGCCCTTGTGTTTCTGCCTCTCTTACCCCAGCTGTGTCTTGTCTTGTGATTACCCCTCCCTGTATTTAGTCTTGTCTCTTCCTGTGTTCCCCTGTCGGTTCATTGTTGGTTTTTCCTGTCTTCCTCCATGTCAGTCACGGTTGTCTCTCCTGTCTCCCTCCATGTGGGTCACGGTCAGTTTTTTGTACAACCCATTTGTTTCATGCCTTGTTTTGATCAGCTTTTAAAATAAAGCTCGCTTTTTGTTACGAGACCTGTTACCTTTTTGATAGTCTGCATTTGGGTCCTACCCTTCCACGCCATCCTAACATTTTTTCAGTCCTCCTTTTCTTACTCATGTGATCTCCCACCTTTCCCTTTTCTTAGTATCCTCTCTATCTCATCAATATGCTTTCATTTTCCGCTACGCCACCACCGCTGTTATTTCCGTTCGTGTCCCTCTTTAACATGTAATCAGTCTCATTCACGTTATCATCACCCTCCTTATCTGCAGTGCTGACATTACTCTCGGTCAAGTCAAATGGGAGCCATGCTGTGAATATATGCTGTTAAATGATTTAAAAATATTACGCTCTTATAATCATTCATTCTATTTCCACCCCCACCCGTTTTTATCTACTCTCACACACATCTCTCCTATTGACTTTTCTTTTTTTTTTACAATCACTTTCTAGTAATCAGTAAAACTATTTATTATTTCCATACATAGTACATTTTGAACCTGCACTATTATTAATATGCCTTTCATGTATCAAAGTAATAGTAATAGCCATTGTAAATCCGGGCTAAAATGACTTAAAATGAGAAAAACCTCTTCTTCATGGTCCTATTCCGATCACCAAAGCTTTGCATCACAAGCATTTGTTAAAGAGTGGAATATATTGAAACGCCTGTTAACTCTGCTTAGTATAAGATAAATATTATGTTTGTCCTCTCCGACTCTCTATATCCACCTAAACTATTTTCATACGGTTTTTAGTTTGATTTACAAATTGGTCTCTTTTAAGATGTCAACTTTGACCTCTTCATTCTAAATCAGTTTGTCTTTCAGCCTAAGAGGACGTTTGTTACAGATTTTAAAAACATCCCTGAGGCTTGCCATATATATTGCGTTCACCAGATTGGGACCGGCTTAATGTCTCAAAGATCTTGACTCTTAACCAACAAAATTGACTCACATCATCCTTGTGTTGAAGGTAAATATTGTGCCAAGTTTTAAGAAATTCCCTCCAGGTGTTCCTGAGATATTGGTTCACAAGAATGGTACGACGTATGGTCAGGGCAACATTCATCCATTAAAGGTCCCATGTCGTGGCCATTTCTACTGATCATAATTCCATTGTTGAGGTCTACTAGAATAGTTGTGCAATGTTCCAAAATCTCATTGGTTTCTCATACAGCATCTCTGTATAGTATGTGTATTCACTCTCTGTCCTAAACTGCTTGCTGGAGCTCCTGCCCCCCCTCCCTGTGAGCCCACTGTGCTCTGATTGGTCAGCTCGCCCACTCTGTTCTGATGAGTCTACCACCGTTACAGCGGAACATCAGTGATTATGTGTTACAATGGCGTTAGCAACCAGAAGATGACACCAGTAAGGACAAACAGATGAGAATGCTGCGTGGGGTCTGGGTGCCGTGTTGGCGGGACGTTGCGCGGCTCGCTGCTGCGAGGAGCGGACAGTGTGAGCTGGGTTCATTTCCTGCTTGCTGCGTGGGATCTGCGAGACAGCGAGACATCGCGAATGGACGCGGGAAGGGGGGGGTGCTGAGGGGGCTGCAGCACCCCCATCTGCGAGGCTCCACTAGCAAGTGGACATTCGAGACAGATTTAAATAAAGTCCCTTTATGCGCTCCTGAGATATTGGGTTAACAAAAAAGAGATGTAAAGACGTACGTACGGACAGACAGATGTAAGGATGAACAACCTAATCTCTACTTTTCCATCATCTGTTGAATTACTCTGACTGGAGCAGATCCTGTTTTTAATGAATACCTATATCTTTCCCATTGTCTCTGACAAGTGTAGCACCTACCTAAGCCCCCTACCTATCCTTGTTCCATCTCTTCTTCAAGAGTCAGACCCTCCGTCTACTCTTATATCACCCTCAATTTCCTTTTCATCATTTTCAATCTATCCTTCTCTTGTCATTGCTTCCTTATTCAGTCCTCTTCATCTAATTCAACCCTGCTGCATCTTCCCTCCCTTCCTACTTCACTTTCTCTCATCACTATCGCCACTTACCGGTCCTCTTGTGCCACCAAAGCCTTTGAAATATAGATCAAGCTTCATACCTGCCTCTTTCTCTCAATTACCTCTTTTTAAACGAAAACAAGACCCTTTGTTCCTGTTATTATCCCTCCATCATTGCTATCCATCTATCTCCTGCTCTTTTCTGACTGTCCCCTTGCTTGTGGTACTGTACCCAAAGAAGGCCACATGAAGCTTTAGTTCTGCCTCCATCACCAGCACCACTTCATCCGTCTGTCTCTTTATCGCTCTTGCTCATTATCTCCTCGGTAACAGTCCCCATGGTGATGGCGTAGCTGCAAATCCAGGACATCCTTGAGACGAGGTGATTCTTTTTCAGAGGAGGAGATAGGGCACTAGAACAGGCAGAAAAATGGGATGAGAAAGTGAGGCAAAAGAAGCTGAGAATACTTTTCCAGAAGAAGGAAATGACGAGGAAAGAAGGACAACAAGAGGATGGTAAGAGAAGGAGGAGCAGAGATCAGAAAAGTTGATATTGAGTTAAAAATAAAAAAAGATAAATTGCAATGAAATGGAGGCAGTATTTGTTTCAACATTGTTGCAATATAAAAACAACATACATTTGTTTTATTTGGGATATTAATGGAGTTATTTTCTTTCATACTTGTATGGATTTTGGGTTATTCAGACTTCTTAATAAAACTAATTTCCAACAGGAAGGAAATTCTCACAAGAACCCAAAGTGAGCCTCTGCTACAAAATGTACCGATAACACCATTCTCATTAAGATCCATGCACTAATCTCAATTGAGCAATAAAGCCTGTGTTCAAATAATGCGTTTTTTGTCAGAAAGGTGATCCCATTTTTTTTGCTAGTGTCTATGACAACAATATTTTGACAGCGTTGTATGTTTAGCATCGCCTCCTTGGAATGTATTATCTGTTTGTGCAACTATAAATTAGTTTGACATATTTTCTCACCATAAACACCAACCGAAAGATGCCTGCTCTCACTTTTTGATGGAATGAGCTTCACTGACAGATGTAGAGGGCTGAGGACGATCAGTGTACGACGATATAAGTCAAACACTCATCACCGGCTGCAACACTAAGGTTCTGTCCGTCGATTGACTCAAACCAACAGGCTTTACTGTCTTTGTCTAGATAGTTTCCGTCCGAAAGACATGGTCAAAATAGGGTTTTCCTCCAATTTTTACAGTGACTGCACTTGACAAAAATGTTCAACCCGATGTGATCGGAGCAGCCGCACAAAACTGAGAAAAAAGACGCTGGGTGCATTATGTATTATGTTTACATTTGATTCGAAAAATGTAAATGCTTTTAGCCATTGACATCTTTCGGAGGCAGTGTAGAATTTTTGCATCAGAATGAATCAACAAGTATGTGGGGTGTGAAAAGACAACAATGAGCAAACGGAGGCTTAAAGCTGTGCAAAGCTGCAAAGTATAGTGTTCATTTAGCATAATATGGACATTTTGAACAAAAACATACACTATTTTATACCTTAAAATGCTCACTTCACATTTCCAACCCAGATGAAAAGCAAAATGTCCTTCCCTGTCAGTGACAGTAATAACAGTTATTGCTGTAGCATTTATTACTTTTTCATTTTCTTTTTCCAGGTGGAGGAAGTTGAGTTCTGCTGGCACTCTAAGAGCAAAGGGAGATTAGGAGCAGAGTCAGCATAAAGAAAGTAAAGAACACATTTAAAGAAAAGAGGGGGAGACAACGCTGGGAAGGGAAGAGACAAGGAGAGGAAGGAACTGGGAAAATAGAAGACAGCTATTCAAGACATGAGGAGGTGGGAGGAAACACACACACACACACACACACACACACACACACACACACACACACACACACACACACACACACACACCATCTGAGCCCTCCTGTTCTACCAAGAGTTAGAGACAGAGGGTGTGTGAGTGTGTGTTGGCGCAAATCCCAGGTATAGTGGGAGGGATTTGTGTATTTCTCTTCCTCTTAATGTCAAAATGCCATCTTTCTGTTTGTTTGGAAGCATGATCTGCATGTGTGTGTGTGTTTGTGAATGTATTCATGTGGAGAACATGTGTGGTCTGTAAATTAAATGCGGGTATGTTAACTATAATTAATATCGTTTTAGGTACTGTAACTGCAACATTGGGTGTCTGCCCGATCTTCTTAAGCAACAGCATATTACGTTCCTCTAAGCTTTCATAAATATTTCATCTGATTTTTTTGTAAAGCTTCCTCTGCTAATTCAATTTTAAATCCAACTAAAAGAACATTGATACTTTTGTCTTTTACAGCATGTGTGCTCTGTAAATCTCCTTTGAAAGAAAAGTATCCAACCAACAGTGGCGTACCGTGTCTATCACAACTGGACCTTCTGTAGACACACACACACCCCCCGCCGCGTGCCCCCCCCCCCCCCCGCCTCACAACAATTCCGCAACAACATCATCTTCGCCTGTTGCACTTGCCATTTCAACGTTAAAAACAATAAAATGGCATATGAATTGCTTCGTCCATTGGCTACAAATCAATATATGATTGGTTGATCAAACTGTCAATCCAAACGTACGCTCTCATTCAGTGTAACGGCCAGGGCATTCTATCAAGGATATAGAATACCTTGGTTGAAGGATATTCTACCCAGAGACCCAGAACAAGATCTGATTGGTTGCATTTCTTTTCTAACACAAAACCACTGAAATGCGTAGTGCATGGACCGGGAAGGACAAACAAATCAACGTAACACTGTAATATTACAGATCAACAACACAGATACGATTCTCATTTATTAATTTTATACACATTTTATTTATATAATTAAATCGATTTTTTGTTTGTTTTATCTGAGTGTTCCAGGGTCTTCTCTGAATACCTTGAAGGCCCTGACGGTTCGCCACTGCCAACCAAAAAGGAGACATTTGTACTGTTGCTTTCATGATGGTGCTGGCAATCTGTTCATTAATTAATCATATAAATAGCATATCAATATATGTAGAAAGAAACTATAGTAACCGTGAGTGTTACATAAAAGTAGAAAGTAGATGTAGCACAACACGGAAATACTTTAGAGTACATCCAAATAGTACTTAAGTACAATACAAGTTAATGTGCGTGGTTACATTCTGTCTGTGTGGATAACAAAAACCTGACACAGTTCTGCAAGGCAGCTGTCAAGAGCGGGAGTAATGTAGCTAGTTAGCTTTAGCTAGCTAACAATAGTTTCCAGGCTTGATATATAACTAGCGTCTCATCTGCATCACATTAAACAGCCTCTAAACCTACCATCATATCTCCCTTGGATCAGGTTAAATGCTGGAATACCACTAACAACAGGCTGTCTCTCCATCACATATAGCTACAGTCCAACATTGTTTAATTTCTCTTTAGTTCTTGTCCCAAAATACCCTTTTCTTCCTTTGATTTATAAAAAATCGATTATAATTTAACTTAAAAAAAGAATGTGATTTTAGTTGGACTCTAATTAAATATTTTGATGCTTATATTCTTCATATATAAAAAAAACGTTCTCATTTACACCGTCTTTCTAAAAAACACACCAAATATGACTCAGACCCAAACAGCAATGCTGGAAATACGAGTAGTAGACCTAATGTGTATCACTATCCAGGCCTTCGGTCCTTGGTAACCTTTTACAAAGCTGTTGAGTTGACTGTGAAACCAAAACACAGTTGGTGACATTTGAAAATTGATACAATGGCTACTGTTTGCAACTGCTTCCCACCAACAGACCTACATTAGCTATGATTGGTCACCATTTAAAAACTATTAAAATACATCTGTTAAGTCAAAAGATAACTGTTTCATCATTGCTTATTTTGGTTTGGTTGACTGGTAATAATAATAATAATGATGATACATTGTATGTAGACATACGGCGATAAGAGGTTGGATAAATAGCTTTGAGCAAGCCCCTTTAGGCCTTTGTAAGTAATCAATAAAATCTCAAAATCCACAACAGGATGCCAGTGTAAGGTATGAATCGAGTTAAAATTCTAGCAGCAGGGCCACCAATCAGTGGTTAAAGCTGGCGCCCCATACACGGATTCGACTCCAACTATCAGGACCATTAGGCAATGTCCTTCCCTCTGTCTCCCCCCTTTCAACACTGTATCAAACAATAAAAAGGCCCTCTCTGTCCCAAAAATAAATAAAAAAGATCCTAGTAGCAGAGTTTTGACAATGTATGAAAAAGCATCTGGTATAAGTTGTAACACAAATAAACTATAGGGGCGATTCACAATACCAAGGGGTAGAGGACATGTAAATAACCTCTACGTAATTTTTATGTTAGTTAGTAATGGAGACACAGCCATTGTTATCCACTAACTTAAAGTGGACCTATCATGCTATATTATAATAATATAGTGTAGGACCATACCTATATAAGGCATATTTATACTTTTTTTTTTCAAAATACCAAACAGATCATGCATTTTAGCCATGCCTCATTTCGCTCAAATTGCACTTTTTTAGCCCTGTTTTTGCAAGGGCTGATTCTGTGAGAACAGCACCACCTACAGGCCTGGCATATGTACTACAGTGTCTCCAGCGCTTTCGAACGGCAATGGCCGTGGCTGTCTCCTCCTGATTGGTGGAGTTGGCCCAATAGCCGTAGCGCCACCGTCCTGACGTCAGGACAGTGTTCAAATCTGGATCAGTTTTTATCAGATCAGTTGCAGCCCCTTTTTTAGAGATTTAGGTATGGAGGAAAATAGAGAGGGTTGTGTTTTCTGACACTTGGTGAGTTCCCTGGAACACCGGGGACACATATTCATGTATAAAAGACGTGCAAAAGTGCATTTTGCATGATAGATCCCCTTTAACCTCTTAAGGACGACGGTCCCCCCATTGGACCCCTCCCACCGTTCTTTTTTCGAGACAATGTCTCAGGGCTTCTTAACATTTATGAAACTATTAATGTGTAGCACCAGATTAACGGGAAGAATCTCAGCTAACTGAAGATATGAACCATTTTTACCAAAACAAAATACAAGTCTCGTAAGAAGCGTCTAAATGACCCCTGAGTGAAAAAATGCAAACTGACTTTGGCACACAATTCAAGATAAAGATACCCTTATTACTTATCGTAGCTGCACATACAATATAGCCGATTAAAGCTGAGACTCCACAGATTATTTAGATATAGTATCATCACTGAGCAATCCGAACTTGCGACAGGGGAAGCAAACACAGACATCACAACACGTACCTTTACGGAGCATTTACGGCAGATCGTCTCACCGTAGCTGTCAATTAGGTCAAAAGACGTGTTCAATGGCATTAAAACGAAGAAAAAAAAATGCTACAACTGTTGATCCATAGGTTGATAATGTACCTGTGCCTTTGAAAAAATTATTTATAATCCATAATTCCATTTTTATGTAAAAATCGGAGCGGAAAAGTTAGCTGCTAATGGTAGCTGCAATGGTATGCAGCTTCCGGTTTTGGTCACGCGTCACTGTCACTCCTTATTTGTTAACGTGTTGGTGTGTATATAACTTTCCCTCGATTCCATTGGCTCTAGCGGTTATAAAGAGATTTCATTCATCAAAATCGAGCAAGGGGGGCCAGAGATAGGTCAAATCCACCCAAATGACCCCAGAAGTGGGGTTTTTTGGCTAAATCTCTCTAAAAAGGTCACATTTCACTTGTTTTGTATCAATCTTGATACAGGGTACTTATTATATGTTGTACTTTGGATTCCTAAAGCTTTTAGTCTACTAACCCATCATCCAAGGGTAGTTTTCACTATAAGTAAAAAAGAACTTTTGGACGGACACTATCATTTACAGTTTTTTACTATGTAAAATCGGAATATTCTTTAAAATAAAAAACATCTATATTGATTCTGACTTTTCTACATCCAACTCACAGGTTTATCATTACTTTGAGAATAAAGATTATTAATTTAACCCTTTTAGAAGGGAAGATATGGTCATTTGTTCTGGGAATGTCATTTTCGAGCCTGAGACCTGAAAAACAGGCTCAGGGTTTAAGAGGTTAAATAAACGTCACATGCAACCTTGTACTAAATGCTTCTTTCTACTTGACGTTTCCAAATGGCAACATGGGACTTAGATCAACAAATAAAAAATGGAAATCAATCTTAAAGGTCAATGTAGATTAATATCTCGGGTAAACAACACAAATAGAGAGGGAAACAATTATATTTTTCTCAGGCCTTTATAGTTGCACTTATGATGCATTAACACCTTACGAGCAACACTTAAAGTGAAGTGCTTCAGCACTGACCTAACGATATTAAAATATAACTGTTGTGAATGTGTTCAGTTCACAATACAAACCTCATCAAACGAAAGGAAAATGTGTTTGAAAACAAGAGCGGGTGAGAGCGAAACAGTGTTAGCATCAATGATGCATGATGTTTGGCATTGTCGGTAGATTTGAACACTTCACTGAATGGGCAAGAACATTTGGCAGTGTCATGGAGCTATAACATGAGTTTGAAGAATACAGAGGAAGATTTGTGCATCTAATTCCTGCTCACTCTTGGTTTTAAATTAGCTTTACACTTTTATGCTGCTCGCCTTATTTTTCTAATACTCTCGTGAATCAAAGGGAAATAGAGAAATGAATGGGAGAACGACCTGAGACAAAAAAGAATGAAGACGAGACATCTGGTAAATGATTTAGCGGACACGAACAGGTGGCTCTCTCATCCCCCCACATCATCCATACTTTTACAGGCTAAAATATGTATTGGGCTGCCACAAAAGGAGGCAGTTATAATTTGGTTTCCACGCATGGTGGCACTCAGGCTCATTACAAGTAAATATGATGTGCCATATAGTTTAATTTTTACTGACTAATGTACTACAAGCTAGTGTGCTATTGCCAAGGGAGGACAGGAGATGAGAGGGGAGGGTTGGCATTGTCAAGACAAAGAAAGAGAGAACAGAAGGAAGGAGAAAACAGAAGAAAAAATCTGTGTTGGTAACCCGTTTGTTAGATGTTCAATTTCTCCATTATTTAGTGCACTTTAAGACTTCTCTTTCTTGTTGACATTAAAGCGGCAACGGGCAAAACAAGCTAACTTCATCTTCCGATAACAGCCCTGGGATATGCTTACAAGTTACAGACCAAGCAAGTAAGTGTATCTTGAGTGGGGATTCTTATGTCAACATGTTTCTATAGTTAGTAAGAGAAACATTGACTTTACTCATCCAAAATGTAATGAAATTAGCCTATGTTCTCTCGCCTATGTTTTTAAAGCTACCGTGTTTTTCCCTGTATTTTGTATTGGGATAGTTGTTAGCCTGCTAGCTAGCTTGCTAACTGTTATTATTGTAACTAAACTACATAAGGGTAAACTATTTTCTTATGGTGTTTTTGACCGTTAACAATATGCTTCAAGTTGTCTCAACGTTGATAAATCAGAAATTCGATAGCAAAATTGGTGTGTTTGTGGTTTAAATTTGTGTTCAGTTCAGTAAAAAATAGGCTGATACGAGCGCTGTTCATACTTTAGATCACGCAGCATCTACCTATCTGTAACAGGGTTAATATGCTTTAGTTGTCTTTCCAGAAGCTGGTACTGTAAAATAAGTTTTAGCTTACAATAGTCTGTCTCAAATACTCCAAATCTGATTTGTATGAAAGGCCCCTAATAAAGAGACTAAGGGAAAAAGCAGCAGAGCAGAAATCAAATGTGTCCACGCTTTTGATTCTAAAGGGCATTTGGACTTGAGTGCTGCGCTGAAGTGAATATGCTAACTAATTGACTCACTTTAGATTCAAAGCAGGCACTGTACATCCTAATTAATAAAGTGATACTGCTCTGCGGAGCCTCTCAGCCAGTGTACGATTGGCGATTAATGGCTCCCACTGTAAAGGTGCCAAAAGGAACTACTACTGCGTGTCAATGTAGAGAAGTTACTTCACTTACTGGTATGCCGTCTGGGGGAAAATGGACACTCCAATACATCTTAACAAGGCCAGCTAAGCTTTAGAAACAAAATATGACAATTACATTTATGGCTCTAAGAACTAGGTTGTCTGCAGACTGTTTGAAAATGTGCATTGACGACAAATATTTCATAGCTAGCTAGCTGTGTTGTGCCTTTTATATTAAATTACAAACGATGGATATTGGCTGTAGTGGATGGGGGCATAAAACAACACAAGCAAGATAAACAGTAAAATCAGCATCCTTTATCAGGCTGGAGCTTCCCTCTTTACAAAGTTGAATACTTGCCTAAATATGCTAGGCACGGCCTTGTGCATTGATCAGCCATACACTAGAAAATCCATCAACTGCTTTATACAATAGGAATATTTTGGTGCTCTGGAAATTCTCCTTATTGCAGGGGAGAGTGAGGTAAGATAAGCCAGTGGGTATGTTGACCCACCCCCTTTATCTAGGGAACTGTGAACATTTGTTGTCATGTGACCATAAATTCAGGAAGCACCCATCATTTATATTGGGCTGTGATGGAGAGAAGCACATGGTAAAGTGGTAAATATGTTTTTTTCCCAATAAATCATGTTTTGTTTGTCAAAGTAAATTCTCACCATGTCAGGTATAATAACTGTTATGTCAAAGCAAATGTATCCATGTCGGAAAATATGTATCATACATTTTGGTTATTTAGCAAGGTGTAAAACCATGTGAATTATTTAGCCTAAAGATTAGCATGAATGACCAAGCTAGACAGTTTTTTTCCCAAAAAGTGGCTGAGGTGCAAAAACAGTGAGGCAAATGCTGTGGGGTAAATGTAGCCAGTGGTTCAAGTTGACCCCCCATGAAGCTGTGAACGCAGCTGCCTGCTGATCGTCACCAAAATAAATAAAAAAGTGGTCAGAAAAAGTTAATGAAAAAATGCACTGCTGGGGCAGTGGGGGGCACAGGTGTGCCAGACGCACAGGATAACCCACATGTAACGGAATTTTCTTCCCTTTTAAGAAATTATAGTAAAAAAAGCAATCAAGCTGGGTTTGTACATGTGTACTTTTTTCTTAACCACTCGGTTAATTCATATACTCACTGACACCATGTGTCAGTGAGTATATGAATGCTATACTTACCAAAAGGATATTTAAGGTTTCTATGTAAAGAGAAAAATATAGTGCTTTTGCATATTATTCCCGGTTTTCTCATAATTGTGTGTCATTATATGGCTGAAAAGTAAGAGAATTATGTATTGGGATATGGCGTATCATCAGTGGAAGGCATCAATAAGTCATCGTCCATTGGCTAAGATTCTCATCTGATTTGCACCCATTAATATATATATATTATGGTAATCTGTGTCTGTATTGAATATTTGTTCTGTGAGAGGCATGCCAAGGCTTCGTGATCTAAAGTAGAACACGCACGGAATGCACATATGCAATTTCTCTGATCTTAGTCATGTATGGAAAACCCTTAACCATAACTGAAATTCACAGAAACAAGGTTTTAATATTTGAGAGGATGATGACACCCTTTTTCAATATATTATGGAGATTATCTTCTATTAAAGAATGGTAAATGATGTTCCATTTACAGTGGAAGACATTATATTCCACTTAATCCATGCAGAGTCTCTCACTGAGTCACGCACTGAACACCACTCAAAAAATATGTGTTATGTAGGAGGTAAGAAGTGATCAATGGCTTAAAATAATGGATGTTGTGTTTACCCAGGAGGAGGGAAAACAAACAGCTAGTTTTGGTACAATGAACATGACAGGAAGAAAAACAAGATTTTGTTCTGCATCCAAACAAAACAAAACATTTTTTTGAAGTTGGTATTCTTATCTAATGCAGTATGTACTCCTACACTCTCCAGATATGATCTGTTATTGTGTGAGACATGTTTTGTGTTTGTTTTATTATTTCTTTGGCATCAGATATTAGTCATGATTAAAAAAAGAATTGATTTCACACAGATGACTTGTCCCAAGGAGTACTACAAGGCCAGTGAAAACATTTGGGTATTGTCTAACATGGAGCTGAAAAAACGTTGTTGAAGATAAAAAAAATAATCCTGACGATGTCGCCTTTACAAACTGGGGGTATCTAGTTTGTGATGGCATCTAAATTCATCATCCATTTCCTCACTGCATTCATATTTATAGTTTTATTTTAAAAACGGCAACATGTTTACATGCTGCTGTGACAAAAAAATACCCAATTTGTGATGAATATAGTATATCTAATCTAATCTAAATGTACAATGTGGGGAGGGAAGCTAAATACGCTATTGGTTGCATAATAGAACATGTAGGATCCATGTTTTAAAGAGGAAATATTATCCATAACTATTTTCAGTGCATACATATGCAGATTTACAGGTGTCTCTTTCCCATTGTAAGTTAATGGGAAAAAGTATTTCTTTGCCCAAACTATATGGAAGTTTACATTACATGTTATTTGTTAGACGCTTTTATCCAAAGCGACTTACTTATTCAGTACTGTGGACAATCCCCACAGGAGCAATTTGGGGTGAAGTGTTTTGCCCAGGGACACAACGACATGCTCACTGCAGTGGGACTCAAACTTGCTAACCCCTGATTCGAAGTCCATCACACTAACCACTGAGCCACAGCCTCCTCGTTTATTACTACATTTCAGAATTTTACATTTAAGGAGACACAATCCATATTACAAAGTAAATGGCTCAATAAGTGGATAAAGTGGTTATTCACAACATACACTAAAAAACTGAAAAGTTTACTTTAATTAAATGTATTATGTCGACATATTTTATGTAAATGTTTTTAGGTAAATTGAAAGCAATAATATTAAGCTTAAATAGAACATGTGGTTCAAATAATATTATTGCTTTCAACTCACCTTATACAGCTATGTGAAATCTGTCGACATAATACATTAAATGTAACTGAACGTTTCAGATTTTTCAGTGTGGGCACATTCTTTTAAAACGATTTGTTAGGGGCACCAGTGCGGCAAATGGTCCTGGGACAAATTCAAACCCTGGTCCTCCGCTTGGGGACCAAGCCTGGTACATGGGCCAGCTTATATCTCAGTTGGTAGAGCTGGTGGCCCATGTACTTGGGCCAACCACTCTTAAAATAATATAATCTTATTTTAGTCCATTGATTTACAACAGGGTTATATATAATCTGAGGTAACGATTAACAGTAAGAGTTAAAAATGAAACGTGTGCAGGCAACTCAAGTGTTTCTAGACACTTGCAAACTCTTCTTACTGCAACAAACAGTATATCCAACACTCTCTTTGTATAGTGGTGGTATTTAAGCACTGTCAGGGCTCTTCTCCCTTTTCTCTCTGCCTGCTAGCTGCCACTGTCAGTTGAGGTAGTCCGGGCACCAGTGGTGAACCGTCAGGGCCTTCAAGGTATTCAGAGAATACCCTGGAACACTCAGATAAAACAAACAAAAAATCGATTTAATTATATAAATAATATGTAATAAAATATAATAAAATGTAAATAAACAGGCGGTGGCGGGGTGTGTGTGTGTGTCTACAGAAGATCCAGTTGTGATAGACACGTTTCGCCACTGCCCGGCACCTAGGACCAGACCCTGGACCAGGTGGAGGGGTTCTATCTCCACACTTGCCTGGGAGTGCCATTGAATTCCACCAGTTAGAGCTAGTTGATCTGCTCAGGGAAAGGAATTGGGGCACTGCTTCCTCTGCAACCTGACACATAAGCTGTTGACGATGGATGGATGGATAAATTGACAGAAGAAATGGACCAGGGGAAGCAGAGTTGCTGCTTGCATTGAGAAAAACTGGAATATGTGTTTCAATCCAATTTAAATGACAGTGTTAAATCAGGACAAATACTTTGGAGGATAATTACAGTTTGTAGAGCCATTTGTGCTTTTTATATGAATTATTTTCCAGCAATTAGCTTGGTTTAAATGGATATCTGCATCCTCTAACACTTACGCCAATCCTCAACTACAATCTCCAACTTTTTGGTGTGCACAAACAAAAGAAGTCAAACAATGAAACGTGTGCAGGCAACTCAAGTGTTTCTAGTCACTTGCAAACTCTTCTTACTGCAACATACATATCCAACACTCTCTTTGTATAGTGGTGGTATTTAAGCACTGTCAGGGCTCTTCTCACTTTTCTCGCTGCCTGCTCGCTGCCACACTGCTCCCCTGAAAACTACGCTGTCACTCATCACAAAGCTGCCCCCGCTGCTCGTTCTTATAGCCTTCAAAGCTCCTGCTCCACCCGAGCATCCATCTATAGACTATGAGTCTCCTGGGAGGAAGTTAGTCTTGTCGCTCCGCACCCCCTGCTTTGCCGGGCTTATCGGAGAGTGATGATGTGAGAGTCTACACCACGATCACAAAGGCAGAACACATTCTTCTTTCTCACAATAATCCATTCTGCCGTGTTGGCACATGGTATTTGTGTGACTAATATAACCATTAGTGTATGGAGTTTTATGGTCCAATATATATTTAAGAGGCAGACCGCACCTTCAGCAATAATCTATACGCCTACTGCCTGAATTTGCTTTATGGTTTTCACTCTCTTTGGTTCATTTAGTCTTTTTCAAATTCCGTAGGTGAACCTATATTTTCATAAAATAGTGTGTGTTAGATTAACTGTATTAAACTAAAAGTGTAGTATGTGCTCATGTGTTTGATTGTTGGTTTAAAGCAGGGGTCTCCAACCTTTCTTCATCTGAGAGCTACTTTGAAAAAATGAAAGTGGCCAAGAGCTACTTGCATCACATCGCTTACATTTATTCACATAGCCCTCATCAGTTGAATTAAGCTATACTTTTGTACACGTGTGAAATTGCAATACCTAAAGCTTATCAAAAATCTTAACTTCACATCAAGGTCCAAGAAAACGAAGATTTCTCACATATTATTATGGCCCACATAATAAGTACATCACTGAACATTCACATAAGTGTCCTTAATCACCATCTTACAAGCATTTCACTCTTTTGTTAGTGAGATGAATGGCACTGCATGCAGTCCACCATACAGGTGTATGCTGGACCCACTTAGGTTCACTCTAATAGAGTCATTTAAATGTTCATCAGTCGGTCTTGTTCTGTATTTAGATTTCATTCATGTCAGAAAAAGCTGCTTCACAAAGGTTTGTAGAACAGAACCAAATAAAGCAGACATGTTCAGTGCTGCTTGGTGAATGTTCTATAGTTTTCTGGGTCTACAAGGCTCCAGAAATGTTGTGAGTTTTGCTGAGACTTAAGCTGAACATGATTTTGGAGATCTCCACAGGATTGACACTGAACAGTTGTTCAGCCATCTTTTTCTTCTTCTTCTTCTTCGTCTTGACATTAAATTATAAACCATAATAAATCAAGTGTATAGGTCTAGCCTCCCTATATCTGTGTGTGAAAATGGTTCCATCCTCAAAAACAAAAAACTAATACTTCTGCAGTCTAGCTGCAGCTTCTAGCTACGGTCTTCTGTTAACAAAAAGACACTGAATGTCCTGAATGTGGCATCACACACAGGACTTGAGTCTGAAAACAGCAGGAGTATTTACAACAGCATTATAAAAACTAAAATAGTGCATGTGGGTGCACACTTACATTCTCTGTCTTACTGTTACATAAATCCCATGAATGTATGAGATTAAGTTAGCTTCATCATATCTCAATCAGTGATTAAGTGAATAATAAAGTTTCTATCGGGTCACTATCAGCCTGTCACTCATTATTTTCAGGAGGGGGCGGGGCTTGGAGGAACGGAGAGGAGACGGTGATCGCGGAAGCTTTCCTCCTGCCTTCACAAACTTTACACAAGTATTTATCAACTGAAAATAGCTAGAGGACATTCATACTCTGCAATCCAAGACTTGATTAAATCCACCAAAAACCTGACATGACGATAACGAGTGTTTTTCAAAAAACACACATCCCTCCCTGTGTGTCTCTGAGCCGCAGCGACAGGGCCTGATTCAGAGCGGGTCATTCTGCTGTTGGTTCTGGACTGGTGCTGGTGGAGAAAGCAGACTGCTCCGTGTGTGTTGTCGCTGTGCTGCTGTCACGTCTGTTCCTTGATCTCTGCGTCACCGACCACTTGATATTCGTGTGACAGAAAAAATTCTAAAATAAAAAAACGTTATTGTCCAGCCGCGGCCGAAAATTCAATGAGCAACCTTACTACGCTATAATCGATAATCGAGCGGCGAGCTACTGAAAAGCTGCCCGCGAGCTACCGGTAGCTCGCGATCGACGTGTTGGAGAGCCCTGGTTTAAAGACTATAGAGACATAATACACTTAAGTAATAAACATCTTATTAATATTTTTCTTGTATTTATTGGCATTTAATTTTATATTGAGGTTATCCAAAAGTATCCAGGTGACATTACTTTGATATTATAATATTCAGATTAAATTACTGATTACATTTAAATTACAGGTAGCTATTTGGCAGAGGTGGGACCAAGTCATTGTTTTGCAAGTCCGAGTCAAGTCTCAAGTCTTTGCGCTCAAATCCCTCTGCAGGTGGTACTTTAAGTATATGTTGATGCTAATACTTTTGTACTTTTACTTGTAACATTTTGAATGCAGGACTTTTTATTGTAACCGAGTATTCCTACACTCTGGTACTTTTACTCAAGTACAATAAATCCTGACTGGTTACCAAAAAAAAAAACCTGCTCTGAAGGTTATTTTCATTTTACAAATCCTGCACTCAGCTTTGCTTTCTCCAATATCATTGAAATGCAGCTTCTTTTTTCGGTTTTCGCACATTTCTTGACTCTTTCCGACGCGCTTGTGTAACAGGCCCCGCTATGCAGGGCGCGATGACAGATAATATTCCTGCAAAACAGGAGAAATTATGAACAACCAAATTATTTGCTGCTCGTTTGGCGGGTCTTGCCAGAATTTATTATTCATTTGGCACACACACAATTGTTAATGCCCTTAACCATTTGAAACAACACACACACAATTGTTAATGCCCTTTTCTGTCTTCAATATAAACAAATGTGTATATATATTCATGTCTTCAATATATTTGAAATAAACACCATGACTTAAAATAAGAATTTCTCTATTCAGATATTGATTTTGTAATCAAACCCTTTTAAAGGGCCCATGTCATGGCCATTTCCACTGATCATAATTCCATTGTTGAGGTATACTAAAATAGATTTATACTGTGCAATTTTCCAAACTCACTGTGACGAAATCAAATGCAAATCACAAAATATTAGAGAAACTTAGTTGTTTTAGATTCGTTAGTAGTAGTTGTGGTAGGAGTGTGTATCTATCTAATCTATCTATCTAATCAACACAGTTTGTTTTCCCGAGCAAACTAATGTTTAGCTCTGTTTTTTAGCTCGGTAGCATACACGCTAGGAACGCCAGCTATAATGTAATTACGTTTCGCGACTGACCGTACGGTAAATCACCCGGAGTATACTGTCTATGAGTATTTTGTGTGTGAATGCAGACATTCTCCTGCTATGAGATACATGTATGTAAGGCCATCTGCTGATATTAGAGTTGATATATGGAAACGCTAGCAACTTAGTTAGCACAGTTAGCACTGTGTCAATGGCTTAGCAGTCCGACACACGTTTACACATTTAAACAGTCGTGGTAGATACCTTGTTTGGGAGACATTCCTAACGAAATGAAGTGCCAATCACAAAATATTATTGAAACTTAGTTGTTTTATTTTCGTCAGCTTGCCAGCTGGATTACAATGCTAACCTACGTTTGCTAGTTGTTCAGTGTAATATGCTATAGGCTACTATACTATACTATGAACAACAGATAGTGGTTCATATTAGGCTATCAAGAACATGTTTACAATTGCAATCTTATACGGGTAGTCTGCTACATTCATTGTAGCTGGCATAACAACAATGTTTTCCCGAGCAAACTCATGTCTAGCTCCGTTGTTTAGCTCGGTAGCAGGAACGCCAGCTATAATGTAATTACGTTTCGCGACTGACCGTACGGTAAATCACCCGGAGTATACTGTCTATGAGTATTTCATGTGTGAATGCAGACATTCTCCTGCTATGAGATACATGTATGTAAGGCCATCTGCTTAGAGTTGATATATGGAAACGCTAGCAACTTAGTTAGCACAGTTAGCACTGTGTCAATGGCTTAGCAGTCCGACACACGTTTACACATTTAAACAGTCGTGGTAGATACCTTGTTTGATAAATACACAAATAACAATGCAAACTTACAGGTTGTGTACCCGAATCTTCCCCTGCTCCAAATGGTCCAAACAAACTAGGAATAGCATCGTCCTTCAGTTTCAAATGCTGTGCATATCCGGCCTCAAACTGGGCAATGTTTTGGAAGCTTTCGTCTGTGAAATGCCGCGCACACAGTAACGTTCTTCGAACCTCTGAAGGAACAGTGTTAAACAGAAATTTCAACCACTGACTTCGCGTGGTTCTTCCGTCGGTAGGACAAACAGCTCAGATTTCTCCTCACATTTCAGGAAACAGGTCCTTGGCATTGGCATGACTGGATCGATTGTGAACTGAACCAGAGCTTCCAACAGTAAATGTTAGGCTGTCAGAGGGTGCGGCCAGCGCCGCTGGGTGTGGCCATAGCTCTTCCGGATTGGTCCATTTTGTTCCGGGTACCGCATGACATCATGCCGTACCCAGAAGAATCAAATGGACAGTGACGTATCTCCAACGAGGCGTTTTGGGGAGGTATTGTCTGTGTTAGAGTTTTACTCGCTACAGGGTGTACTTTGAGGGTTTTGACTCTGCACACCGTTTACATGCATAAAAACCTTCATAACACACAAGGGGATGGGTAATAACCGGAAAAGCATGACACCTCTCCTTTAACCTGTTACGCACCATCCGCCCGGTACCGGGCGGATAAACGCGTCATTTGCAGGAAACAACGTCTAAGGGATCTTAATATTTAATAAACTATGAATGTTTTATATCCATGTAACAGGAAGAAACTCAGCTAACTGATCTTTTTAATTTTTTTTCTCCAAAAAAACCCCACAATGCTAGCACTCAGCCTCTGAATTAGCCACGAGCGAAAAAATGTAACCTAAAACGGCACTTAAACTCACAATAACTCCCTTATTACTTATCCTAGATGCACAGCCAACCACTAGTTTTTGGTGTCCTGGAGACACAGAATCTGTGTAAAAAACCTCAACACTCAGTGATAAACATTTGCGACGCTATAAACGAAAGCGTACATCATAACATGTGGAGCTCGGTAGCTAGAAACGCTAACATGGCTTACCTTGGTCAAAACTGGTCTTCAATGGCATTAAAACGATAAAAAAACGATGCTGCAGTTAATCCATAGGTTCATCCAATGTATCTGTGCCCTCTTTGAAATGATTTCTGATAATCCATAAGCAATAAAACTGCTTTTTAGTTTCCAAATGCCAGAGCTAGAATGTAGCTCCACTCTGCTCCACATTTACATGCGCGCAGCCCCCACCTTTTCTCTTCACAATTAGTGTGTGTGTGGGCCTCCCCCTTCGATTCTATTGGCTCTAACGGTCAGAAAGAGGTGTCAACCATCAAAATCGAGCAAGGGGGGCCAGAGATATGGAAAAAAAAACATTTTCACCCAAATCACCTCAGAGGTGGGGTGGTTTTGGCTAAACCTCTCTAAAAAGGTCAAATGTCATTTGTTTTGCATCAATCTTGATACAGGGTACTTATTATATGTTGTACTTTGGATTCCTACAGCTTTTAGTCTACTAACTAAAGTTAACAGATATGGTTCTAACCCATCATCCAAGGGTAGTTTTCACTATCTGTAAAAAAGAATTTTTGGACGGACACTATAATTTACAGTTTTTTACTATGTAAAATCTGAATTTTCTTTAAAATAAAAAACATTTATATTGATTCTGACACTTCTACATCCAACTCACAGATGTAACCTTGCTTTGATAAAAGAAATTATTCATATAACCCTTTTAGAAGTTAAGTTGTAGTCATTTGTTTTGGGCATGTCATTTTCGAGCCTGAAACATGAAAAACAGGCTTGGTGCTTAACAGGTTAAAGTATCAAGTCACCTCAAGTCAGAAGGCTCAAGTCCAAGTCAAGTCCAGAGTCATTGGTGTTCAAGTCCAAGTCGAGTCGCAAGTGTTTTGTGATTTTGTCAAGTCGAGTCCAAAGTCATCAAATTGGTGACTCGAGTCTGACTCGAGTCCAAGTCATGTGACTCGAGTCCACACCTCTGCTATTTGGTATACATTGTTGAAGTAACCCTCCTAACTCTGTAATGGGGTCAGTGCCTTAAGCATTTCTGCAGAAAGTTGCTTTGGATGAAAGAGACAGCTGAATGACATGTTATGTATATGTGAATATTAAAATGTTTTAATGTATTTCGTTATAAAAAGGGAATGAGCAGAACAGTTCCTTTGAATTCTGTGAGAGATCCCTCAGAGGCAAATCTATTTGTATAGCCATTTGATATAAATAGTCAATTCTCCGACTTAATTAAAACTATATCTGCCCCAAAATTAAACTGATGTTTAACTGCAAACTTGTTAATTCTAATACAGTCTAATTTCCCTCAAAGGCTTTCATAAAAGGAACTACACCTAAAGTTGGTTAATAAGTGCCAAACTACTTGCATGGAAAGGGGGACATTTAAAAGAAGATAGACAAAGTTATACAAATGTTTATTTACCCCATGGGTTTTATGCCTTTTCAGAGATATCTGACAACGCCATACCTCAAAGACCTTGAACGCAAAAATAATAAGGTATGGCACAGGTCAACTTGTTCTACCTGGAATTTCTAAGCTTTGTTTTAGTGTGTTTGACTAGCAAAAAAAATTCTAATTCTGCTTTATTTACAAGAATAATCTGAGAAGAGAACGTGCCCCCAGTAGGTCACATTCATCGAGCCGCTGCCCCTTAATCAGGCAAGGGTTAAGTGCTGGAGCATATGAAATAAAGTCCCTTGTTGCGCTGTGTTTGATTTACTGGAGGCGCACTTGATTTATACTACCCTCAAGTTTTATATTTCCCTCAAGAGGGAGCAGTACTTGCAAGAAAAGATAAATCAGATTTTCAACAGATCACAGTGGGTTGCAGAGAATCCCAGGAGTAGACACAAGGCATAATGACTATTAACAATGAATTAAATCACGTCTTTAAACATTTCTCTACACATTTCCACGGAGGGAAAAACAATCAGTAGGATGAGATCAATTGACTTACCGCAATGCAGATTGGGTCGTTTCAAGAGTTATTTTAATGTGACAGTATTCTTGTTTTGTGTCGCTTTAGGAAAACTCTTGAGTGTCTATTAAAAGTGAAAAATTGAATTTTCAACACTTTGTAAAGGAGTACGTTTCTCTCTATATATATTCACTGCTTTTCTCTGGCTGCTGTTTGATTTCTTTTTATCTGGAGTCTACATTTATCTTGCCCAAAGCCTTAAAACATATCCCTGAAGAAGAGACAGTGTTTGAAACATAAAATAAAAACCGCCCTGGGACAAGTCAGGAAGTCCTGCTGTCAGAAAACTGTTTCCCAAACTGGGCAATGTCTACAGTGCAAATGGCTGTTTTGTGTGTTGATGCGCACCTGGTCCACCTTTTTTTTGCCCTCCAAACAATCAAACTATTAGTGTAACTGATAGTCCCAATTATGAAGGTGTCAAGGCATTCGTAAGAATCCATATCATTTTTATTCTATTCTACGTCTAGATGATAATGGTATGAACTTGAAGAGAAAGTTTACACAATTTTAGCCAACCAGTTAGCTTGATCAGAATCTACACATATAATCCCTAAAAGTCAAAACCTGATTTGGACATATTACGAAATAACTTGTTCTCGAGTGAAGGGACAGTGGAACGTGAGATGGGCCGGACAATGGGCGTTGTGATGAAGAGGGAGCTGAGCCAGAAGGCAAAGCTCTCAATCTGCTGGTCCATCTTTGTTCCTTCCCTCCCCTATGGTCATGGAGGATGGGTCATGACCGAAAGAACAAGATCACAGATACAAGCAGACGGAATGGGTTTTCTCCGTAGGGTGGCTGGCATCTCCCTTAGGGATAGGGTGAGTAGTTCAGTCATCCAGGAGGGACTCGGATTGGAGCCTCTGCTTCTTTTCGAAGAAAAGAGCCAGTTGAGTTAGTTCGGGCACCTAGGACCAGACCCAGGACCAGGTGGAGGGATTCTATCTCCACACTTGCCTGGGAGTGCCATTGAATTCCAACAGTTGGAGCTAGTTGATCTGCTCAGGGAAAGGAATTGGGGCACTGCTTCCTCTGCAACCTGACTACACATAAGCTGTTGATGATGGATGGATGGATGGATGGATGGATGGATGGATGGATGGATGGATGGATAAATAGACAAAATAAATGGACAAGATAAATTATAGTTTTCAATATATCTTTTTTTCAATAATATGTCATACAAACTATTTGCCACTTTTGTATACAATTCTAGTTAAAACCGTGAACTCACATGATAAAGTGAAACTAGAAGAGCAAATTACCTTCGGAGAAATAAAAAGATGCATCAAATCAGTGGAAAATATCTGGCTTTCGATTCAAATTTTTTAAAGCATTTGGCAAAAGCATATTTCCACACTTACGAGAAATGCATGTAGATTTAACCTTTAAATCAAAGGTTTACTGCACTCTGTCAACACACCAGGGGAAGCAGAGCTGCTGCTTGCATTGAGAAAAACTAGAATATGTGTTTCAATCCAATTTAAATTACCGTGTTAAATCAGGACAAATACTTTTGAGGATAATTACAGTTTGTAGAGCCATTTGTGCTTTTTATATGAATTATTTTCCAACAATTAGCTTGGTTTAAATGTATATCTGCACCCTCTAACACTTACACAAATCCTCAACTGCTGTTACAATCTCCAACTTTTTGGTGTGCACAAACAAAAGAAGTCAAACACTGAAATCTGAGGGCAGGGACGGTTTAGAGGGATTTTAGAAATATCTAAATTACAAGTGAAAGATGACATCACATGCACGTCAGATTAGGTTTTATTATTTATGGCACACCACGAAGTAAGAGTCAGAAAAGATAGAATCACTTAATTCAGTTTGAAGTGCCGCAAGTGAGGTTTCACTCCAATGTCTGTATGCTAAATATTTTATGAAGGATACTCAAAGGGGACAATGCAGAGTTGTAGGCCAGCGCCAGTGTAGCGTTCAAATTCATACAACAGAGACCTGAAGAACTGCTCCTACGGACATATGTTATGCAACCCACAACATCATCGTGCAGTTAGCCAGGCTGCATAAGTCAATTATTTCCCATGACAACCATGTTGCCTTCAAAATAACTTACACACTGCAAATTTGTTCTAAGAAAAAGACAATTGCAAGATCACATTGACTGGCAATGGTTGATTTAAATTGGCAGCCTCCTAAAAATGTATTTATTAGTTTAAATTAGATGTATGTCATGTTAGTTTTTGCGAATCTTAACTTTTACAGCCTGTAGATTTGGTAAAATCTGTCTTTGCTCAGGTTAGGGTTGGGGCCAGGTCACTTTATTTGTACCCAGAGGTGGACTTGTTTGCAGTAGAAATATAAGGTATGATGATGAGACATATTTTACAAATTGACCTCCTTAAACCCATGAACATTTCGTTTAAAGTTGAGACACAACAAACAGTTCAAACTATACATTGTCAATTTCTCACCAATGGATCTCAAGATGACCAATTTCAGCATTTTCTGATTCTGTGCACCTACTTGCACAATTACACATGACCACTACACATGACCAATATACAAACTGCAATATACTGCATCTATACTTCTAAGGTTAATGCTTTGGTTCAGAATCAGAATCAGAATACCTTCATTCGTCCCAAAGAGGGGAAATGTACATCTGTCAAAGCAATTAAAGAGCCAAAGATAGCTTAATTATTAATTAAGAAGCATGCACAAAGAATATCAAAGATACAAGTTGAAATTACACCATTTACAATTCACAAAATACACATCCAGTACCAGTAACAGTTTTGAGAAAAAGCAGCAAGGTGAAGTAATCAAGATGGATGTACAGTATATTGCACGGTTATTTACGGTATATATTGCACACATGTACTATTGCAAAACAGAGGTGTTATAGTCTAGTCTTTGTTGTTATATTTGTGTTGGGGGGTCTACCAAGGGCCATGATGGTTGTAAAGTCTGCCTGCTGCAGGAAGGAAGGACCTGGGGTATCTCTCTGTGAGATAGCAGGGGTGCAGCAGCCTGTCGCTGAAGGAGCTGGAGGGGATGGGACATGGTGTCCAGTGGGGAGGACAGCTTGGCCATCACTCTTCTGCCTCCCAGCTCCTCCTCAGTGTCCAGAGGGCTCCCCAGGATTGTCCCTTCTTGTACAGAGCAGCATAGTGATCCTATCAGTCTAGTTGATGAACACCAAGGTACTTGTAAGATTTCACAATCTCAATGTCCGCTCCCTGGATGTTCACTGGTGTCGGGGGGAGTGTTGGCGCCGTCTGAAATCCACCACCAGCTCCTTGGTCTTCCCTGCGTTGAGCTGGAGGTGGTTCCTCTGGCACCAGAGGGTGAAGTCCTGCGTCAGCTCCATGTACTCCCTGTCGTCCTCGTTGGAGATGAGGCCAACGATGGCGGAGTCGTCAGAGAACTTCTGCAGGTGACAGGTAGCAGTGTTGTGGGTGAAGAGATACGGTGCCAGCACCGTCCCCTGGGGGGCCCCCGTACTGCTGATGATGTTGTCTGATTGACACTCCCGGGTCCTCACGTACTGTGGACGGTTGGTGAGGTAGTCCAGGATCCAGGAGGTGAGGTGGTGATCCACCCCCGAGAGCTGCAGCTTGTCTCCCAGGAGCGGGGGCTGGATGGTGTTGAAGGCACTGGAGAAATCAAAGAACATGATCCTCACAGAGCCCCCAGCCTTCTCCATGTGGGAGAGGGACCTCTGCAGCAGGTAGATGACGGCGTCATCCACCCCGATGTCAGGCTGGTAGACGAACTGCGGGTCCATCGATGGTCTCACAAGGAGCCGAAGGTGTCCAAGGACCAGCCTCTCCAGGGTCTTCATCAGCTTCGATGTCAGCCGGTGGTTATGGATGAAATCAGTATGTAACAGAGCCGGCCAGCCAAACATTTAGAAAAGACTGGGCTCTGGTTTCAGACAGAGGGCGAAAAGAGGTGATGCAGCACAGGCAGTATGAGAAAAATAAATACTTATTTAAAGCTTGTGAACATGTCACAGTAGAACACAAAATTATATATGAATATGAAAATGTGCATAATATGTCCTCTTTAATCATCCACCTGGTGGTAGGATTGTGTTGTACAATCCAGACTCTCCACTGCAGTGACATGTGGAGGATTTAGCAATGAACCATGACCTGTATTCAACAGAACAACTTTTTGATGGGATTTGAATCCTACACCACCTTTGGGTTTTGAGTCTTTCCGGTGCCATCGCCCCAGGTTAACCTGCCCTAATGGAGCCAGTAGGCTGCTCCTCATGCTCCGGACTGACTTGTTGATGATTCAGGGGTCATTATTGGGAAGTGAGAGCTTGACATTTACACAGAGACCAGAAGCTACTCTGTCTCCCCCCAACACTGTGTGCTTTGAACCCAACGCTCCCTTGTCTGTCTCGGTCTGTCTGCATCTCTCACAATTTCCTCTCTCTGTATTCACTTACACACCCCTGACCTACTCATTTTAACATATTTCCCTTAGCGTGGAAAGTGCCGTGCTAAGGTTTTATTTTGAAAGCAGCCTTTTATAATTAGGGTCATTTCAAATTCAAGTTCTTCTGCATATGTGTCTTTTTTATGTCTGCTCTAGCTTTGTAGGCAAAAAGACTTAACCTGACTTGCCCTTCTATCTTTTGCCCTTTTAACATGGATCCACCTACTTTTTATGTTCTCCTTTGTACCCACGACCTGATCTCCCCCTGCCCTACCTTCCTGTCTCCTGCCTTTATCTGTAACCAGCACATTCCTTCTCATCTTTAATTTATTTGTTTCTATCTTTACTGTTCACGCAATGACCCAGTCCTCACCCTCCACATCCAACCCACCCCCTGTCTCTCTCTGCCATCGCAATCCATAGAACCTCCTTAGTCCAGCCCTCTCCCGGGGCCTAATTAATTTACTGAAATCTCAATCAGCCTTTCGCTCCATTACCATAACCCCATATCCTGTTTGATACTTTGTGCTCTCTGCTGGGGGACATTAGGATGATTATGCTGGGGATTCAATCTGTCTCTTCTGCCGTGATGGCGTCCTCCCGCTCTTCTGATATAATGATAAAATCACAACGTTCACGCCCCTTGCTCAGGTCAGGACAAATGACGTCTTAACAGCAAAGTTTGAAGGCTTCAGAGTTCAATCATAGAGAATTGTGGGTGGGTGGTGAGTCTCTTTGGGAGGCAATGAACTCATCAGAAGTCAGGAGGGAGATATAGGGGGGATGGAGGGAGGGAGATAAGGAGACAGAAAAAATGAAAAGAGCAAATGAAAGAGAGCAAAGGGCTATGAGACATGAGGATGGGATGAGAAACAAAGTCAGAGGAACAGAGCATGCAAGGCTTCTAGGAAACATGCTTCATAGTTTATTCATGCATGAGGCATGTTTGCCTACATACTTTCGACAAATGTGTATAAAATGCCTGGGTTAGCTGAGGAGAAAGTCAGGACAACTGCAGGAAGTACAAGTATAAATGAGAATCAAAGGAGATGAAGGAGATGGGAACATGACAGAACAAGCCAGAGAGTATACCACTAGCAACTCTACAAGGCTGTTCATCACAGGGTTGCTTTGAGTGAAATGCTAACATAAACTTGTCAACAATTACAACATTCACATGCTAATGTTAAAGGTAGGGTAGGTAAGTTTGAGAAACCGGCTCGAGATACACTTTTTGTTATATTCCATGGAATGCTCTTAACATCCCGATAGCAATGAATATCTTAAGTGCTTTGACAAATAATCCATAAAAAAATGTCATCTGTGGAAGCCGTAATACAAAAAAAGTAAAAAGTACGACCAATCATTTTAGCCGGCCCGGCTAAAATAACTGGATGGCCTACCTGCCTGTCAGCCTTCCATCTGTGCACAAACTTATCTCGTGCCCTCATTGGTCATGTGCGCGTTCGTGTGTGTTGGAGGAGGGGCTCTATAAGGAAGTGGCAGATTTTCTCCGGTTGTGTATTTTCAAATTCTAGCGATCTCGAGCCGGTTTCTCAACCTACCTACCCTACCTTTAAGGAGATCTAATTTTCCCTTGGTTTCCATCTTAGTGTTTCCTATAAGCATGCTAAAATCAGCTAATTAGCTCTAAACGCAAATTACAGCCAACGCTGATTTTTGTTGTACGTTTTTAAGGTCATAAACCTAATGCATTTATTAAACTATTTCAAATGTGTTATTAAATAACAAATAACTAACATCCATTATTTCTGGCTATTTCCCTCAGTTGGGTTTAAATGTGTTCTACTAAAGGCCCGGACACACCAGCCGATTTTGGGAGTCAGAGGCCGTCAGAGGCAGTCGGGCATTCGCGGCGCCCTACTCAGGTTTGTGTGTCCCGCACCGTTGTCTCTTTACGGCACCTTTTCACACCTCCCGACATTTTAATTAAAACTGTATGATTAAAAATACAAAGTTGTATCCTGAAAGAAGTAAAAACTACAATTTCATTTCTGTCCCCTTTCCTCGGAGTGAATTGAGCAGTTGAGTACAATTTCGTTCAAGCTATAATTTATCCAGAAAGGAAACACAGGAGCAGCCAATGCCTTTATTACTCAGCAATTGTGTGCAGAAATAAGAATTACTATGAGAAAGAAAAAAGTAAAAGAGCATTAGCATAAATCACTGTGATTAACATTCTGTGAACAAAGGTACACAGTATCACCGATTATTTCTCTGAATCAGCTCTGCGTCTGAGTCATTAGGCTGAAAAAATAATAATATCAGTTGTATTCCTCAAAGTATTTTCAGGAAGCAAGGAAAATAGTGCCACTCATCAAAGTAGACCTTACTGTTGAGCTCCCATCACACATGATGCATTGTGAATGTGTTGTAGGAGAGGATCAGCCTCCATTGGTTTGAAGGGCACATTCCCATGATGCCGCGGGCTGTGGTGAAACTTTAGGGGTAAAGGTGAAATTGCTGCAGGGTTTGAAATAAGTGTTCTAAACTAACATGGTGTGAGGACACTCTGGGCCAGCTGCTCCTCCGTCCGTCCAGGCCACATTCCGGTCTGACTCTACAGTCCGGACCATGACTAGGGCTACTCCATTGATTCAAGTTAAAAAACAACCTTATTTCTTAACAAACCAAACGCTTTTACAAAGGAGCAATATAAGGCATTCTGACTGAAATCAAGTAAGATAAGAAGGAAGGGGAGAGTTCCTTTCGCTGTTATGACTGGCAAACCGCATATTATCCCGCTATTTACATCGCGTTTACATTGCGTCTTTTCCTTGCATCTTAGTCCCTCCCACCAGGGAAGCATGGAGAGACGCAAGGAAACCACAAGAAGGGAGAAGAAGCAGGGAAATGAGTTTTAAGAGCAATGGGACGTCCTTTCCTCCGGAGCGTCACGTGAAGCGACGTCCGTTTGTGACGACGCCGCAGAGCTGATCGTCTGACAGCAGCCAGCTCTGTCCCCGTTTTTTTCACAAACACCCCCGCCTCTGTTAGTACACTTTTACTGACATAAACATTTGTATCATCTGTTGTAGACCCAAATAAATAAAATAAAATAAAATAAGAACTCATTCTCAAAAAAGATAAACGCCATTCTTAACCTGTTAAGCACCAAGCCTGTTTTTCATGTTTCAGGCTCGAAAATGACATGCCCAAAACAAATGACTACAACTTAACTTCTAAAAGGGTTATATGAATAATTTATTTTATCAAATCAAGGTTACATCTGTGAGTTGGATGTAGAAGTGTCAGAATCAATATAGATGTTTTTTATTTTAAAGAAAATTCAGATTTTACATAGTAAAAAACTGTAAATTATAGTGTCCGTCCAAAAATAATTTTTTACAGATAGTGAAAACTACCCTTGGACAGTGGCGACTGGTCATTAGGGGCACTAGTGTCAGCAGAAAGTATTACAAATAATGATTACAAAAATGCAAAAAAAAAAAAATATATATATATAAAATATATTTTAAGATCATGTTTAATCATCTGATTCGTCTGTACATTGCTGTTTTAGTCTGTGTTCTTCTAATTAGTGTGTCTACAGTCACAGTGTGTGCCTATTGAGCTGTTTAGAGCCATGTGGGACAAAACCTGATCATGCCCCTTCCTCTCACTGTGAAGTGAACGGTGACTGTAAAAACTACACTGCGCATGCTCAGAGTATTTTTCTATGTAATGTGTGTGGCAAAAAAATAATGACCAGAGGGGCACGGAGCTACCATCCCCACCATACGTCATCTCAAATCATTCAGAGCTGATTGGCTGTAAGTACGTGTGCTGCGAAAAGTGTGCTGTGTGAAGAGGAGACGAGAGAGCTGCAGTGGCGCGTCCTAAAACCAGGAAGTAAGCACAAAAAAGCAATGAGATTTCTCCAGAGGATTTTAGAAAATAGCTCGAAATAAGATCTGTGGGAAACGTACCTGTTAGATAAATGCACGTTTTGATTAGCCGGATAACATCCACATGTCTACCCTACTTTTATAATTTTTTTATCATAAATCTATCGATTAGATTTATGATAGACTTTTGAAACTACAAGAACATAAGGAGGACTTTTACAAAAAAGTAATAGAAATGTTTGTCCAGAAGGATAGGCAAATGGACTTCATCTTCAAGTCAAGGTAAGACCGCAATTTTATTGAAAATGGGATCTTACTAAGAGAGAACAATTCAATATTTAAATGATAAAATGACATTTTTTGGGTATCCTTTTGTTGAACTGTCTGTTTAAAATTAATCGAAGCATCAGACAAAAAAAGCTTTTGAAAATAATATTATATTTTGGTTTAGGTCAAAATATAATATTTGTAAACCTGAAGAGTCAGTGCCAGTGCCTCACCAGCCATGAACCTCACTGCACGTCACTGCAGAAGCTTATATATAGACATCTAAGTTTTTTGTGCCCCACCACTTTTGTACATATAAAAACGCCACTGCCCTTGGATGATGGGTTAGTAGACTAAAAGCTTTAGGAATCCAAAGTACAACATATAATAAGTACCCTGTATCAAGATTGATGCAATCGCGGTTTCGCTCCCTGCAAAAAATCTTCGGACTTTCTGTGACTGACTGAACTGGGTGCTGGCCGAGCCGTGCAGGACATAACCGACGGACCTGTGAAGCTTTACAGAAGGCAGAGGCTTAGATCACTGGACGACAGAGTTGGTCGCCATGTGCACAGACAGGGTTAACGTCGGTATGAACAACATAATTGTGCCAAAACTCCGCCAACTGGCTGCAGTGGGAGACACATTCTGTGCCCCGCACACACACTGGAGAACTGCGCAAAATCAGCTGATCACAACATTCACGCTCTGTGGTCAAGCTGCTGCAGTTTTATTTACAACAAAGTGGAGTGAAACACACAGTTGCAAACTTACTCAGGGTGTTATGGTAGAGTTTGAAATCAGACAGAGGTGGAAGAAGTACTCAGATCTTGTACTTGAGTAAAAGTAGAAGTACCAGAGTGTTACTCTGTTACAATAAAAGTCCTGCATTCAAAATGTTACTCAGGTAAAATTAGAAAAGTATTATCATGAAAATATAGTTAAAGTATCAAAAGTAAAAGTAGTCATTGTGCAGATTGGTCCATTTCAGAATAATATATATGATATGTTTTGTAATGATTGATCATTAAAGTGTTATCAAAGCTGGTAAAGGTGCAGCTAATTTTACAAATTAGATCAAAGTCAAGTAAAGTACAAATATCTCAAAATTGTACTTAACCCTTTGGAGTCCTGGGCTAATTTGGCCGTTTTCGCATACTTTTGATTTGTCTTACTAAACCCCATTAAGAAATGTTTGGCATGTCAATGTTTGGTATATTTTTTTTAAGGACAACCTCACCTATATAACCTGATAGTTTTTTTTTTCATTTTGAGATACTATATGAAAATATTTGACCCAAAATCACAAAAAAATTAAAAAACGGATTTTGAAAATGATATTATTTTGTTTATAGGTAACACAAACATGCACAACGAAACCATTTGAAAGCTGGAAATATATACATGGGATGTCACTATGATAATGTGAAAGTTTGATTGAGGTAGCATGAACCTATATACACATTTTATGAACAAATAACAGGTGTATCCATAGGCGTTTTTTCCTCATTTCTGTCAACAGTGACACAGTAGGCACAACAAAACATTTAAAAGCTTAAATAATGTACATTGGATTTCATTCTGATAAGGCAAAAGTGTTATTATAAATATAATACAAATATATATATATATATACACATTATGTACGAAAATCTGTTTTTTCTGTCTTTATCTGTGCCACGCTTCAAAGCAGTTTCTGTCAACTACGACACAGAGGGCAACATCACAGGCTCCTCCTCCTCCTCCTCCATGTCAAAAAACAAGCTTATAGCTTGACTCACGTTCAGTGTTCTCTTCATCATAGTTGAATCTTCAAAACTCTAAATCTATCTAACTATATCTAAATTCTCAATGTTTGTCTGTCACTTTACTTCAATCGCCGTCTCTCTTCGTCTCTTTTCGTCTCGCTTCGTATCACTCCGTTTACCTGATTACCTCACCCCCTCCCTGGTAAATACATCCTGTTAAGCAGGATCTACAGTTTCCAGTATTTTCCGTTTCGTAAAATGATAAAATACGGCGAAGATATTCAAATATGTGGTTCCATTTTTCATACTTTTGAAATATATTTGTATTAACTTGATATCATCGTATCTCCGTGTTTACTGGGTCTTTTTGCATGAAACAAAGACTGGCATATAGTTTCAAGCCAGTACTTTTGACGGAAACACACGGCAATGTTGTCCGGACTGTTGTTTTTATGCAGCACCGGCTTGAACAGGTCATGTGATCTGATCACGCCGGCGCGACGGTCTACTCCAAAGGGTTAAGTACAGTAGCCTACTTGAATAAGTGTACTTAGTAACTTCCTACATCTGAAATCAAATATGACTTCAAGTCATGTGATCATTTCTTAGTATTTGATCCTTCAACTTGGCCTCAGGAAATGCAAGGACTTCACAGTTTTGGCAACAAGTTTTGGAGAAAGCAAATTGGAGGCCTAAAAAGACATCTTCATCATCTTCATCATCTATCATGCAAGAAGTGTAAATAGAGCAGCGAAGGAGACACTGAGGAGGACCACGCTTCGTGTAGGGTGAGTACCAAACGCTGTCTCCTGGTACTCATCTGAGTAACTCACTCAAAAAATTATGTGCACCCCTGCTTATAGGCATATTCATATAAAGCAGAACATTTCACAACAGAACATTATGGACTGCATTATTATTGTTACTAACAGTCTCTTATAGATTTAAACGCTCTGGGGGGCGGGAAACTCTTCCTGAGGTTTTCACATATGGCGTGTCGTTTGTGACTGTATGCCTGTGACTCTCTTCATGACAGGCAGCGCCTGGGTAAGAGTCAGTGTTGCTTTGCTCTGTAGTTGTAACTGTAGTCTTATCCGGTGGCACCTGAGGTTGTGGATGGTGCATAGGGCGCAGGTGTGCACGGTTTCTCCTGACCTGTCCTTCATCTGTTCGAACGACGTAAGATCTGGGAGTCGTAGCCTGCTGAATCACTGTCCCTTGTTTTTCCTCTTGTGGAAGCCACACATTTTGACCAGACTGCAGTGGTAGCAGAAGACGGGCTCTGTGACGCAGGTTGTAGTTGCGTTTTTGGTTATCTTTTGCCCGTTTCTCTGTCTTCCTGAATTCTCCCAAGTTTGGCCATCGGGGACGCAGGGTTGCTGGAAGCTGCGGTATGGTGGTACGTAACTGTCTCCCCTTGAGGAGTTGTGCAGGGGAATAACCACTCTCAAGAGGTGTGGCTCGATATGTCATAAGAGCTTTCAGTTTCTCTCCACCTCCTTTCCACAGACCGTTCACTGTTGCCACTGCACGCTCCGCCTCTCCATTTGCCTGTGGGTATCTGGGGCTACTGGTAGTGTGTGTAAACCTGTACTCTTTGGAAAACTCTCTGAATAGCTCACTGCTGTATTGAGGTCCGTTATCAGAGACAACGATTTCAGGTATCCCGTGGCGGCTGAATGCTTCTTTTAGAGCTGCAATGACTATGTTGGCTGTGGCAATGTTGAGCTGTGCTACTTCAATGTAGCGTGAGAAATAATCCACTATTAGTAGATAAGTCTTCTTTTCCCAGAAGAATAAGTCTGTACCCACACGTTGCCAGGGTTTCTCCTGTACTGGGGTTGTCAGCAAAGGCTCTCTGTGATCTGCTCTGTGCTGTGAACATGTGTTACAGCTCTCCACCAGCTTGGCGATGTGTACCGACAGACCTGGCCACCAGACAGACTGGCGGGCTCTTGCTCTGCACTTGACAATGCCTTGATGACCACTGTGAAGGTCGTTGAGAATCTCTTCTCTCATGCTCTGGGGAATGACGATTCTTTGGGCTCTGAGGAGCAGATCTCCAGCCAGTGTGAGTGTCTCTCTTTCAGGCCAGTATGGCCCCAGCTCTGGAGGAAGGGCATGTTTCTCAGGCCACTCTGTCTTGCAGTACCTGCTTAGTTTTTCACACACAGGATCAGTTTTCTGTTTCTCTGTTATTACTCTCAATCTGGCATCTGTGGCAGGAAGGCTTTGTATTACTGCATCCACAAACACCTTGTCCTTTTCATCCTGTGTGAGTGTGTGTTTTACAGGTGCTCTTGATAAGGTGTCTGCTGTTATTAGGCACTTGCCTGGCACATGCACAATGTAAAATGTGAACTTCATCAGCCTCAGTCTAAACCTGAGCCTTGGTACTCAGAAGGGGCACTAGAGGCTTATGGTCAGTCTCTAATGTGAACTTAAGTCCCAGGAGATAAGGCGTCAGTCTTTCACATGCCCAGGTTTCAGCCAGAGCCTCTTTTTCAATCTGTGCATAATGTTTTTCAGCCTCAGACAGGCCTCTGGAGATTAACATGATGGGCCTCCATGTTCCATCTGTTTGTTGTTGGTTGATGACGGCCCCCAGACCAAATGATGATGCATCAGCTGACACACACGTCTCTGCTGTGGGTGAGTATGGGGCTAGCACACGTGAAGAGCTCAGTTCATTTTTAAGTCTCTGAAACGCCTCTTTCTGTTGCGCTCCCCAGCACCACTCATTCTTCTCACTGAGCAGGTCTTTGATGGGCCTAGTGTATGATGCAAGGTGGGGTAAAAACTTTCCCAGGTAGTTAGCCATACCCATCACTCTCCTTACCCCGTCGACTCCGGTTGGTTCAGGCATTTCTGTGATGGCTCTGACCTTTTCTGGATCTGCTGGCAGGCGATTTAATGCATATCGCCCGAATGGAGTGATGAATGTTGTGAGAAGCTGACTCTCCTCTGATAACGGGATCTGCCAGAAGCCGGAAGTTGCATCCAGCTTGGTAAACACTTTTGCCCCAGCCAGCATGGCTAGTGTGTGGTCTACAGCTGGGAGGATGTGTCTCTCTCTACACAGCCACTTGTTCAAGTGTGTAAGATCCACGCACAGACAAATCTTTCCCGGCTGGGCCTTTGGTGCCACAACCAAGCCTGCACACCAGGGTGTTGGCTCAGTCACTTTAGAAATCACCCCCATGTCCTCCATGCGTTTCAGCTCAACCTGAATCCGCCCTTTATGTTGCATTTTGTGAATTACTTCAACATTTTCACTCGCTTGGTCTGTGCCTCTTAATGGCTGTTGCTTTTTCACTGCTGCACTCTGTCTCACTCTTCTCATAGCTTTTTCTAGAGTTAAATCAGCATCCAATTGCAAGCTTTCTGATAGCTTAGCATCCCTTATGCCAACTACGATTCGGTCCCTTATTAGCTGCTCTCTGAGGGCCCCAAACTCACAATGCTCAGCCAGTGTATGCACTGCTGTTATAAAGGACTCAACAGTCTCACCAGGTTCTTGATTGCGTCTGTTGAAGCACACTCTTTCAAAGATAACGTTCCGCTTACTCACACAATGTGCCGTGAAAGCCTCTGAAACATCATCGTAGGACTTTTTCTGAACCTCCATGAGGGGTAATACTTTCAGAATATCCTCAGCGTCATCACCTGCTGCATACATGAAGGCATTCACTTGGAACTCTGGTGACTGCTTGTCCAGTCCTGAAGCTATTCTGTAGCGTTCAAACCGCTTTATCCTTCTCGGCCATTCGTTAGCATTGGAAAAGTCGAACTTGCCTGGCGGCGCTAGCTGTGGAGCTAACTGTGGAGCTACCTGTTGCGCCGGTATATCTCCGGCCATTTTCTCTTTTTTCTTTCCTTTTTCTCCTTCAGGTTTAGTTCGTCTTTCTCTTATTCCTTTACTTTCCGTTTTACTTCTGACACCATGTTAAGTTCGGTGCACCGTGTGTATAACTAATAAAGACTCAAGAGGCAGCGTATGTTCACGTGTGTATTTACTTCAGACCCCGGTGTAACACAACCTACGGTCCGTGTAGGAACAACCTTTAAACAGTAGTTCCTTTTACAGAACACAGGGTACTTATTATATGTTATAGTTTGGATTCCTAAAGCTTTTAGTATACTATCCCATCATTCAAGGGTGGTTTTCACTTTAAGTCATGTTTTCTTTTTGGACGGACACTATAATTGACATTTGTTTTACTATGTTCAATCTGAATTTATTTTAAAATAAAAAAAATCTATATTGATTCTGACTTTTCTACATCCAATTCACAGGTTTATCATTGCTTTGAGAAAAAAGATTATTAATTTAACCCTTTTAGAAGGGAAGATATAGTCATTATTTCTGGGAATGTCATTTTCGAGCCTGAGACCTGAAAAACAGGCTCCGGGCTTAACAGGTTAACATTCATTGGATTGACCACTTTGTTGTTCAGATATATCACATTTTTTACTAAATTATACATTAATTGAAACAAAACTCCCGTGAGTTTCATGTGTTTTCTTCACTCCGCTGGTAAACTGCTCTCATGTCAAGAAGCATCAGATCAGTGGATGCGCTGCAGCGTCCAATCAGTGAGCGATAAACAGTAAGGGGGCGGGGAGAGTATCTGAGGATTTCACCGGAGGATGGTCTGGTGGTTCCTCGATTATCGCTCCTCCCATATCGCTCCACGATCCTCGACCCTCGGTCCTCCGGCACAGATAAGGGCAATGGGACGCTACTCAAGATGGCACAGACAAATCAACTTCCAATACAGAGGACCGAAGAGCGAGGAAATTAAAAATAAGAGAAGTGAGAAGCAGCCTATGTATCCTTTAGTGTTTACTTCTTCTCTGTCTTCTTCTGCTGATTCCTTTGTTCTCCAGCGCTCTGTTTTTTAACCTCTTTCCTTCTCTTGCTCTATTTTCTTGTCCTTATCTTTTTCTTTCCTTTAGGATTCTATGGTGTTTTCTGATGGAGGAAAATGTAGGTATTTTTTACAAAGTCCCTTCATCAGAGGGTCCCTAGCATCTGAATATCCAAATTGACCAATCAGAATTGAGTATTCATTCCGTGTCATAATAAACTTTAATGATCCTGAAGGAAATTCATATAAATCATAAACCCCAGTAAAGGAAAAAAGAAAAATAACAACAACAGTGAGATACATTAGCAAATGACATAAACAAAAACAGAAACAGAAAGAGCATGCAAGCATAAACAGGCATAATAAATATATAGCGTAAAATAGACACCAAGGCCAAACAGGATTACAATTTAAAATAACTAGAATAAAAAGTAATACTGTGCATGGTATTGAGTGTCATTGTTAATGGTATTGGGAAGGTGCAAGATCAATCAAACCAAAGTAGATTGAACCTTAACATAAAAAGCCAACCTCAATGGTGAAGGTCAGGGTTAGGTAAATAGAAGGCTATGTCTCCATTTGAATCCAGGGGATGTAGAGATGTCAACAAAAGAGTAGAAAGGGTGTCAGTGAGAAATAATTACATTTAAGAGAAACCTTGGGATTCCTTGTGTAACACTTAGCTGAAAGTGATAAATGACGCCAGTGCTTATTTAGATCTACTAATTGCTTATGTATTTAAGTAGCGCACTAAAGGCCCTTCCATTAACTACAAACTGCTATTGTAATATTCTCCCACAGTCTGCCCTCTGCTTTTTCTCATCACTAACTGATCAAGCAACATACTGAAAGAGGAATAAAACCCTAAGGAGCACAACATCTTTCAAAGAGTGTTTCCACCACCTGGTTTGTGAGTTCTCTCGCTTTTAAAAGCTGCAACAGTGGTGTTTGGCAACTGTTACAAAGGAAAGGGGAAGAGGTGATTACCACAAGAAACTAGAACAAGCGTGGTGTTACATCATCTGCAGAGAGATGCACATAAATAAGTGTTGATCCTCTGCAACTGAAGTCCAGTTTGATACTGATGCAAGTGTTTCAACACGTAGCTCATTAAAGCTTTTACTGAAGGTGGATTATTTCTTATACCGTCTTCCTCTCTTCTTTTGTATTCTCCCTAGAAAGAAAGTATCTGGAAAAACTGACTGACAAGTAAGCTTTCATAGATGCAGTGCAAAAATACTCTCCAATTACATACTTATCACCAAAAAAAGCAAGAAAAGTGCATCTAAATTCAGGAAGAGAGAGTTTTAGGTGAATGCTTATTTGATATTCAGTCAACGGATCTTGTCATGAAGGTGTCATGAACACACAACCCCAAAGGACAGATAAAATGTGTTCTTTATAAGAGTCATTCAAAAGTATTGACATCACTCTCACATCTGTCTGCTACTGTATATATCTGTTTAAAACATCTAATGTATATAGAAACAACATTTTCCATTTCTTTCAGAAAAGATATTGAACCAGGAAATAATATCTTTGTTTCCTGATTTTATTGTCTCTTGTATTGAAAAATATAATTACATTTTGTCTTAGAATTCTACATACAAATTGTAACCTTACTTATTGTCAATATGTTTTTGTCAAAAATTACAAAACCACTTGGAGGCTGTCCCGAATTAAATGCAGGATATGTTAGAAACTGAGCCTGCGTTTCGATCTTCTTTATTTCTTCTCCTTGGTGTTCCTTACATTTAGATAACCTATGTACAACAACATCTGGAATGAATGAAAATACAGTATCGATCGAATGATTTCTGGTTATTAAGATTGTATAGAAGTCTATGAAAAAATGACTCTACTTCTCACTTGATTAGTAATTAGAATGAAATAGACGGTATGCTTTACGGGGGGGGGCTAAATTGTGATCGTCAGATTGCTACCAGGGTGACCCAGATTAAGGTGTAACAATGCTTCTTCCTCCCAAACTCCACCCTCTGGTCAAATAGGGTCCCTTCTCGCGGCAAAAAATGCAAGATAGCGCGAGAAGTGAGACTTCTAAATAGTGTTCTACAAACCAATGGGTTAGGGTGGCTAAGTCTACTTCTTATATACAATCTAGGATCTTCCATTGTATCTGAAGCTTTTATATGATGTGTGACATGTGAAGTTTTAGTCATGATACAGTTAGTTTAGCATAAAGACTGGAAATTAGGGGAAACAGCTGGCCTGGCTCTGTCCAGTGCTCACAATGCCAATCATTTCTGATGCCCTTGAGCAAGGCACCGGACATCCCCCCCTCTCCCCTCCCCCCTCCCTGCTCCCCGGGCGCTGTACAATAGCTGCCCACTGCTCCTACTACTAGGATGGGTTAAATGCAGAGGCCAGATTTGACTGTGTGTGCTGTGTGCTCTGCATGAGTGACCATTACATTCATCCAATTCTATAACTATATTTACGTTTAATCCATATAAAGTGTAAAACGTTGCACTTTTACAGAGCTTTTTAAAGTGTCTTTACCGTTTACACTTGACACTGTGAATTAAACAAACAATAAATAACATTAATGACTTAGGTTTAGAGGTGCTCTTTGGTACATTTTATACTTTTCAAATAATTAATATAAGTTAGTTAATTAGTGCCGTGCTTGCTCCTTCTCCCAGCTCAATCAAGAGGCTAACCCTATCTTGGCTTGATTGAACAAACATGTAATGTAAGATAAAAACGGCAAATCATTATTTTAAAAGAGCTTTATTCTTTGAAGCAATATATATTTCTTTGTGTTTGTTTTTTTACCTTGGGGCCATTTTCGGAGCCCTTCATAAACATCAATCTTAAATGAAATTCTATGCTCCCTAAACCATGTAATTGGTCATGGATGACCAAAAACACAATATGCAGTAAATCTACGCAGCTCTACACATGCCCGAGGCCTTACAGCCTGCCGCCCACAAAGAGGAAGGATCTCCTCATTACCAAATCATTCAATAATATGATGGCTTTATTCATTGTTTTTCAATGTAAACTTATCATCTGTGTCATGTCTTAAACTGCATATAATCTGTCAGTGTGTATATTAACATGTATACTGTCCCTGCAGTAAGTCTCATTCTGGCTATGCCATACTGTATAAGTGATGTGTTGTGCAACAGCTGCTTTGAAAAAGGTCTAACCAATGTTTTAGTTTTGTTATGCACCTACAAGACTTTGCCAAAAATTATGGATTAAAGGAGGTGTATGCGTCTGAGGGGAAAAAAGCCTATGAATAAACAATTTTGTTTCTATTTAATACTAACATGCAAAAAACGAATCATTCACACAAGATAAATTATCATTTGTAACTTAAGTAGGTTAACAGATCCGATAGATACGGGCTTAACAAATCTTCATTTTACACATTAGGGTTCAAGAAACCAATTTTGAAGCTCTTTTGTAGTCTTAGAAATGCTTTTAAAGATATGACGGTAATGCCTTTGCAACAATATTGACTTTAGTAATGAATATATTTACAATGACTTTAAATTGTACTGCATTTACTACAAGTGCAATCCTAAGAAATAGGCAAGAAGAAAGCTGTTGGGCGCTAATGGACATTTGAGTTTTATTTGGTTGATTTTCCTGCAGTTCTTTAGCAGCTTAAAAGCTGGGATACGATGGAGACCAAAACAGAGCTAAAAGGTGCGCAGACATTTGATTACAATTCAACAGGTGGGGAGAACCATAACTCCACATGTTGAATGCTGGTTCTGTAAACGGGCAATTGTCTGCTAACCTGTTCACCATTACAACTTTATAAGGTGATAACAGTCAACGGTGTGTTTATAGCTTGCTGCCTTTACGAGTCAACGAATCAATGAATAAGGGTTCAAGAGTTCAAGGCTTTACTGCCTACTGCTCTTTGTTAATTGCCATCTCTACATCTTGTGTTGCCTATATATGGACTGTGAAGATCTACATTTTACACATTAGGGGTTAGAAAGATATTTAAAAGCCATATTTGTAGTCTTAGAAATGCTTTTTTTTCGTTTTTTTGGATTTATTTTTAGATACAATTTCTTAATAAGGAAGCCTGTCTTTGTTACTTATTTTAACGTCTTTCGTTTTTTTTAAATATCATCCTATTGTGCCTTAAAATTCAAAATAATGTTGAGTCTTACCTATTGTAAATATGGTCCTGTCCCAAATACAAAATGTGTTGCTTTAATTTGATCCCTTATCTATACTCCTTGGTGTTCCTAACATTTACATTACTATGGTACATCAATAAAAAAAAGATGGAATACATTTACAGTATGGCTCATATGACTTCTGGTTATTATAGAATAAGGGGGGAAAAAGGTCAGAACGATTGTATAGAAGTCTATGAGAAAATGACCTTACTTCTCACTTGATTAATTACCCCAGTAAACCTTTTCCTGATACGTTTACAGTCTTAATCTCTAGTTTCAAGCCTTGATCAAAAAAGCATAATATTATAATTGTACCTTGCATAGTCAATTATGATCAGATTTAGAGTAAAATAGACCAAAAATGATTATGTTTATAAATTACAGTTTTGAGGTTCATACGGTTGATTTTTATGCAGTATTTATGAAGGTTTTGGGACTGAGGGAATCCACTGACTGACAGGTGTTATATAAATACAAGCAAGTTCTGGGCTTTGGAGCTTTTGCAATCAGTGCATTTGGCTACCATACATGTACTCCAATCTGTGTAGTGATAATTAAAGCTAATCTAGTTTGCATTCTTCTACAACTTTTTTCAATTTAATTTGCCTTTTGATCTGAGGCATTTCAATTATATCTAAAAAGATACATCCACACCTGTCTTCAAGCTTTGCACACATGAATGAGTTAAAGTTTCTGTTCTCACTCAGAAAAATAGGCTGAGTTTAAAGCTTGTGGGAGTTGGGGTTGTGAGTGGAGAGGTTTTGAGATGAACTCTGCTACAGAATCTAACCCATGTACACCTTTGAGAAATCAAAAGCCTGCAATGTTGTAAAAATGTGCAGTTGGTTTGGTTTGACGAGAGAAACCTGTAAGAATGCAGAGCTACCAGTTTCATGTCCAGGAAATGCTGGACCAACTACTACCAAATATTCTGCATCTCTTTTTCCATTTTTTTTATCACTTACAAATGAGAGTACCTTGTGCACTTTGTATATTGGAATGTTTTTATTGGGTTGTCAAAAATGTATACAATATACAGTATGCCATCATATGAATCAAACTTCACCTACCCCCTGGAAACTCGCCAATTTACCAAGAGTGGATACATGATATTTAAATAAATAAATGGTAAAACTAGTAGAATTAGTGAGGATAGTAAAACATTCCCTTTCCTGTATTCTCTAGCTCTACAAAGGCTAAAATCCCAAAGTTCCCTCGACGCGTCACATAAGTCACACTCTCCTGTGACAAAATGGCATCCAATGTAATAAAAAAAGTCAATCAAAGAACTAGATTCCTATACCGGATCTCCTCTCTGGTAAACAAAAACACCCTGAAAACTCTGGCAGGAGCACTCATTCAAGGGTACCATGACTATGCTTGCACGTCATGGTACCATAGCACCTCCAAGGCGCTAAAAATAAAACTTCAAACATCGCAAAATAAACTGGTCAGACTACTGCTTGACCTTTCATCTAGAACCCACCTCACCTCTGCCCACTTTGACAACCTAGGATGGCTTAGAGTAGACGAGAGAGTACAGCTACTTGCAATGGGCCTGGTCTACAAGATCCACTACACCTCTATGGTACCCATGTACATGTCTGCATCCCCTTAACAATTGTATGTTTTGAGCTGTACTGTACTGTACCCAATATACAAGCTGTTAATAAACTTTTCAATCAATCAATCAATCAAGTCACAGAATATGAAACTTGAAATTGAGCGTGATAGGGCCCCTTTAAATAATTTATTCAGGCATGTCTTGGTAGTAATGAGAAAAGCCCCAAAATAGCCTGACTTGGGGTTCTCACACATCTACAAGAGTTTTTCCCTGTGTGCACTTTCTGAAACTACATCAAAATTATTTGAGTTAATATGATGATATATATGTTTTACACAATAGGGTTAGGGTTATTGGAATTCAAATGAAAGTGTCTCAGGAGTAAACTGAAAACCAAATGGAAACTATATTTTTCTCCTTTGGATCCTGCAGTAACAGGAAGGGTTAATCTTAAAACCACTATAATGATATGATGGGCTTTCACTTCTTGATGGACCACGCAGCCCCCACCCCCCACTCCCGACAGAGAGTCTCCTCATAATGGCTTCATCACATTAGGGTGGTGAACACAACACAAAGCAATCTGATGGAGTGGACGTAATGCATATTGAGGCCTGTACAGTGTTTCCTGACTTGAACAGTTGACAATATTGACAGGCTAATATTGACAGGCTAATATTGACAGGCTAATATTGGTTGCATCTTGTACATTATGTTCTCTTATATGAAGTTAAATAATAAAACACAAGTAATAATTACCATTGTTCAAACCCAGTATGTGGACAGTAATTGTAAGTTTTACTTGTAGACCTTTATCTTTAACGTTATCTTCAATTTGGCTTATGTGTTATGATCTGTTTGTGTTGTGTTTTGTCTTGTCTTTTTCTGTCTTTGGTTTCCTGTTTTATTTTGAAAAATGTTCACTCCTGTCTTGCCTGTTGCTTTCTGTCTGTTTTCCCTCCTACCTGATTACCCGATTGTGTTCACCTGGTGCCCCTGTGTTTTCTCCTCCCTCCTCACCTGTGTCTTGTTTGTGTGATTAGTCTTGTGTGTATTTTAGTTCTGGTTTTTCTGTCTGTCATTGTTAGTTCCTTGTTTGTCTTTGACTGTGTCACGGGGTAGTGTTCTGTTTTCTACTTTGTTACCTTGGATTAAAGGAATTATCTTGGAAATCTGCATTTGGGTCCTGCCTGCTTCACTCAACCCTGACATTATGATCTGTTCGCTTTTTCCCGCCAATGGCTTTTTGATGTGTAATGCTTAGATATGTTGTGATGTTGTGTCTCAACATTTTCAATAACTTAGGTAACTTTTTTTAGGCAAGTAGCTGGAACTGACAGTTATCTGAGTAAAATCATTTTAGGTTTAGATCTGTTGTTTATCTCAGTCCTATTCAATTCAAATGTAAGATTTAAGAGCATCAGAAATAAGTAGGCCTACTAGGGGTGTAACGGTATACGTATTCGTACCGAAAATATTCGGTATGGGTCCTTCGGTTCGGTACACGTTTGTACCGAACGAATATAACGTTAAACGTAAAAGATTGAGAACGTGAAGAACGTTTTGGAAGTAATCGCAGGTGCTGCGTTGCAGCATTCAGTGTCATTTGCTCACATTGGGTTCAACGCGTCATAGAGCGACCAAGTCATTTCATTGGACGAGAGGCATACTATGAGAGCTGGTCACAGGTATGCGTTCAAATTTAGTCAGTAATTTGAGGAACTGTCGAAATGGCGAACGCAGATAAAGTTGAGCTCGAAAATCCTCCAGCATCATTGAAGTCTCCGGTTTGGGAACATTTTGGTTTCGCAGTTGCGTACAAGGATGACGGACAAAGACAGGTGGACCGAACCAAAGCTGTTTATCGGCATTGTTCAACTCAAATTGATTACGCGACTGGCAATACATCAAACTTGTACACTCATTTGAAAAGGCATCACCCAAACGTGAATATCACCGGTACCAAAATAAAAATTACTGAAGTGCAAACCCAACTCCCACTAGCATTTAAGCCTCCAACACTCGCAAAAAGTTCAGACCGAGCCAAAGCTATTACAAACGCCAAATATCCTTATGTTGCCATGTTAGCAAAGTGCGACCTGGCTGTATCTGCTACCTCTGTCCCTAGCGAGAGGGTGTTCTCCACAGCAGGAGACATTGTTAGTGCCAGCAGATCTGCCCTTTCGGCCAGCAATGTGGACAAGTTAAGTTTTCTTAAAAAAAACATGAAAATACAATGACAAGCAAGCAAGTCCTAGTGTCAAGCTGGCTGCTTAGGCGAGTACTAGTACAGTACTGATTATTTCAGTTCATCGAAATGCTGCACCTTAATGTTTATTTTATTATATTTTGTATTTATTTGAGTGAATACATTATTCACAGTTTAATAATAATTAAAAACCCCCAACAAATATTTTATGTTTAGTGATCATTTTTTCTGCTGGACCGAAAACGTACCGAACCGTGACCTAAAAACCGAGGTATGTACCGAACCGAAATGTTTGTGAACCGTTACACCCCTAAGGCCTACTATAAATTCTGACCTGTAGTGGAATAACACAAGTATCCGGTTGGGTTAAGGTCATGTGGAGTTAGTTTAAATACCAGCTTTCAATCTGAATAATAGTCTCTCCACATCCAAGCCATAACTATGACCGGAAACACTTTTCTGAAAGCACGGAACAATCCAATTTATATGATCTCCGAAAGATGAAACAAACATGGTTGCCACATGTAAGACATAGTTTGATATTCCCAAAAATAAATATGTAACATAGCCCAATAAAACAGTCCTGATAAAATGAGCATGTTCACGGTAATCAAACGCTAAAATCATACATACTACAAAGTAAACAATAAAAGTAATTCAAATATTAACACATTACTTTTCTATAATTTGTTAGCTAAGTAGCATTTTAAGAATTCTAGTTGATGTGAGGTTATTTATTGATGCCAGGATATGGTTGTTTTAGTATCAAACCAACCAAAAGACTATAGGACTGTAATATCTTCATTGATGAGTAGGTGTGTAACGGTTCACATAATTCACGGTTCGTTACGGGTTCGGTGCAACAAGAAAAAGCAAAAAAAAGTCCCAAATGCATAATTCCAGGTTTGTTGTTATTTATTTTGAACAGTAGTGCAAGTTTCAGTATAAAAATAAGGAACTCTAAGATTTTGAATAATTAACTTTATTACACAGTTAAAAACAAACCACAAACAGTAGCACACACACTCAGATGGCCATATTATCTATAATGGCTGATGTCAAACAAAAAGGTTTCATCAAGCTGTAAAACTAAAAAGAATGTCTTGAAAATATTACAAAATAAATAATAAGAAAGTGTTTCCAGGGCGCATAGCCGTTGAAATATATATGCCAATAGCTTCCGTTACTTATTTTGGTCTCTCGGCTTTCATGTCTATTGGCTTCTTAAAAACAGAGGGGATAAGCTGCTGTTGTCTTTTGCCGGGCTCCGGTGATTGGCAAATCTGGGTGATGCCTTCTGATATGATTTAGCATGTTTGGCGTGTGTATTAGCATACCGCACCGCTGTCGAACAACGTTGACACACCGTCCTCCTCCGAGCCACCACTCGCATTCCATCGTTATTGTAGTCCACAGGGAACCCAAAATGTTCCCACACAGCTGATTTAAAAGAAGCAGGTGGGTTCTAGCTCCTGTGTGTTATCTGAAATCGCCATACTAACTTTTCTTCTTCTTGTATTTTGTTCGTTTTGTTGTGTTTTCTTCTTGTTCTTCATTTGTTGTTTAAGGGCGGCTGGCAAACATCTTTTAGGCACAATACCGCCCCCTGGATTACATATAGTGTAATGGATACTGCCCTGAGTGACAGACTTTTTTCCCTCTCGTAAAAAAAGGCGTATTCGTCGTGTGACTGCATGTGCCGAACCGTGACGGTTCGGGACGAATACGGATACGTTACACCCCTATTGATGAGTGAAAATCAGAATCACAGCGGCCATCTTGAGATGCTAGATGACTTAAAAGTCATAAAAATGGAAACCCATTGCTAGTTTCCATCCCAAATGATGTAAACGCAGCATAAGTCATCAAAAGTCATGGGTAAATTAAAGCTCATAGTGTTTTTGCAAAACAACTTTAAAACAGAGCAGGAACACCCACCTGTGTTTTTGTCAGCTCTTCACGCTGTGTTCACTTTCTTCATTTTAGTTTAACATATTTTATCATATTAAAGAACACTGTACTCTTTACCCTACACAGCATGTGAGTCACTCCAAATATTCTCCGTAGCTCATTTTCCCATCTACCGTAAAATGAGAAATCACAACTGATAGTAAAAACTTTGGTGAAGAGGTGCTAAACAGCAACACATCCTGCGTGCCAGCCAACATCAACCCCCGTTCTGTCGATTGGAGCAGGTTCCTACGATGACAGCTTGTGGGTATAAATCAAATGAGCTAATGGCTTGTAGAAAAACATTGATACAAATTCCCCATTCTAATAACTGTGGGTAAGCTGTTAAAATGTAAACCATACAAACAACAAATGTACTTCTAGAACCTGTAATGTTGGCGACATTAAATAAGACATCAGATTGAACATAGAAGTGTTGGATTATGACTTAACATTCATTGGATTGTCCACTTTGTTGTTCAGATATATCACATATTTGTAACTAAATGATACATTCATTGAAACAAAACACTCTATAAACTGAGGAGTGACTCCCGTGAGTTTCATGTGTTTTCTTCACTCCGCTGGTAAACTGCTCTCATGTCAAGAAGCATCAGATCAGTGCTCACTGAACTCACAGGTTTATCATTGCTTTGAGAAAAAAGATTATGAATTTACCCCTTTTAGAAGTGAAGATAGTCAATTGTTCTGGGAATGTCATTTTCGAGCCTGAGGCCTGAAAAACAGGCTCGGAGCTTAACTGAACACTAAAAGAGCATTCATGATATCAATAAAAAAGGAGCCAAAACCTTGGAATTTAATCCCCCAGTTGGTAAGAACCATTATATATGCTGGTTGTGGAAACGGGTAAATGTCTGTCAACCATTACAATTGTATTGGGATATAATATAACTATATTAACTAAATACTATCTCTACGTTTTGCTGTGACACTGGAAACGTTCACCCTAACTAATGTGAAGCAAGTATGGATCTTTGGACATTTATATAAATTATGACACAAATGTTCATACATACAAAAAGTGGATCTTTTATTCTAACCCTTTAAGGAACATTTTTAGATAATCCACATCAGAAAGTGAAGTTCAAATCAACTTTTCCATTCAGTCCTGCTTGAATGCAATGTGGAGAGTCATACACAACATTTAAGGTAATGGAGCAAATAATATAGACCAGGGGTTTTCAAAGTGCTGGAAGGTGAGCCTCCCCTCAGAGAACATAAGAACAGCCGCGCCCCCCCTCCCAATTATTATTATTATTATTATTATTATTATTATTATTATTATTATTATTATTATTATTATTATTGCTGTTGTTGCTATCATGCAGGGGTATTCAATTGCATTTCAAAGAGGTCCAGAAAGAGAAAATGTCATTAAATGCTCTGTTTTCGCTGTCTACCTTCCGCCATTTGAAATGACTCCGACTGTTTCCCTCCTCTTGTCTCGTCTCTGTGTGTGTGTTTGAATCTATCGTGCTGACTCACTGACTGCACCGATTTGATTGGCTGAGTAGCGTCACCTCCTTAAAACATTAAATCATAACTTTTTTAAAATCTTTTTATCTTTATGTTTTAAACATATTGTATAAAACTCCCCCACTACTTGGACTATTCCTTGCACCCCTCTAGAATAAGCCTGAATGGTCTCAACCATATTGCATCAGTAACGTGCACTTGTTGTTATAACAAGATCGCAAGGACACTGGTAGCGATCGGACAATTGAGTGTTGTTCAGTTTGTGTGGAACATGCGTGTGCGTGCATGAAAATATATCACACATCCAATTACAATTGCATGTTCAATTCACTACCCTGGAGTGGAGTGCACCAGCTGGGCGTAAGCTGGTCGTAACTCTACGTCCGACGTAGAACCGAAGGTTAAGACCAAACTAAAGTTATGACTAGTGCACCACTTAGACTTAAGCCCTGTATGCGTTGCGCCCGGGTGTAACTTTTACGCCTAGTATGGAGCAGGCGTAAATCGGAAAGACAGACTAGTATCCATAGTAACGTAAAACAGGCAAGAAGGATATTAACGATGGCAGGGCGTCTTGTTTACAGGTTTAACAATGAAAGGGCATTAAGAAGAGAAAGAGTCGTCCGTGATCGAACAAACCCACTGGACATCTATTCAGACAGTGAACTGATTGAGAGGTTTCGTTTCGGCAGACAAGCCCTTTTTGATTTAATCGAGGAGATCTCCCCTCAACTCCAGCACGGATCAAACCGAAACGCTGCGCTCTCCCCAACCTTGCAGGTGCTGATAGCGCTCAGATTCTACGCGAACGGGGCCTTTCAAAATACTGTGGGAGACATGATTAATGTTCATCGCACAACTGCATGTCGGGCTATAAGACAAGTTTCATTGGCCCTCCAGCGCCGCCTTAGGAACTATATTCACCTACCCACACAAGAAGAATCAGCGAAATCCAGGCAAGATTTTTTGTTAAAATCAGGTATACCTGGTATTGTCGGATGCATCGACGGTACTCATGTTCGCATTCAGGCCCCCTCTGAACATGAGTATTTGTATGTTAACGGAAAGGGTTACCACTCAATAAATGTCCAAATTGTTTGCAACTCGGACATGGGCATTGTCGACCTCGTTGCAAGATGGCCTGGGTCGACCCATGATGCTCGCATCCTGAGAGAGAGCGCCCTTCAACGGGAATTTGAGGCAGGGAGAGTGAATGGTCTTCTTCTCGGAGACAGTGGATACCCTCTGAAGCGCTGGCTAATGACACCTGTCATCGCAGAGAGAACTGCACAAGAGCGCCGCTATAATGAGAAGCATACACAAACGAGGAACATTGTAGAGCGCTGCATTGGAGTGCTCCAACGTAGGTTAGTAAGTCATTTTTATAATATATAAAAGGCCAGCCTTTTAATGTAGATATAGGCTAAATTGTTTTTTGCTTTTTTTTTGTAGGTTTCACTGCCTCCACAGTGAAATGCGAATGCACCCTGCGTGATCATTGCTGCCACTGCGGTGCAGCACAACATCTGTGTGAAAAAGAGAATCCCCCTTCCGATGCAAGGAGAATTGGTACTGGAGGCGGATGAGAACCCTGTGGCTCCTGCTGGCATCCGTGAAGATATCGGTGGACGACTTACCCGCAATCATATACTGTAATAAACAACCTATAGACCTATATATTTGTAATATGAACGCTGTTTTTTTGCAATTGCATTTCAATAAGCTCCCATTGTGACCACACATTTTCATTAGGTCTATTTTATTCAAAGAACACACACAAGAACATTAAATAACAACATTTTGGAGAATTATTAACATGAAATTGAGATAAAAACAAGTACAACAGATATGATTACAGAATGGTGAACACATTGTCTTCTTCAGTGATTATTTGATTATTAAGGATTGTAATTTGGAGTCTCAATTTCTCCTTCTCCAGCTCAATTTTCTCGTGTTCCGCTCTCAATTTTACGGTCTCCACCTCCATACGAACGATTTCTTTCTCCGTCAGTTCCCGCTGTAGCTCTGACAAATCCCTCTTTCTCTTTCGGGGTGTGGCCATTTGGGATTCCTCTTGAGTCATCGCTGACGCTGTGGGTGTGGGAATTCCCTCTTCTCTGCGGTCCTCTGAGTCTGTAAAATGGCAAGTTACTGTCAGTTACTGTCAGTTATTGTCAGTTGCTATCAACTGCTGCGATTGCTAATTGTTATCTCGCTAGCCGTGATGTCTCACGGGGGTAATGTTTATATAGATAATGTAGGGTGATGTTACTCTATTAATGACTTACCACTAGTGACAGCTGACACGTCTGCGTCAACCTCTTCAAATGTTGAGGTTGACGGCTCTGAGCTGTCAATCCCATTCAACCCGGTGAAAGTGGGGGAATCCTCTCCAAAAATAGCTATAATGATATCGCTGTATGGAGAGGTTTTTGGTGCAGGGCCTCCGCCGGTCGGAGGGTTTTTGAGAACCGAAGCATCTTTTTTGGCTCTGGATAGTAGGTCCTTCCACTTTTTCCTAAACTCTTCCACCATCCGTATCCCTCCATCACCCAAGTCATTTATCGCACCAGTGATCGACTTCCAGGCTGCGAGTTTGTGTTTGTTTGTCATGGTATTGTTAAATTTGGCAGTTAGCGAGTTTTTATGCTCTGCATATATTTCAATTAATGTTCTAATCTCTCTATCAGTAAAATTGGTTTTTCTCTTCTTTTGGTTTCCGTTATCCATATTCGTTATTCAATTCTTAGCTTGCTCTGAATGGAGGAGTTTGAGTGTTAAATTATATAGACGTGTGTTGCTTGGCAACAATTACTGTTTCGCGTGTATTCACGTGGACGCGCATCTTAAGACCAGGCGCAGCTACGACCGAGACTAGTCAGGTTTGGTGCACTCGGTGTAAATTCTAATCACTAAGTCGGACGTAGCTAAGCCCGACGTTAGAGTTAAGACCTACTTTTTTACGCCCAGCTGGTGCACTCCACTCCTGGAAGTTAATAAAGTTGGAACAGCCTGTGGACAGCCGTTCTTCCTTGCATGTCAGTCGCCGACACCTTCTTACAGAGGACAGGCAAATCTAGCTGCAGCACGACCCGTATATTTTTGCACGCCGTGTTCTCAACACAACATTTTTAACATTTTCAACATCGTGGATATCATACATCCTTATATGCTCCCGGCAACACACTGAATGTCAACTTTGCCTCCTTATTTTTGGCGAGGTGGGAGAACTCGGTCTCCACAGACAGCCAAAAGTATGCAAGTGTCACTTTACCCATCTTTTTCTCGTTATTTTTTTTCTCACGCTGCGCGTCCCCTGAAGCTCTCTGGCGCCCCCCAGGGGAGGCGCGCCTCACACTTTGAAAACCGCTGATATAGACTAATGCTGTTATGAACACAACATAACAAAAAGGGGAATACTAGAGAGTGAAATCAAAGTCAGTGTGGATAAATGAACAGAAGGTTCATACTGTGTCTCTTAAAATGACTGCCTGGATACTGCTGTTCTAATTGAATGATAGCTTGTGATTTATTTGCAGAAATAAGATACATTTTGCTACTGCTTCCTGTTTTCACTTTCCGTGTGAGCATACATAAAATACAAAACAATTCCCTCCTTACATGAAGAAGCCAAAAGCTGGGTGTGATTTGATTAACCTCTCCTTGGGCGTTTAGCTAAAATGTACCTAGGATACCGAACAACTTACGATGTATTACTTATTTACTCTTCAAATGTGCATCTTTTAATTCAATATCATGCAAATTGAGTTAATAAATATAACTCAGTTGACGTTTGATCATCTTTGAATTAATTTAAGACCCATGAGCAGCATTTACTTACGTTTTTATTGAAACATTTTTTTATGTTCAAGGCTTTATGTGACATTTTCGATCATTTACTGGAGCTGCAGACCTTTTGTGCTTGCAGGAAGTGAGCTGCTGCTCTGAAGAGATTGGCGGCCACTGAACTAGTCCATGACCTGAACCCCCCATGGATAGGAGAGAAACAATCTTGGAAATAAAGAAATAAGCAACTAAAGGTATCAGCAGGCCAGGCCATTCACCTTGTCGTCCCCGTGGACTTCTTGGCCGAGCTCCAAACTAAAACACAAAGGGCCAACACTGAGGAAATGAGTTTTAGCCTGATATCACACTCTTAAGACAAATTGTTCTTTTTTAAAAAAAAAAGCTTTTATTTAGTTGCTGAGCATGTGATGCCCTTCAGTTTCACAACTGGGTGTAGCCCAGTATAACCAGTCAGAAAAGTTTGCCGATCATTGGATGTGTTCAAGTACGTTTCATGAAAAGGGATGTCATATGGTAGAGTTCTTCAGCCAGACAAGTGGTATTTTTGTTGTCTATACAACGGACTTTTTTCCCCCGCCTGTTTGGTGTTTTAGTGACTCACTGTGATCCGTAGTGGGAGAGAAACACAGTAAGGGGTGTATCAGTAGCCATCAAGCTGTTCAATGCAATGCTGGTTCCGAGGATAAGTGGGGTGCTGTCTTACAAAAATAACTTTCAATGGCGCCAAAAAACTCATGACATTAGAAAGTAAGGTCGGGAAAATGTAAACTAAAAGGGCAAAAATATACCGGTAAAACCTGCAAAGAGGTAGCTGGGGCCAGGGTTAGACTTTGACCTAAAGCCCTTGCTGCCTTTCATCTGTTTAACAAAGGACAACAATTATCTTGGAAGAAACAAATATTACAACCAAAATGTAGTAGTCAGTGCATCATTTTGGGTCTACAATAACAAATGAGGCCAAGCACCCTAAACTTATTACAACTGTCTTTCAAGAATACTGTGAACTGCCTTAATTTGAACAGGTTCCTCAGAGAAATAATAAATGGACAGGGAAAAATAACGTTTGGTAGTGTTGCCGTAAACAACATAGCTCCCTGTTCCCCGTTTCCTTGTCTCTCTATGGCAAGTATACTCAGAGTGCTTTTCCCTGGGGCCACTTTTTCAAAATGACAGGAGGCAAGGGGCTCCAAATTGCTGTAGCTCAGGGGATACATGTACTGATCTGCAAATAAGGGGGTCGGCAGTTCCATCCCAGCCCCTGCAGTCAAAGTATCCTTGTGCAAGATAGTTAGCACCAACTTTTGCCGTAGGCATGGCTACGGTATTGAATGCATGCAAATCGCTTTGGATAAAAGCGTCAGCTAAATAGAATGTAATGTCATGTAACATTAATAATATATATCACAAAAACTACATCGCAATAAAAAGTCTATATCTCATCTGTCTTTTACATTTTTTATTTACAAATGTACTGTCTGGTTAGCTTATTAAAGGGGCCCTATTTAGCTAGTTTTCAGGTTTCACATTTGTATTTTGTGCCTCTACTGTCAATCAATGTTTATTTATATAGCCCAATATCACAAATGTTACATTTGTCTCAGTGGACTTCAGAGTTTGTACAGAATATCAGTATGACAATACGACACCCTCTGTCCTTAGACCCTCACATCGTACAAGGAAAAACTTCCAGAGAAAAACCCCACAGTTTAAAGGGGAAAATGGGAGAAACCTCAGGGAGAGCAACAGAGGAGGGATCCCTCTCCCAGGACGGGAGACATACTGTGACATGTCTCCATGCTTTAATGTTTAATAAGGTCTTTATTTTTCTCATACTGCCTATGCTGCAGCACCTCTTTTCACCCTCTGTCTGAAACCAGAGCCCAGTCTGCTCTGGTTGGTTAGCTGGCCGGCTCTGTTGTGACGGGTCAACCACTAAGAATGTCCCGCCCCTTAGCCCATCACGATTGTGTGGGAAAGAAACACAGACACTGCAGAAACACAGACACTGCAGAATGCTCATTATAAGACAAAAATCCAAACCCTGCCTCACAACAAGATGTTGGACGATTCTAGAATCTATGAAGGGAAGTTGCTCTCTTAAACATGTGCAGTAGCTTTATACTGGAGATGAAACATGGACAGTATCTGAAAGGTGATTTTTAAACTGGGAAAATTAAACGTGGCCAGGCATGGCTGGAACCAGGATTTTCTTAGTACTATAGGACTTGTTTTTGTGCTGTTTGTCGTGTCTGGTTATGTGTCTTTTTTCACTTCTTGACATATGTCTTGCCATTGGACGCCATTGGATGTATTTGTATATACCTGCATTTTCTCCCCAGGACTCAGAATTCAATAGATTTAACCTGTAGCATTCGATGGTCATTACTGTTTTGATCCCATGCAAACTTCTTTGGAAACACCTTTGTAAACAGTGTCCTCTTTTTATTATGTATTTCCTCAGGACTTGATTTATTCTGGTCATAGACTTAAAACTGACTTGAAACTGACCAGAACAAACACTTAACAGAATTCAACACTTCCATGACCATGCTTTTTAGTCATGACTGAGCAATTACTGAGAGGACAAACTTGGCAACAAGTAGACTGGGTACAAACACATTTGTAGGCCTCCTAAAACTTTACTGAAATATAAAGAGGTGCGTATTCCTCTACCAAAACCGAAAAATAATTCAGTTTGCATGGATAATTCATGATGAATTTGCAAGAAAAAGGCAAAAACCAGCAAGTGGCTCTAGGTTACTTCTGGTGCTCCCTGTCTTTTTGTTAATAAATGTTGAAAAAGTTACAGATAAAGAGTCAGTGAATGACTCAAAAGGGCCATTCACATCTTACCCTAGAGATTACCGTTCTCCCCCTAGACACACCTATCTATGTGGGGTGATGACAACTAAACAATTTCTATGAAATCTGAGATTTTTGCAGAGGAAGGGAATGAGTTGTGCCGTAAAGCTTCAACTTGTAAGTAGGCCTTTCGAAGTGTTGGAGCTTAATCCTAAAACAAGATAGTAAAAGGCCATGATTTGGTCAGAAAACAAACAATTAGAATCAATACACGACACACACTGTATGATTTTGTCCCCTGACTGTCAACACTAACTGGCTTAGACTGTAATGGACTTCAATTTAAGTCTTTCAGGTCAGCTGAGGCTCTCAAATGATACCATTAATCAGCTCAACAATGTCAATGTGAGTCACCACCTAAAAGGGGTCTTAACTGAAGCCCTGAGCCATTATTCGGCCTAGCTGCTAGGAAAATGACTTCACCTGATCATTTGGCAAATTCACCCAACATTATGTTTCCGCCTCAGGGCATAACAGTGTGACAAATGACTGTTGCTTAATAACAAACGAAAAGGAGAATGAAGTCGATTTCTGCTGTGATATTTTCTGTGAAAATTAGAAACCAAGAATGATCACAGACGATGAGCCAATGGATGTAAGCTGAGCTCCCCAGTGGCTTTGCGGCGATAACAATAAATGCTTTGAGCTCACCTCAGCCCCATTCACATCACTCAATGCCTCCTTGAGCCTGAAAGAGAATGTATTGTTACTGGAGGAGAAATAACCTGCCTTTTCTTTTCCTGATTCAGACAGTAATCATGAAGGGGATGCATTATCGTGACAGGTTGTGACAGAGAGGGTTTTGCAATACACTATGGTTAATTAATCCACCTGAATGTCACAAAAATAACACCCCAAGGTTGAAGAAATACAATGTTTATTGTCAAATGTTGTTTTTGGGCAGAATTTTCCGAGACAGGCCCACCCTTCCTCCTCGTCTCACTTGTCTAAAAGATCCTGACTTAAATGAAGCAAGAAGCTACGTCTGGTAATTTACTGTTGCTGGCCATAAAACAATCCTTCTTTGGCCGGCGTAGGGGGGGGGAAGGGCAGACAGGAACTCAAATGTTGGGACGATGAACAGATGCAACATGGCTGATATAATGCTAAAATGTTGGCTGGGGGCGCCAATAAAAATGCTGAGATGTTGGCTGGCAAGGTTAATATGATTGCTAAAATATTGGCGAGGTTGGCTTCAATGTACGGTTCTAAAAGATTAGCTCTGAAATACGGCCATAGCTTTGGCTCAAGCATCTTCTAGTGGAAAGACTAAGACAATGTCTTTGTTTTTCCAGCTATCCCTTATTCTTCTCTAAGAGCAATTCTAGGCATTGTATCTTCATTTTAGTCATGCCAGTTGATGGATGGATGGACAGTTGAGGAGACAGCTGGATGAGTGGCAGACATGCAGCGACAAAGTCAAACCTTAAAACAGTTTTTATTATTTACACAGTTGTTTACATTTTTAATAGTAAATCCTGTTCAAGCTTTTCAACACTAGTAATGCAACGGAAGCAGAGGCAAACACAAAGTGTGAACCCATGCATACATAAGATGTTGTGTAGTCCAAATACACAAGTTAGATCAACCTCAACAAAGTCCTTCTGAATGTCTTTCCTCCCTCCATCTGCCTTTCAAATTCAGCCAGCCACCATCGCCACCTGGGTCCATTTAACCACCAACAGCCCCAAACTAGTCTGAATCTTGCCTCTTCAATTAGAGCTGAAGACATTTGAACTACAAGCAAGTAAGAAAGGCAATCCATCTATAAGAGAAGGGGTCATTCGAATACATTGGACTTGTAGTTGCTCAGTTGTTTTATAATCATGTAAAACACAGACATTTTGGCGTCTAGATGGTCAAGGCATTTGGTCCCATTTCCCCATTTGGGAAGTCCTGTTTCCAAATTTGGTGTCACTTGGCTTTAACGTGGAAACGACATGCAAATATATGTTATATTGTATTGCTATTAAACAACACAACGGTATCTGTTCCCAAGTTGTTGTTAAGACTGGATGTGGCGTTTACATTTTTCCAAATTGAACACATTTAATAGATTATCGCAACATCTTGAATGCAGTCAACATCTGGTAATGTTATTGGAATGGAAAGAAAATGTGTGTATCCAATCTGCAGATTCTCCCTTGGCCCAGGCTACACCCTGAATATGGCCAGTGTTTTTTTCCAACAAACCTACAAACCGAGCCAAAAACAAACCAACTCGACAGAGGTACTACGGGTTTCCTGTGGTGATGAAACAGTGAAAGAACTATTCCCTGACTCTGTCTCTTCTCTCAGCTTATTCTGTTTGTTTTCTAGTTTTCAACATTAGTGCTGTGCTTCACTCCACTTCACTTATGCAACTTGTTTTTCAGCTGCAGTAGGCAGCTGTTTGCAAAGGGCACAAAAGGTCTGATAAACCCACTGTACATCTGTCCACACACAGAAACACTGAATGTTCCACTATGTTCACCAACTATAGTTGAGAATGTGTCTTGTTTTGAATTTCATTCCAGTGGCATTGTACTTAAAGTAAGCAGCCTTCCATTGTTCACACTTGATTTGTGACACGTTTAAACTGAACTGTTGTATGATCAACCAAGGATGTTGAACACATTTGCTAATTTAGACAGCATTGCTTCATAATGGTGTGCCCTATTAGAATGCCCTGATGCTGATTTTTTATGTATTTATTTCACTGACAGTAATAATTATTTACTTAAGAAAAATCATCCTTAACCCTTAAAATACAAGTATTCCATGGACTTAATTATTATTTTATTTTATTTCCTTACTGCAATTGCCACAGAAAAGTGACCACACCAATGGCCAAATGGTTTTGCCTCTAAAATACCAAGGTTCATAGCCATATGTAGATTGAAACAGTTTTCCTTGCTGTGGTGTTTGAGTTCAATTTAAGTAATTGGGGAACAACTTTACGTCACCACCGTTTTTATGAAACATTGAATACAGACATTTACAATTTACCAGTGGAGTATTATTTTAATGTCTAATAACACAGAACAAAACGTGAACATCTAATAAGCTTGTATGACCACATTCCTTATTTCGGGATACTAAACAAAAACTGATTAAAAAAACCATTGACTCCGAGACTAGTAAACCAAGAAGAGCTAAAATGCTGACTCATTTCCCGCTTTAGGACCAGCCTCTCCATGATGGATAAAGGAGTGTATTGTTATATGATATTTATTTTGTATGACAGTTTGAATGGCGTCTAATAATAAATAGATCAACAAAATATTTCTTATGACAGAGTGAGTAAGCAACGATTCAATATCTTTAATACCTTAGTAGGAGAGTCTTCTGTTTGACCTCATAATGTAGTTTCTTGTCCACCTACATGAACATTCCCCGGGTCAGGACCTTTTTCCACGTCAATGGATTTTACCATGTTCAAATCAGCAGGTCGGGGAAGTGTAGCAAGTGAAGCAAAATGTTAAGATGAGATGGTAATAAAAGTCAGGAAAAAAAGGGAGGAAAATATATCACAGATTTACAGATATAGCAACTGTCAGGGAATAATTTGCCCTGCATGTCCTCCTTCGCCCTCTGACGCAGATGCCCAGCCTTGGGCCACCACTATCTCCCTTAAGGCATGTTGTTGTTGTTACAAGTTTATGAACGGGCAACTCTCGGTCAGAGATAGTTATTGTTGTGGGACACGTGGAACACATCCTTCTCGGGGTGTAGATGACCTCGAGCCATAAGCGACAACAACTGTGATTCAGTGTCCTCAGCTGTTTTAGTCTATCTATTGAAGAATGTTGATTATTACACTCTGAACTAGTTAAAACATCGAACTACAGAAGGGTTCTTCAGAATTGATGTGGCATCTCTACCTGTGGTCAGCCCTGTGACATGTCTTGTGAATTCTCCGGCCTAAGCTCCAAATAAACCCTCAGTGTTTGACATTAAAGCTCCAGCTCTCCATCGTGTCTCTCTTTGGGTCCTGACTCCAATTGCTTCAGAAGTTTCCCCCACAGCTTCCATGTTGCGAAAAAAGGCTCAGAAAACTTGAACATTTGATCACACGAGGAGGAAGCAAAACCTTTTAACTGTTCCAGGGGGGGCCTTTACCGAGATATCTTACGTTCTTCTCACCCACACTGAGAACAATGAATGGATACCTTTTACTGTGTCTAGGTACAGTTTAAGGGCATTCTGAAACATAATTAAAACACATGAGTTAGCTAGACTCATGTGTTTTAATGTATTTTTCATGAACAGTAGAGAACAAAATGTGTTTATCCGCTGCTGGAAATGGACCCCAACAGATGTCCTTCTCTTCGAGTAACAATTGCTAGAAACAACAGTGACCAGATGTTATATGAAATTACTTAGCCTTTTTTAAATTTTAATAACTATATTTGTGGGCTGTTTATCTTTACGTATTTAGTTGGAACAAAAAAGTATGGGGCTGAGAGGAACAGACACATTCAGAACATTTTGAGAGGCACTGTTGGTCTTCTCTGATTTTTCATTGTGATTTATTTAAAAACAAAAAGAAACACCACACCAACCACTGTATAGTCGGTAGAAATAAGTGATTTAAAAAGATTATCCTGGCACAACCCTTTTTTCACATGTTCTTACATCACAGAAAACACTTACTTGCCGCTCAGGCACCAACTGTATGTTCAATATAGTACAACAAATGTGCTTTCTTAAAAAAAAAACTGTTCAATGAAAATCAAGGAAATCTGAGAGAAAAATTCCCAACAAAGGTACACTGACTGTATATTTCTTTGCTGTCAACCACATATAATGACCAGGCTGTAACGGGATTACCTAATCAGAAAAAGGAAACTGTATTCCCTTACAGTTAATTACTAATAAAAGGAAAGGTATCACTAGCAGGCTTACAATGTTACTAAAAACCTAAAAAGAGCGTATTGTGTTATTTTAGAGTGTGAATATATACGCCTACTGCCTGAATCTGCTTTATGGTTTTCACTTTCTATTTTTAATTCAGTAGGTGAACCTATATGTTCCTAAAATAGTGTGTGTGAGCTTAACTGTGTGTATTACATTAAAACGGAGCATTTTTTCTGTCAGCTCAGATTTAATTTCTGCTTTTTCAAACTGTTGTATGTGTTTTATTACTTTTATATTGTGATACTTAGATCAGGTTACATTTGTTTACACATAACTAGTCATTTTAACATAATGCATTAGTAAAGTAACTCTCCCAACCCTCCTTATGCCAATCAACCATCTCCATGACAACACAGCATTCTCCATTCCTGAGGAATCCCGCGAGATATGGTTTAAAAAGGAAGTTGACTTTGTCGGGACTTTTTATTTGAACTGTTTGCGACACAATACAAACATTTGTCAAGCTAATGATACAGATCTGATGAAAAATAACCCAGACCCACCCCAGCGCTGTAATGTGTCGCCTGCAGCTGCATTTCTGTACGCTGCGCTAACCGCGTCTGTCACCTCTCTGCGACGAGATGGAGACAATGACAGAGTGGTAGTGTGTGCCATGTGCTGAATGCTAACTGCTTGACTTGGTTCCCTGCCAGAGGCTTATTCGGAACCAAGGACAGATCCCCTGGTCTCCCAGCCCTCTCGCTGGGGAGAGACACATTTAGATAAAGTCCCCCTCCCTCCCTCATTCCCTTTTCATCGCTCCCATTTTTCCTTTTCTCTCAAACTCCGTCTCATTGGGGAGCCCGCATTTAGCTCTCTTTCTTTGTCGCTCCCTCTATTGAAAGTCTCAGAGGAATGTCAAAGTTATCGTCATCTCGCCCTCGTTCCCTCTCTCCATCTCTGCGTCTCTAAGCTCCTTTTCCCCTTGGTTCCATACCACATTTAGAATCTGCACTATAGGGGGACGCCATGGCCTTTACCTCCTATTCAATTAAGCTGAAACACACACACATGGACACACACACACAACCTATGGTGTCTGGAGACTGATGGATATATCCTCAGAGAAACAGACGTACATTGAAGAATACGTGCATTGGAAACACACAAACATCAAGCAATTACAACACAGTAAATCTCCAAGGCAATTTTTGAGATGGCAAATCTCTGTGGTAATTTTGGCCGACTTCAATTAAAAAGATGTTTCTGCTTTTACAGCACTTTCTTTCCCCCCAATGGGCCTGAAGTATTTAGTTAAACACACACCGACTTCACACGTTGTTCCACTCTGGTGCAGGGCTACACTTATCAAGAGACGTGTCTGGAACAAGGCAATTGTCAGGATGAGATTACAAGATCCACAAGGTGCTTGTTGTATATTTTTATAACTAACTTGACAGAAAAGAAAATATAAAACGTGTAAATCACTTCTCAGAAACAGAACAACAAAGCAGGCGGTGCGAGAATAGAATCTCTTTCATCTGTCGTGGTATATGAGCTACGTAATCATAAGTTGATGATGACAACTTGCAGGGTGATAAACTTTCTTTGAATACATTTTAAGAGCACCTCATATACATAACACTATGGCTTAAATTAGATACAAATAATTAAAAAAAATGTGTTTTCTTATCTATGTATTCCACGGTAAGGTATAAACCACGCAATCAATGCTTATTAACTTTTCTTTTTTTAAATTAAACATTTATTTAGCCTAAAATAAAAATTAAATGTATTTTAATAAGCTGTAGACCATGCTTTGGCCCTTTGTGTTGCCATGTTACATAAAGGGGACACTTGTATTGGTTTTTAAATGTTTTAAAAGTTACTCCTGGTATTTGTGTGAACATCTGTGAGCAAATTTGAAACAATTGGGGACTGTCTAGGCCTATAGTGGCATACTCTGATCACAACCCTCTCACATTTCTACATTTGTTGCAGAACCCAAATCAGTGTTTGATGAGATGGTGCCTGTTTTTACAGCCTTTCCATCTGAATATTCGGAATCTGAAAAGTTCTGAAAATTATATTGCTGATGCATTGTATAGAGCAGCACTTTAAGGTGTTTTTTCATACATTTATCAATTTTTTGTTATCTTTACTTATCAATATTTAATCTTTATTCAGTGTGTGTAGAATGCATAAAATACATACAGCTCTGGTAAAAATTAAGAGACCACAGCACATTTTTCTTAAATCTGCATCTCTACATGTATGGCAGCAATTCCATTCCAGTGTCTGTTGAATTCCAACACAGAGAAAAAGGTTGTCAGTAGAATCAAAGTAAAATCAGTTTGTAGAATAAAATAAAAAAAAAAAAAAATGTACTCATTACCTTTAAATGGTACTGTAAATACTAGGGATGTAACGATATACCGAATATCGCGGTATCGCGATAAATAAACGCCTCAATACCGTCGTGAGACTGACAAAATCTACAGCGATACTACATGGTTAATTATTATTTCTTTTTTTAAACCTTTATTTAACCAGGTGGTCCCATTGAGATCATCGATCTCTTTTTCAAGGGAGACCTGTCCAACATGGCATCAAGTAGGTTACAACATGAACATAAAACAACAGATAACACAAAAGGACATAGTATTTACAGGGCTACATTTACAGAGACATTGACAAGTACCAACAGTATATTTATATCTCGCCCTGTCAATAACCTTCTTGGCAAAAACTGTACTGTTTTTGAAGTGGTGGAGAGACAATGCACAGTTTTACCCACTGCTGTCACCCATGGCCAAAGCATATCTCTCTGTCCCACAGAGGTGGCGTTAGACTTTTTCGCTGTCCATTTTGACGGACAGGATCGTAAAATGTCCGTCATAATCCATTATTACCCGTCGGGTCTGAACTCGTCACTAATGTGTCGCGCTGACACGGGGGGGAGAGAGAGAGAGAGCACGCTCGTGAACTGTCAACGGGGGGGCGGTGTTATGCATGCCCACCGAGATATGCATGCACCTCGCGGGAGCGCGCACAGCGTAAAGCAAAAACTCCCAGACATTTCAATGATCTGTACGGCAAAGTACAGTTTGGAAACTATATCATTTCCTTTTTGGAGGGCATGCATAACACGGCATAACACCAGAGCCTCGCTGCGGGGAAAGTTTGGCGCTGTTCCGAGTTTGTTCTAATCCGTCAAAATAACAGAGTGCTTTCAGATTTTTCCGTCATTGTTAAAAAAAATATTTGGTTAACGCGACCACTGCTGTCCCAGCAACATCAGTACCAAGCGAGAGAGTTTTTTCCACAGCAGGGGATATTGTAAACGCCCTAACATCCCAGCTTCTACCTGGAAATGTGGACATATTCCTAAAAAAAAAACCTGTCTGATGATGCTGAGTGAGTGAGTTAGTGAGTTTGAGTTGAGTTACTTGAAAAACTAAAGTGAAACTTGATTTATTTTATTGCAGGGTCTGATTATTCAATTTCCTTGTTTATTTGTGAGATGCAGTGGCACAAAGAAAATGCCTACTTTGTTTGATAGTACAAGTAGGTAAAAAAACACTGGTTGTTCTTGTTCCAGTCTTTTGTTTTGTTTTTGACACTTTAAAATACTACTATCCTACTAAAATGCTATACAAATCAGATTTATTATGTAATACATAAAAAAGATTCAAGTAAAAAAAAATAATGTTTATTTTTCAATATCGCGATAAATATCGTACCGTGAGTTTTTGGTATCGTTACATCCCTAGTAAATACAGAGAAACTGATATTTTTGTAGTGGTCTCTTAATGTTTTCCAGAGCTGTATCTTCAAACATATTGTTAAGATAAAAACAATCATTATATTTGAGTTTACTTTTGTTTAAATAATCATTTAAAAATTGTATTACAAATGCGCTGTCTTGCAGAGTATCCTTACAATGCCAGTTATTTGAATACTATGTTGTAAAAGTGATGTCTGCTATACTATTTCACCTTTTGTCTTATCTATGATTCATAAGTAACAGGTATCTCAAAACTTTGGAAAGTTTGGTAAAACACCCATGCCTTCAATTTTTAATACTCTCTAAAACAGGAAATACTGAATGCCAGTAGGCTGTCACAGTTGGGGTTGGATTTTTCTCTCCGTCCCAGTTTGTGGTTTTTTGTTCTAATATGGGTTTATTTTTCGTTCAAAATAAGTAACTTTGTGTATTTTGCACCCAAGCTGAGAGATGAGTCAGAGCTGGATTCAGGCAAAAGTATTTTTGTATAAAGCTCAGCAGGAGACGTGGTAGAAAACAAACAAAAAAACACTGCCAACAGGGAAGGAACCAAAGTTACTGTATATTCCGCTGGCTGAGAGAGAGAGAAAAAAGCAGGTGTAGGCAATGACAGGCTTTCTGGATCTTTCTTTCGGTAATTAGCTGAGGGGCAAACCACGGCACGGACCACGGACGCTTCCCACATCGCTGACAGCTCTGGGATCAGCACTCTGTACGGCGGCCACAACACAAAGCTTACTGGGTACAGCTGGAAAACTTTATTAATAACCTGATATCAAACCTCATTATTGTGTGACCCTTATTGTATTCTATTTAAAGAAACTCAACATCACAGCAGTATATTACGCACAGCAGTATATTACGCAGTAAGATAAAAAAGGATGATGAAGCTTATCCTGGTTTTAGAGATAATTCAGCAACATTTTCTAAAAATCAGGAGTCATGCAAGCATTAAAAATGTGCCTGATTATTTGGTCTCCCGAAATGCCACTCAAGTCTGTATTCAATTTGATAAATGGTTATCGAGCTATGCGGAGGATAGTCATCCGACGTACAAAATTAGACACACAGATTGGCCAAATTCCACCATTTATACCCTTTTTACTCCGACTTACCACCAAATGTGGTGCCAATAGAACAAATTGTTCATGAGTTAATACTTTACTGTATTTCCTTTTGTGTACATAAATTAGTATTGTACAATTTCTTTCTTTTATGTTTTTGTGAAATGTATTTACAATATTACCTCTTACTGTGTTAATATGCAAAATTCTCTATAGCACCACCATCGGGCCAAATTGTGCTAAATTGAACCAAATTAGAAAAAGCACCAGCTGCCAAGTTTGAAATAGATAATGTATTTAATAGATCATTCTGTGAAGTGTAGAAATCCTCCCCATGTTTCAAACTACTAATTACTTTTATTGTGATTGGCATCTGCAGTTTGTTCAATAAGTCAATAATACACTCTCAGCACACACAGAAAACTAGTTTAGATACCTTTCACTGGGGGTGACTGGTTCCAGCAACTATACACATCAGAGAAACGCTGACCTTTGTGTGTGTGTTTGTTTGTGTGTCCTCAGCCCAAGCATCCATCTGGGAGTCTAAATGTTTGCATGCATTGCATATGTGAGCATCTGTGTATCATTGTATGCTCGTGTATGTGCGTGTGTCTGTGTGTGAATGTGTGTGTGTGACCTTTAACTGCTCTTTCTGTGTGGTTGAGTCATCAGCATGGCTTTTTCTCCATACAGCATCAACATATAAACAGGACAGATACACAATATAGACAAAAGTATTGGGACACTCCACTTAATAATTGAATTCAGGTGTTTCAATTGCCAGGATTTTGACGCTGAGCCCTTTGACATCTCCTCACCTAAACTGAGGTCACTACAGTCTGGCCTGGTTGCCTCACCGGAGTTAGTGCATGACCTCGAGACCGCACTTCCACATGGCCAAGCTCAAGCTGGAACCCTCATGCAAAAGCGAGTGTTCACCAAGATCAAGCCTCTCACTGCAATTATCCACAGGAAAAATAAGCTGAATTTCGCTAGTGAAAGGATCTGTGCAGCATCTGGTGCACTGATGAAGGTGGCCCAGATGGAGAGATCAGGGCTGGCAGCCCTGGTGGACCTTGTAGAGGGATCAGGTCTGATCCAACTTGAGTCAGCCCTTGAGGGGAGAGTGACTGAGGAGTGCCTTTCACTCTACAACGTAGATGGGTCAATGCGCAAGACTGTTAAGAGCAAGTTGTTAGAGCTCAACTGCAGAGAGACCACTGCAGCCTTGTGGACATGGGGCTGATCTGGTGGCTAGCCACCCCCACACCTGAAGACCGTGAGGCCAGGAAGTGTGACGGCTCAGAGTACCTCTGGAGTGACTACCTTGAAAAAATCTGTGCAATCATCTTCTCACGCCACGCTAATGCAAGCCACATCATCCTTGTCAACGATAAGTATGAACTTCCTCATTGGACCATCATGTAGAAAGGACAAATTATATTGCATATTGCCAGCTGCATTACAATCTGCTTGAGCATCCCTCTCCCATTGGTCATGGCTGGGAACTTGTGAATGGGAAGTGCCGACCAGTGCGTCAAACCCTTCCCCCTTTGCCCCAGCAGCTCACACGCACTGACTTTTCTGATGAGAGTAGCGATGATGAGATGAGTGAGTGTGGAGGTTCAACAGATTCAGATGAAGAGTAGCGGTCTATTGTAATGTTGTAAATTCAATTTAAATGCCTTGTTAAATTACTTGTGTAATACCTTGTATTCTATTAAACACATTTGTCATCAAATTCAACTGAATTCATTCATAAATTAGTGACCATAATGAGACATTTGTGAGCATAGAGAGCAACGGTTTGTTTCTCATCAGCCACAAATGTTGACCTTTTTGACCTCTGAGATGACCTCTGTGTACTTACTTGTTGTTTTACTGTTTATAACTCAACTCAGCATGAGCATAGCTTTCATTAGAGCCTAATATGAAGGCTCTACGACAACGTTGAAAAATCGACCTTTTGGAGCTGAAGAATCGGCGGCCATCTTGGATTTGAAGGTCAAATATAGGTCAAATCATCAAAACAACATGAAATATGAATTCCTCAACCCAAAAAGTACCAGACACCATGTATTGAACAACATCGTAGGCCAAAACATTGAAAAGCTAATTTTCAACCTATGGTGATGGCAGCCATTTTGGATTTAGGGCTCTAACATTTTTTGCCCGCATTTTTGCGAGGGGCATGGGGGCTATTTTTTTTTTTAAACCCTTCATAGATTACAAATCCTCTGAGAAACGAACCTCCGCTCTCCACGGTCACGGAATTGCTGGAGATGACCCAGCTATTACTAGGATGACTGACAGACTTTCTCGCCTCACGAAGAATGAGATGCAGCGGTGTAAAGGCGTATAGCAGCTTCCTTGGCCATGGCTCGTGTGCGAACGAGTCCACCCCCAAGGGCGGATCGTCGCTCAGAGCCATGGAGAACCACAGGGCACAGTGGCTGTTGCGCCGGCTGGCGAACAGGTCCACTTCCGCTCTCCCGAACTGGGCCCAGATCTGCTTCACCACCTCCGGGTGATGCGCCCACTCGCCTGGCAGGGGGCCGCCCCTCGACATGAGGTCGGCCCCCCTGTTCTCCAGTCCCGGGATGTGGAGGGCTCTCAGAGATAACACCAGCGGACTCCGCCCTGCCTGTTGATATATGCCACTGTGGTGCTGTTGTCGCTCCTGACCAGTGCATGTCTCCCCCGAATTAAGGGTTTGAAATGCTGGAGGACTAACACTACTGCCCTAGGAAGTTGCTGTGCTGTGTCTCTGTTAGAGACCAGCGCCCACATATAGCTCTCTTCAGGCAGGTCCCTCCCCATCCTGTTCTGGACGCGTCCGTGAACACTGTGATGTAAGAGGTCACCCGTCCCAGTGGAGACCCCCTCCGGAGGTGATCCGGAGACCCCCTCCGGAGGTGATCCGGGGACCCCCGGAACCGGAGGTTGCCCTCCACTGGGGGGGGGGGATGGTCACCAGACGCCGTTTGTGCCTCTTGGGATCTAAACGCAGGCTGGAGAACCACCTCTGCAGGCGGCGCATATGCAGTAACCCGAGCGGGACACAATCTACATTTGTCAGTCAACAAAGCCATAGACATTGATCGTGTGGCAAGCTGTCTGTCCCGACTCCGCAAGACTGTCTCTGGCTTCTCAAGATCTAATAAGATGTCAAGACTGTTGAAAGACAAACAGAAATCTTTAAAGCTGCCACCACACAAACTCATTCACGATGAGCCCACCCGATGGGTATCCACCTATGATAAGGTGGAACGATTTTGTGAGCAGCAGCAAGCTGTCTCTGCTGTTCTGGCTGAGGACAGAAAGAAGTGGCACCTGATGCCCAGAGACAGATGCGGCTTTCACACCAGCGCTTTTCCCTTTCTAGCTCCTAGCGAGAGCTTTTCTGGTTCAGCTCCGGTTTCCCTTTTCAGCTCCCGCTCTGTTCACACCGCCCAGAGCTGCCGAGAGATTTTCTCCCACAACAACAACGGGCCGGGGACTGCGTCGGGTCGATGATCGTGTTGCTTTTAATCATACGAAGCCAGATTAAATTAAATAACGACTTCTCCAACCTTATACTTTTCTCCAGAGTGCCGTGGTTCATTGTTTATTAATGTGTTTCAGCGGCATTTACCGACCGCTGCAGTGCTGGCTGCTCTTCCACAGGAGTTTATTCTCCCGTTAGCTCACACGGCTCTAAAGTATTCACTGTCTGACTGTCACACAAGCAGCTGATACATATCCCCAGTTCCCCTTAAGTGAATGTGTGTCAGTCTGAATTGACGCTGTTTGGCATCACAACGCTGTTATGAAAGTTTCTCTGGTATAACATGGGTGATGTTAGCATAGCAACCGAAGCTAAACTGACTACTTGCTAAGCCGTTTTCTCCAGGCACATTTTACCGGCGTATTTTTCATTATGATTCTACTTGTGATAGTCGGACATGACAACCTGTACAGCCCATGTATTAATTCCATCCGATAGCTGCTATAATAACAAACAAAAGGTCTGCCTGCTCTCCACAATGATCAATAACAGCGAACGGATGGTCAAAGTAAGGTTTCCTGCACGCCTCGACGTAAGAGACGCCGCGTCATAGCTCCGAAGCTCTTGCCTCTGGACCGACAATTTTTTGGAGCTGGAAGTGAACCGCATTCCGGAGCTATGACGCGCCGCCGCTGCGGTGTGAACAGGAAAAACCGGCGCTTTTCCAGCTCCAGCTCCGAGCAGGAGCTGGAAAAGCGCCGGTGTGAAAGGGGCAATAGACATGACAACTTTGGAAATTGTGAGGGATGTCCTGGCTCCACTTAGTGATTTCACAGATGCCCTAAGTGGAGAGAAAGAAACAACAATCTCATCAGTCCTGCCACTCATGTGGAAGATAAGAGCCTGCACAGAAGATGAGGAAGGTGACCGTCCACTGGCGCTGGAAATGAAGCACAGAATTAGAGAAGACTTAGAAAAGAGATACAATGAGCACGATCTGAAGATGATGCTAAACATCTCCACTCTCCTAGATCCATGATTTAAGAGTACTTTTGTTACTATGGAAGAGGAAGTCAAGAGGGAACTGATCCTAAAAGCTGAGACCGTTATGCTTCCTATGGAGGAGCAACCAGAAGACTCAGAGGACAATAAAGGAGCAGCTGCTGCAGGGAAGAGAAAAAGAAGTGACCTAAAAAGTTTGCTATGCAGTATCACCTCAGAAAAGAAGGGGGCAGATAATTCTGGAACAAGACAAGATTCTTCCACACCCACAATACCCACAGATAAACTAAATGGTGAGATAACTGACTACAAGCTATTAACAGACATCAGCCCTGCAGAGGACCCCTTGACCTGGTGGAGTCAACATGAGGTACACCTGCCCATCCAGGCTCACTTTGCAAAACAGTATCTGTGCATTCCTCCATCAAGCTGTGCATCTGAACGCGTCTTCAGCACATCTGGAAACATCTGCAGTCCTAGGCATTCTAGACTGACTGAGGAACACTTGTTTTCTTGGCCAAACATCTTAACAAGGCAAAGGAACTGAATAAAAAATGAAAACCAGCCTGCCAGCCTAGGACTAAGGTTTAGTCTGAGTAGGGACATAATCAAGCCAGTTAACTGGCTGCTCAACAGTAGGGCTATTAATGTTCTATTTTTTGTCGGAGACCTCATTGTGTTGAATGTAATTTCTGTTGTTTAATATACAAATCTATTTTGACGAAAAAGTTGTTTGAGATGATGCTTAATTTGACTTAATACGGATTCTTGTCATTTATTTTATTTATTGTTCTCATTGTTTAAAAGTTTGTGTTATGACTGGAAAAAATGTTCTGGTGTGAAATAAAGCACAATAATTACATTTAAGACGGTTTCCCCTTTTTTAAGAAAAGTATCGAAAAAGTATCGAAATCGCAATTCTTGACTTGCTATCGGTAATCGAAACCAAAATGTTGGTATTGTGGCAACACTAGTCAACACTGTACTTTGACAGCCAATTAATCCCAGCAATGGGCTCCAAACATTGCATCAGGTGGATTTACATGTACAGTACTGCATTCAGATGAACGAGTGAGATGATAGCTCTTGTGTTATTTATTCCAAGGTCACACAGGGTTCAGGGAATATCCCACCCTCCGGAAACATCGCTGGCACTAACGCGCCCTCCAAGGTTCCCGGTCTTTATTCATTAATGCAATCACTGCTGGCACCAGGCAGCTGAAAGCTTTCTCGCTCTTAGCCCCCACTCCACGTATACACACAACACACACAAACACAATTTTTTTGCGTCTTCAGGAAGGCTCCCTATTAAATAAAGTGGCATTAGGGTGGTTTAATGCAGCACCTGTTTAGAGCTAGAGAAAAAGAGAGCTGACGTAGAGAGAGAAGAAGATGAAGAGGATGTATTATGTCTCTGCTGAGCTGTAGGTAAAGATGTATGCATCTCTTTGTGTGTGTGTGCGTGCGTGCGTGCGTGCGTGCGTGCGTGCGTGTGTGTCTTTTCAACTCCTACTCTCTGACTCGTATACCTCATTATGCATGCACTCAGTCTTTTATCATAGTGATAGTGATCGCTTCACACACACACACACACACACACACACACACACACACACTCACAGTATATAAACCAAAAAGACTCAAAACCATACAGTTCCCTTGGTAGTACTCTCGGGTCAGTGTACATTTACTGTGTTTTTGATTGTGTAAAAATACCTCCATAGCTGCTTGCATATAATTATTTTCACATTTACGTATGTTCATTATGTGTTCTTTGTGTATGTATGTGTATTATATACCTAATTACATCACTTCTTTCTCGAAAATCATTATATTGCATGAATATGCATGATTATACATGCTATTTTAACCGTATATGAATAGTATAAAGCACTGAATCTTATTAAACTTTGGGGTCACGCAGATGATAATGATGGAGTATATTTCCGTCCTGATGAGAATGTGCTCGTATAAAGTTGTATTCAATGTTTTGTTTCATAATTTGGAAGGCTTATGTAATGACAAAACATGGGTTTATATGGCACCACTGTGGTAGTATAAAACGACCCTTTTTCCTATAAAATTAGGTTCCCCTATATCAAACATGCTTTCTGAATACCCTTTCGAAGGTATTTCTTTACTATATTTTGGTCTCTGGTTTGGGATCTTGCCATCCATGCCATTGTTTAATATACAAATCTATTTTGACGAAAACGTTGTTTGAGATGATGCTTCATTTGAGTTAATACGGATTCTTGTCATTTATTTTATTTATTGTTCTATTTGTATTTACTTTCCTTTTGTTTGTATCACTGCTTCTATTGTTGAAACGCTGTGCATATTATTGGGTGGGTTGGGGAATTTTCACCGCATGCTCTGTTGCCGCCTGAACGGCCTGTTTTTAATCCATGTAAAGCACTTTGTGACTTTATTTTTGAAATGCTGTATAAATACAGTTATTATTCTAATTGTTAGCCTTCGCAGCATGTTTTCGCTTGCTTGAGAACTAAGTGATTTTTGTCTGGTGTCAGTGTGACAAAAGAGTATTTTGCAGTGACTGTACTATTTAGCCTGTGGATGGAACAAATCAAATCAGCTGCACAGTATGAAATAAGAATCATAATAACTCGGCAGTAAAAAGAAAAAGGGAAAAACGAAATAGAAAAAGGAAAGCGGCAAACTCTGGGGCAGAGCCGGGACGCCAATAAGGAAGTGCCACAAACTGCAGTTCATCTATTGGCCGATAGGCGATGACTGCAGAAAGGATAAATTCCCATAGTTTACAGCAGAAATAAACATGTTTCTACCCCTGGATGCAATACAAATTTTTCGGGATATAGTTAGATTCCACCTTCATGATTATGAATCTGTGAGTGAATTGTTTTATAACGTGACCCTTTTATTTATATTAGGTCTTAAAGTTTTTGCATACATTAGGGCGTGGTCACCTTGAGTGACAGCTCTGTCCAGTGACTGCTGCTGTAAGCTTCTTGTCTCTCTGCTAGCTGCTCCGTCCGTGAAGCTACAGGGACTCTGTCTGCTCAGTTCATCCAGGGAACACAACTTAACCCCGGCCGTGTTTGTTTGTTCTTCATGCTTATATCGGACTATTGTGACTCGCTCTGCGGTTAAAACAGACGGTACATGAATGCGGTTTTGCGGTAAGTTACATTTCGAGTACTTTATTTATGTGTTTATGATTTTAATCAGCTACGTAATGAATGTTAAGGCTTGGGTTAGCGTGTAAGCAAGTGGTAGCTACATCTGTGCTAACGATGCTAATCGTAGCGTCCAGGTTAAAACCATAAACTGTGTATATATAAAGGTTAAAACGAAATAGACAAGTATTAAGCGTTAAGTGGGATAATACTGTAGAACAAACGGCTTCTGTTTGAGTTTGGTAAAATAAGGTCATCCTTGTAACTTGGAGAGATATTTGATTATGTAGGTAGGAACTTTATGCATCGCTAAGGTTAATTTAAATTGGCTATGCTCAAGTATGTAGACAAGCTAACGTCAAAGTAGTGTATGTGAAATCAACCTCACAATAAGATGTGTGTATATTACAATTATTAATGTCATATTTCAAGATGATTACTTAGATATTACAATATGGTTGGTTGAGCTGGAGTTCATTATTGAGCTTACACGTTAACGTCACAGTCATCTGAAGAACGAACCCAAACGTTGTTGTTTGTATTAATTGTATTACCAAATTGGTATAAAATAAACAGTAAGCATTGGTAACAAAACTTCCAAAGTTACAGTAAAATAAAAAGGACCCTGACTCGGACAATACACAATCCAACATGTTCAACAGAAGAGAATAAGTTATATTGTTTGTACACATGGTACTTTACATATATATCTGTTTGTTTAAAGTGTCCAGGTGATGCAGACAGGCTGGACCAGAGAGTGAGAGACAGAACTGGACTCCTCACAGAAGTGAACTTCAGCACAGGTACAAAGACTCTTTTTTCATACTGTACAAAGAATCAAGAAAGATATTGGTTTAAATAAATGAAGTATTGACTTTAATACACTGATATACATTCCATTAAACAATACTAAATACTAGATCACCTACACATCAGTGAAGTTGAGGGTTTTGTCCATGCAAAAGGTTACATTTAGATGTTAACAAGCAATATGACTGTCAGCTTTCTAATTTAATGTATTGAAGGCAAAGATATTTGACACATAGTGAGAACTGCTACTATTTATCTCTGAATATTGTCTGTAAAAAACGTGGTAAAAGTGATTATTTCAGTGAGACAACCGAACAGAGCAAGCTTCTACAGTTGCACTAACAGTTAAATATTATTTTGATAATAAAATATATTTCAATTTTGATGAATTTCATACTGTTCATTCATAATCTGATTGTCTTTGTAGCTCACTGTTGAAATAAAAAAACATTACAATTACAAAATAATTATATCTACAGCCCCTAAACACAAGCACACCTCTTTCATAAATAACACACTTGTTCTGCAACAATATATTTTATGTTTCCTGTAATTTCTGTTAGGAAAGGACATGCCTGAAAGACACGATTCAACATTTTCTCCTTCTCTGAGGGTCAAGAAGAACATCCAAGAGGAACATTAAAAGCTGATGTTATGAGATTTTAAGACCAGTACAAGACATTCACTAAGAAACTACTTTTATTGTGAAAACAAAGTCAGCTGATCGAATGCACCTATTTCCACATCTACACTCCATCAGCTGATTATTTCTATTTGCCTCACTTTATGAGCTTCACAACATGTACCTTGTACCGCAGAGTTTGCAACGTCACAAATAAATGGGGCCAATCTTCAGTCAGATGTGAATGTGTAATCTAACATTTTCAGTAAGAATAATGGACAAAAGGAGTGCAAATACAAATACAATTTATTGAAATGTGAACCAAAAGTTAATCAAAAATGTTTTAAATAAAAAGCACATATGGACAGAAGGTGTAAACATATTAAATGTATAAGTAAACACATTTAGTTAAATAAAGTGACAGACTAGGCCTGTGCAGTTGGTATCGGCTATGCATGGGCTCCTCCATCAGGCCTGGTCCTTCTCGCAGAGGAACGACCCTCAGTCCTTCTCCCTGAAGTCTCTGCAGCTCTCTGGACACAACTAGCTACCATTACATGTACCTTAACTTGACTTAAATGTATTAAACATATAATTAAGTGATGGCAAAATATAAATAACTAATGTCATGCAAACATATTCATATTTGCTTGATTCCAGTGTTGAATTTAGCACATTGCATACAAACGTCAAGGGATTTTAAGATTCTGAAGTATTATGCTAAAAACTCAATAACTTAGATTATTATTTATAGTTTTGCCGAATAGTTTCATGTCCGCTTACCTTAGAAACGTAAAATGCGACGGCAGTGTGCAGACGGGGAGCATGTTAGCTTAGCTTGGTAGCTTCAGCTAGCTCTGGAGCCTCCAGCCTCTGGAGCCTCCAGCCTCGTTGCCCTTATTTGGAGCAGGCGGGAGTTAGACTCTGACGTCACTGTCGAGCCGTTAGTGGCCGACTCCTCCTACTAAGGGCTTCTCTGCAACTCTGCAGAATCCTATGGGTGACGTCACGGACCCTACGTCCATTTATATATACAGTCTATGGTGCCAATGCAATTCTGACATTTCCTACTGTAAAAACCTGCTATGCCTTGGACTCGGTACGAACACCGTGGGATCACTCAAATCCAGGCGGTTAGTTGTCGGGCAATTTGATCTGTTATCAGTGTAAATCAGAGTGAAAAGTGTGGGTCAGAAGGGGCCTGCTAAAGAAACTAGTAGACTATTTAGCTTCTATTTCAGATGGTTGAGTAGCTAAAGAAGGGACAAAAGTAAAGTATTGTTTTCTTTTTGTTCATTTATTTTCGTTTCAACCTTGCTTATTCTAACCCAACCCACGGGCATTTCCTAAACTTAACCAAGTAGTTTGATGCTTAAGTAGTTGTTTTGTTCAAGTTTAAAATCGAAGGCCTTATCCAGTTTCACAATATCTCAGAACGTGTTGTTTTTGCGTTTCACTCAACTGTGTAGCAAGCCTCTTCTTAGCCACTTCTATCAGGCTGTTTGCCGCCGTAAATACCCATTAATCTCCTGAAAACATTCAAAGTGGTTCAAAAAGATCCCTACCACCAAGTCTTCAATCTAAGTTTACCACCCTGTTTTATGTCTTGAATGTAACCCTAATAATGTGGTATCCAAAAAAGGTATGTCCAGATGTAAGAGAAAGAGGTTAGCAAAATGTATATCTTTATTTGAGAGGAATTCAATTGAATAAGAGGATAATAAAACAATATAGATAACAATGGTTAAAAAGAACACATCAGGTGAGGGAAGAACAGGAGAAAGGGGAGAACAACAGAAGAAGAGAGGTGTTGCAGGAGGGGAGTGTTATTTCTTGTGATGTGTCATCTGCAGTCTAGCACCACGTAGCCTACAGGCCGGGCTTTATCGTACTGAGAATGCAGACCACCTCCACAAGAGCAGAGGTCAAGGTAGCAGTGCCAGCTCAAATCTTCTTTTCGCACCTCAAGAGTTGCGGCAGCTCTGAGAAGTACACCGAGGGTACATCTGTGCTCGGGAGTTCAAAGAGAAATTCTCTAAAATTCTCTTTTGGGTTGAGTGTTTTCTATGATAGAAAAGAGTTACACTGAAAAGGTCCATGGATTTTGACTGAGAAACTGGGACATTGTTTCTTGAAAGAGCAAAAGAAGGACATGTTCAAATGTTTCACTTGAGGAACATAAAAGTAGCACAATCTAAAAATACTCAAGCCATCAACTATTTATTGAGTATAAGAGCAGAATTGTAATCAGCAAACCCCACATTTTGAATCTGCAATACAAAAGTAGTATTAAAGGTGGGGTATGTAATTTTGGAGAAACCAGCTCGAGTGCACTAGAATTTGAAAGTATGCAGCCGAAAAAAATCTGCCTCTTCCTTCAGACTTCCTTACAGAGCCGCTCCTCCAACACACACGAACGCGCACATGACCAATGAGGGCACGAGTTAAGTTTGTGCACAGATGGAAGACTGACAGGCAGGTAGGCCATCCAGTTATTTTAGCCGGGCCGGCTCAGATGATTTGTCGTGCTTTTTACAGTACTACGGCTTCCACAGATGACATTTTTTTATGTATTTATCGTCAAAGCATTTAATATATTCATTGCTATCGGGTGGTTAAGAGCATTCCATGGAATATAACAAAAAGTGTTTCTGAAATAAATTACATACCCCACCTTTAATGAAGGTAGAATGTTGGTGCTACATTTCTATTTATTATAATAAGCTATTATTTTAGGATGAGTTAAACAAAGGAATAAAAGTACACCAACAAAGTTAATTTGATGTTTATTAGATCTTAGATTATGAAAAGGCCTTAATGCACGTCTTTCCTGGATCAACATTATACAGGCGTCAAATTATGTTGGTGTGTGTTGTATTTGACTGGATTATAATTAATATAATTTTTTTTTTTAAAGGGCATATGTTTGCCCTATCTCTCCTTAGCAGGTGTATGCTCTGGGCCATACTTGGAGAACATCTGCTGTATTATATAGCAGTGGGAGACAGAACATGTATTAAATAATAAACATACAACATCAAGAACCTTTGAAATAACAGTAAACTCTTAAACCCTTTGATGCAAATCAATCACCATTATTGAGATAGCACCTGCATCTTAAATAAAAAGACCAGGTATCACCTCTCTCAGATGTTTTAATTAGTCTCCATTTGTCTCCAATCATCTTTTTCATTTACGTCTTCTTTTAACTTTACATAGAACATCAAAGGAGTAACACAAGCACCCGCTAATTGGAGGTAGATTTGCCGCTTTAATAATATTTTGTCTTGACTAATTTCTTCCAGGGTACAGGTGTATAGAGAGTAGGGAAAGTGGATTTGTATAGGTAGGGAAAAAAATGAGGGCAACAGGAGAAATGGAGAGATTAGTATAGGTAAAAATAGTCCAGAACAGATATGTTGCTTTGCTAATTTCCTCTATTTTGCACAGGTGAGACGGAGGTGAACACAGGGGTTTGTATTTGTACCTGGGGGAATTAGCTGAAGTAAAATAGAGAAGAGAGAATTAAATAGGATGCACATGCCCGCTAAAAATAGCAAAAGAAGGCAGAAAGCTATAAAGAGAAAATCCGCATGGGAACCAGAAACAAGGCACTCGAGGGGAAAAAAGCTAAAACTTTATTTAACAGGCAGCGAAGACTATTTAGTTGCACCTATTTCATGTTGTCAGTGTTAACAGCAAACAAGGTAAGAGGTCAGGTGGAAAAACGGCAGAAATAGACTTAATTATCACTTCCTATGTTGTATTTTTGAAGTGTTCATTGCATAATTATACATCTTGTCTGAGGCGAATAATGATGCGTTTCAGAGGCAGGTTTTCACACTGCAGGAAAGCTCATATGCAAAATATTTCAAGCAGGTTTTTACGCTCCACAGAAGCCTTGCTGCTTTTGATACATTCTTGATGAACAAATACCAATGTAACCAAAAAGTACATTGATGCTTGGGAATATGAGTTTAACAGGGACATTTGGGCGTTATTTATTTGAGTTGAATATGATTAACGGTTTAGCTGAGTGACTTTGATGCTTTCAAAGTGGACGATGACTTCATGTGAGGCGTTTAATGACTTGGCTTCAACACATAGACCTGTGACTGGCACACTCAGGATACACTTCACACTAAAAGGACAGCAGGGGTCATGTTGATCAGCGCTATCATTTACAGCACCCTGACTTGCATGTCTGAAAAATGTTCATTCAATGATGAAGAGCTGTTAGAAGGCAAGAAACTGTTCTTTGAGACACTATATTAGATTAGATTAGATGTTTTTTACGGAAACCATAATGTGCACTGTAAAAACAGTTCCGATGGTGAAGTCAACAAAACTCAATTTTTTTATGTAATTTACTTGCCCTAAATTAGTTTTTTTTCAATGTGCGTTTAAATAAGTAACACGTAAGCAACAATGAGAACATGTTTTAAGAACTCATTAATTTGTAAATTAATATCACATTTTCTGAACTTTCTTTAAAAAGACGTTTTGGAAAACGTAATAAAAATGCTTTTTTCAACGCCACGGTCATGCCACGCCCTCAAACGAGAATAATAATTTTGAATAATAATCAAAAAAGTGTGAGACTTCCTGTTCCTCTTTGCAGCGGTTCTTCAGCAGTTGGACACGTGTTTGCGTTGGATCCTCCTCAAACCATCGTAAAACAAGTAAGCATGCCACCTGAGTTATTAATTACTGCTTTTTAACTAGAAAGTGTTATTTACTTTTCTTGTATTCACTGTTTTGAACGAAACATCGACATTTTAATGCATGCCAGCGCCATTACTGCTGTTAAAGTTAGACTCAGCCCTGTCGTGCTCATGTAGTCTATTTCTTCACGCAAAGTTGTTGGGCAAAGTTTGCATCAAGTGCTTACCGACGCAATTCTGTTAAAAGTGGTTAAGTTAAGAGTATGTATTAAGAATCAACTCCGCAAACTGTTCCCCTATGCCGCTCTAAGCGTTGGCCCGGGCACCGTGATGCGGCCGCGGGGCTCAGAGGCTCTCTTGCCGTGCATGTTGTGCGGTAAAATACCTCCGTTAAAACTATTCCCTACTACTTTATAACCCAACGGTTATGTAAGAGTAAGTTACTAATGCGCCTATTTGATATTAATTCCTCTATATGTATTTCGCCGTTTGTTTTACTGTGAGCAATGAATTATCTTTCAACAATCTTAGTGTACCCAATTTAAACTCATAGTCTGCAGTTACAGCATCGAGTTCTTATTATACAAAATTAAGTGCAAACTATATTTTTCATGCTTTTGCAACGTGTTGGAATCTGCAGGAGAGTGAACGTTAGCTCTCAGTAGAAAGTGACGGAGGTGATTTAAGGTGCATTCAGGCGCAATTCAGTAAAAGTGTGTATTGGGCGAGGAGGCATGTATAACGTCAGCAAGATGTGTTCAATGTAGTACAGTAAAATGCAGTGTTTAGCGAGAAATATCAATAAATACAGTTTTATTAAGGAGATGTTTTACTACAACATAAAGTAGATATTAGACAGTATGCAAACGAGATAAAGGAGTGTATATTGAAGTAATTAGGATCTGCTGTGTAGAGAATCATGGAATTGTACTGGTATCTAACAATGCCATCCTTATAAATGTATATAAATACAATACCGTTTTAAATGATAATTGTGTTTTAATGTTTGATTCCATTAATTGAATTAAATATGTTTTAATGAATTCTACTGAAATGATTGTTACATTGTCATCATGTAACTATTTTGTTCTTTCATTTGCCTCACCAGAAAACACACCTCCTCTTGAAGACATTTTGCCTCCTGCTATGGACTTCAGGTTCACATTAGGTAAGCCCTTGAGTGTGTCAGAGTTGTTGTTTCAGAGGTTAATTCAAGACGTGTTATGTTTACATACTAATATAATGAGCATCAGGTAAACGTACCCATTTCTATTTTTTGAATCACAGATGGGATGGAGATGTAAACTATGCAGCACTAGTGTCACCACTCAAAGTGATATTTTAAAACATTATCGACTCCATCATGGAACCTTTGGACAGAAACGTGCCTTGCCCTGCATTCATGTAGACTGGCCTGCGCTCTCACTTATCAAGATAAAAGTTGAAATAATCGTCTGTTCTTTTTATTCTAGGACCCATGTGCCACTTTATATACATCTCTGAGCATGAGGTGGGGTTAAAAAGAAGTAGTTGGACATTTTATGAACTATATCAATATCATGACTATTTGGTTCATTTTCTTGCAAACCAGCCTTTTGTTGATGGCTTAAACCCCTTGTAATGCATGTGAATAGCACCTCTGTTACCGTCTGTTAACAGCTAATGTAAACTGGCTCGTTATGTTTTCAAGACGGATTTGATTTTTGTTTTGAGGAAAACGCATGGTGTGTCCTGATTTGTACTCAATTTAGTGTTTTATTTGTATTTACAGGGAACAGCAGAGGTCGAAGTGCACCAGGCTCGTGATGCACAGCATGAAGTGATACGTTGCCCAAGAGCCAGATGCAGTTATAACCATCAAGTAATAACCATGTGTCTCCATGTATGTTAATGTGTTGTGCTTTTAAACAAACTTGTTACTCTTTTATGACAACTGTTTTGAAATAATCACATTTTAATAAAATGTATTAACATGTCCATAACGTTCCCTTTTTTAATTTATTTGTTTAATCTGCAATGTTTCAATGCTATCAAATATTTAAAGGGTTGGATTGAAATCAGGAAGAGTTTGTCGTATATAGGTTCCGGCAACTCAATTGTGTTTTATAATTTACTTTATTCTCGTGTGGTTCTTAGCAGATTGTTATTTGCATTGGTTACACTTAATATCTGGGCTTTTAATTGTAGGCTCATCTCATCTTTTCATATGCAGAAAAAATCACATTAGTGAGTTTACCCAACTCCTATAATTGCTTGGAATCGCTTGACACATATTTTTTAAGTTTTAGCAAAGTAACACATTCTTGAGTAGAGGAAAACAAAAAAAAGTACATTTCACCAACTCAAAAATTGCAAAAGTTGACTAAACTCTTAAAATTGCTTGGAATCGCTTGACACATATTTTTTAAGTTTTAGCAAAGTAACACAGTCTTGAGTAGAGGAAAACTAAAAAAAGTACATTTAACCAACTCAAAAATTGCAAAAGTTGACTAAACTCTTAAAATTGCTTGGAATCGCTTGACACATATTTTTTAAGTTTTACCAAAGCAACAGTTTTTACAGTGTAGGTTGACAATGTTGAATGAGATGGTTGTATAACTCAATCTTGAGACTTTAATGCAACTTTACCAATGACTACAAAGTATTCGCCTGTTTTTTAGTCAGTCAAAGCTTGTACACATTTGAAGCCCAATTAGGGCAGATTTGGGATTTTGAGCGACATTAATCAAACAAATTTACTTGACCCGATTATGACATTTTGGTTTGAATACCAATTTTTTGGTTTGGTTTGTTTGTTGCTTTGTTTGTCTGTAGGATTACGAAAACACCTAGTGAATTTCATTAAAGTCGTTGGCCTAGGAAGCCTGCCTAAATCACGGCACGAATGCACATATTATTTTTTGTTCAAGGAAAATGGCTCTCGGAACATCCTTCTAGTCCCTACATGAGGAGGATATGTTTGAAGGATAAGTTTGTTAGCAGCATAACACGTTGTGGAAGGGTGTATCATTGGTCGAGGAAGAACCCATTCATTTTGAGAACAGATCTGAATCACTGGGAAGATACACATATTATTTCCATATATAATATATAATTTTGATTGGAAGAGGACAGTGTTCTCCAATTATCCTTCTAGTTGCAAATGTTGTTACATATACTTGTTGATTAGCACAAAGCATTTGGCTCCACTGCGAAGCCTCACAGTGCGCTGTAGATTCTTAATTGTAGTTTTTCTAAAGTTTGTACTTATTTTATTGGAATCTGAACTGTGGGATCTGCATTTGCATTTATCCCAGTTCCTGTAACATTATGGCACTGCTTTAACAATTAAAACTGAGGGGCCCATATCTTTGCAAATGAGAGTAAACTGTTCAAATTGATAGTTTTGGAAAATGTACACAGTATCACAAAACATAACATTGTGATTACAATACTTTAATAATATTTTAAACCCCTAAGTGTACTAAGATGAGTTTTTAACATTATTTAAAGTACCGGTATTTAGATTATTTCAAGGACATTTCTGTAGGTTTGAGATAGTTTGGGTCTATTTGTTTGCATGTTCTCCTCCTCAGGCCTATATATGATTCCTCCCACAGCACAAAATACTTGCAAGTTACAATAATAATCATTTGAGATAATTTCCTTGGGCTCAGTCAAACTGTGTTATGGTTGGGTTAACAAAGTAATTCAGCTTTATGCATGGCTAGTGGCAACAAGTTTCAACTAACTGCTAAACTTAATTTTGTATCTACATTTAGGGTGGCTTTCTAAAAAGGACATTTCAGAGAACTTTAATTGTCTGTGGCCACGCTAATAAATCAGTCTAAAAAGTATCCTTTTACAGTTGACCATTGAGCAGCTTTGAAAGAGCAGCTGGGGCTTCAGTGGTTTGTTCAAAGTCACCTTAATGGCATGAAGGAAAGCAGGGGAGCATTTCTCACAGGCGCTCTCTGCCCACTCTTTTTCTGTTGCCATGAGCATTTAAATTGTGTTTTATTGTCACCTAAGCAAATGTACACATCGACTGACTCACTAAGCTCTTTTTAGGGAGATTAGTGACTCACAGTCTGACTCGTGAGTAAACTTTGCAAACTTTAAAGGCCAGGAAAAAAAATCCAAAAGCATTAAAGGATGGGATATTAACTGTGGAGACGTTGGACAAAAAGCGTCAAGTTGCTAGGTGATTGTGACTTCTGGAACAATAAACCGTTGTGGTAAGTTGTTATACAGAACTTTTAATTGTTGAGAGAGGGATCTGACCAATCAGTAAAACCGTTGCTCAATCATACTCAACAAACAAAACAGCAAAACTAAAGACTACCAATTACAATCACGCACACACCGAGATACCTGCGGACACTTACTGTAGATCATGTGTTTAACGCACTAGACATCAATGATGGCATATGCTACCACTGATATAGTGGCAGGTCCACAGCACGATATTGAATAACAATTGACACAAAAAAGAAATGTGATTAAACTATAGGTTCTATAGCGTTTTTGCTTTCACACCAGAACGTTTTAGAGAAAACTACTACTTTCTACTTATATTCACCTGTTTTTGATAAACTTTGGCAAACTAATAACTTTTAAAGACTTAGGTATTTAGATAACACACCCATCACATAACAAGAATCAGGAACATACCTATAATTAAATCTATGTCTCCAATAGCAACTATATTTTAAGCATGAAATCGCTATTGATCACCAAGTAAGATTTTGATGTATGAAATAAAACAACATCAAACGTACATTACAGAATATGTTGTTTGCCAATGTCTCCCAAAACCATATATGTGGATTGTACCAATGAAAAGTGCAAACGGTCAAACTGTCGTATTTTTAAACACATGGGTGAGGTTGTGAATTGAAATGAAACTGCTTGGTTAGTTTAGAAAAATATCCTCTTTTTCTGTTTTTTTGCTGCAAGATGTAAGGGACAGGTGGTGTCTTTTGCTGTTCACACTGTAAAGCACCCTGAGACGAATGTGTATTTTTTTTTATATTGAGCTATATTAATACATTTGATCGATTCATTGACTTAATCCTTTTCTCCCTTAGGCCATGGGATGTAATTAGCTGACAACCTATAAGCCTACAGGCCTTTTTGGGAAGAGAATGTTCCAAAATAAAAGCAGTTCACTCGCAGTCTTTTTTCTCTCATGGTGTGTCTTGCTTTGTAATTCCGCTGTGATGACGTAAAGCACTTTTTATCTCAAGTTTTTCCAGTTTTTTTTAGCTAAACCAGCTGGTATTCTGTGAAACATCTCAATGCAGACTCAAAGCAGAGGACAAAGCTAGTTTCTGGGACAGTTTGTATGAGACTGAGTTACCCACAAAACAAATCTACTTCTGCTTCCGTTAGACATTTCTGAATTGCTTATTATACCTCTGGTGTTTTTTAAAGGATGCTTTATTTACAGTGCTGTCAAACACAAGATAGGGCTGTTTGTAGATAAAAAGATGCCTAAAGATAACTGGGTGGAATACTTTCTATTGTGCAACATTATGTGACAGTTTTAGCTTTAAAAAACGTAACATTTGATATTCAAACCCGTCTGTTATTAATCTTGGTCTTGACTGTCTCTGTGGTGGCCTTTTAATACACAGAGGCAACTGTTGATAAGTACAATCATAATATACAAGCATAATTGTCCTTGAGTTAGCCAAGTCTCATTTTATCTGAAAAAGTTTCTTATCCATACGTTTATTTTTCTGTCAAGGAGTTTTGAAATCCTGCTTGACCAAAATGTCAACTGGCTTTATTAGCACAGCGTTACACTTTTGCTACTACCTAATCAGATGTGCATCTATAATGGTTTGGTTTCCACCAAGTGTGGTCATTTACACTGTATAATATATCCAGAGGTACATGCTCTGTGATAATAACCAATGGTCCACTCAGGTCATCAGACAGAAACCCACTCTCTTGTCCTGTCATAATGAACGTCTCAGCCAAATGTCAGCTAAAGGCAAGGAGAATGGATATTTGCACTGAAGCAATTTTACAAACTAATTCAAAATGTAAGGAACACCTAAGAACTAACGTATATGGTATGTTCATTTTTAGGTGTTGTTACATAATATGAGACACAAGAAATATTGAACATAATTAAATAATTTCACTTGAATTCAAGGTAAAAAGTAATTCCTATTGAAAGAGAGTTTTGTAATAGACTCAATAGTCCCTCAAGTAGTCCCGCGTGTAATTATCACATTTCAGGGTGTCACTTTTGAATGTTTTCACCATGACATGCGCTAACACTTAATTATATCTAGCAATGAAAAAAATAAGGTTGATTTGTTTTTTCTAAGCTCCTTATCACCTATTTTTAGCATCTTGTGTACTCAGGAGGTAGAGCTTTTGCCGACCAATCAGAATGAAGGTGGTTCGAACCCCAACCCCCTGCAGTCAATATGTCGTTGTGTCCATGGGAAATACACCTCACATTTCTCCAGATGGCATGGCAGAGGGTGTGTAAGTGTGTTTGAATGGGTGAATGCTGACTTGTATATGTACAGCACTTTGAGGGCTCTCAAAGACAGGAAAAGTGCTATTTAAATGCCCACCTGGCCTTCACCCACAAAATGTCACTCAAAGCGATAGTACCGACAAAATGACTCAAATTGGCTACAAAAAACACGACATGACTACAAAGATAACAAAGCAACTATAATAAGATTCATAAGAAAAGCTTCAAAGAGTCACACATAGAATCACAACCACTATCTAAATTGGCAAGACAACAAAAAAGGGACATGAAATTACTTCCAAGAGACTCAAAATGACAGAGACGAAGTGGCAAAATAACCACAGACAGAAAATAACTTCTTAAAACAACAATATCAAAGTGACACAAAACAACAACATGAACGGGCTAAACAACTTTGAATCTTTTGGAGGAAAGATAATTGCTGCTTGGACATTCACAGACAACTTTATTTGCAATAAAAAATGTACACGCAGAGGTCAGACCACAACAGAAAAATCTGTGCAAGTATTTCAATAAAATGTCCTTTATTATGTTTGTCCCTGCCGGGTTGCAGCTCAAACTAAAATTGCGTTCTCCAACTGGTGATAAGTAGTGTGAAATTACCCCCCCGCCTGCACTAATGTTCTGCCATGATTGGATCGTTGCGTTTGAACACTCGGAGCATTTGGTTCTTTTGTAGGAATTTCCACGTCTCTGCTCCACGGGGAGTTTCTGACCTTTTAGCCAAAGCTGCCTCATATTTCAAGGATAATCTAAAGGGCAGAGACAGACAGCGACAGACACATACAGACATCCACGGAACAATGTGAAGAGGATACACACAAGCTCACACAGCGATAACACACACACAGATATTTAGACCACACACAACGACTAATCATCAGTTGTTCAAGCATACAAAAAAACAAAACACATCCGCCGATCTATCTCATCAACAAACCACCACTTACTCTCCCTCAACGACACGCGCACACTCACCATCTTCAACATCTTCTGCTAACGAACATCGGCGGCCATTATTAAATCCCCCTACTCGTTTTCTCTCCTTAAAGAGCTTCAATCAAGCTAACAGGCCACTTTGAAGTGGCGACAGACTCGAATAATTAGAGAACACTGAGGAAATGATGGCAGGGGGAAAGAAAGGAGAGGAGGTAGAGAATGGAGTAGGAAAAGGTGGATGGAAAAAACTAAGAAATAAAGGAGAGAGGAGGCACTCGAAGCTGGTGGGAAATGTGTTTACCTGCTTCTTTTTGGCCAATTTTGCCGCAGGGGAAAGGTAGGAAGAGAGAAGAATAATACGGCAAAATAGTGGAGGGAAGTGGTGGAGATGAATGCGTACAGGGAGCAGGGAGTATTTCATTTGTTTTCCGTATTTTCACCTTTATTGCCTCCTGGGAAGGAGAAAGAAGCATTAGAAAAAGAATAGAGAGAAAGCTCAGGAAAGACGGGAGGGAAAAAAGAGTGGATGTGCGTGGAGAGGAGAGGTGGAGGAAGAGGAAGGATGCTGCCAAAACAGTTTCTGTTAAACACACAGGGCAAAGATGCTTGCGGCGGGCACAGAAACAAATACAGCAGAATGCGAAAACAAACAACTTCCTGCATGCTCGCGTGCACAAAGTTGAAGAAAAGTGCCGACATACAGTATATCAGGAGGCGACAAACTCAGAAAAGGGTTTGCATGTAAAAGCGGGTGGATGTGAGCTCAGGTGGATCCGAAGGGAAAGGGAAACAGCAGGAGAAACATTCAGCAGAACATCGAGAAAAGCAGATATACCCCCCGCACGTCCCTCTCGCTCTTATCAGCCAAGACAAATTGAGAAAAGAGTTTTATCTTCACTGCTATATTTATATATTTGAAACGCTCCGCTGTTTCCATTTTCTAACAATAGGAATGTTTGATATGAATCACCACCCAGCTTAAAGCATTCACCGTAGGGTTGATGGATCAAATACCCCTGATAACATTAAAATGTAGAATAATAGATTTAATTTGTTCTCTTATGGGAGGTCAGAGGTCACATTCGGATACAGAGCATTAGCATTGACCTGAAAGGGTTTGTTTACACTTCATCCATCCATCAATCCATCGTCAACCTCTGAAAGAAAATATGTAATGCTCATATGCAGGTTAATATTTGCATTTTGTCCCTCTACTGTGACATGTCTCCATGCTTTAATGTTCAAAAAGCTCTTTATTTTTCTCATACTGCCTGTGCTGCAGAACCTCTTTTCACCCTCTGTCTGAAACCAGAGCTCAGTCTGCTCTGATTGGTTAGCTGGCTGGCTCTGTTGTGATTGGCTTAGAGATGTGTCAGAAATGTTGCGTCCCTTAGCCCTGTGGTTCCCAACCTGGGGGGCGCGCCCACTAGGGGGGGCGCAGCGCTTTTGCAAGGGGGGCGCGTAAGGCTTGGGAAGAAGTTGTAAACAAACATTGTTTGCTCGTAAAATCAATAGAATTTACACATTTTTAACACAACCGGCAGTTAAAAGAAAAGTGGCCTTTCAGCTATAATGCCCACATCAACAAAGTAGAGATCTCTCTTTCTCTTTCTCTCGTCTATGTGGGGGGCGGGGCATCTCGCTCACAGACTCACTGCACTGCTGCAGGTGCAGATCTGCCGGTGGAGAACATAGCGTTCAAAAGTGACAATGTAATCTACAGAGCTCGATGTGGTCAATGCTCGTTTGCCATAAGTATTTTTGCGGAAACACAAGCAATCTGTCCATCAGCTGGCCAAAAGGCATCATATTCATACGGAGACATGCACCGTTTTCAACGTCCTTAACTCTGAGTTCTGTTGCTCCAATTACGTGTAAGGTGGGAGAAGTACTCAGATCAAGTATTTAAGTAAAAGTAGTATACTGCAGGGTAGCTTGTTAATTTACTCCAGGTGTAACTAAAGTCTGATTTAAGAGTTCATTATATTTCACATCATTAATCCACATCTGTAAAGTAACTAAAGGTCTTAAATTCATGTAGTGGAGTAGAAGTACACCATCTACCTCTGGACTGTAGAGGAGCAGAATTACAAAGAAGCAAAAGTGGAAATACTTAACCTGTTAAGCCCGGAGCCTGTTATTCAGGCCTCAGGCTAGAAAATGACATGCCCAGAACAAATGACTATATCTTCACTTCTAAAAGGGGTAAATTAATTAAAAAAATTCTCAAAGCAATGATAAACCTGTGAGTTGGATGTAGAAAAGTGCAAGGTTGGTGACCACGTAGCAGTGGTCACCAACCTTTTTAAGCCCAAGATCCCCGACCTCGGCCTTGGTGAAAGGCGAGATCTATCTATTGCAGAATTGAGTGAAAAAGACGGTCCAGACTGTACTTCCAATTTGAGGCCTTTTATGTAGGCTAATTGCATCTGAATTACATCAAATCATTTGGTGCAACTTCCAATTTGATTAAACCAAGAACACAACATAACTAACATGTCAAAAAGGATAAATATATATATTTATATCATACCTATCATTTTAACTTTAATTAATTCCTTCATTACAATCCTAAATATAAATGTATGTAGCTTATTTTCCATTTGTTTTAGTGAATGTACATTATTTTGTTGACAGCAACAACAACAGAGAAAAGAAACAACATCTTGCAGTGAGCAGATAACATAAAGTGCCATTTTAACTGTGAGGCTTATCCACTGAAGCTTCATGCAAGTGCAACATTTAACATTAACATTAAAACGAGTTATTTTTACACAATTCTTACAAATTCAAAATTCTAACAACATTCTTTATCCTTGCATAGACCATTGGTGCGTTCACACCGGACGCGATGCAAATGACACCTTCTCGCGGTAGCCAATCAGCGGTGAGGATCTCAGCCTGCCGTCACTGACGTTGAATCAGAAAACCAAAACTTATTTATTTTCGGGAGCGACAAGGAATGTCTCAAAGATACGTCAATCAAGTGGCACCTGCTAACGGGGTGGTGGTTGATAGGCTTACATCTAAAAACTTTATTAAAAAAAAAACGTTATTATTATTTTTTTTACTTTTCTTTCTTTTGTTACTTTATTTTTTTTTAACGGTGCGCGATCTACCCGCACCACACTCGCAATCGACCGGTCGATCGCGATCAACTGGTTGGTGACCACTGCCCAAAAGCAACTGCTCCATTATCTGTATCAAATGCACACATTGATGCCACCAAATGACACAATGAAAATAGAAAGTACTACAAATAAACTGGAATTCATTTACATCTTAAATGATTAATATATACACACATTTCTTTTTACAAATATCCAACCTTCAAATTGCTTTTTTAAATCAACACTTGCTAAAGATCATTTGTGTGCAGTGGCGTTTTTAAATGTACAAAAGTGGAGGAGCACACACAACTTAGATGTGTATATATAAGCTTCTGGTGCTTTTTTAAACACGTAAACAAATAGCTGTAGGCTATCCATGGTTCCGATAGAGAGACCATCACCGAGGTCACAATATCAATCGATCCAGCAGAGCAATAGCCTATAGGCAAAACACAGAAGATCATAAAAAGATATGACATAAAATGAACTTACCAAAGCTGAAGTAGATGGTCAACTTCATTCATTTTCTTTCCGTTTTACTGATTGTAATCGCTATACGCTGCTCTCTCTCGTCTCCTCTTCACAAACAACTACAATTTTCGCGGCACACGTACTTACAGCCAATCAGCTCTCTGAATTATGAGATGACGTTTGGTAGGTATGTCAGCACAGTGCCCCTATGGTGATAATTCTTTTGCCGAACACATTGAATAGAAAAATACTCTGAGCATGCGCAGTGTAGTTTTTACAGCACCCATTCACTTAGACAGTGAGAGAGAGGGGCTGGATCGGGGCTTGACCCACGTCGCTCAAAACGGCTCAATAGGCATGTTGAGTTGAATGTTACATCACCCATTATAACAATTTGCTTTCCTTTTTTCTCTTCGCTTAACTGAATAGCCCAACCTGGTCTCACCAGAATGCGTGACTCCACCACGACTCCTTAACACCGCAGTACGTGGTGGAGTCACGCACTTTGCTACATTTACGTGTCTGCACCACGCAAACAACCCCAATGTAAAGTAAATGAGGCTCCTTTGTCGTGGTGCACACACGCATTTCTACAACGTCCCGCAGATAATTATATTCCTATTTGATCAAGTCCCCTTTATTGTATTACGGACGCAAAGAGCAATGTGAGCGTCCATTCCCATTGGATAACGGAGGATTTTACACCCGGAAGTAAGTATTCTCCTTACTGTCGATTGATTTTACAGTGATATCTGCACTACTCATCAACTCAAAAACACCAGATTATCCTTGTTAATTACACAACATTGATTGGTTTAAATTGTGTACAATGCTTTTGTATTTTCCCCTTTCGATTCGGAGAAACAAATATTTTTTCTGAGTTTTTGGATGGCAGAAGACACTACACTACCCAGAATTCTCAGCTATCGTTTGGGACTACACCATGTGCTTAGCTTGACAAACCCCGTGATCAGTCCTCAAGCTCTGTGATTGGTTGACCTCCAACTGCATTCCATATGAAAAAAAACGTTTCGTAAAAGATAAAATCATACTTTATTCAGCAGTGCTTGCTTTACTCTTTGAAAGTCATCACATGAATGCATTGTAATGAATGGTTTGGCTGCATTAAATATTACACATCTGTCGTAGTTCTTTATTTATCTACAGAGATCGCGCATCAGAATAGACCGGAAACTATTCTTTTACCGTTCTGTTTTAATTTCACAATAAAGTTAGTAGTAATCATTTGTTTTGATATTATTGTTTTTTAGTAACTACTAGACCGCTGGGTCATGTGAAGACCATCTTTTCTGTGTTGCTGTGGGTTTTTTATATCACTTTTGTGTTACAAATATCAAAACAATAACAAAATATATCCGTCGTAAACTAAACCAGAAACAGCAGTATATTTTATTTTGTTAACACTGTAAACTTGACAGCTTTTTAACCCACACCACCTACTGGTTAAAGCACGTTATTACACGTTTAGAGTAATTGCAATGCAGGTAGTTTGTGTTGCTTTTTAATGACGGTTTTAAAATGCCTTTTTCTTAATGTCTTTCATTTTTGTAAAGCACTTTTGAATGTGTTATATTTGAAACATTTAAATATTAAGAGTACATACAAAATAGTGGGAGAGTAGAAGGTCAATGATATAAATATAGAATAGAAAATATCAAGAAGATACTCTAAATAATATCTACAATAAAACAGTTTAGTGCCTGATAGGAGGATGTGCAAAACAGACAAACTAATAAGGCTTTATTTAAACATTAAAGAATACTTTAGGTTAAGCTCTTCTTTTAAATAAGAAAAAAGCTTTGGGGGTATCTATCTACAGATAAATATTAAGTCTGACAAAGTACAATCACCTTCCCTGAATTTGACTCAGGTGTAACTAAAGTCTGATTTAAGGGTTGTTTATATTTCACATCATTAATCAGAATCTGCAAAGTAACTAAAATAAATGTAGTGGAGTAAAAATACCAGGTTAACCTCTGAATTGTAGTGGGGTAGAACAAAGTAGTACATGCTGCTGTAACAAAAACATTTCCCAACTTGGGATCAATAAAGTATATCTTATCTTATCTCATCTTAAGATGATCGATGGCTACTGCCATATTTGCAAAATTTGCCTCTGAACCTTGACAAGTGCATGTTTCAGGCTTATCAATGAACAACAGGAGGGGTCACAGACACAAGCAATTTTCACCCATTTATTGATCGATTTTCCATGACTTCTCCATGACCTTTACCTAATTTTCCATGACCAAAAAAATTACTCTCTCAGCGGTACCACTGAAAATGGTTTATTTTAACATGGAACAGGAAAATAAGGTCTGAAACATGTTGTGTCTATCTAAAACAAATCAAGGCTTACTAGCTCCTACACGCTAAAGCAACTGAAATCTCTCACAAGCAAAATACCTCGTCAGTTAAATGCCATTTTACGTTTCATTACTATACGGTACAGTATTTATTATCATTATGGTATTACTATTTCGGCGATTAGATAAAATATAAATTATATTTGATGCAACTTTAGTTACATTTCCATGACTTTTCCAAAACTTTGGGAAAAATATTGTTTTCCATAACTTTTCCAGGGCCTGGAATTAGCATTTTGTATTTCCATGACTTTTCCAGGTTTTTAATGACCGTAAGAACCCTGTGTATTAATAAAGTTGCCACGTGTTTTCAAATTTAAGTTAAGGCACTATCTGTGCAGAACATTTAAAATATTCTTCATTTGCAGTATTTTTTTAAAAAAGTGTTCAGAAAGACTGCATAAATGATATGCTATATATATATTATCAATATTTTTATTAACTAAATAAAGTAAATGTAAATAGTGGGCAAAAAATTGGTTAATTGCCATGGATGTGGTGAAAAACGTCTATAGACTAAAGCTTTTTTAATAATTTACTATAATTTAGAAAGGTTTTTGTGAGAAATCATTTCAAAAGTAAACTTTTTTTTCATTTTATATTTAAATTTGAAATGTTTGAACACAACATTATTAATTTATACATTTTTATAAAAAAATTTAAATTATGAATCCATTTATTTTATTGTATTTCCTTGAGGCTGGGGAAGATATATCAGCATGTAGTTCAACATGCAAATGTTCTAATGCAAGTAGGCCTAAGTATAACATGGAAAAGGAAATAAAATACGTTTCATAGGAGGATGTGGATTTATTTTCTCTCACCTTGTAATTACACAATCAAACAATCTATAATGTAGCTCTGGCCTTCACTCACAAAAAAACATTTTGTTGAATTGGACACATTTTTCGAAGCTCTATTGACTGACATGCAATGACTGGGACTGATGGAAGAATCTGCGAGGAATGAACTAGGAGCAGAGAAATAATCATATTTTAAAAGACAGCAGCATCATAAGAGGCCAACAAGAGTGACAGAGTGTGTCACTGTACTGAAGGATATTTGTGACCAGCTATCCAGGCCAGACTCTAAAGACTTTCCAAGGGGTAAAAATGCTGCTGCCGGAGTACTGACTGGAAGTAGTGCTGATATCAAGTCTACCATCCTCTTAAAATACTCTGTCCAACAATATCAGTCTCATGAAGAAAGGTTTTTTAACGCTTATTCAAAATAGCAGAGAAACATGCATTCTTGTTCTCAGGAGGGGACATTGACAGAGGATTATTGGAAAAGTACACAGTAAGTACTCCAATAGTACTTGTGGGGGTAGTTTCACTAGTACTGAGTCCAACAGGATCAATCTCACGAATAACTAATGGCAACACAAAATAATTCCCTCATCAAACTTAGCAGAAGTGGCTTGATTTTGTTCTCAGCAGGGGACTTTGACAGAGTATTTCTCAAGAAATACACAGTAAAAGTACTTCAATGTAGTGTAAGTAGTAGGCTAACTAATACAAAGTCAAACAGTATCAATTTCATTAAGAACTAATGGTACAATTATATTTGTATCATTCATCAAAGATAGCAGAAAAACATGCATTATGGAGGGGACTTTGACAGAGGATTACTCACAAAGTACACAATAAAAGTACTTCATTTTATTTCTGGTAGAAGTCAAACTAGTACCGAGTCCAACAGTGTCAGTTTCCTTAAGAACTTGTGGTAAAGAATATTTGTATCACTCGTCAAATATAGCAGGAATAATGAAGAGCAGCTGATTTGAAGAAAAAAACTCAAGAGGCGGCTGAGTTGACCGCAGTGCAGAATCACGGTATAGTTTAAATCTCCTAACAATGTTGTCTTTTTTAGACATAGGCTTATTATATTTACAACCCTTAATAACATACATTTTCTGGGCTCAATATGTGTCTTGGCCGTTTTCGTTGTGATCGCTAAATTCCCCTTGTTTATAATAATCACCGTTCCTTCAGCAGGATACTGTCGTGATTCAAAGTGTGATTTTAGCAAACGAGTGCTTTTGTTTTGAAATCGCTTCCGTGAAATTCGCCCCACCCCTCGCTCCAAGGACCATTTGACCATTTAGTAAGGTATAAAGCAAAAATGCCTCGCAGATGCTCTGGAGGAGCCTTCCTCAACATTGAGAAACACCCTCAGTGTATACTATTTAATCATCACCAAATTCGGTGATATTAAATAGCTCAGCTTTATGCACACACATACATTTTGCATGGTTTAAGAAACGGGCTCCGTGTTACAGGACGGCTCGGGGGGTTCTGCGGCACCGCTGCAGACTCTTTACAGGGAGGAGCAGCGGAGCCCGGGCGGTGCTGCAGCTCCTGATCGGAGCAGACACACGTTCACTAAGCCGAAATATTTATCTTGTCACAGAGATCTGCTATTTTAAAGTAAAGTCAACACATATGGACCTTAAATATAGTCTATATTAAGAACGAGAAAAGTTTTAACATATATATAGTTTTTTGTAAACATATGACAAATGAGCGAGGGTGATGACGTCAAAGCATCGCCCTATGTGCCGGGGCTGAGCCCCGGACAGCCCCGGCCCAATTTAACCCCTGGTTATAGCCATAAATGAAATAATAAAAGCAGTTATTGTAATTGTTTCAATTAGGCCTCATTATTTCACAGTGGCACAGGATCATCTGCCAATACAAGCACTTTTGTTCATGTTCAATCCATAATAAAATATAAAATTATAGTTGGATCTTTTTGTCTTATTATTAGCAGAGAAAATGTAATGTTTGTACAACTATATACAATTAATTCTACCAATCTCGGTGGGAACCGGATTAGGGGGGGCTCGAAAATATTTCCAATTACACAAGGGGGGCCTGACTGAAAAAGGTTGGGAACCACTGCCCTACCCTCAGGTAATACAGACAGGGCTTGACACCTGATGTGAGATTTCTCTGAAAGTAGCTTGGAGTTTTGTCCGCAGGGGAAAGAGTAAATGTACTCAGTTTGAATCCAGGCACAGCACTATTATGGAGCCGGAGTCTGATGGAGAGACAAAGTTTACTCAATTACTTATTTATTGCACTCTGCTGACTTTCCATTTCCCCTTTCGAAACTATTGCATACTAAAGGCCACAGGCATCTAGAAAGAGATCTGCCGCTGAAGTCCCCAGCTCCAAATGTGTCCTGTTAGACTACGAGATTATGCTGCCAGACAACAAATACATCATCCAGCTCAGTTTGAACACTTGTCAATCAAGCAGAAACAAAATACCTTTCTACAAAAAGAATTATGTTTTGTGATATATGCTAGAATAGAAAAAAATGCATATTTATATAAACACAAGAAGTTGAAGTAAAAGTGTGCAATATAGACCCCGGCTTATGGTAAAGACAAGATGAAGACATGGTGAAGCTTTCATTGCAATCATTGTACACCCAAACAGTCCAGAAGCCATCAATGTAATCGTTGTTGTCAGATATCTCCTGGTGCAGCCATGTTTCCATAACGCACATTACAATACACTCCAGATATTAAATATTCTTGCCAACTCCATTAGCTCGTCGATTTTCGTCGTTAGCCAGTGATCTAAAGTTGCTCATTATGAGAGACACGGCTTATATGTCATTTTTCTCCATACATCTGGACCCAGCTCTCCACTACGTCACTTCTGCTTACCCAGCATCCTCTGTGTTCTTCTCCAGATTTCAGTGGATTAGCCGTTGTTACGACCACCATGCTAGCCGGCTTTAACATGATCAGCAGTCTTTGGTGTCAACAAGGAAGCCATGGGGTTGCTGGTCCTCAGAGACATAGCTTAATAAGTACCTAATAGAAACAATTAAAGAGTAAGATAAAATAAGAAAGCTTAAGTTTGAAAATACAAAAAATGTATCAGGAGCAACTGCAACAGGCTGCACCAACAGTTGGCACATGTGCACTGAATATGCAACAGCCACTATTCAATGAACTGTACTGAATTCATTTCATTTCAAATTACTACTATAACCATAAGATTTTGAAGGGGGCCGTGATTTTTTGGAAACTTTGGCATTTGTCCTCCCCGATAAAAAATGAATACCATTTCTATATATTAAATATAGAAAGTAAACCAAGAGCTTCATAAAACTTCCTAGAGTTAATCGCTCACCCTTAATCCTATTAAGTGTGACATTGTGTGGTAATGCAGTTTAAGTGTTTGAAAAGCTGCACCACCAGGGACAATAATGAATAAAATAATAATACAATAACTTTGACAAAATGCTTAATTTATAAATTAATTAAGGTGTACCTCGTAGAGGTTTGATGTACTTTGTTGAATTGGATAAAGCAAGCATTTGATTTTCACATATTTGGCCAATGAATGAAAGCAAATAATGCTGAGACTTCTAAAACACACTAGCAAGAATTATAAGATGATTATCTCTGTCAATGAAGAAGAAAATAAGCAAAACAATGCTTCTGTAACTTTAAGGATGAGTTTCCAATAAATCCGTTGTCTTCAGTGTACTGCAGTCCTCGGCTTTACTTCCACTAATTGGTTTTGGGAGAAAGTCTGAAAGCTTTGGGCTTCATTTACCTTGGGAAGAACAGCACTCTCCTCTTGTTTTGTGCCATAAAGCTCTTCAAATGATTTCCTGCCAAAAGCGACCTGGTGGGACTGTGTTAAATACTGAGCGGCTGAGAGGCTGCCAAATCTTCCGGGCAACTTCTGCGCCAAACTGTTACCAATATCTCAAAATTAAATGTGGTAATGATTTATTGATGTTATAAAAAAAATCATGGCCGTCCTAAAAGTAAAACCATATCAGCACTGTCGCATGACTAAATAGACGATATGTTAAAATAAGGGCTGTCAATCCATTCAAAAATGTAATCGCGTTAATCACAATCGATTAATCATGATTAGTCAAGTTTAAAATAATATTACTTGTATTCTGGGGGGAGATAAAACAAACATGTGTGGTGTTGTAATACAGAAATGCATAACAAAATGTTAAGATAAATCAAAGGAGCCAGTTCTTCCACAATATCTTTGCCTTTTCACGGCCATGCGATTCACAGGAGCAACTTTTGGATCAACTTGGTAATGTAATTGATTTGCATCTATTTTGGTTTAACACATCAAAATGTACAGGTTTACCTCAAACATTAACGCCTTAAAATTGACAGCCCTACATTTAAATTAGGGCAGGGAGGACGGGCTTGGGGAGTTAAGAATGTAATTGGATTAATTCATTAGGTTACCAAAAAAGGTAACTATATTTCCTTGGAGTTACGTGAAAAATACATCCCCAGATAACTGGTACATTTTTTAAATATGAGAATTACTAGCAGGCTTTTATTTCTGCTTTTTGGGTATTAATGTTCTGTAGGCATTGTCAGAATTTGCTTTATGGTTTTCACTTCTTTAGGTTCATTTGTTCTTTTATTTTTTTGTTAATTTAGCAGCTGAACCCATATGTTTCTAATGCTGACATTTTAAAAAGGGCCTCTTGGGTTGCATTTTTTACCTTCCCATTTCCTCTTTGCAGCTCGAGTGTGCACCAGCCATAACAGAATCATGCATGCCTCATTGTTTACTTTCTTTCTTTTTTGCTGACCTTGGGCTGTTTTGCTGATATTGTTGCATTTTATTCAGCTCTCCGGAAGAGAAATTAATAAAATTAAATAAATATACAACAACATCTTAACCCACTCAGATACATATGCATTTTTCCCCCTCCTATGTAGGGGCAGAATAGGGAGCAGCGGGAAAAACAAAGCATGATAGGATGCCGGATCTTTTCATTAGCACAGGCTCAACACACCGTGGGGCAGCAATGTTGCCAAACTGCAGGATGTTAAAGGATGTACAGTCGTGATAACACGCCAGGCTTGTTTACACATGGATCATAACCTGCAGAGGTGCACAAAAAAACACCCCCCAACTCATAAACAGTTAATCAGTAGACAATTATATATGTTAAAGGTGGGGTATGTAATTTATTTCAGAAACACTTTTTGTTAAATTCCATGGAATGCTCTTAACATCCAGATAGCAATGAATATATTAAATGCTTTGACAATAAATACATTAAAAAAATTCATCTGTGGAAGCCGTAGCGCTGTAAAAAGCACGACCAATCATTTTAGCCGGCCCGGCTAAAATAACTGGATGGCCTACCTGCCTGTCAGCCTTCCTGTGCACAAACTTATCTCGTGCCCTCATTGGTCATGTGCGCGTTCGTGTGTGTTGGAGGAGGGGCTCTGTAAGGAAGTCTGAAGGAAGAGGCAGATTTTTTCCGGTTGTGTACTTTCAAATTCTAGCGCACTCAAGCTGGTTTCTCCAAAATTACATACCCCACCTTTAATGTTGGGAAAACAACAGAGCAGTGGTTAAGAAGAAAGAACGGGAAATATATTGAGATTTGTTTACAATAGAAATTACCTGAAGAAACAACCTGAAGCAAAACAACCCCCCACCCCCATATTTCTATACGCTTATTTACTTAATCTGTAGATAATGACATGCAGAAATTGTATAAAAGCAAGATACATATAAATACAGAGGCAGATAGATACATTAATTCTAAACCAATATGTTCTATGACAAAAGAAAAACGGGCCAACTTCTATTTGATGAGTAATGTGTTCACCGTCCAACCGCAATTGCGTCTTGTTGTGTACCTTCCGTTACGTTTCCAAGATGGCCATGAATTTGAAACCTTTTTACCATAATGAGTGCACCATCCTGGCACTCATACATTTCTCCATACTCTGCATCGGGACTCTCTGGTTGGGTATTATAAATAAAGAAACCATTCTGGTGAAGAGTCATTCCTTCCTTTGGGTCCCTGGGCCTGTTACTCTAAATGATTACGGGTGGGTCGTGACCAAAAGAATAAGATCACAAATTCAAGTGGCTGAAATGGGTTTCCTCTGGAGGATGGCTGGCATCTCCCTCAGGGATAAGGTGAGAAGTTCAGTCATCAGGGAGGGACTCTGAGTCAAGTCCCTGTTCCTTTGCGAAGAAAGGAGCACCTAGTAAGAATTTTACCCCCCCTGAAACGTCTCCATTGGTGTTCTTTGTTTACTAATAATATATACAGTAACATTCAGTATTCTATTGGCTAGCGCTCCAACACATTGTACTTGATAGGCTGAGGCAGTGGTTCCCAACCTTTTTCAGTCAGGCCCCCCTTGTGTAATTGGAAATATTTTTGAGCCCCCCCTAATCCGGTTCCCACTGAGATTGGTAGAATTAATTGTATATAGTTGTACAAACATTACATTTTCTCTGCTAATAATAACAAGACAAAAAGATCCAACTATAATTTTATATTTTATTATGGATTGAACATGAACAAAAGTGCTTGTATTGGCAGATGATCCTGTGCCACTGTGAAATAATGAGGCCTAATTGAAACAATTACAAGAACTGCTTATCGATCCGGTTCTTTAAGAGTATTTTTATAGGTTATTTTTGTAATTTTTTAGGGGAACAACTAAACAAATTAGAAACAGAATTCACATTGATTCATTGTATGTATAGTGTGGATTATGGGCTGCTAGCAGACATAAAATACCTGAGTAAAAGTTGTGTTCAATGGCATTAAAAACCTAGTTTTCAGTTTTCAGAGCGTTACATTGCTTTCGGTTTGGGCAAGCTGCGTGCGCATCACTCTCATTCCTCAATGGTAACGTGTAGGTGGATTTACTCCCCCTTCGATTCTATTCACTCTAACGGTTCAAAAGAGGTGTCAATCATCAAAATCGACAGAGGGGGGCCAGAGATATGGCAAATCCACCCAAATGACCCCAGAAGTGTTTTTTTTTTGCTAAACCTCTCTAAAAAGGTCAAATGTCACTTGTTTTGCATCAATCTTGATACAGGGTACTTATTATATGTTATAGTTTGGATTCCTAAAGCTTTTAGTCTACTATCTAGAGATGTTAAGATTCACCGATTCGCATCGGTGCACCGGCATAAACGTGAAAGTGTGCACATCGGCTACAGTTTGGGTTGAACTCGCGATGCATCGATTGTAGCGTCTTTGCATCGGTAAAAAACCGATTCATTCATATAATATCCTCTCATCCTGTCAGCACTCAGCAGAGACGATCTTTGATCTTTGCTTAGCACTACGGAGGCCGAGAGTCTCAGTTATCAACACACATGGAAGTCAAGGAGAAAGAGAAACACAGCGCACCGAAGGATACCTACAAATCAAACGTTTGGCAACACTTCGGGTTTTTCAAGAAAGACGGTCAACTTGAAAAATCGCTCGCAAATTGTAAACGATGCCGTGCCGCTTTAAAGTACACAAGTACTACGAGGAACTTAGCGACGCACATAAAGAGGCGACATTGGGGTCTGCGGCTGAAAAGAAAAACCTGAAAGTTAGACATATGAGTTCAATCACTCAGTGAGGTGTTCTGTCAGAGAGAGTGGTGTTTAGTTTACAACAGCCTGTGACTGCCAATACTAGTTTAAATGTCTTCCTTACAATTGTAAGCAGTTATGAAATACCTGTTTGTGAAAGGTTATTTGTATTTGTTATTGTTCCTATAGAAACCACTGCTTTCTGCTCACTGGTGAGTTAGCCTATGAATGAGTGTTAAGCACATCAGGCTGGCAGTTGTATGGGCATTGCACTATGGTAGTTGCTATTTGCACATTGTTAATCATGGGCAATGCATCCTTAAATTGTTTAACTGTGAGGTGTTATACAATTGTACTGTACTCTGGAGAGTTTTTTAAGGTAAAAAAGGTAAAAAAAGAAACAGCATGATGGGATGCGCAGTACTAGTAGAGAGAACCAAATATGTAAAGCACTTTTTTGTTAATTTATGATTTGCTGCATATAAGGAATAATAAAAAATCCTCTGTCGTACCATATTGAAGTATCATTATTTTGCATCGTGTTGAATCGCATTGTATCGCCCCGTATCGCATAATGTTGAATCAAATCGTATCTAACTGTATCGCAACAGGGGTGAATCGTATCGCATCGCCTGGTGTTTCAAATGTATCATTAATGTATCGTATCATTGGCAACGTATCGCGATGCGCATCGCATCGGCCTCAGTGATGGAGATGCACATCCCTACTACTATCCCATCCTTCAAGGGTGGTTTTCACTATAAGTAATGTTGATTTTTTTGGACGGACACTACAATTTACATTTTTTTACTATGTTCAATCTGAATTTACTTTAAAATAAAAAAAATTCTATATTGATTCTGACTTTTCTACATCCAACTCACAGGTTTATCATTGTTTTGAGAAAAAAGATTATTAATTTACCCCTTTTAGAAGTGAAGATATAGTCATTTGTTCTGGGCATGTCATTTTCTAGCCTGAGGCCTGAATAACAGGCTCCGGGCTTAACAGGATAAGTATTGTATTTAAATATAAATATAAATATTATGTATTTCATTTAGATAAAAAGCAATGTTAGTTTTGTTCACAATTTGTTAATTTTCATTTAATTGTTTATTTGAATAGGGACAATGCACATTAATGAACACTTTAGACAAATAATGCTTCAAGTGTAAATATGCCGGATTTTAGCTTTGAGCTAATTTCCATCCGTAGTCCCTGACATACAACATAGGCCTATAGTTAGTTTACCTCATTTTTCTCTCCAAAAGAACCGATAAGAGTACCGTTAAAAGACCGGACCGATAAGCGGTATCGATAAAAGTAGTAGTACCGTTAAAACCTTAACGATACCCATCCCTATTCACAAGCTACTATAACGAAAAAACATCAATATTTTAGATTAAATAAAGTATATCTAATCTTATTATCTTAATTGTAATTCAATAATATATAGTCTTTATATATTAAATAATCATAATAATAATGTAAATGTTTACACTTATTTTGTATGCTCATACTTTTACCTTTACAATAGTTTGCTTTAATATGCAGTATATTTTTTGTAATATTGTTGTGGTGTACACAGTACAGTAGATCGAAGTAAATCAACTCATACATTATCATGTATTATACAGTAATGTGTTGTATTATTAAGTAATATCATTATAGCACATTAACATTAACCCCATTATAGCAGATGCCACATTGAATGGATAAACACATTTATGCATCAATAATTACAACGGAGTATTTCTAAATATAAGTTGTACAAATTATATGTATTTAACACTAGAACCGCCAGAGATTTTTTATACCTAAAACCACCACCTGGGTCAAATTGACCCGCTATTAGAATGCATTGATTTTCAAGGTAAAATGTTCTTTTATTGAACAGTGAGTTTTGATCGCACAGGGATGAAACGTATACCAATATAATCTGTGGACTCTCAGGGCTCGACATTATAAATGGCCCGCTGGCCCGGAAGCATTATTTAGACACCGCGGCCAGCATAACGTACTTTCAACTCGCCCCACAGCTGTTTGCTGTGGAGCGCAGTGCGAGCAGTCTCCCGTGAGCGGGAGCACACTCCTTCACTACAGACTGTCTCTATCTCTCTCTCTATCTATAACTATCTATCAATAACTATCTATCAATATATCTATCCATCTATCTCTCTCTCTCTCAATCTCTCTCTCAATCTATAAGGAACCGCAGTAGACAAAAGGCGTTGTTATAGCAACACGTCATGTTTATATGAAAAGGGGTGGGGTCAATATGACCCGCTGGGCGGAAATAGGTATAAATTGCAATTTTTTGGGCGATTTCTTCAATCTGACTTCATATTGACAATGTTTAACAACATAGGGTGCTACATAACACACTTTCAGGAAAAGTCACGGACTGGAAGACTTTAATATTTTATTGAAAAAAAGTTACACACAATAAAAAACAGCTCTGGGTCAAATTGACCCGATTGGCGGTTCTAGTGTTAATACTAATAATATTATGATTCATTTTACTTTTCAGATGATAATACTTTTCACTTGGGCTATTACAATTTTGAATGCAGGACATTTGCTTCTAACACGTCTTTTTACCTAGGTAAATAATCGGAATACTCTTCCACCTCTGATTTTAACCTGTCACTGTTTTTAAAACTTTAATTAAATGTTTGATATTTCCAGAGACCCTTTCAGACCGGCAATGCTGCCCTGCATGTAATTCCGATCGGAATGTGACAATAGTCAGAAGTTTCCCATCCCCCTTGGGAGACTTTCTCCACACATTCCGATGGGCAATTAGTTTTAAACAAAGACTCCGCAACATAGGCTACTACAGTATCTCTTGTTAACAGAGGGGGGTTTCAGGGTTAATGAATAGTGGGAAATATGCAACTAGAAAGACTACAAATCCCAGAATCCCGGTCCCGCATGCTGGCTCTTACGGAACCGACTAACTCCCCTTTTGTGTATGTACAGCTCTCAACATTCCCAGACTTGTAGTGATTTTCACCTCTTTTTAATACTTTTCACCTCATTCTGAAAGAAAGAAGTGGAATGTGCTAACGTGACGGCCATCTTGGTGTGTGGTGCGAGATGGGAGATGTAGTTCATTGAGCGGTTTCACACAAAAAAAAGTGTTACTTCACAGTTTTACGACACATTTTTTTTTTGTTTACTTGCAAAATTATCTTTTAAATTGACAAACATCATATGTGTAATTCGTGGCACAATTCAAACGGGATCGAAAGATAATCTTTCTCTCCCCATTGACTTCAATACATCATTTTTCTGAAATAAGGTCCCATGGAGGTCCCCCGGAAAGGGAGGGACTTCGCCTCTCTATTGCTTTCAACCCACCAGCTTTTATGGAGAAAATAAGTTATATAATAATTAACCAGAGGCATGTTTCTCACAATTTTATGCATAGAAACAACAGGATACTGTGTGTGTGTGAGGAATCAGCTGTTTATTTCATATGAGTTTCATTGTGGCAGCGTCCATCACTGCTCTCCCTGGTTGCAATACACAAAGACAGCTAACTGTAAGCTTGTCACTCAGAGGGGGGTGGGGGCCATGGCTGATGGGCCATTAGGTGTGTAAACACACAGCTGATCACCTGAGAGCTGCCGTTTCATTCTGACTATTTAAAAAAAAAAAACGGTCTGATTTTAACATTGCACAACAATGAACTCAATGTGTGATTGTTATAGCAGTAATATTAAACACTAATAAAGTAAACTATTAACAATAGTATAATATTATAGCCCGTTTGCCCATGGTGAGATGACGAGGCTTCATTAAAAATAAACCTATTTTTAGTGAATTACTGAGTTTGGGCAAGTTAATAACGTTTTAGTTGAACACAGTATATTCATATTTGTCAGTGCTTTCATGTCAATTCGGCGAACATAAACATAAATGATCGTGGTGAAGATGATGATTAAATTAGGATTAAAAATCGGTAGTGAGAGCCGTGAGCACTGCATTTCCTCCCGTCGGAGGTGATATAAAAACAAACCGATTATATTTGTATTTGTTAACTCACGTGGATTAAACTACATTTATTAGTGCTTTGATGTCAATTCGGCGAACATATGATACATTAAATGATTAAAAATAGTTTGTTTGAGCCGGTCTGCATTTCCTGATGAAAAAACATAGCGATGGTTTTGTATTTACGCCAACGTGGATTAAACAACATTATTTTATTAAATAAAAACATGGTGATGTTTTGTAAATGATTACATGTCTCTTATTTAGCACAGAATATGATCCTATCCGTGACATATGGATCTTAACAAATATCCGCTATATCAGATAGGCCTACCTCTACTGTAGATCTATCAGCTGTTTATTAGTGTGAATGCTGTTTACAGCATTCCACTATAGTTCTTCAAATCTTTATTAGTGCGAATGCTGTGCCACAGCATTCCACTATAGTACTTCAAATCTTTATTCTTTCCGCTTATTAGTGCGAATGCTGTTTACAGCATTCCACTATAGTTCTTCGAATCTTTATTCTTCCCCTTATTAGTGCGAATGCTGTGCCACAGCATTCCACTATAGTACTTCAATTCTTTATTCTTTCCGCTTATTATTTCAGCCAATACTTTGGCTCTCCATAACTTCAGCTTATTTTCAGCTACAGAAACCATTCAAATATTAAACTATTCAGCCCGTTCAGGAATCGATGGGAAACCTTCAAATTTTTAAAAATATTTTATACTTCTTGAAATATTCAGCTTTTTAAACTCTTTTTTTAACATGGAAGTCAATGGGAGATGCCTTCAAATCCTCTTTTCCTAAACTTTGCACCAAATGCTTCTCCTTCCACATACTTTCAGCTAGACACTTCATTCCAACTTTCAAATGATCACAAGACCTTCAGCTATTCAAAATTGACTTTTATTTTTGATATCTTTTACACTTTTTGAGATAATTAACTTTGTTTGGAGCTTGGTAAAGAGGCTTTCTTCAGATTTTAACATTAGTGTGGATGGAGCAGCTCATTAAGTCTAGAGTGCTTTGATCTCAAAACAGAGTGCAGCAGTGCTCCCCCAAAAATGTTTTAAACTTGCCATAATTCCCAAACCCTACACTCCTCAGACATATTTTTTCATGAAAAACGTAGGAAAACCTCTCCTAGGTTGGAAAATGAAAACAATTGAAGAAGAAATATTAAACAAAATGCCTCTTGAGGGCATGAAGAGACAAAAAGTCCAGCTAGCTCCCAATTGATTCCCATGTTAAATCTTTCCGGAACTTTCTTCAGAACAGAGAGAAGTACACTTTAGACAAACTGCTCCCATCTCCACATTTTACACACAAAACCAAAAAAAACAACATATATCAGTTCATTGGGGTTCCCTGATGCTCACGGTCTGGTCATTTTTTGATAGGAGCCATAGTTTTTGAACAGGTGGCAAAATTGTCAGATATAATCCTCAATGCATTCTTAATGGGACTCAGTGCTGCAGTTGGAAAATCGTCATAAGTCGTCACCATGGTAACCTTTCATCTCTGGGTTTACACACACAGGTGTTTGTAAACATTCATTCACTACTACTTACATTTAATGTCTTTATTTAACTCCTTCAGCCTAAGGGCGATCAAGAGAAGAGAGAGAGGGCGATCAAGAGGAGAGAGAGAGGGCGATCAAGAGAAGAGAGAGGGCGATCAAGAGAAGAGAGAGAGGGTGAGCAAGAGAAGAGAGAGAGAAGAGAGAGAGGGCGATCAAGAGAAGAGAGAGAGGGCGATCAAGAGAAGAGAGAGAGTGCGATCAAGAGAAGAGAGAGAGGGTGATAGAAGAGTGAGAGGGTGATCAAGAGAAGAGAGAGAGGGCGATCAAGAGAAGAGAGAGAAGAGAGAGAGAAGAGAGAGAGGGCGAGCAAGAAAAGAGAGAGAGAGGGCGATAGAAGATTGAGAGGGTGATCAAGAGAAGAGAGAGGGCGATCAAGAGAAGAGAGAGAGTAATGTAACCTCCTAATGTAATGTATAACTCCTATGAAAATGTTCAAAAAGTGCTCAAACTTCAAATGTGTGCTAACAGTCCAGCCGTGAAGACATCTACGGGACAGTTTTGAGATTTCTTCAAATGACGTTGCCATGGCAACACAATGCTCACCATGAAACACGGTTTTCTCATAACTTCAGTGAAAATGCTCGAAATGGCCCAAAACTTCACAGGTTTGGTAACGATGCAGCCATCAACACATCTAAGCGTATTATGGGGTGTCATCAAATGCCGATGCCATCGCGACAGATAATTCACCATCAAGTTAGTTCAAAAGTTTGCAGTTCAAATATTCTGCTGCTTTCCCAAGCCTTTTTACTTTCTTTTCTCATCTTAATACAAATTCATTCACTACTACTTACATCTGATATTTAACTCCTTCAGCCTATTTTCAGCTGCAGAAACCATTCAACTATTACATTATTCAGCTATTTCAGGACATCAAGGCTATACATGTTGTTGTTTATAACTTTTTTTAAACCTTTTCTTTTAAATATTAGGCTTTTTCTGCATTTTTGTAGCTAAAAGCAGCTACCATTCAGCTAATAACATATTCAGCTTTTTCTGCATTTTCAGCTAAATTCAGCCACAAATGTTCACAGTTTACAGCATTCGCACGCATTTTCTGCAGGAAATGCATTTTCTAGTTATTATTATTATTATTATTATTTCAGCCAATACTTTGGCACTCCATAACTTCAGCTTATTTTCAGCTACAGAAACCATTCAAATATTAAACTATTCAGCCTGTTCAGGAATCGATGGGAAACCTTCAACTTTTTAAAAATATTTTATACTTTTTGAAATATTCAGCTTTTTAAACTCTTTTTTTTAACATTGAAGTCAATGGGAGATGCCTTCCAATCCTCTTTTCCTACACTTTGCGCCAAATGCTACTCCTTCCACATACTTTCAGCTAGACACTTCATTCCAACTTTCAAATGATCACAACACCTTCAGCTATTCAAAATTGACTTTTATTTTTGATATCTTTTACACTTTTTGAGATAATTAACTTTGTTTGGAGCTTGGTAGAGAGGCCTTTTTCAGATTTTAACATTAGTGTGGATGGAGCAGCTCGTTAAGTCTAGAGTGCTTTGATCTCAAAACAGAGTGGAGGGGTGCTTCAAATTCTCCTCAAAAAATGTTTTAAACTTGCCATAATTCCCAAACCCTACACTCCTCAGACATATTTTTTCATGGAAAACGTAGGAAAACCTCTCCTAGGTTGGAAAATGAAAAAAAATTAAGAAGAAATATTAAACAAAATGCCTCTTGAGGGCATGAAGAGACAAAAAGTCCAGCTAGCTCCCAATTGATTCCCATGTTAAATCTTTCCGGAACTTTCTTCAGAACAGAGAGAAGTACACTTTAGACAAACTGCTCCCATCTCCACATTTTACACACAAAACCAAAAAAAACAACATATATCAGTACATTGGGGTTCCCTGATGCTCACGGTCTGGTAATTTTTTGATAGGAGCCATCGTTTTTGAACAGGTGGCAAAATTGTCAGATATAATCCTCAATGCATTCTTAATGGGACTCAGTGCTGCAGTTGGAAAATCGTCATAAGTCGTCACCATGGTAACCTTTCATCTCTGGGTTTACACACACAGGTGTTTGTAAACATTCATTCACTACTACTTACATTTAATGTCTTTATTTAACTCCTTCAGCCTAATTTCAGCTGCAGGAACCATTCAAATATCAAACAATTCAGCCTTTTCAGCACATGATGGGAAACTTTCAACTTTTTCAAAATATGTTATACTTTTTAAAATATTTAGCTTTTTAAAGTCTTTTTTAACATGGAACTCATTGCAATGCATTTGAGCTGTAACAATTCACACACTCTCTCTCTCTCTCTCTCTCTCACAGACATACAGACAGACACACTCTCTCTCTCTCTCTCTCTCTCTCTCTCACACACACACACACACTCTCCCTCTCTCTCACAGACACATCAAGAGAAGTGAGAGAGGGTGATAGAAGAGTGATAGGGTGATCAAGAGAAGAGAGAGGGCGATCAAGAGGAGAGAGAGAGGGCGATCAAGAGAAGAGAGAGAGAGGGCGATCAAAAGAAGAGAGAGAGGGTGATCAAGAGGAGAGAGAGAGGGCGATCAAGAGGAGAGAGAGAGGGCGATCAAGAGGAGAGAGAGAGGGCGATCAAGAGGAGAGAGAGTGGGCGATCCAGAGGAGAGAGAGTGGGCGATCAAGAGGAGAGAGAGAGGGCGATCAAGAGGAGAGAGAGAGGGCGATCAAGAGGAGAGAGAGAGAGGGCGATCAAGAAAAGAGAGAGGGCGATCAAGAGAAGAGAGAGAGAGGGCGATCAAGAGAAGAGAGAGAGGGTGATCAAGAGGAGAGAGAGAGGGCGATCAAGAGAAAAGAGAAGGCGATCAAGAGAAGAGAGAGAGAGGGCGATCAAGAGGAGAGAGAGAGGGCGATCAAGAGAAGAGAGAGGGCGATCAAGAGAAGAGAGAGAGGGGGATCAAGAGAAGAGGGCGATCAAGAGAAGAGAGAGAGGGCGATCAAGAGAAGAGAGAGAGAGGACGATCAAGAAAAGAGAGAGGGCGATCAAGAGAAGAGAGAGAGGGTGATCAAGAGGAGAGAGAGAGGGCGATCAAGAGGAGAGAGAGGGCGATCAAGAGGAGAGAGAGTGGGCGATCAAGAGGAGAGAGAGAGGGCGATCAAGAGGAGAGAGAGAGGGCGATCAAGAGGAGAGAGAGATGGCGATCAAGAGGAGAGAGAGAGAGCGATCAAGAGGAGAGAGAGAGGGCGATCAAGAGGAGAGAGAGGGCGATCAAGAGAGAGAGGGCGAGCAAGAGAAGAGAGAGAGAAGAGAGAGAGAGGGCGATCAAGAGAAGAGAGAGAGGGCGATAGAAGATTGAGAGGGTGATCAAGAGAAGAGAGAGGGCGATCAAGAGAAGAGAGAGAGTAATGTAACCTCCGAATGTAATGTATAACTACTATGAAAATGTTCAAAAAGTGCTCAAACTTCACATGTGTGCTAATAGTCCAGCCGTGAAGACATCTACGGGACAGTTTTGAGAATGCCGTTGCCATGGCAACACAATGCTCACCATGAAACACAGTTTTCTCATAACTTCAGTGAAAATGCTCGAAATGGCCCAAAACTTCACAGGTTTGGTAACGATGCAGCCATCAACACATCTAAGCGTATTATGGGGTGTCATCAAATGCCGTTACCATGGCGACAGATAATTCACCATCAAGTTAGTTCAAAAGTTTGTAGTTCAAATATTCTGCTGCTTTCCCAAGCCTTTTTACTTTCTTTTCTCATCTTAATACAAGTTCATTCACTACTACTTACATCTGATATTTAACTCCTTCAGCCTATTTTCAGCTGCAGAAACCATTCAATTATTACATTATTTGGCTATTTCAGGACATCAAGGCTATACATGTTTTTTTAAACCTTTTCTTTTAAATATTAAGCTTTTTCTGCATTTTTGTAGCTAAAAGCAGCTACCATTCAGCTAATAACATATTCAGCTTTTTCTGCATTTTCAGCTAAATTCATTCACAGTTTACAGCATTCGCACGCATTTTCTGCAGGAAATGCATTTTCTAGTTATTATTATTTCAGCCAATACTTTGGCTCTCCATAACTTCAGCTTATTTTCAGCTACAGAAACCATTCAAATATTAAACTATTCAGCTTGTTCAGGAATCGATGGGAAACCTTCACATTTTTAAAAATATGTTATACTTTTTGAAATATTCAGCTTTTTAAACTCTTTTTTTTAACATTGAAGTCAATGGGAGATGCCTTCAAATCCTCTTTTCCTACACTTTGCGCCAAATGCTACTCCTTCCACATACTTTCAGCTAGACACTTCATTCCAACTTTCAAATGATCACAACACCTTCAGCTATTCAAAATTGACTTTTATTTTTGATATCTTTTACACTTTTTGAGATAATTAACTTTGTTTGGAGCTTGGTAAAGAGGCTTTCTTCAGATTTTAACATTAGTGTGGATGGAGCAGCTCGTTAAGTCTAGAGTGCTTTGATCTCAAAACAGAGTGGAGGGGTGCTTCAAATTCTCCTCAAAAAATGTTTTAAACTTGCCATAATTCCCAAACCCTACACTCCTCAGACATAATTGTTCATGAAAAACGTAGGAAAACCTCTAGTAGCTTGAAAAATGACAAATAATTAAGCAAAATAATTAAACAAAATGCCTCTTGAGGGCATGAAGTGACAAAAACGTTCAACATGTCTCCATTAAAGCCCATTGTAATTTCAGGCTGATATTTCCTCACAGCAGCAGCCGCACACCTTTCTTAAACTGCCAAAAAGGCCACATTATTAACCCGAAAGTAAACAAAAATTACACTTCAGATACTCAACTTCCTTGACATGCTTCACGTTTTGAAATTTCACAGATATCTGTTATCGTTCTTCCACAAAACGTTCACATGTAAGAGGTTCATCTCTCATTCAGAACAATGAAGCCTTTGATCTATACATAACTCGTTAGCTCAACTATTAACACCTGTGTTATGGAACGCGATGATGTCATCACTCCAACTGACAGTTATCAGTTTTCTCTCTCTCTCTCTCTCTCTCTCTCTCTCTCTCTCTCTCTCTCTCTCTCTCTCTCTCTCTCTCTCTCTCTCTCTCTCTCTCTCTCTCTCTCTCTCTCTCGCTCGGCAAAATTGTCAGATATACTCCTCAATGCATTATTATGGGACTCAGTGCTGCAGTTGGCTGTCTTTGATCTCTGGACACACACACAGGTGTTATGATTGGGTGTTATGAGTAGGTGCTCAGGAACAACACTGACAGACTGGACTTTAACAGACTGTCTCAGCCTATTATTTTCTGTCTGATGGAGACTTCATACTACTTACATCTGATATTTAACTCCTTCAGCCTAATTTCAGCTGCAGAAACCATTCAACTATTAACTTATTCAGCTATTTCAGGACAATGTTGTGGTTTATACCTTTTTGAAACCTTTTCTTTTAAATATTAAGCTTCTTCACTATTTTTCTTACTCTGCAATGCATTTGAGCTGTAACAATTTTTATTCAAATCATTTCACTTTTCTGCATTTCTCCGCTAAGTTCAGCAACACACATACTTGGTTTTTGTAGCTACAAGCAGCATCTAATCAGAGCAGACATGCCCACAGACAGACAGAGACACAGGCCCCGGCCCCACACGAACGAAAACGGGTTGTATCCGCATATTTCTCTTGTGTATAGCCCTTTTTGCCACACGAGGCCGTAACGAAACGATAGAAACGGACCCCGCAAACGACAACGGGTCCAAAGGTGGATAGATCTGGGAACGGAGCGCTCTGGGGGGGTCCATCGGCTCCGTGTGATCGCCTCTATACGATCATTTTGTGATAATGATGACGCAATAGCCCTGCCTCCCCCCCCCTCTGCTGCTCACCCCCGCAAAAGTACACTGCACACTGAATTCAGATTATTTATCTTTATCTCGATATGGACATAAACGCGAGTGAAGTCTAATCTGACAGGACGGAGACACGCAGCTCCTCACTTCAAGTCAGATCATCACCCTTAGCTATTTTAATTACCTCTCAAACTAAACTAGTTATAAATATGTTTATTTTTACTGTCAAGTCATCATTACTGGATCAGCTGCTGCATGAGACAGACACTGACACTGTCAGAATAGAGGAAAAAGAGAGGCTCCGTATATTTTATTATTATATATCATTATATAGAGTCGTTATTCATTTGTTTTAAAGCTCAATAAATAACAAAGAAGACCTTTGACCGGCACTTTTATAATTTTGTCCGGAAGATTTAAACTTTAACACACGTTGACCGGCGAAAAACTCGGCCCGGTTCCCTCGGCCCCCACCGCGGAGAATAAACAGAAGTGCAGCCATGACAACCATTCTTCTTCGCTGCTTTTGTGGAGGAAGTTGCTGCTTTTGTGGAGGAAGTTACAGTGCCACGTACAGGCTCGGCATATGTACTGCAGCTTTTCCAGCGGTTGGATGTAAACGGAGCTGTCTCGTGTGGGCAGACACTATCCGGTGTATATTGCATGTGGACGGAAGCTTTTTGGCGATTGCGTTTGCGTTAATCCTATGCGTTTTGCCGTATGCGTTCCCGTGGGGCCGGGGCCACAGACAGACAGACAGACAGACAGACGTAAACAGGTATTTTGATAATGTCGTCACCATGGTAACCTTTGATCTCTGGGCTTACACACACAGGTGTTTGTAAACATTCCTTCACTACTACTTACATGTAATATCTTTATTTAACTCCTTCAGCCTAATTCCAGCTGCAGGAACCATTCAAATATCAAACTTTTCAGCACATGATGGGAAACTTTCAACTTTTTCAAAATATGTTATACTTTTTAAAATATTCAGCTTTTTAAAGTCTTTTTTTTAACATGGAAGTCATTGCAATGCATTTGAGCTGTAACAATTTGATTCAAATCATTTATCTTTTCTGCATTTCTCTGCTAAGTTCAGCAACACACTGACTTGGTCTCTGTAGCTAAAAGCAGCTACCATTCAGCTAATAACATATTCAGCTTTTTCTGCATTTTCAGCTAAATTCAGCCACAAATGTTCACAGTTTACAGCATTCGCACGCATTTTCTGCAGGAAATGCATTTTCTAGTTCTTCCCCTTAATATTATTATTATTTCAGCCAATACTTTGGCACTCCATAACTTCAGCTTATTTTCAGCTACAGAAACCATTCAAATATTAAACTATTCAGCCTGTTCAGGAATCGATGGGAAACCTTCAACTTTTTAAAAATATTTTATACTTTTTGAAATATTCAGCTTTTTAAACTCTTTTTTTTAACATTGAAGTCAATGGGAGATGCCTTCAAATCCTCTTTTCCTACACTTTGCGCCAAATGCTACTCCTTCCACATACTTTCAGCTAGACACTTCATTCCAACTTTCAAATGATCACAACACCTTCAGCTATTCAAAATTGACTTTTATTTTTGATATCTTTTACACTTTTTGAGATAATTAACTTTGTTTGGAGCTTGGTAGAGAGGCCTTTTTCAGATTTTAACATTAGTGTGGATGGAGCAGCTCGTTAAGTCTAGAGTGCTTTGATCTCAAAACAGAGTGGAGGGGTGCTTCAAATTCTCCTCAAAAAATGTTTTAAACTTGCCATAATTCCCAAACCCTACACTCCTCAGACATATTTTTTCATGGAAAACGTAGGAAAACCTCTCCTAGGTTGGAAAATGAAAAAAAATTAAGAAGAAATATTAAACAAAATGCCTCTTGAGGGCATGAAGAGACAAAAAGTCCAGCTAGCTCCCAATTGATTCCCATGTTAAATCTTTCCGGAACTTTCTTCAGAACAGAGAGAAGTACACTTTAGACAAACTGCTCCCATCTCCACATTTTACACACAAAACCAAAAAAAACAACATATATCAGTACATTGGGGTTCCCTGATGCTCACGGTCTGGTAATTTTTTGATAGGAGCCATCGTTTTTGAACAGGTGGCAAAATTGTCAGATATAATCCTCAATGCATTCTTAATGGGACTCAGTGCTGCAGTTGGAAAATCGTCATAAGTCGTCACCATAGTAACCTTTCATCTCTGGGTTTACACACACAGGTGTTTGTAAACATTCATTCACTACTACTTACATTTAATGTCTTTATTTAACTCCTTCAGCCTAATTTCAGCTGCAGGAACCATTCAAATATCAAACAATTCAGCCTTTTCAGCACATGATGGGAAACTTTCAACTTTTTCAAAATATGTTATACTTTTTAAAATATTTAGCTTTTTAAAGTCTTTTTTAACATGGAAGTCATTGCAATGCATTTGAGCTGTAACAATTCACACACTCTCTCTCTCTCTCTCTCTCTCTCTCTCTCACAGACATACAGACAGACACACTCTCTCTCTCTCTCTCTCTCTCTCTCTCTCACACACACACACACACACTCTCCCTCTCTCTCACAGACACATCAAGAGAAGTGAGAGAGGGTGATAGAAGAGTGATAGGGTGATCAAGAGAAGAGAGAGGGCGATCAAGAGGAGAGAGAGAGGGCGATCAAGAGAAGAGAGAGAGAGGGCGATCAAAAGAAGAGAGAGAGGGTGATCAAGAGGAGAGAGAGAGGGCGATCAAGAGGAGAGAGAGAGGGCGATCAAGAGGAGAGAGAGAGGGCGATCAAGAGGAGAGAGAGTGGGCGATCCAGAGGAGAGAGAGTGGGGCGATCAAGAGGAGAGAGAGAGGGCGATCAAGAGGAGAGAGAGAGGGCGATCAAGAAAAGAGAGAGGGCGATCAAGAGAAGAGAGAGAGAGGGCGATCAAGAGAAGAGAGAGAGGGTGATCAAGAGGAGAGAGAGAGGGCGATCAAGAGAAAAGAGAAGGTGATCAAGAGAAGAGAGAGAGAGGGCGATCAAGAGGAGAGAGAGAGGGCGATCAAGAGAAGAGAGAGGGCGATCAAGAGAAGAGAGAGAGGGCGATCAAGAGAAGAGGGCGATCAAGAGAAGAGAGAGAGGGCGATCAAGAGAAGAGAGAGAGAGGGCGATCAAGAAAAGAGAGAGGGCGATCAAGAGGAGAGAGAGTGGGCGATCAAGAGGAGAGAGAGTGGGCGATCAAGAGGAGAGAGAGAGGGCGATCAAGAGGAGAGAGAGAGGGCGATCAAGAGGAGAGAGAGATGGCGATCAAGAGGAGAGAGAGAGAGGGCGATCAAGAGAGAGAGGGCGAGCAAGAGAAGAGAGAGAGAAGAGAGAGAGGGCGATCAAGAGAAGAGAGAGAGGGCGATAGAAGATTGAGAGGGTGATCAAGAGAAGAGAGAGGGCGATCAAGAGAAGAGAGAGAGTAATGTAACCTCCTAATGTAATGTATAACTACTATGAAAATGTTCAAAAAGTGCTCAAACTTCACATGTGTGCTAATAGTCCAGCCGTGAAGACATCTACGGGACAGTTTTGAGAATGCCGTTGCCATGGCAACACAATGCTCACCATGAAACACAGTTTTCTCATAACTTCAGTGAAAATGCTCGAAATGGCCCAAAACTTCACAGGTTTGGTAACGATGCAGCCATCAACACATCTAAGCGTATTATGGGGTGTCATCAAATGCCGTTACCATGGCGACAGATAATTCACCATCAAGTTAGTTCAAAAGTTTGTAGTTCAAATATTCTGCTGCTTTCCCAAGCCTTTTTACTTTCTTTTCTCATCTTAATACAAGTTCATTCACTACTACTTACATCTGATATTTAACTCCTTCAGCCTATTTTCAGCTGCAGAAACCATTCAACTATTACATTATTTGGCTATTTCAGGACATCAAGGCTATACATGTTTTTTTAAACCTTTTCTTTTAAATATTAAGCTTTTTCTGCATTTTTGTAGCTAAAAGCAGCTACCATTCAGCTAATAACATATTCAGCTTTTTCTGCATTTTCAGCTAAATTCATTCACAGTTTACAGCATTCGCACGCATTTTCTGCAGGAAATGCATTTTCTAGTTTCACATGAGTTCCAGTGTGGCAGCTTTTTAATCACTGCTCCCCCTGGTGGATCCATGATCCATTGCAGCTGGTTTCATTATAATTAAATGTATTTATCAAGGGGGCGTATTAAGTCATGCGGGGGGTTTTCCTTTCAGCGAGGGCCCACCCCGTGCAGATCACGGACCCACGTGGGTTAGGGCGTCCGAAATTACGTGCTACATCTGTAGACCATCAGTGAAGCGGTAGTGGACATTTTCTCTGTGTCTGTGATAGCCTGTTTGTGTGAATATATTTTTATGCTTGCTTGCTCATCTGTTTGCAAGAGCCTTGGGGGTAATTGTGTGTGTGTGTGTGTGTGTGTGTGTGTGTGTGTGTGTGTGTGTGTGTGTGTGTGTGTGTGTGTGTGTGTGTGTGTGTGTGTGTGCGTGTGCGAGTGTGTGTCTGTCTGTCTGTCTGTCTGTCTGTCTGTTAGGTGGGAAGGGGTAAAGAAGAAAGATGTAGAGTTTCCGAAACAGTCACTAGTCTTCATACCTGACTTGGTTTCCCCGCGGGACAAATGACACAACACAGCTATTATCGATACACACACAGACACAGACAGACACAGACAGACACACACAGACACACACAGGCACACACACAACTACTTGTCTGACTTGTTTGCGTATGAACCAAAGCGGACATATAGTCGTTAGGGCTGCCCCCCAAATAGCCAACACGTTATTCGGCAAAAAAATTGTCTTAGTCCAGCAATATTTTGTATTAGTCTATTCGTCGCATGAAAAAAAAATCTCCATCTGTGCACAATACCCCTCACACTTTATTTGGGAACTGCGCCTGTTCATTAAAGGGGACCTATCATGCAAAATACACTTTTTGATGTCTTTTATACATAAATATGTGTCCCCGGTGTGTCAGGGAACTCACAAAGTGTCAGAAAAGAAAACCCTCTCTCTTTTCCTCCGTACCCAAATCTCTAAAAACGGGGGTACAACGGAGCTGATAATTATCTCAGGAAATCCAAAGTGTGGGATCATTACGAGCATGTAAAGGAAGACACCAAGATGGTGCCATGCAAACTCTACAAGCAAAAAATAGCCTTCCACATCCACGCCGGATCGAAAACACGGAGCTCACCCGACAATTAGTTCTCCTTTCTCATAATATGAGAAGACTGGGATCGGAGGAAAGAAGCAGCAGTGAGTAGCAGTGAGACAGGCAGTAGCCTAGCCTGATATACATATATTTTTAGACATATCATTCTGACCTAATAAATAAATAAATTAAAGTGTTCATTTCATGACGAGGGCTTAATGGGCACAGGCACTTTTGCCAATGCAAATGCAAGGATTCTGTAAGTTAATTTATGGTTCATCACCGCTGATTCTGCCGCTTGCATTGTTGCTATTGGGTTTACTGTCTGTGTCATTCGCTTTGCATGTGTCAAATTGAATTTACATTTTAAAGGCATTAATATAGTTTTAGATTACATTGTATATGGAGCACAACATACCATGATGTTACTCACAACGTTCATTGTCAACCCTCAAACGGAAACCTTTTTTATTGCCAAAGAATGGTATAATCCTAATAATCATAAATGTCTGTTTAGTCAAAGGCAGCCCTAATAGTCATGTATGGGGGATTTTATGATTTTAGCATGTGTCTGTGATAGCCTGTTTGTGTGAATATATTTTTATGCTTGCTTACTCATCTGTTTGCAAGAGCCTTGGGGGTAAGTGTGTGTGTGTGTGTGTGTGTGTGTGTGTGTGTGTGTGTGTGTGTGTGTGTGTGTGTGTGTGTGTGTGTGTGTGTGTGTGTGTGTGTGTGTGTGTGTGTGTGTGTGTGTGTGTGTGTGTGTGTGTGTGTGTGTGTGTGTGTGTGTGTGTGTGTGTGTGTGTGTGTGTGTGTGTGTGTGTGTGTGTGTTTAGCCCTAGAGTATGAACCTGTGACTTCCTGCTGATATATACTCTTACCGACACTTGTCCCCCGCGAGGTCCTCTCTTTTTACTCCTCTCTTTCTCACCTGTCTCCTTTCTTCTTTACAATGACTCAACTCTCACTATTATTTGCTCCCAGTCTTCATGTGTTTTATTTAACTTTTGAACTTAGCAACACAATAATATAGTTCACAGTATTATATGCATTACAGTTATGTAACAATGATGAATCAAACTGTAGCAAACAGGGGTCATAAAAGGAGTTGCTCATTCTCTTTAAGTCATATACACTTACTAATGTTTAAAAATGTTTAAACAAATAGTTTGTAATGAAAAGTCAGGCGTGATTTTGTCGAATTGAGTTGCATTATGGGCAAAGATGTTAAGAGTATTGTCAAGAAATTGTACTGAAATACTCTTAATAGTATACAGTTGACCTTTAGGCTACAACACAAAGTGCATTAATATGTCAACGTATACACTAGGGGAGCAAGACTACGCCTTGACACTGACCCTGTGATCGCACCAAAGTGTTTAAATTCAACCTTTGTTGCGCTCAACCTACACCGAGGAATCACAATCTGTTTATCTGAGGCTCTGCTGCATCTATTTGGACCATTCTTTCTATCAGCCTTCAAGGGCCCCTTTCATTTTCTCATAGTTGGAAAATAATTTTTGTTTATAAAATCTTTCTGGTTATTATTTTAAACAAAACATTTGACATCAGAGCTGATTTTCAGAAAGTTAAAAGAAAAATCACTTATGCTTTCAAGCATAAATGCAGTCAGATCTTTTACTTAAAGTTCACCTATTATGCAAAATCCTCTTTTTCATGTATTTTATACATAAACATGTGTCACCTCTGTGTAAAGAGATTCTGAAAGTTTCAGGAAAAATGATTCCCTCTCTTTTTGTCCTGATCAATTTATATAAAAACCTGTCTGAAAATGAGCTGATCAGATTTTGGCCACTTTATGATGTCATAACGATTTTTTGGCTTGTTTAACCATTATCCAATAACCAATCAAAGTTAACCCCCACCCCCCCACCTTATCACCTGAATCTCCTCCTAGAGCACCATTGTGTTGTTTTTAACCAAATATCTCGCAATATGCGTGGGGAGTGGCTCCTTATTTTCATCTAAAGTAACAGACCCAGAATCAGCATTTTTGAAACAGGGCTGAAACAGAGGGGATTATGGGATGCTACAATGATCTGTTTGGTATTTCGAGCCAAACACTTCAGAGACATGTTTTGTATATATCTGAGACCTATAATTATTGATGAAAAACAGTATAATAGAGGACCTTTAAGTAAAATGAATAGTACCACAATGTAGAAAGTCCTGCATTCAAAATGTTACTTAAGCCTTTGGAGTCCTGGGCTAATTTGGCCGTTTTCGCATACTTTTGATTTGTCTTACTAAACCCCATTAAGAAATGTTTGGCATGTCAATGTTTGGTATCTTTTTTTTTAAGGACAACCTCACCTATATAACCTGATAGTTATTTTTTTCATTTTGAGATACTATATGAACATTTTGGACCCAAAATCACAAAATAATGTAAAAACGGATTTTGAAAATGATATTATTTTTTATATAGGTAACACAAACATGCACACAGACTTAGCGGGAGTGTTTTACGTGTTCGGTGTAATGACGTAAAACGGCCTGGACAACTTCTGTAGTCCTATTCAGCCACATGTTAACAACCATCGTTTTTCAGACACGTAAACTCTTCAAAAATCACCAGCGGGGTCACTGCTGATGTATTTAATGTCATAGAATAAAACGTGATCTGTCTCTTCAATTTGTGTCAAACACACCTTATTTTGAGCTATTTTCCAAAATTCTATGGAGAAATTGCATTGCTTTTTGTCGAAGGAACCGGACGTGGTAAAAATGCTAACTTACTTCCGGGTTTTAGGATGCGTCACTGCGGTTCTCTATACACACTAATGTTAAACTCTGAAGAAGGCCTCTTTACAAGGCTCCAAACTAAGTTAAATACCTCAAAAAGTGTAAAATATATCAAAAATCTGAAGAACAAGTTTTATAGCTGAATGTCTTGTGACCGTTTTAAAGTGTGAATGAAGTCTCTAGCTGAAAGTATGTGGAAGGGTTAGCATTTGGCGTAAGGTGTAGGAAAAGAGGATTTGAAGGTTCCTCCCATTGAGTTACAAGTTAAAAAAAGAGTTTAAAAAGCTGAATATTTCAAAAAAGTATAAAATATCATGTGCTGAAAAGGCTGAATATTTTGATATTTGAATGGTTAGCTGAAAGTATGCTGAAGTTATTGAGAGCCAAACTATTTGGTGAAATAAGAAAAAGAAGAAAAAGAAAAAGAAGAAGAAGATGATTAAAGAAAAAAAGAACTATAGTGGAATGCTGTAAACAGCATTCACACTAATAACTTAAATCAAATCAAATCAAATCAAGTTTTATTTATATAGCACATTTTTAAACGATTTTTGGTCGAGCCAAAGTGCTGTACATATAATAAAAATACTCTACAGTAAAGACACTTTACAGCAAATACAACAGCACAGTTTGTGCAGAATATAAGTATAAATACAAGCAGAACGAATCACAAGGACATGATGCAGGTTGAGAGGGCAGGCAATAACACAAGTCGGCAGGTTAAAAGAATCAGACAATCATACAGGGGGGAAAACACAAAGACAGGAAGTACAAAAAAGTGCATTGAAAAACTCAAAATCAAAAAAGACAGACAGACCATCGCATACAGGAGAAATATCGGGCTAAGCATCTTGCCCAAGCAGACTTGGCTGCAGGGGTCTAGGATTGAAGCACTGACCCTCTGATTGGCAGATCAGTGCACTAACCTCCTGGGTGTTTTGTGTTTAGTTCTACTGTACCTTGTTTTTCTATCAAACTCATTAGCAGTTTTGGACTTATAATCGTCTAAAATTAAGGATTTCTGTATGTAATCTTGTTTCTATGTGTGTGTGCCAGCCCCATGCTGATTGTGCGGTCTTGTTGTGAATTACTCCGGGCAGCAGTAGGACTGGAGAGCAGACTTTTGCATTATGCATAACACACTCATTCCTCTCCCCACTCACCCCCCCCCCCCCCTTCCCCGTCTGCTACCATCCACATTTCTCTTTCTCTAATTTCTCCTTGTCCCCTTTCCCCATCTTTCTCCCTCCCTTCCATCTTCTCTGTCCTCCTCTCTGAACCCCTCTCCATTTAATTATCTCATGTTTGCTGTTGTTGGAACCATGAGACACATTTTAGTGCCAAATAATAGCTGGGGGGTTGAACTCTGAATTTCCAAGACGCCGCACACACTCACAGAAAAACACACATACACACAGTTGGAGACATTTCTCGAGTCTGATCTCAGCTCTCCACAGAATAAAACATCAGACCGAATAACACATTACTTTCCAATTGACTGATTCTGCACATTAATTTGTAATCAATTATGTAATAAATTCTTCCTCATCGTCGTAATAACTTAGCTGGAATCCCATTTCATGTGATCTATTATAATATGCAAATGCTTTGTTTTTACTTCTTCTGACAAACTTATTTATGAACACAATTCTCGGCCTGTATCACAATCCTATATATACTGTGTCATGTGATAGCTTCTAAGACTACAGAGGAGGTGGAAATAAACTTTCTTGACTTTTTGTCAGTAATTGCATTTAGCTGCAACATGGGGAAACTTTTAGAGGAAATTGAAAATGGCAATTTACCCTTCAGGAAGAATGGAGACTGTCAAAAAATCTATTCACACGACAGACTGAGTTACACAGCTACAACAGTGTAATGAATGGACACAACTCCCTGATAATTGCCCCATTCTTCGCATCTAAATATTGTCAGTTATAATGGTCTACACCAGGGGTCGGCAAGTAAGTTTGGCCTTGGGCCAATTTTTTTCTGAGCCACTAGATGGCGGGCCGGAACATAATCAAAGGCTTATTTAAGTAATTGATTGTTAAAACATGTGACACGTTCGAATGCTTGGGGGGGGTGCTAGTGAACTGTCAACGGGGGGGGGGGGGTGGAGCCTCGCTGCGTGGCCGCTGCGGCGCCGTTCTGTGATTCTCCAGATTCTACAGATGGCCAGTCCGCCACTTAAGACCACCCCTCGCCCTCCATGATCAAGCGGCTTCTCCGATTTTGTTTTCAATGTTTTGACTGAACTTTGTTACTGTTCACATATAAGTAAACATTACGTTTGAATGATTTAGTTAGCTGGTGTTATTTCTTTCAAACCACAAACCGCATGTTGGCTATTTCAGCACCACGCGCTGTCCACCTACTTATTGATCCACTATCAGCATCAGTGCACCCCGCTGCCAGATTGTGCTGTGTGTCATTCACTCTCAACATGGATAAAAGTACAATAAGCATTCTTCAGGTGCAGGTAGATTCTCTATTCGGACATTATAGCCTATATGTGCGACTGTCGGTCCGATATTGTAAAAAAAATAAAAGAATACAAATCTTGTATTTTTATTCTCAAAATAATTTTCCGGCCCAAATATTATTGCTGGCGGGCCACCAATGGCCCGCGGGCCGCCTATTGCCGACCCATGGTCTTCACCAAAAAATCATTTTTAGCTTTTCTGTTTTCACTCTGAAACCCTCAAAGATGTTGTCCTACAAACTAATCAAAGGTAAGTAAGTGTCAGTAATGGATTAAAGGGGAGATCAGGTGTTTTGAGGTAGCAGTTTATTCAGCTTTCACACCAAGTACTTTTCCCAGTAATAGTTCCCGGAACATAATTCCCTGGAACTCTTTAGTTCCGGAACTATCTAGTAGATTGCGTTCACACCGGAATAAGTCCCTGAGGCAGGATTACGCAAATGAAGCCGCTGACGTCACTTCTTCTTCTTCTGCTTTGGGTTTACTGGCAGGCCGCAAACAACTTCACGGCGTATACTGCCACCCGAAGTCCCGGGTAAATCGCCAGAAGCGCTGACACCTCCTCATCACTCCACCGCTCCCACGTTTTATTTTGTGTTGCCATAAGTTAGTCGTCTCTCTCCGTTGGTGCGCTGGGCTAATGCTAATGCTAATAATGCTAATTCGAGCAAATAAAATGGCGGCTTCACCAGTGGCGTCGCCTGGCCTGGGCATCCGGGGCTTTAGCCCCGAATGTTTTTTCTGTAGCCCCGGACAATTCTCCCTCAATAATATAATACATTAACCGTGCTTTACGTGAACCTCATCATGACACAAGAGAGGACGGCAACACTGTAATTTCCCGTGTTCAGTGAATGCAACAGAGGCATGACACCAGACCAATCAGAGAGTTGCATGGAAATAAACGTGTGCTTGTGTCATTCAAGCTCGGCTCTGTGTGTGTGTGTGGCAATAGCGCATTTAGTGTGATAGAGAGAGAGAGAGAGGGAGAGAGGGGGAGGGAGGGACCGGTGCCAGCAGGGACCTGTTGTTAGCATCTGGTTTGCTAGCTGCACTAACGGACATAAGGAGCTGTTTGTTCCACAAGAAGCTGGAGGAGAGTCCTCTCCTCTCAGACTGAGAGACTCAGGTGAGCTAAAGGACTCTCTGAGTGTTTAGATACTTAACTTTAGTCTAAGTTATCTCAGTGGGTCTCAAACGGTTTGGTCACAAATTATTCAAAAGATTATTTCCGCGGCACACCTTCATATGATCATTAGAGTTATAAAGAAAATAAGAGAATAAAGGAAAAACAGTTATGAAATACTATATGGCAGTAAAACAAGAATAGAGTTTAAAAGGGGAGTGATTTGTAAAATATCCATAAAGAAAAAGTACATCTGTTTACAGTTCTGTTTCATATGGGTGCTGAGAGAGGTATCCATAGATCTCTTAATTTTGCTCTCAAAGTGCACCAGATTGATGCTTTTAACTTCAATATTTAAAAAAAAAATCTTCCCGGGGGAGCATCCCCCCAGACCCCCCTAGAGAAGGTGAGGTCTGCCCCCCACTCATAAAAAATACCACTTTACCCCTGCCTATATGCCATGAGCTGATTATCGAGCCTTCATTGTAACAGTTGCGGGTGTACGTGTGGGGAGTGTTGCAGTAAAAAATGCCACTAGTGCCGCCGCCACTGTGGGCTAAGCCCCGAATGTTTTCAGGTCCAGGCGACGCCCCTGGGCTTCACAAAACGTTTCTGAGTTTTACGGGGCGTGGTTTGCAATTCGCCCAGCCAATCAGAAATGTGAACCTTTTCCTCCCCAAGAAAGTACCACCTCTCTAGCAGGGACTGAAAAGGGGTGAAAAGGTTCCCGAAAAAAAGTTCTAGTTCCAGATCTTTTTGGTGTGAACGCAAAATCCCAGGAACTATCGGAACTATTCCTGGGAAAAGTACTCCGGTGTGAAAGCGCCTAATATGTAAGGGATAATGTGCAGTCATAAATAAAATCCTTCTTTTGCGCTATTCTTCGTTTCTTTACAGTTTATAGGGGACAGTTTAACATCATGAATTCAAAGTTTTGGGCTCTGCACAAATACAAAAATAATATTCATAATGTATTCCATTGTGTTTTCCTGATAGACGAAAACTGACATTGAAATTGACTGTAGAACCTTGTTAGGATTGACAAGACAGCACATTTGATTAGATTAGAGCGTTGTACTTAACAACGGTCTGCTCTCCTTACAACGTTCTGCTATCTTTAGCAGCGGTCTGCTAGCGAAAAATAGCTTAATATCTTACATTTCCAAATTGACCAATCAGAATTGAGTAAATGTAGGAATGTGGAATAAAAGGATAGAATAATAAAGGTATTTATGTAAACATAAGAAGTTGAAGTAAAATGTCCAAGAACAGATTAAATTAAATGTAGGTGAAATTAAAGACAAACAACTTCTATCTTTTACTTCACAAGGTGGGTGTCGTTTATTAACACAGCTCAAAACTGTGTTTCCATAGTAACACACTGACACTGTCCAACTGTTACTGTGAAGGTAAAACAACCCAGAAAAGGCACATACTATATTAAAAATACTAGTGTTTAACCACTGACAATGGTGAATCATGTCGTAAGAGACAACTGTAATAAAACTAAAACATTTATTCAAACATAATTGAAAGTAAAATGTGCACATTAGACTACAATATATAGCATGTATTTACAGTGGATTATTAGTGTTAATAGAATTGTGTTATTACTGTATCATAACCTATAGGCTACATCAATTTGCCCTTGGAGTAAAATGTGTTTGCCATACATATATAATATATATAATACATATATATAATGTAGCCATAGTTTGAATATGATCTCAGACGAAGTCAGACTTCATATAGGAAGAAGATAAATGACTGTTTCACAACATTCCCTTCAATAGCTGAGGTTAAATATGTTAGACTGAGAATATCACACTGAGAGCTGATGTTTGTTTTTCATCACCAGATGATTAAATCACATTTGAATAGCACGCTACAGCACCATATGTGCTCCTCTGCGAGCCCATCTTCAGTACACACACACACACACACACACACACACACACACACACACACACACACACACACACACACACACTCACACTCACACTCACACTCACACTCACACACTAGCACAGACATTTGTTTCTTGGTCTACCATGAAGAAGAGTTTTATATATTTATGGAGCTGGAAGGCTCTTTGATGTACTTTTCAAAAAGACTGCTGTCTGTCTTATATGCCTCAAAAGTCCTTTCTGTGCACACATACACTAGTTTGAACGCTGCTTCTTTGTTCCAGACATAAGAAATATTTGTTAAAATTGACAACTGGGTTATGAACTGTTACTCCATATATACATTTCCATTAGTTTCAAGCTGCAAGTGTTGACAATGTTGATTAAAATGAATGGATGTGTCTCTCTCCCCTGCACTATACTCACAATTGCAATGGCGTTCTGCTGGACAGTTCATTTACCACTAAAGTCTAACCCTAACACTTACTTTAACTATTGAAAAATTGGCTACGAAATTGTGTCCTTACATCTAAGCTCTTCACAGGATGAATCCTCATGATTTGGTGAGCTTACCTTAGATAGCAACCTCATCAGCTGAGATTTTTTTCATTGCTTACTATGTTAGCTTTGTCATTGTGAGCATGTTAGCATGTTGATGTTAGCATGTAATATAAAGCCACTATCAGGAATAAAGCTCTTAATTGTGATACCCGTGCTAAGAAAGTTGTATTTTTGGATTGGTCAGTTTGTCTTTTAGCAGGATTCCGGTAAAATTACTGGCCCATGTTTTATGCTCCACCTTCGCACCAGGACAAACTGGTTAAGGAAAAGCTTTTTTTGTCTATTCTAATGTAACCCTCTGGAGTTTTAGATGTCTCCTTAACCCTCTGGAGTCTAACCCCTAGATTCCACCGGGTCCGTCTGCGGCGCGTTACGGCTGCGCCGCGGTTTTGGTCCGGCCTCCTCTGGCGTCATACCCTACCGGGCGCGTTTCAGAAGCATTTCACAAGCATTTCAGAAGCGGAGCGTCTTGCCTGCCGGCTCGCAGTTTTTGTTGATTTGGGCATATTTCCTGCAAAGGCTACTTTGTACAGACAAAGTTAATAATAACTGTAATATTCCAGTTATAAACGACATGAATCAAAGATGTGTTGCTGTATTTTAGTGGTAAAAAAATGCATTCATCATCATAATTATTCTATATATATAATTTACACAGTGCCTGTAAACCGGAGGAGAACGCTGGCATTTCTCCCCCTATTTGAAAGACTACGGAGGGATAGGGTCTGCAAAATTAGTGTGTGTATATATATATATATATATATATATATATATATATGCTATATATGCTCTCAACGTTCCACTTCCTGCCTGCCCGACATTACGTTACGGCTGCGTCGCGTCAAAAATAGGATTCATCCTAATTTTAGAGGAGCCCTGCGCCGAGCCGCTTCTGGGACGCTTCTGAGCCGTAACGCGCCGTGTGTGGTGGAATAGCACCCATTGACTAGAGTGGCTGCGATCGCCGCGGTAATCTCATCCAATTTGTTGGTGTTTTAGATTTGGTTACCAAAGTCTTAGGATCACAAAAGTAGTGAAATATTTGAATTACACTGTATATAAATGTGTAATTCATGTCTAAAATGAAACAAATTCAAATCGAATTTTGAGTAAAATAGGTGTTTATCACTCTACTTTCACCACAGCAGGGACTGAGATACATTAGGACTGAATAATGACTTCATATTACATACCAAGGTTCATGTGATGTGTGCAAATACAAATTGAGCATTCAAACTTTTTTTTCAACCAACAATTTATTATAAATATTTTTTTTTCAACCAACTATTTATATAAATATAAGAACCTGGAAAATATCACTATTTACAATATTGAACATCAGAGCTTTCAACCAACTATTCATTATACATTTCAAGACAGTGTCAAGGTCTTTGTCTGTCTTCCAAAACAGTGGGTCTGGCTGCTGTATATAGGTGGAGGTGATGGTGCATGGGCTGCTGTGTAGGTGGGGGGTACAAGTGCTATACGAGACCTCCACGAGACCTCCTTGCTGGCTGGGTTGATGGTGATGGCTGAGGTGGAGCCTTTGTGCCGTGTGTATCTTGACCTGGTGGCAGCCACAGATGGAGGTGGAGGCAGCTGGTCCTCTGGTCCTTTGTGGTGGTGAAGTTTGGGAGGTTGGACAGGTCTCTCTCTCTCTCTCTCTCTCTCTCTCTCTCTCTCTCTCTCTCTCTCTCTCTCTCTCTCTCTCTCTCTCTCTCACACACACACACACAGGTATTTCCAGTTACTTTACATTCAGTATAAAATCACAGACACACATATACATACACCTGATAACAAAGTATCATCTGTACAGGACGGTAAAATAATCACAGGCACACATATGAATAAATCTATGACAAAGTCTCATCTGTACAGAACAGTATGATAAAAATAATCACAGGCACACATATAAATAAATCTATGACAAAGTCTGATCTGTACAGAACAGTATGATAAAATAATCACAGGCACACATATAAATAAAACTATGACAAAGTCTCATCTGTACAGAACAGTATGATAAAATAATCGATGGCAAAAACATGTCTATAGCCACTGTAAATGTCTCCGTTGTGGGACGAATAAATGATTAATTGAATCATCTACACCAGTGCTTCTCAAACTTTTTTCAGTAATGTACCCCCTTTGAAACAGTTTCTCAGCCAAGTACCCCCTGACCGACCCCGAACATTTTTGATAGAAAAAGCCTATATAAATAATTACAATATAGTGATGTTCCATCAGTGTGTGATTTATGAACTCCTTCATCCATGAATTACAACAAACAAAGAACATAACGACAGATTTTTAAGTAATAATTATATGTTTAACAATGAACAAAATGTTATATTATGCAAAAACTATAAAATACAATAAACAAATATTATGATAAAATGTGGTGCCTGATGTGCTACCATCCAAAACCCCATGCATAAACAAGAAAACAGCATTAAATAAGCAGTCACAATGCATGAAAGGGTTCAAAACAAAACAAAACATTGTAACAAAAATGTGCAATTACAATAAAAACTACGTAATAACACTGCAATGACACTATTAATGAGTTTTAGGTGCATTAAACTGCATTTGAAAATAGAAAATACAATTTAATGTCAAAACATTGGCAAAAAAAACAAACAATTGTAATAATAAATAAATTATAAATTGCAATAACACTAACAAGTAATAATAAGAGCACTTTAGCACTCAATTTAGTGTGAAACGTGTGCTTGTCCTTCACTGAGGATCTTGGTCATCCTTGGTGGCAGAGAGGACACAGCAGTGATCAGACTCTTTTCCAGGCCCAGTCTGTTTCTCTGCTTTGTTTTGATCAGAGTCATTGCAGAGAAGGAGGCCTCACACAAATATGTGGATCCAAAGGGCAGTAGCTGCTCCAAAGCTGTTTTTCCCAGCTCAGGATGCTCCTTTTTCACACACACCCAAAACTGCGTGAGAGTGGAGTTTTCAAATGTCATCTTTAGGCCGCGGTCAGATGACACATCCAAGAGTTTTTCCTGGTGACAGAGAGGAAGCTTTTCTCTGTTTGCTTCTGACAGAAGAAGTGGGTTTCTTACCCAATCAAGCTGTGCAGGTTTATCCTCCATGTCAGGAAAGTACGACTTGAAACTAACTATCAGGTTGGCCAAGTGTTCCTCTATAATGGACTTGACTGGAGCGCTCTGCACATCCTCACTGGAGAGGAAAGCATCTACCTGAGGAAAGCAGGTGAGATCCCCCTGTGCACATGCCCGTTTCCACAACTCTGCTTTCTTTACGAAACCACCCACCTTGTCATACAGGTTCAGAATGTTGGTGTTCTTTCCCTGCATGCACACATTCAGCTCATTCAATTTGCTGAAAATGTCTGCCAGATAGCAAAGCTTTGCAAGCCAATCTGTGTCCTCAAACAGTGTGGCATAGGGAGATCCTTGCTCTGACAGAAAGGTGTGCACCTCCGATCGTAGCTCCAACAGCCTGCTCAGTATCCTCCCCCGAGAGAGCCAGCGCACTTCTGTGTGTAGCAGTAGTTGGGTGTGTTCAGCTCCCATGTCCTCGCAAAGGCGGTGAAACAGACGCGCATTGAGTGGCCTTGACTTTATGAAGTTAATCACTTTGATGCTGTTGTTCAAAACGTCATGCAACACAGGACTCAGCTTTTTGGCCGCCAGTGCTTCCCTGTGTATGACACAGTGATTCCACTGCACTTCTGGATTTTTATCCCTAATACGTGCCATGAGCCCTTTAAATCGGCCCGTCATTGAGGCAGCTCCGTCAGTACAGACACTCATGCAGTTTCTCCAGTCCAGCTCGTTTTCAATAAAGAAATCATTCACAACATTACAAATGTCCTCCCCCGTTGTTTTCCCCTCTAAGGTCTTGCAGAAAAGCACATTTTCATAAATGTCGTCAGTATCCACGTATCTCACGAAAGCAATGAGCTGAGCCTTACCGCTGACATCGGTTGATTCATCAAGCTGGAGTGAAAATGTTTCGCCAAGTTTTCCCACAACTTGTTCAACAATATCTTCTCCCATTCGTTCTATTCTGCGTGAAACGGTGTCATTAGAAAGAGGCACCGTTTTGAACTTCTCCGCGGCACTTCTGTCCAGCATCGTCTCGGCCAAAACAACAGCAGCTGGGAGTAACAGTAGGCTTTTTGGCTTTAGCGATGAGCAGTGATACCGCATACGATGCCTCTAAGTACCGAAAACCGGTTCTAGCTGGCCCCATTCAGCTGCCGAAGTACCAATACTTCACACTTACGTCGGAGGGGGGCGAGAATAACCTGAGCAATAACAGTTAATGGCGAGTACGGCAAATACAAGTTGTACCAAGCATAAGCAAAAAAGCATTTTTTTTATTAACCTTTTTTATTGTTTTCTCTCGCGTACCCCCTGCAGTACCCCCACGTACCCCTAGGGGTCCGCGTACCCCCATTTGAGAATCACTGATCTACACATATAATCTCACTTTTACACACCAAAATAACGTTTACACATAAAACACGTTAACACAGAGTAAACGTTTGCTAATGGAGAGTCTAAAAAAATAAATAAAAATGGATCCTTGTTGTTGTCTTTGTATTATTCTTCTTCCGAAGAGTCGAAGACTTTATGTTCTGAGGCTCTATGTTCACTGCTGCTAGCGAAAAAAATCTCTGGTGAAGTCCGCAACTGTAAAGTTCTTTTTAGCCATTTTCTCTGTCTCTATCTCTCTCTTCACAGACGTAAACTGATGGGAGACACGTGGTTTATGTTTTTTTTTCTTGGTGGGTAGGTCCTTAGTGATTTCTCGATGTTCATTGGTCATTTCAGACCATCATGGCTGCCGGCCGAGATTTCCTTGACGGACACACGAATCGACCAATCCCACACAGTGTAAAGTCAAGCTGCTTTGAGCGGCCATATTGGCTGCTGTGCCCTGATTACAGTCTCACAGGAGGTTCCGCTGGAAAGCTACACTTCCAGCGATTCCGCGGATATCTGAATCATATTTCTACTCCTTATAATCGAAGATATATGATTAATTACGTAAATGATGCGCACCTGGACGCGCCGGCGCGTCCACCGACTCCAGAGGGTTAAATCACCTTTTAAATGTACTTGTTATAACGTGGCACCCCATGTGTTACATATCAAAATGTTCAGGACAATCTCTGGTCTTGCTAGAAATGCAAGTCACTCACCTTAAGGCCCAGACACACCAACCCGATTTTGGCCGTCGATAGATGTCTGGCCACCGATGAGCGTCCTGTCGCCCTATTCAGATTGGTGTGTCCTGCACCGTTGTGTCTTCTCGGCCGTGTCGACAACTTCCGCCGCCGATTCGACATGTTGAATCAGGAGGCTGTCGGCTAAAGGCTGTCGGCCAAAGAAATCACTCTGATTGGCTGTTCAGCTTAGCGAATCAGTGCATGAGAAGCGAAACGGAAGTGAGGGACCCAAACAAACTATTAAGAAGGCAAATCTGAGATTTCATTTAAAGGTCCCATGCTTTTCCAGTTATTACCCGTCCCCTTGTGTGTTATGAAGGTTTTTATGCATGTAAATGGTCTGCAGAGTCACAAACCCTCAAAGTACACCCTGTAGCGAGTAAAACCTGTCTGTGCTGCCCCAGAACGCCTCGTTGGAGATTTCTCTTTTTCTTCCTGGGTACAGTGACGTGACCATACCCAAATGGACCCATTGGTCCAAATGGACCAATCCGTGCAGCTCCTCACACACACACCCTCTCAGCGGCGAAACTGTGACGCGCTGGGGGGGTGCTAGTGGAGCCTCGCAGTGGCGAAACTGTGGCACGCTTACACTGTAGGTGCGCCGCGTGCGGGGTGCGGGTGCTAGTGGAGCCTCGCAGATGGGGGTGCTGCAGCCCCCTCAGCACCCCCTGCGTCCATTCGCGATGTCTTGCTGTCTCGCAGATCCCACGCAGCAAGCAGGAAATGAACCCAGCTCACACCGTCCACTCCTCGCAGCAGCGAGCCGCGCAACGTCCCGCCAATACGGCACCCAGACCCCATGCAACATTCTGATCTGTTTGTCATTACTGGTCTCATTTTCTGTAAACACATAATCACTTCTGTTCCGCTGTAACGGTGGTGGACTCATCAAAACATAGTGGGCGAGCTGACCAATCAGAGCACAGTTGTGGTGGCTCTACTCTTCAGCCACCTCCCTTGTGAGTGTGTGTTCCCTTTCCCTGTCTGTGTGGGCGTGGTGGCTGTCACTCCTGGCTCCCGGCTCAATCTCCACCTGCTGCAAATCTCCACCTGGTGCAATCAGCTTTACACACCTGATTCCCATTCAGCCATTTACTAATGGTATATCAGCGGAGGCTCCACAACATGTCAGCGCCAGATCGTTGTTTAAACCCCAGTGGTAACTCTCAGCCTTCTTAGCCGATTTAAAACTATTTCTCTGTACACGGAATACTTTTCTCATCTGTTTCTCTTATGCTCCAGGATCACTATCCAGCCGCCTTGTTACCATCACCTGCCGCCACCAGTCATCATTCCAACCGGATTACTCTCCACACTCACCAGTCTTCATTCCTACAGGATTACTCTCCACGCTCCTCCACCTCACAATAAACCTTTTTCCAACACTCTGCCGTGTCCTGCGTTTGGGTCCTATCGGATATCGTAACAGAACGATCTGGCCAGTATGGACTCAGCGGACACAGGCCACCAGTCCAAGACTGCGGACGAACTCAGCCAAGCCCTGGCCAATCAAGGTGCTCTCGTGGGGCATCACGACGTGGTTCTCCGTGAGGTTGTGGAGACTCTCTGGAACCTCTCCACTAACGTGCAAAGGATCGGCACACAAGTGGAACTGCTCACCTCCCAGTTTTCTCCCCCGCAGCCCGCTGCACAGCCGACAGCTCCTCCCCCCGCTCCTGCCGCACCTCTCCATCAGCTACGAGAGGCTGTTATTCCTACACCGGAGCGATACGCTGGAGATTTGGGTATTTGTAGAGCCTTTTTGTTCCAGTGTTCGTTAGTCTTTGAGCAGCAGCCTAGTACTTATCACACAGATGGGGCTAGGGTAGCATATGTAATGAGTCTGTTGAGGGGGAGTGCTCTAGATTGGGCTACAGCCGTTAGGGAGAGCCAGCCACACATTTGCTCATCATTTGATACTTTCATTTCCGAAATGAAAAAAGTTTTTGATCACCCGGTACGGGGGAGGGACGCTTCTAGGCGCCTTCTTTCTCTCCGGCAGGGCTCCCGTAGTGTAGCCGAATTTTCAGTTGAGTTTAGAACAGTTGCTGCTGACTCAGGCTGGAATAACGAGTCATTGCAAGATGTTTTTCTTCAAGGGCTGAACGAAGCAATTAAAGACGAGCTAGCTGCTAGGGATGATCCAGTTAGCTTGGATAATTTAATTGCCACAGCTATCAAGATTGATAATCGCCTCAGAGAGAGACGCAGGGATAGGAATAGCCGTCACCCCAATCCCAGCTACTCCTCACTTGATCCCCGAATTGGCACTGCCACTGCCCCAATCTCCAGATCCTTTCCGACTCCTTTCTCGGTTTCACCCCCCGAAGATGAGCCCATGCAAGTGGGAAGGGCCCACCTCTCACCATCTGAGCGGGCTAGAAGGATCCAGGCTGGGGAATGTGTTTATTGCAGCCAAACCAGTCATCTAGTTTCCTCCTGTCCTAATCTGCCAAAAGGTCAGGCTCGTCAGTAGCTGTGGGGATTCTGGCGAGCCCTTCCTCCTCTCTCAACCCCCGACCCAGAACGCAGCTAGAAGCCGTTCTTTGCTGCAACCAACAGTCACTACCCCTGCTCGCCTTAGTGGACTCGGGGGCAGACGAGAATTTTTTGGACATTGACATCGCAGCTCAGGCAGGAATTCCCTGCGAAGTGTTGGATTCACCTCTTAATGCCAATGCTCTTAATGGACAATTCCTGGCCCAAGTCACTCACCGCACCAAGCCAGTAAACCTCATTCTGTCTGGAAACCATCGTGAGTTTATTCAGTTTCACCTTATTTCCTCACCTCATGCTCCCATAGTGTTGGGTCATCCCTGGTTAAGAACACACAACCCCCAGATTGATTGGATAACTGGCAAAATCATTAGTTGGAGTTGTTTTTGTTTATCCTCATGCCTGCAGTCTGCCCTGCCGCCAGCAGAGGCCGCCGCTCCACCACCCAAGATCGAGCCGCCTGACCTGTTATCTGTCCCCATGGAATATCATAGCCTAGGAGAGGTGTTCAGTAAACAGCGAGCTCTTTCTCTTCCTCCTCATCGACCCTACGACTGTCCCATTGACCTCCTTCCCGGGGCCCCTCTGCCTTCCTCACGTCTGTTCAACCTGTCTCGCCCTGAGAGAAAATCCATGGAGAGTTACATCCATGACTCCCTGGCTGCTGGTGTCATCCGCCCATCCTCCTCCCCGGTCGGTGCTGGGTTCTTCTTCGTGTCCAAGAAGGACCGCTCACTGCGGCCCTGCATTGATTACAGGGGTCTCAATGCCATCACTATAAAAAACAAATATCCATTACCCCTCATTAACTCCGCCTTTGAACCCCTCCAGGAAGCCACCATCTTTTCCAAACTGGACCTCCGCAATGCCTACCACCTCGTCAGAATCCGTGAAGGGGACGAGTGGAAGACTGCCTTTAACACACCACTCGGTCACTTTGAGTATCTGGTGATGCCTTTTGGACTGACGAATGCCCCAGCAGTTTTTCAGTCAATGGTGAACGATGTACTCCGTGACCTCCTCAACCGGTCAGTCTTTGTCTACTTGGATGACATTCTCATTTTCTCCCGTAACAAGGAGGAGCACATTATCCATGTCAGGCAGGTGCTGCAGAGACTCCTTGAAAACAGACTCTTTGTGAAGGCGGAGAAATGCGAATTCCATGTCAACACAGTCTCATTCCTGGGCTACATCGTTGAGGAAGGAAAGATTAGGACCGACCCTGAGAAGATCCAAGCGGTGGCGGGGTGGCCCAAACCAACCTCAGTTAAACTGCTTCAACAGTTTCTTGGTTTCGCCAATTTTTATCGGCGCTTCATCAGAGACTACAGCAGAGTGGCGGGCCCTTTAACCAGACTCACTTCCCCTACAACTGGTTTTTTCTGGACTCCAGAGTGCGATGCAGCCTTCTCGGAGCTAAAGAGACTTTTCACCACTGCCCCTGTGCTCATCCACCCTGATTCCTCTCGCCAGTTTGTGGTGGAGGTCGATGCCTCCAACACCGGGGTAGGGGCAGTTCTTTCCCAGCGCTCGGAACGAGACCAAAAATTACATCCATGTGCATTTTTCTCTCGCCGCCTCACTCCAGCTGAGAAGAACTATGACGTGGGTAACAGAGAGCTGCTGGCTGTCAAACTTGCCCTAGAGGAGTGGAGGCACTGGCTGGAGGGAGCCGAGCTCCCTTTTATTGTATGGACAGACCACAAAAACTTGGCGTACATCCAATCTGCCAAGCGCCTTAACTCTCGTCAGGCTCGATGGGCCCTGTATTTCGGCCGCTTCTCATTCACCCTTACCTACCGTCCAGGGTCACGGAACCTCAAGCCGGACGCTCTCTCTCGCCAGTTCGCTTCCGAAGGACCAGCTGCCAATCCAGACACTATCCTGCCTGCCTCCTGCGTGGTGGCGGCTGTTACCTGGGAGATTGAGTCATTGGTTAAGGAGGCTCAGCGGGCGCAACCTAACCCAGGTAACTGCCCAGCTAATAGTCTTTTTGTGCCTACCCCTGTTCGCTCCAAGGTCCTGCAGTGGGCACACGCCTCCCGTCTCTCCTGTCATCCTGGTGTCCATCGCACACTGTTTATTCTAAAACAACGGTTCTGGTGGCCTTCCATGGCTCAAGACACCAGGGCCTTTGTTGCTGCCTGTACAGTATGTGCCCGCGCCAAGTCCTCCCACCAATCTCCCTCTGGCCTGCTTCGGCCGCTGCCGGTACCTAGGCGTCCTTGGTCGCATGTGGCCTTGGATTTTGTCACTGGACTTCCACTGTCACAAGGAAATACCATCATCCTAACTATTGTGGACAGATTTTCCAAGATGGTACACTTTGTTGCTCTTCCCAAGCTTCCCACAGCCCGAGAGACTGCAGATCTTCTGGTCAATCATGTTGTTCGACTCCATGGGATTCCCACCGACATCGTCTCTGACCGGGGTCCCCAGTTCATTTCCCACGTTTGGAAAGCCTTCTGTCAGGCTCTGGGAGCATCAGTGAGCCTGTCATCTGGATATCATCCTCAGACGAACGGGCAAACGGAACGGGCCAACCAGGATCTGGGGGCGGCTCTTCGCTGTGTGGCTTTCAGGAACCCTTCGTCATGGTGCCCACATCTGCCATGGATCGAATATGCCCACAACTCCCTGCCAAATGCAGCCACAGGTATTTCACCCTTTCATTGTGCCATGGGTTTCCAACCACCCCTGTTTCCATCCCAGGAAGAGGAGGTTGCTGTTCCTTCCGTTCAGACCCACCTTCGTCGCTGTCATAAGGTGTGGAGGGATACCCGAGCCGCCCTGCTCCGCTCCGCTGCCCGCAACTGCCTCATCGCAGACCGCCACAGGACCCCGGCTCCCAACTACTTACCAGGTCAGAGTGTTTGGCTTTCCTCCAAAGATCTCCCACTCAAGACAGAGTCGAAGAAACTCACGCCACGTTATGTCGGCCCCTTCATCATCGACTCAGTTATCAACCCATCTGCAGTAAAACTCAAGCTTCCCCCACACATGAAGGTTCATCCGACATTTCATGTTTCTCTGTTAAAACCTGTTGCCAGCAGCCCCTTGTCTCCTCCAGTGAGTGTTCCCCCACCCCCCCGCATCATCAATGATCACCCAACCTACACCGTCAGGCGATTGTTGGACGTTCGTCGCCGTGGAAGGGGATTCCAATATTTTGTGGATTGGGAGGGCTATGGTCCAGAGGAGAGGTCTTGGGTTCCCCGGCGAAACATCGTGGGCGCGTCCCTGGTTCGGGACTTCCACCGGGATAACCCTAGTAGACCTGGTAGACCGCCTGGAGGCGTCCCTTAAGAGGGGGGTACTGTGGTGGCTCTACTCTTCAGCCACCTCCCTTGTGAGTGTGTGTTCCCTTTCCCTGTCTGTGTGGGCGTGGTGGCTGTCACTCCTGGCTCCCGGCTCAATCTCCACCTGCTGCAAATCTCCACCTGGTGCAATCAGCTTTACACACCTGATTCCCATTCAGCCATTTACTAATGGTATATCAGCGGAGGCTCCACAACATGTCAGCGCCAGATCGTTGTTTAAACCCCAGTGGTAACTCTCAGCCTTCTTAGCCGATTTAAAACTATTTCTCTGTACACGGAATACTTTTCTCATCTGTTTCTCTTATGCTCCAGGATCACTATCCAGCCGCCTTGTTACCATCACCTGCCGCCACCAGTCATCATTCCAACCGGATTACTCTCCACACAAACCAGTCTTCATTCCTACAGGATTACTCTCCACGCTCCTCCACCTCACAATAAACCTTTTTCCAACACTCTGCCGTGTCCTGCGTTTGGGTCCTATCGGATATCGTAACAACAGTGGGCTCACAGGGAGGGGGGGGCAGGAGCTCCAACATGACGTTTAGGACAGAGAGTGAATACACATACTATACAGAGATGCTGTATCAGAAACCAATGTGAGTTTGGAAAATTGCACAATATAAATCTATTCTAGTATACCTCAACAATGGAATTATGATCAGTAGAAATGGCCATGACATGGGACCTTTAACTCCAGCTCTCGACACAGGTTCAGGAAAGCCCCATGAGCTTCTCGCTGTAAAGTGAAAATGGAACGCACATGCTATTTGTTGTTTGTTTATATCACACAGTCTGTTCTTCTTCTCTCGGTGTATCATGCAGTATGTCTTCCGGTTGTTGCCTCTTTTGAATGACGAATACACACTACCACCGCCTGCTGGTAAGGAGAGTTATTGCCACTCACGCATGCGCAGTTCGTACGTGCTACTTGGCCGTCGGCTGAAGTCTTTGCGGTGTGTTCCAGTGTGACTGTTGGCCAAGACGCAGGAGAAGTGAGGCGACACAACAGTCGTGTTCCGTCGGGACGTGTTCTTTGGTGTCAGTTTGGTGTGTAGGCCCCTTTAGAGCACTGTGTGATGAGGTAAGTAGCTGTAAAGCTGAACATTTAACATCCGATTTTTGGAAATCTTCAAAATTCTTGTGAAAACACAGATTTAGTCATGTCATCGAATTTGTAATTTGTTTACCAAAGTTTTAGGTTAAAAAAAGTAGTGTAATATATGAATTACACTGTATATAAATGTGTAATTCATATCTAAAAAGAAACTTGGTAAAAATCGAATTTTGGGTAAAATAGTTGTTTATCACTCTTCTTTCACCACAGCAGGGACTGAGATATTTTAGGACTGATTAATAACTACATATTACATACCAACGTTCATGTGATGGTCAAATAAAAATTGAGTATTATAACTTCAACCAACAATTTATTGTACATATGTTTTTTTCAACCAAATATTTATATAAATATAAGAAACTGGAAAATCTCACTATTTACAATATTGAACATCAGGACTTTTTCATTTCCACCAACTATTCATTATAAATGTAAAGACAGTGTCAGGATCTTTGTCTGTCTTCCAAGACAGTGGAGCTGGCTGCTGTGTAGGTGGGGGGTACGTGTGCCATACGAGAACTCTTTGCTGGCTGGGTTGATGGTGATGGCTGTAGGGGAGGCCTTTGTGCCGAGGTGTATCTTGACCCCTAAAAAGAACGTTTCTGAGGTGGGACAGGTGTCTCTCTCTCTCTCTCTCTCACAAGTATTTCCAGTTACTTTACATTCAGTATAAAATCCAAGGCACACATATACATACATCTATAACAAAGTGTCATCTGTACAGAACAGTATGATACAATAATCACAGGCACATGTATAAATAAATCTATGACAAAGTCTCATCTGAGCAGCATGATAAAATAATAGATGGCAAAAACATGTCTATGGCCACTCTAAATCTCTCCATTGTGGGATGATAAAGCATTATCTTATTCACTGTAACACACACAAAATAACATTTACACATAAAAAACTTCTACACAGAATAAACATTTACTAATGGAGAGTCTTATTTTGCCCTAACAAAAAGTTAATGACTATTGCAATTTTTTGTATCAATAAACCTATTGTTCATTTTTGCCACATTCCCCACAAAGTGCACTATTACTGTAATATGTACACTTACCCATCTTCAAATTAATCCTTGTTGTCACTGTATTCTTCTTCTTCTTCAGAATAGTCGAAGTCTTCAGGTCCATTGGTCATTTCAGACCAACATGGCTGCTGGCCAAGATTTCCTTGACGGGCACACAAATCCACCAATACACACAGTGTAACACAAAGTCAAGCTGCTCTGAGCGGCCCTATTGGCTTCTGTATGAGACCTGAAAAACAGGCTCAGGGCTTAACAGGTTAACAAAGATCCGCTATATCAGATACCTGTAGATCTATCAGCTGTTTATTTCACATGAGTTCCAGTCTGGCAGCTTTTTAATCAATGCTCCCCCTGGTGGATCCATGATCCATTGCAGCTGGTTTCATTATAATTTATCAAGGGGGCTTATCAAGTCCTTTCAGCGAGGATCGACTCTGTGCCGATCACGGCCCCACTGCGGTAGGGACGCCCAAAATTAGGTGCTACATCTGTATGATGGGCACTGATTCGCTAAACACTTATATTGGCACTAATGTTTTTCTACAGATGAGAGTTTGACACTTAATAATTGTGTCTGAAGAGCTAGCAATTATATGAAAACAGGACAATATAAACCTCCTCAGTGACATTACCATCCTCTGAATTTATAATAGTATTCAGCTGAAACAGAAGGCCTCAAGGGTATTCTATTTTTTCTCATTAACACTTCTCCATTAATAGTCTTTGTTATAGAGGGATGAAAGAAAAAACCTTAAAATGTGCTTTCCCAAGCTGAGAAGAAATTCAGAGCTCTTTTATAATTATAAGTGGGACAACATGTCCAAACATAGATTTTTCAGTAAATATGCTGCCCATTCCTCATTACAGCTGAGCAAGCCAATAGGAAACGTATTGGCCGAGCTGTCTATAAATAAGATAAGCTTAATTTCTAGGCCTAATTACTCACAGCACATATTTACAACCTCAGAAGGACAATTCTATATCAGTTTGTTATTATATAAGTAATGGAACAACCTTGAATGAATTCTCTACTGTTGCATTAAGATCAAGAACTGCAAATCAGAATATTTTCTATTTAAATTTTTCTTTACCTCATGTTGACGTCCCACAGAGTGTCTGGATGACGCTGGCCCCATTTTGATCACAGGGGTTGTTTAACTGGGTACAAAAATGTAGCCAGCGGCCTGTGCCTACATGTTGACATCCAACACAAACAATTATCCTGGATGTTAGGACTGTGTTCATGACATTGGACACATTGAATACAGACGGAAATGCAACAAGCAAAGGACTCTGAAGATGCAAGACTCTTCTATATTAATAATAATATTTCTAGTGGCTGTCACACACATTTGCCCACATTTAAAAAGGAATTGTATTTTGTGCTTCTACTGTGACCTTTAAATGCTTTAATGTTCAGGGGTGCACATAACTGGTACGCAGGTACGCAAGCGCGGCAACAATCTGAAATGCGTACCGTCACTTGTGTCACAAAGTGCATTTGCGTACCGACGTAAATGTGAAGCTTTTCCAGAAGGCGGTTAGTTCACCGGACGACAGAGTCGGTCTGAACAGCAGCCCTGCGCTAAAACAGCTGATCACGAAGCTCTGTACTCTACTACCACCAATTTTTGGAATGTATTTTGCACTGTGATTTAAGCAGGTTTTATTTCAGAAGACTAGTTGGACTAGGGCAGGGGTGCCCACACTTTTTCAGGTTGGGAGCTACTTTTAAAATGTCCAAGTCCAAGTGATGATGGGGGGGTGCTAGTGAACTGCGAGCACCGGAACTTCGCAGCAGCGGAGAAACTGTGGCGCGCTTACACCAATAGCGGCGGATAAAGGTGCGCCGCTTTTGCGCTTCAGATGAGGCTCCCTCCGCAAAGTGAGGCCCCCTCCGCGAGGTGAGGTGATAGGTTAACTTTCTTTTTTTTCGATGCCATGCGATCTACCCACACTAACT